>NC_140568.1:43790165-44392665 GCF_057381845.1 Rhamphochromis longiceps | reverse complement strand
TCAAACCTCAGTGTTGATCAGAGAACATGCAGCCTCGCTCTCTGTCAGTTATTTGGTCCGAGTTGCGTTCTTGTTCCTCACATTAACAGGAGTTCTTCTGACCTTCACAGATCCTCCTGACAGACGTTTTCAGCTGCGTGTTTTTAGTTGGACTCGTGAGATAAGGAGGGAAACGAGCTGGAGCTTTCAAAATGAACTTTTAATTAATGCTGACAAAGTCAGAGGTGAGGTCACATCAGCTCAGAGCGTCTCTGCTCAACCTACAAAACCAGTCTGCGCCTGCTGATTTCCCCTGAGTCACGGCGGAGTTAACCGGCTCGAAACTTGCTGAATGTCAGTTTCGTCAGACATGCGGGGCCCTGTTTGAAAAAGCAGGCAGAGAGAAGGCCCTCCCCCTGCTGCCGTCTCCTCGGTGGACTGTGCAGGAGTCCAGCACTTCCCTTGATTTACACACAGTGCTAAATAAAGTTTGTCGTGTTTTTCTTTAACAAATGCAGGCATTAGTACCCACAGCAGACAGGTAACTCATCGCCTCTGTAAATGGTAATGGACTGGTTCTTATATAGCGCTTTTCCACTCTTCTGAGCACTCAAAGCGCTTTACACAACTTGTGCATTCACCCATTCACACCCATTCGCACAAGCACATTTTTCCTAGGTGCTTTCTAACTGACATTCACACACATTCATACTCCGATGAATGCATCGTTGAGCAATTTCGGGTTAGTATCTTGCCCAAGGATATTTGGCATGCAGACTAGGGGAAGCCAGGAATCGAACCACCGACCTTCCGATCAGTAGATGACCTGCTCTACCACCTGAGCTACAGCCACCCTGTAAACACACATCTCTAACACGCTGAATAAATGAGCATTTTTGATTCTTAGTACCAGAAGCTTTCGCTCATACTCAGCCTATAAACGCACCAGCAGCCCCACAGACTCGTCGTGATTGTCAGACCATCAGACGTGACGATCGATCGAGCCGGGCGGACGGGGCTGTTCCAGCGACTCGTCGGTGTTTACAGCCTGCAGATGAAGTCACGTGTCGATTGTACAATATGGGCTTAAACGTTCATATTTCTGTAAACATTAAACATGTTTGATTAGTTATGAATTCAATTTATTTACACAGCACCAAATCACAACGGCCTCAAGGTGCTTTATATTGTAAGGTCGACCCTACAATAATAAGTACAGAGAAAAACATGTGACCCCCTGTGAGCAGCACTTTGGCGACAGTGGGAAGGAAAAACTCCCTTTTTAACAGGAAGAACCAGGCTTAGGGAGGGGCAGGGCCATCTGCTGTGATTGGCTGGGGTGAGAGAAGGAAGACAGGATAAAGACATGCTGTGGAAGAGAGACAGAGGTTAATAACACGACTGATGCTGGTGATCAGTTTGAGATGTGTGCGCCTGTTTGACCATCAACGTCGGTGCTTTGGGTGAAAGAAACCTTCATGTCTTCATGATTGATTCATGATGATTTATTGTTTTGAGAACTTCACAGTTCATCAGCTCTCTCCACTGTTTCACCTGGTTTTTTTCATTGTTTTTCTACTTATCTCTGGGTGTTTGTACACATCAGTGTGGCTGCGAGGATTCTTCCAGGATGATTATCTCTGCTTGCTGGCATTCAGTCGTCCTCTCAGAGTTACAGCTGGATCAGAGCAGGAGTCTGTTATTGTGTCTCTGCAGCGTCTGAAATCTTTGAAGGTCCTGGAGGCTGTTGGTCGTAACAAGTGTGAAGATGGCAAAGGAAACCTTTCACCTCTCCTCTTTACCTTTAAGCACAATGTCTCCATTGTTTGTGCCGTGGAAAGCTTGGGCCTGGGGGAGGTGACTGACATTCCTGCCACACTTGAATGTCCTTTCACTCTGGCTGCAGACGAGGGCAAACACTGCCTGCCTCTCATTTAGCTTTCTGTCAGTTATCTCTCCATCAGAGGAGACATTATTAGTTCCCTGAACCTGCAGTTGTGTCTGAATGAGACTCCTCCCCCTGAGTCACACCTGGCTGCCAGGCTGGGAAACAGCTGAGTGGAGGAAACAGGCTGTTGAGCAGAAAGTTAGCAGTCGTAATGTGAACGCTCACAGGGATTTGAGTCTGCTTCTGGTCTCGAACCACCGATCTTTTATCTGTTAGGCAAAAGTGCTCACCACCAGGCCAATGTAGTCACTTTAAAAGCCCTCACTGATCTTCTCTGTGTGTGTGTTCATATCTTTGTGAAGTACAAAATTTGAAGTTTAAAGGCCTTTAAGAGGCTCAGAATGTGATTTTTGATGGTACGGGGCCAGAGAAAGCCTTATGTCAATGAGATGTCCTCACTGAGTTTGAAAACGCGTTTGTGTGTGTGCTGATGGAGAGGTGGCGTGGCCCGTACACACACACATACAGGTGTGCGACACCTGCTACACAATACCGTTTTGTGCTCTCCTGCAAATATTTAAGTCCCCGAGTGTGTTGTGACATATAAATGATGAAGTATTGCAATCAGCTGCGTCTCCTCTGCTGCAGCCACGAGCGGGTGCACTTTCAGAATAAGAGCTTTCATACTGACTGCAGACAAATAACATCTTATTTTAGAAATGCTAAAGTGGGTCATGTTACATCCAGGTGTGTTGCTCAGGTGAAGTCTGTTTGTTGGAAACATGATGTCAAACATCAGACCGATCGTTTCATCGCTGTTACAGCTGAACAGCTTCTGGATGCGTCGCTGAGACTCAGCGGGCACCTTTGCATAACAGACTAACCACGCGGGGAGATAACCACGGTAAGGTTGGGTCATGTCCACAGTATCAGCGCTCCTTCTTACAGTCTTATTATAAGATCGTTGAAACTGGTTTTTAATGTCTGTCGAGCCTTTAAAGCCGAGGGGAGCGATGCTGCGGCCTGTCGGAGGTGCAGTGACGCTCTCAGGGCGTTAATGACGTTTAATAACTTTCACCGGTGTCAGAAACACTGCTGATAAAATGCTTATCTGAACACAAACACTCGCACACGCGCTGTTTACACCCACCCAGGATTATACCGCACTCTTCCTTCCTCCAACCAGCGCCGGTTCCTCAGTCTCTCGGCCCTGTTGCCGTGGTTACCCTTCCGCCGTACACAATGGCGCGGCGGTTGCGTAATGTTTTTTCTGCCGGTGCAGTTTGTGGCCCACACTACCGCAGAGTGGGCCGGGAGCACTCCACGCCGGCCTCCCACACTTGGCTCCGTGCTAATGAAAAGCCTGGCCTCGCCGGGAGTTTTCACGCGGACACCTCGGAGCCTGCGGCCGCTGCAGACGCTTTGTCCTCTGACTCCTCTGAGCTGCAGAGGTGCTGCAGTTACAGTCTGATCTCTTGTGTTTCTGCTGAGACTCAGCCGCCCGTGGAAACAGAACCGGAGTGAAAAAGAGCGACTGGCCTCTGATTGTTTTACCCTCGTGTCTATAAGGAGGATAACCTGCGGCTCCTGCATCGTGTTGGTGTGATGAATGTGCCACGACACACCCGTGACCTTTGCAAGCAGAGCCAATCAGATACATTGAGGAGTGTATGTTTCATTGTATGTGGAAATATGTAGTCTTCCACTCACAGGCCTGATTCCCTCGTACTAACAGTAGTTTTAAAAACCACGCAGCATCAGATCTCAGATGATCAGCGCTGAAGCTGCACAGCCCACAGAAATAACGTGAAGCTGCGAACTCACCAACAAAAGTGTAAAACTGTGCTGATCATTCAGAGATGTAGCATCTGCATCAAGGCTGGCTTATTAAATTAAATTAAGTACAAACTATAACGATGTCACTTACACACTGTTTATGCAAAACTTTTATATCTGTTTGTTGCTGCTCTCTGGACGCCTGCTTTAATTTAAAGATGAGTTCAGTATAAAGGAGAACCAGCAGCCGTGTGTCGCTGAGAAAAACCCTTTGACGGTTGTGACTGTCAGTAAGGTTTCAGCTGGTCTTACTGTAAAATCAGCTGACGACGAGAGCGGCACTCCAGGTTCAGATTGGGAGGGGCAGTAACTGATTATCATCTGTCAGCAGTCTGTGGTTTCACTTCACTGTTTCTGCGCATTGTCGTCTCTACTTATTATTTCCTTCAGCATGTTTGCAGCCAACGAGCGTTGGATGCAGAGGAAGTGTGGAGAGCTGAGCAGGAACAGGCTGATGTTGTGAATGTGGACGCAGGCTGGCCTGCAGAGCGCTGGGACTGTATCCATCCCCCGTGAGCCAAAGACAATTTAATTAAGTAGAGAAGCTTTAATTGAAGTGAGCAGGCACGTTTAAAGGGATGCATCGCCCAAAACGAAGGCGGTTAGTTCCCTTCTCTTTATATGATAAAATAAAAACGACACAGAGTCTTTCAGGGGTTTGTTGTTGGAGAAAGTGTTCTTGTCGTCGTGTTTGAAGGCGTTCAAACCTTTGTGGAGACCTTCCTGGGGGATCTGATTCAATCTGAGCTGGTGTCCTCTGATGCGCTGCTGGTTTTCTCTCACTGTGCAGCAGTTTGGCACCGATGCAGCCATTTGTACCCCCATCAAATATTCATCTCTGATTTTAAAAGCAAAATGCGCCGTCGCTCAGCACCCCGAGCGTCCGTCAGTGTGAAGCTTTGACAGCGAGCAGCGAACCACTCAGTGCGTCGAGGTCGTTACCTGGAAGGTGAGCCAGAAACCTGCTGAACATCTGATGGAGCTGCTGGCCGCGGTTTCTTAGTGCTGATTAAAGGATGGCACAGTCATATATTTCACATTACACGAACAAACATTTTACACAGCAGTGTTTTTATAGCCATACTGTACGATGAGCATTCGCACAGACGGGGTCCTCGCTTGGAAACTGCACACAGACAGAAGGTGAAGATGACACATTAGTGTACCAAGGAAAAAATAAACATTTTATGTCATCTAAGACCAAAGCTGCCAACATCAGGAAACAGTGCGGGCTACTAACCCTCCGCAGTTTCAGGTATTCACGTCAGGTCTTTGCAGAAACCCTCCTGCAGCAGAACAGCTTCCTCTGCTGTCAGCTCGAGTCGTATACACACACAGTTGTCACACTGGATGCATTCACAGCTAACCGCCGCTGTCCACGGAGACGGCATAGAACTGCTGATGCTCGTAACTGGTCAACCTGACGTTTAAAGATGGCTGCACTCGTTTACATCATAAATGCTGGCAGCTAAACACATGATTTCATTTTTAAATGTCGGTTCTGCTGCAGCTCTGACTGACAGCAGCACCTGTCTGAAAACCTGCGAGGTGAGAGGTAAATGAAGCAGCGTGCTCCTGCAGCACTTTGAGGCAGGAAACGTGGACGTGGACTGGCATAAACTGTCATGGAGCCACAGTCAGTGCAGGCGTGTGGGTGCTAGCTGCAGGAAGCCCAGGCTGCCGGTGCAGCAGATCGATCTGACGGTTTGTGCATGGCCTGCGTTTAAAATATGTTTTGTTATCAAATCGTGTGATTAACAGTTTCACACGAATCTTAAACTCTTTACTATTCTATACTAATCTAGTCTGTTCCATTCTACATTAGAGGGCATGCACTTCTATGAAAGCACGTCTCCCAGAGCGCTCAGACTAACTCGCAGCACAGGGTCTGATGTCCTGTCATGACTGCTCATGTGACCACAGCCTTCATGCAGGGTGATGACAGGACGACGCTGGTGTCCTACATCAGGAGGAGGGGAAGCCTGTCTGAGCGGGGCGGACGCATCAACTATAAAACTGTTTATTCCGCTCACCGTAGATGCTGGACTGAACGCGACCTGCAGAGCAACACTTGAGTCTTAACTGCTGCCGGGCGCTGTAATGGATCAGGTTAAATATAAAGTGTGCAGGTCACGCACCTATCCAGGGTTTGACGAGCACGCCTCGCTTTATCTCTCCCTGGCAGGCCTCGCTGATGAACGATCCCATCAGCCAATGATCGGGCAGCATAAAAGCCGCTTTGTCACAGAGCTGACGGGCAGCGAGCCTCGTGCCAGGTTACAGCGGCTCCCTTTTATTAGACGCCTCCATTATCGAACCTGAAACATAGACCTGTGTTTAATGGCCTCGGATCTCTTTCAGTGATCCGCCTCCATCAGTGGATGATGAAGTTGAGACGAGCACAATCACCCAAAACAGCTTTGGGAGGTTCATTTAAATAAGCTCATACATGATGATCGTGAAGACCTTTGTCTTTATTTATCACATTATATCCTACAGTAGTTTATTACTAATGCAGGAGAAACACACACACATGCAATAGTGTGACTTTCACTCATGCTGTGACTGTTTTCTTTGTAAAGGCTGACAGACGTCCGTTTATACTCAGATGTTTCGTTTCACCGTCTTTACAGGAGACGTTTGATCTCAGGTGTTTGCAGCGATCGATGTGAAGCGCACCGCCTCACTGATGTGTTTGAGTTTTTTCCAGTTACATTAGAACACAGTAAAAGCTCCTCATCAAACCCTCTCTGTTCACAGTTTAAAGAAAAGCAGCGTTTTCAGCTGTTAGTCTGTTCAGCACACCAACACATCAGCTCGAAATCCAGAAGACGTTAAACTGAAAGATGCTGCATTTTTAAACGATGCAAGCCGAGAGCTGCTGGTAACAGCTGCACGTCTAAAGACAGACACTACGTCTATTTGAAGTCTGAGTTACTGTTTCATGAAGGATGATGATGATGATGATGATGGCTTCAGGCTGTGACTTGCTCGTAACAGAGCAGTCTGCACAAAAATGAACAACATGGAGAAAAAAGCAACAAAGCAAAGTTTGCTGTGGGGTTTGCAGCGAAGGACGGCGAGCGGGAGGTGAGATCGCACTCGTTGTTTCCCACTTACTGAATGTGTCGTCCTCCGTCGGTCCGAGTGCGCCCGCGTCACATGTGACAGAGAAGCCTCGTGGGCGCCTTCTCGAAGCTCTTCCAGCCTGCCCGCCATTGTGCTTAACACTTTTCAGCTTTTCAGCACCCTCTCCGATTTCACAGTAGTAGTGCACAGAGCCAATCAATAGCTGGCTCGCAGTAGTGACGGAGAGGTGCAGTGTAGTGTTGGACAGCGCGCTGGTCTTTGTCCTTCTGTGTTTAAAGTCTCAGAGAAACCTCGTCGTTGTGTTTGTGTTACGAAGACGTGATCTTTGAAGCTTGAGTTTATTTATGCGCACTTAGTTTGAGCTTGTGTTCAATGCTGTCGTTAGTGATTAAATAACACAGTCTGTGCATTAAAAGCTGCTTATAACTATCATTTATTTGGCAAATGAAGCGAGACTCTCAGTGTTTATCAGAGCAGTGTTGGTGGGAGAGGAGGCAGAGCAGCCTTTTGGTTTCTTATCCTGTGGACCGAGTCCAACTCCACCATCCTGAACCAGCAGCAGCCCGTTGGTGTTCTTCAGTCCCAGCATCGAGGACCAGTTCCCATCTCCTGCAGGTTCTGGGGGGGCTTCTCCCACTATCAGCAGCTTTTCAGAGCATTGCCACCTTAACTGACTGCAGTCCAAACAGCTGGGATCTGTTCAGTGTGGGGGGAGAGCAGCTGAGTAATGTGACCTGGTCAGCCTGCTGGTGGAGATGCATGAGGTGGTGGGTTGGGATGATTGCCTGTTAGCAGCTGTGCTGTAACAGCAGGGGAAAGGATGCGTTAACACGTTGCACAGTGCAGACGGTCTGCTGCAGGAAGGGCTTTTATTTTACCCTGTATGTTTATACTGAGGACTTAAAATGTCTTTATACGTTGAATTCTGCTCCCACAAGCCTGGCTGTGATTTATGGCTGGATTGGGGCCAAAGATTAGGAGGCTGAGCATCTTACTTTCCTTTTCAAGCCCAGACAGCCATGGAATCACTTACACATCGGGTTATTCTGCAGAACCTAATGGCGTCCACACAAACACAAGTGTCTGCTTGGACAAAGCCTGATGATGTGGAGTAAAGATGCAGATGTATGAAGATAACACCGAGATTTGTTCTCATCTCTGAGAACAGAAAGCCAGCAGGATCGTGTTACAGTCAGCTGTCCAGCAGAGAACGCAGACTTTTCCTGGTGTGTGTGTGTGTGTGTGTGTGTGTGTGTGTGTGTGTGTGTGTGTGTGTGTGTGTGTGTGTGTGTGTGTGTGTGTGTGTGTGTGTGTGTGTGTGTCATCAGCTGCTGTCAGCCCGAGCTGTGCCAGACACCCTGCGTTGACAACATGAACTTCCGTGAGCTTGTTATCACTTCGTTCTCACTGAGGAGGCTCCTTTCCAACACAACCCTGTGCTGCTAAAATAATCCTGTCATGTTTATGTGAGGCCTGCGTAGTTTTAATGTTCATGTGATTTGAGGTTCGGTGTCAATCAGAAAACTGCGCTGATGCAGATCTGCCTCAGTGTGTTTCTGACCTGCTGATCACATCGTCACAGATCAGTTTCCACACCTGAACATTAACCTGTGGAGATGCAAACACATGTTAGGGACCTCATAATTAGAGAGCTTTTTATTGTCATCCTGCAGCTTCTTGCACAGCGATGTTGGGATAATATCATGTTGTCACTCAGACTGAAGCCTGCATGAGTCTTCAGCTGTCCTTCTCCTCTCCAGTGGACTCTGATCCAGTCTGGACTCAGCAGACAGACGCCCTCTCTGCTTTTAAGACCTTACATTTTAAACGCTTATAGTTGGGCCTGGATCAGGTGACGCTGAAGTGCTCCGGCTGCATGGGGGACTTCCCAGGATTTATTCCTTCTTCACTTCCCTCTTTTCTCTCCTGATGCATTTACCTCTTATTCCTGCATGTCCTTAACTCTCCCTGCACTGACCTGACAGTAGCTGCTGGTAAAAGGTTCATCTATTCACAGCTAGCGAGTTGTTGCCCCGTGTGGCAGCTGCTTCACCAACAGGAGGAGGATTGCATCTGGAGTAGAGGCCATCTCCTTCAGATTCGGACAAAATCCCGACGTGATTCTCGGACTCGTGAAAACAGCAGGGACCTCAGGAATAACCCAGAAGCTTTCATCGTGTACTCCCTCTGCTGCTGGTGCTTTAACCTGAGCAGCTGTGATGAAATGAGCAGAAACACTTTCTTAAACCTTGTTTTTGCTTCACAGCGAGTAAAAGTGTTTATATTTGATTAACTGGTAAAAGAGAACTTTACTGATTAGTGTCAGAGCTGAACTTCCTCAGAGTCAGAGACATGAAACTGAACTGCCCATAAAGAAAAGCACAGTGAGTCTGTGGTAGCAGCTCGCTGTCACTGCTCAGCTTTGGCTCCATTAAACCGTCGCTGAGTTCCTCCTCTGGTTTGATGCAGACGTCTCGACGTTGGCGTTAAATTAATAAACTGTTTTCATCAGGCTGTACTTAAACATTACTGTCCTGAGTAGTTTCTCCTTTTCCTCGAGCAGCTGAACGCTGATGATGACACCTTATGTTACCAAAGCTTCCCAGCAGCTGCTTCGCTGAGTGTCCTGCAGCTCCGACCGTCTCTGTGACTCTCGCTGCTTCAGTTCTTACAACGACAAGCTGTTTGTGGAGCAGCAGTGCTGCAGCTGTGCAGCTGCAGCTGTGCAGCTGCATCGGCACCTGCAGGTTTGGTTTGGTCACCGACACACAAACCTGCTTTATGACCTCATGTTGGACCCGCATGGTCCAACATGAGGTCGGTGGATCTGCGCTGAGAGCTTTTAAGCTTCTCCCTTCTTTCATGTGCGTTTGCACATCGTGCTGTAAAGAGCGGCAGCTGCTTCTGCTTCCGGGCGTGGCCGTTGTTCCCGTGGGAGTCCACGCTGTAACAACAATTACAGATAAGAACAGAAGGAGACGAAACACAGCGACGTAGCAAACATGTGCGGCCGCGTGTTCTCACCCAGACGCACCGGCCGCCCTTCCTCTCTGCTGCATTGTGCTGCGTTGTTATCATGAAACGCGTTCCCTGCCCACTCCCACTTCACCGACTTGTGTGTACGAGGCCTTCCTGCTGCTCATTACCACTGAACATTGTTCATTCCGGCGCTGCCTCACCATGACAAGGCCGAATTCCCGACAAGAGCAGCGACCTCTAACTAAGCATCGAGGTCGCGCCGATCCAACATCGCGCCGGCGGCGGGTGTGCGCTCAGGACTCGAGCCCCCACGGCTCAGGGCTGCTTGTTTGTGCGCTCTTCAGCTTCCTCATACATCTTTCTGTAACGTGGCAAAGCTGTAATAAGAGCTGCTGTAACAGGTTGGCTGTAATTATTAACGCCACTGGGAAAAATTATTATATGAAAGCTGGAAAAATGATGTCGCAGCAGCCAAAAGACTCGATGCAAGCTCTGAGAAAATAGGAAATAAAGACAGCATGACAAACAACAACAGTTCAGTGAAGCGAACAGAGCAAGCAAAGAGCTTAATGAGTAAAGCTGTAACTAGATAAACGGCGGTGCTGTAGCATGAGGCAGGAGAGACTTCCTGTATGTGACGCGCGCTCGGTAAATGAGCACGTTATTGGAGGAGCTGAGAGGCCGCAGACACAAAATGAAATTGTCTTTGCTCCCTCGGCTGGACCGATGCTCTTCACAGACTGAGCTCTGTGTAAGACGCAGGTTCGGTTACTTGTTCATCGTCCACGTGTGTACGTTCCACAGGCGTGGCTGCGTGTAGTGAACCTGGGTGGGATAGTCCTGTCACTCTGACCTGCTGTATCAACCTAAAGCTACGCTGCGTATCTAAGCACAGATAACCTCCTGCAGTGTTGAGTAATGCAAAGAGCTCCCGACCAGCTCCGACAGACACAAACAAAGTTGTTGTCGACTTTCCCGACCAGCTCCTCTCCGTCATCCCCTCCCTTCCAGCTGCTTTGGTGAAACAAGTAGGCCAAAAGTGGGAAGCCCTGTCTGTGCTTCAAGCACAACAAAGGGAGCTCAGCAATCTGATCCTGCAGACTATCAGAGAGCCGGGGGGGGGGGAGAGGTGCTCTTGAAAACCTGCCTCTGTTTGTCAGCGATTCCCAGGAAGGGTTTTTCCTCTGCTCGTTACTTCTGCCCCGTCTCTGTGCTCAGCAACATCCGTGCACGTCGGCGCTCTCCCTGCACGTCTCTGGAGGATGAGAAGGATTTCCTCACTCTGCCAGGCTCTGCTAGCAACGTAAACACGAGGGCTCTGTCATCATGCAGCAGGGAGCCGCCACTTTGACCTCCGTTAAAGTAGCTCCGGGTTAAACACAGAGTCTAGCAGGGAAAGCCTGTTTGTTTGCTTTTCCTCACCAGGGGAAGACGGTTCAGTTGAACCGCTGCCATTTTCCCCTCGTCTGTGTGTGTGTGCAGCTGGTGTTGTTAACAAAGGGTGGGCTCGCTTTCATACACGGGGAGAGCTGCGGAAAAACACACAAGTTAGAGTTTGGGTTTAATTCCCACAGGCGAGCTGTCGGTGTTTACCTCGTGCTCCTTTTTAGCCACGCTGTCATTTCCACTTAGCTTGCAGACAGATGTGATGCAAACTTTCACGTGTCCACAGGAGAGTTTCAACGAGCTCTTACATAATTTTGTCACTTTAGGACAAAAGAGGAAACATCAGAGGAAGTGCACAGAAACAGGAGAGCGTGAACACTTTCATTAGTTAGGATTTAATTTAGGAAGTTCCTGCAGTCGTAGTACTTTCTGACTCCAGGTTATAAGCACAGCCGTTGCCCTGTGACTGTGCACATGTTCAGTTTCTCCTTTGATGGCAGCATAGACCAGTTTACTCTGTGTGCTAAAAGAGCACGCTCATGCTTCCTTAAATTAATTATGAAGTAATAATTCATGTATTCAAATGAAATTCCCCCTCGTAGAAAGTTTAATTGCCATGTGCAACAATTTATTCATGTGTGGATGCGAGGCCTGTCAGGCAGGATGAGAGCACTTCCAAAATGTCACACAGAATATTTTGAAGTGTTTTCTATTGTGTGGAGAAGTTTCCAGTGTGCTGCTGGTTTGTGTGTGGAGTTGTTTCCCTTTGTGCTTCTCTTAAACAGCATGATGATGGTCCTCATGCAGACGCAGCGCCGCGTTTCCTGTCGTACTTTCAGCAGAGAAGTGAAAATGAATAATTAATATTCATTTCTGAGGAGTCACAGAAAGTCTCGAGAACTGCACAGATGGTGTTTAATCAGGAACAGGAAGTCAGCCGTGTTTTCCTTCTCATCCCCGACGAGATTTTCGCAGCAGGTCCCGCGACTTCACAGATTCCACGTTTCCGCTGCACGAGCCGGCGGCGGCGAGACGTCTGAGGAAGACGTTCCGACGGCTGCTGCTGTTCCAGCCGTGCACGTGCACGTGTGCGTGACAGGTGACCGGAGCTGTGTGTGCACGGACGCTTATTACAGTGTGAAACACTTGACTTCCATATGAACGCGATCACATCCTGATGTCTTTCTTTCTGCGCCGAGGCCTCAGTCACAGAGGTGGAAGCAACAACAGGGTGAGGTCAGGCTGAGTGGGAGTGGTACTAGCATGAGAAAGCCTTCGTCCTCGGCTCTCTCTTCCTCTTCGGTCACAGGACGGTTCGCTCTTCTTAAGCGTGCAGTTCAGTTTCTGAGGAAATCTTTGTCCACTGGTTTGTTTCACTGTGGTAAACAGAAGAGACGTGAATCTGTCACAGAGCACAACACTGAGATGAGTTCAGCCTCACATGATTCATATTTATCAGAAATAATCATTCACCAGTGACTGATCCAAACATGGATCCGTGCATGCTGACGGATTATTATTGAGCTTTGAACTCGGTCATATCTGATGTTTCTTTTGATACAAAGAAGCAACTTGTTGCTGCAACATTTCTGGATGATGGAGACACGAATGCTTCTGCTCGATGTCTTGGAGCGGTTGATGCCTTCTGCCCTGACTGACCCTGTGAGTTACACCGTCAGGTGGACGGCTCGCTTTGGCCAATCAGAGGAGCTCTCATTTACACAGTTTTATATATAAGGCAGTGCTGGGATTGCTGCCCTCCTGCACGTGTTGCCTGCTCGCAGTGAAACGTGCTGCTCGTGTTTCTCTTGCTTTCTGTTTATTTGCACAAACTGAACTCGGTAGAAGAGTTTTTGTCTGTTTGGCTGCAGAACGACTGGGAAACGAGTTCATTTCATTATAAATGCTTTAAAATCCAAACTAAGATCCTTGAGGCCGTTTCCATAACACACAACTGTTTCAGTTAGATTGCTGTCATTTTAATTGAATTGAATTTTGTGTGTGTTGTTGTTGCCTGTGTTTAATTTAGAGATGGCACGATACCACTTTTTTATGTCCGATACCGATATCATAAATTTGGATATCTGCCGATACCGATATGAATCCGATATAGTGTGTTTTAATCAACAAAACTGTTTTTTAAATATCTTGCTGCATTTTGTATAAGTTCATACTCAAGTTTAAAACAACAACTACACTAAAGCTATTCTGTTATACCTGTATGCAAAAAAAATATTTCATAGTTCAGCAATACTGATCAATCTAATAAACTTAGACCTACACCATCCTCCCTATTCTGGTATTTTAAAGAGTACTTAGCAGAAATATTAAGCAACCTAACTAATAGGGTTCCAACTCCCAGCAACAACAAAAATAAATAAATAAAATGGGGAACCACCCCTCACGCGCCACCTCATGATGCTTAATCGACGTAATCAACCTTAATTTGATGCAGTGTGAAAAAAAATGCACAGAAATCAATTATTTTTCAAGAAATATTAAATAGATTCAACATCTTTCTTCAACAAAATTGCAGACTGCACAGATGGTACCTTCCCAAAGGAAAAAGTACTATAGCTTACTAGGGTATATATATTAGACTTAATAGTTACTATATACAGTAATTGACTTCTATTTATTTTGCATCAAATTAAAACTTTGGGTGTCAGATAATTATTTATTAAAAGCTCGACATTTTAAATGAGAATAAGAAAGAAAAGTATGTCTTTGTGTCCCCTTTTCCCTGTTCATGCCCTATCGGCCCCCCTGGCTAAACTTTGCTAGATCCGCCCCTGCACAGTTACCAGCGTCAGCTACGTAGAAAAAGATCCTGGTGTAGAAAGTAATATTAAATACATTCTAACAACAGCTTATCAAGCTTAAACGTGCTGCTGTTGTTCAGCCGCTGGTTTCCTCTTTCTGGTGCAAAGTGGGCCAAAAACAAACAAGAGAGACAGACTCGCGACAGAAAAGCCGATCAGCTGATCATTAAGCAGTTTCATGATTGAAGTAGCAGCAAGAAGAGGCAGTCGCTTGTTAAGCTTAACGCAGGAATGCTTTACAAACATTCAGAGATGGACTTACACACTTGCTTTACTTCTCTCGGGGATAACTTTGTCGGAGATGAAATGCCGGGTTGCTAGCGAAGCTCCAAATGCTATCCAGACCACCGACAGGTCCCGCATGCCACAGCCGCTCTATCACGTGATGCATACTGCTCCGACGTGCTAACGTTCTGAGGTGAGTTACGGCGTGTTGCAAGTTTTGTGAGGTGCTTTCGTGATCAGGGCCGGCCCGTGGCATAGGCCGTATAGGCAAATGCTAAGGGCGCCGTCCATCAGGGGGCGCCACGCCAGTGCCACAAATGTTGAAAAAAAAAAAAAAGTTGGTACTATTATTTCTAAATACAAAAAATAATCCCACGTTAATTAAAATGCAAAGTAAAGCTTATTTAATAGAAATATTATTTGTTACAACATTACACTACACTGCTGATGTAGGGGGGCGCCACCTAAAATCTTGCCTAGGGCGCCAGATTGGTTAGGGCCGTTTCTGTTCGTGATATTTAATGGATCGGATTACATTTTTTATTTTTCTCCGATATCCGATCCAGTCATTTAGGTCAGTATCGGACCGATACCGATACGTAATATCGGATTGGTCCATCTCTAGTTTAATTGTCTAATTTTTGTAACTGTGGAGTATGCTGCTGCCTGTTTTGAGCGGGCCTCCTTTGAAGAAGAGGTTTGTGGGATCTTCCTCCTCGGGGCGACAGCATGGAGCTCGCCTTTGATTAAAAACACGTTTACTGCACAGAATCACCAGGATTGATTGAATTCACTGATAGTGAAGAATATTTGTTCAGTGCTTTTCTTTGAATGGATCTAAACTCTGATGAAGTCTTCCTGAGCGAGAAGCTCCACCAAACGAGCCGATCGATGCCGAACGCTGCACGAGCCGCATGCAGCCGGCGCAGCAGTAATCTGGCAGCACGAGGAGCAGCGCCGCTCTGCTGCTGCTCGTGTTTGTGGAACAGAGACAGGGAGGGGGTATGGGGTCTTTTGTTGGCAGCAAACTTCCAAAATCAAATGCGTTTTGTTGTTTTTCCAATTATTTTCCCACTTGGCTTCAGGCCCCGCCGATTGGCCCTTTAGAGCCGCGGCTGTTACGGGTCACATCGGGGTCACGGATGCTGCCTTCAAGCTCGTCTGCAGCTGGCGGTCTCACACGAACTGGGTCACTCACACTGTGGAGTGAGGATGTGCAGAGAGCTGAATCACTGCTCTGATTCCTGACGACTCTGTGCCGGCAGGGCTCAGGGAGTCGGATGACTCTCACTTTATTGCCCATTTTTTGGCCGGAGCCGAGGAGACGTTTGCCATCGTCTCTGTTGGAAGCCTGTGTGAAAATCTTGCTGTGGAAATAAAAAAAAGAGGCAGAATGTGGCGCTCTCTCATTTTCACTCACTCTTCTTTCTCTCACCCCCTACTCCCTTGTACTCTTCCTCCCTCCGTGGGTGTTCGGTACACTAAGTGCTGCGTGATTGCCGGGGCCGTGAGGAGGCGTGAACAGCCCTCAGCCAAGTGTCCCTGCTTCCCCGAGTGGTTTTTCTGGCGCTGCTTTGGTCGAGTGGCAGAGGAGTCAGCAGTCTGATCAACCACAGCGCTGCGTGGCAACGCGACGGTGCGATTTCCATAACAGCCTCTGTGTTGTTGATACATGCAATAATCGTCACAGCGAAATGTCACGCAGGCTCGCCACATCTGGGCGAAGCGCTCACGTGTGCCCTTCAGGAACGTGTGCGGGGATCAGCAGCATTGTCTTTGCTGCAGCCTGTCAACAGCAAATAATAAAGACAGGCTTGAAGGGCGGAAACATCTGTGCAGATGTGGTGACGGAGGAACTTCAGTTTGAGTTTGTATCCTGTGGGAGAGGCGACAATCTGCTTATTATCTGTTACGTGGCGACTACACGATGTCAGGAGACAAAGTTACACACCAGCGGTCGGTGAGGTCGTTGTGATGTCACTCACTTTGTAAAGCATCATCAGTGTTTCGATAACAAGCCGACTGTGAAGCTCAGCGTCACTGAGCATGCTCCGATCAGCCTCCTCGTCCAGGGCCCAGGTTAGCGTGACCGTCCACGGATTTATCATCGAAATCTTTTCTTCTTTTTAAAAATCAACATTTCTGGGCGGATTTATAGTCGGTTTATGGGCTTTTTCTACATAAGAGCAGTTAAAACGTTCCCAAATGATCCCAGCCTGTGTGTTTATCACATAATAGAACAACAACCACACGCCTCTAATGTGTGATGGGTAAAAAACATACAGATCTTCTCATTTTCATCGGCCCAGGTTGGATACACTGCATAGAGTATCTGTGCCGGACGTGCCAACGAGGACACGCAGCTCATTATTGTTGAGGTGCACGTCTGGTTTCAGAGTAAGAGTTTAAAGTCTGGATGTTTGTCGGCTCTGTGGACGAGGTGCTGACGCTGAGAGCTGTGCTGCTTTTTGCACACTGTTCCTGAACTGATTACGAGGGGCTGCTGAAGGTGGAGGGAGGTGGAGGGAGGTGTGCCTCTGCACTCTGTGCACAAGTCTTTTATTAAAGATGTGGGAGCGTTCTGCATCAGAGACCAAGGCCACGAGAAATAACCCGACTGCACCCGTGCAGGTTGTCGTGTTGCACTGACGTGAGTGTGAGCGTGCACGCTGCTGTCTTTATTCCTGCGTTGCTATTTCAGCTTCAGCCGTGATTCATCCAGCACTTATTAATTAAAGCTGTTCCTGATCACCAGTTTGCTTCTCATAATCCCTCCCACTCCCTTTGGCTCAGATGTCTATGTTTACCATATTGACAGTGATGCATATATGCAGCCTGATGTCTGTTTTTAAGGTCGCTGAGCAGCCGAGGTTCCTTTCAGCTCGCTGCTACACATCTTTATGTATTTTTCATTTTCTCAGGTTTGTTCTGAATGATTTCTCTGCCCTTTCAGCTGCAGTCATCATGTAGCTCCATATGCTCTATCTTAGGTCTCTGCTACAGCAGCTTTGTGTTCACAGTTCAGAATAATCCTTCTGTCTATCACCTGTCTCAGACTTCATCCTCTGTCTGAAATAAGCTGTTGTGGTGTTTGCTGAGCGCTCTCTGTGTTCCCTCCCGTCTGCAGCGGTCAGTTTGCTGTGGTCAGAAGATGCAGACACAGGACTACAGGTGTGGAGTTCGCCGCCAAATTCATCAAGAAGCGGCGCAGCAAGTCGAGCCGACGAGGGGTGACGCGGGAGGACATCGAGCGCGAGGTGAACATCCTGAAAGAGATCCAGCACCCGAACGTCATCGCGCTGCACGAAGTCTTTGAAAACAAGGCGGAGGTCATCCTGATCCTGGAGCTGTGAGTTTGTCTTCTGTTTGTCAAAAACATGTGTAAAATACATTTAAAACCACAAAAGGTCCAAAAACATCAACAAAGTAAAAAAATAAAGAAGATTCTGCGTCATAAAGGTTCAAATCAGAACACGTGAAACACGTGAAGAGCAGATCAGAGGGATTCATTCATCAGATGTTTAAAGCATTTAAAAAAAGCCAAACGGTCGACCAGAATCGGTGAGAGTCTGTCTTGTGGAGGAGACACAGACTGGCTCCTCCTCTGATAAACGTCCTGCAGGAGCCGGTTTGTCTTCAAACAGACGGCTGATAAAAACCGTGACGGTAACTGTATCCCACCAGTTAAACCAGTTTTACACGCTTACTTCAAACATCAGCAGTGTTTGTATTCCAACTATGCACCATTATTCACCATTACTCTGCGCCTCAACAATAAGGTCGCCGCGCTGCAGATAGTCGCCCGACGGCATTCCTGTCCGCTGATCGCGTCTGAAATAATGGCACCGTGTTTGTTGTGGTTCGCCACGACCTCGTCTCCCGCCGATAGTGAGCGGGCAGACCGCGTAACTATGGCAACAAATAATCTCTTTTCCATGTCGTGTATCTCTGTTGTTTATGTTCTTTAGGCTGTTAAAGATGTTAGAACATGTTAATAACAGCAGAATGAGGTTGGCTGTTGTTTTCCAGTTTTCATGTTTCCTCGTTCCCAAAGCAGGAAACAAAGCCTCTCTGCTCCTGATTGGACTCTGTTCATGGGCTGTGAAATTACAGGTTCAGCAGTAAAATCAGGGGAAAACTCTCATTAGCATATAATCAGTTTACTGAGAACATTCATGGGTTTAAAAATAGTGACGCCTCGGTTCATGTTCAAATTCTCCACCCTAAGTAGCCGTTTATCTCCTCTCTGAGGCCTTTTTAAATCCAAGCTCATAAGTTTATAAGAAGTTTATAAGAAGTCGCGTCTTTAAACCTGTAAGACTGTCGGAGGCACTTTGTAAGTGGACGGTCTGAGAGCCGCCGTCTCCCTCCTCAGACACGTCGTGTTTCGGGAGGTTCTCACCTGTCAGGGACGCGTGTCAGCTGAGCCACCTTTGCCCTCGGGTCATTCTAAAGACCTCCACCTCTGCTCCATCCATCTATCCTCTACCTCCATCACACACAGTATCCCACATGTTCACTGCTCACTTTATTTTCACTACGTAATGACGTAGTTAACCTCATGAAGGACAAATATGGAAAATTCATGCTTTTTTCTTTGTGTTGTTGAAGTGCAGATGTTGTGAGTCTTTCAGAGGAAGTGGAGGTCGGTTATCTGTGGGCGTTATTAACGAGTGAGTGAAGCAGGAGACGTTTCTGTCCTCGAGCTTCCTCTGTTGGGTGTCGCAGCTCGAACGTATGAGAGTTCAGAGGAGAAACACACCAGGCTCCCACAGAAGCCACACCAGTGCCTCCATAAGTGATGGAGGTGCTGATGGTTGTGAGAGTATAGAGTTCACATACAAGCCAAATATTTCAGCAGAAAACACTTGAGTTTCCCTGAAGTCTTCGATCCGTCTCGTTTTCACGACGCACTTTGATCTGCTGATGGTGACGAGACGTCTGTCGGTGTTCAGCTGCTGCTGATAGAGGATCAAATATGAACCAGGAAGTTTGTTTTAAAGGCTTTAAATGCTTAAATGTTACACAAGAGCTCGAAGCTCCTGGATTGGCTGGTTTGATGTCTGAGGTAAACGCTGCTGACAGGTGTGGCTGCGCTCTGGATCTGGTAACGTGTGATTTCGATGTTTTTTTCTGTACTTGGAACGAACCTCTGATCTGTTATGGGTCAGAACCACAGGCGATATGAAAGACTGATGAAGCCATGGTGACACCACCCACTTTCTGGATGGTTAGCACCACACAGTCGTAACGTCAGGCACAGAGCCCGTTAAACAGCCAGCAGGAGCCGCGGTTTAATGACGTGGGAGGAGCTGTCCACAGAGACCCAACACCTCCTTTGTCCCAGGCGTGATTTTTAATGCAGGCAGATTTTAAAGGCGTTCGCTTCATTTTTCAGCTTCAAAAATGGGTTTTAACACAACTCCATGATTATTAGAAGGCTTTAAAGTCGCGACACGTTTCGCCTCACGCTATTTGCATACCCACCGTCTTTAAAGCGTTTCAGCAGCCCGCAGATATTCACCTTCCTCCTGATGTACGTCACAGTAAAGCGACACTTTCAGACGAAGCGCTGAGACTGTGCAGACGTCAGACGCGGCGCACAATCGTGTTCAGTGATGGTGACATATTGTTGAAGTGTATTGATGTCCCGGTGCCAGTTTTTATTTCACAGGAGTCGCCTGTTTGTGCAGACGCTGCATGTGAAATGGAAACAGCTGATGTCGGTACAGTTTGGTGTTTATAGTCAAAGTCGGCTCTCGAGCGTGCGGCGAAATCGAAGAGACAAGATGTCGTGTTTTGTTGATTCTGGGGCCCTTTTGTGTCTTTGCGTTGCCGTCGTGGTAAATACAGCCACGATAATGACGCACAGCTACAAGCTGCAGGGAAGTGACAGAGCTGCTGTGTGTGTGTGTGTGTGTGTGTGTGTGTGTGTGTGTGTGTGTGTGTGTGTGTGTGTGTGTGTGTGCGCGCGCGTCCTGTGAACCACTGAAGCAGATGATGAGGTAAAGAGTGGGCGGAGCTGTGCAGCTGGTCTGGTGTTCCCCCTCGAACGGGTGTGTGTGTGTGTGTGTGTGTGTGTGTGTGTGTGTGTGTGTGTGTGTGTGTGTGTGTGCGTCCTGTGAACCACTGAAGCAGATGATGAGGTAAAGAGTGGGCGGAGCTGTGCAGCTGGTCTGGTGTTCCCCCTCGAACGGGTGTGTGTGTGTGTGTGTGTGTGTGTGTGTGTGTGTGTGTTTCTATTTCAGGATAAATATGGGGAACATTAACTGTGGTCATTTTATTTTTCCACAGCAAAGTAAACACAACTTATCAAAGTAAATGTGTTTCTAACAATCAATAGAAAAGAATAGAAAGTAGAATCTTTATTGTCACTGTTACAAGAACAATGAGGTGCAGTAGCTACTATAATAAATAATAAGTACAGTTTAAAGTGGGAGGGATGTTGGTTCCATTAAAGTATAAATAAACATGCAGTTTATAAATGAAGTGTGACGTGAGTGTTGGCAGTGCAGTTATCCTCCAATCAGGGTGGAGGTAGGGCGTGTCTGACAGCCTGTGGGTAAAAACGTCTGAGTCTGTTTGTCTTCGACCTGATGGAGCTGTAACGTTTACCAGAGGGAAGGAAAAGTGAGTGTGCAGGGTGTGAGGGGTCTTTGATGATGAAGTCTGCCGGTGTAAATGTCTCTGAGGGGGGTTAGTGAGGTGCCTCTGCTGCCTTCACCACCCGCTGCAGTTTCCTCTTGTCCTCCACGGTGCAGCAGTCGAACCTGAGTGTGCAGCAGTAGGTCAGAAGGCTCTCGATGGTGGAGCGGTAGAAGTTCACGAGCAGTCTCTGGGGTGGTTGGGCCTGACGCAGCTTCCTGAGAAAGTACAGCTTTGTTGTGCTTTTCCTACCTTGCAGTGAATAAATGTGAGGAACTGGAATTAGACTTACCCGCACCCCCACTCGTTTTCATATCTTAGTGAGGACATGTCATTGACATGTTTCCCCCTAGCTGCTTACTATAACCATCAAAAATGAATGTTAACCCTAACCATAACCTAATTGTAACCCTGAGACTAAAGCGTGAGGATGTGACTGTTGGCCCTCACAAGTATAGTAGCAATATGTGGGCCCCACGGAGATGTCTAAACAGGCACACACACACACTCTCTTACTGCTGCTAGTTTTATCTCACCGTGACGGAGACGAACCTCCGTCCTCTCCGTTCCCCGTCTCCCTGTTCAGAGCTTTCCTCTGTTTTATCCTCACGTCTCTCTTTGCTCTTCCTCACTGTGAAGAATAAAATATGTAAGAAGTTTTGAATCTCAGCTTCATTGTGTTCGATGAGCTCATATGAAGTAAAGTCAGCCGGGTTTTTAGGAGGTTGGTGAGAGAAGCTGCAGAGTCTTATTTATTTATTTAAAGACTGTAATTGCAGCACTGGCCGGTGTTATTTCTTCCTTCAAGTTCGTGTTTGAACTTGAACATTTGCAGCTGTTTATTGAAATGCAGACAGGAAATGGTGCACCGTTGTTAAATAACCCAACAGGTCGTTTTCATTGAAGGGTTTCATTGACTTAAAGCGGTTTTGTGCAGACAGCGCTCCTCTGGATGTGTAAATTGGTCGGCTGCTAAAGCATCAGGATGATTAGATTACATCAGCTGAGCTGTGTTAATCTGGGATTTGTTGCTGGCTTTGATCTCAGAGATCTCACTTTCTCCCTCTCCCCCCTCCCCGTCCTTCTTTCACCTCGCCCAGGGTGGCCGGAGGCGAGCTCTTCGACTTCCTGGCAGAGAAGGAGTCCCTGAGCGAGGAGGAGGCCACGCAGTTCCTCAAGCAGATCCTGGATGGAGTCCACTACCTGCACTCCAAGCGGATCGCTCACTTCGACCTCAAGGTACATCTGCAGCTGAACCGAGTCCGCCGTGCGTGCGTGTGTGTGCATTTGTGTGTGTTTACATATCTTTGTGGGGACCAAAAATCTGAAGTATACTTGTGGGGTCCAACAGCCCGTTTGGGGACAAGTGCGTCCCCACGAGTTCGAAGAGAGTCAAAATGTGGCTTTAGTGTCAGGGTTACAGTTGGGCTATGGTCTGGGTAAGCAGCTAGGGAAAGCATGATGTCAATGAGGTGTCCCCACAAAGATATGAAAACAAAGTGTGTGTGTGTGTGTGTGTGTGTGTGTGTGTGTGTGTGTGTGTGTGTGTGTGCTGTACCCACTGATAAAAAAGATAAAATAAAAGCTGTGTTAGTTCAGTGGCTCACATTAATAACACGCAGGGCTGAGGATGTTGTGCACTCACAATGAAAAAGATCTAAAAACAACGAATCGATTAATCGAATCATTCTGAGTCTGTCCGTGTCTCCTAGGAGATTTGCCAAATGTTCAAACGTAAAGAGAAAATTGACGATGAAAACGGATCCGTTCATGTTTAGTTGGGAAAAAACGACTGAAACCATCATTAATATTTAATTAACTGTGCACATATAAAAACCAAACTGGAGCCCTGAAAAACTTTGCTATGTGAAATACAATGATGTTTAAAATATCTGAGCTGTGTGAGTTCAGACGATCTCAGAGGACACAAACGTGTCTGAGTGAGCGCGCCTTTCAAATGCACTTCTTACATGCTAACTAACTGGCTGTGTGATGTTCAATAGTTTGTCTCGGTTTTCCAGGGATTCGTCTCATTAACGTCCTTAAACATGAGAACCAAACGTTTGTCACGGTTTTCTGTCTCAGTGAAACCCTGGGAGTGTCCTGCTCCTGACCGTCAGCTGACTGGAGCGCTGATAACGTGGCATCTTTCTGACCACTCTGGTTTCTCTCTGTGTCTCTGGGCTCATAGTCATGACTAATCTGTTGTTTAAAGGTCTCTGTTGTTAGTGGACAGTTTTCCAGAGGGACGAGCAGAGGTCAGGAAGCACTCGGCACAGTGCAGCACATTATGTTTCCTCCCTGCTGGACGAGCTCCAGTGTTTCTGGTTGTGAGTGTTCTTTGTTTGTGTCTCGTCATTATCATTGATCAGTTTTCCACTTGCGCGGCGTCCTGGTGTCCTCGTACATCACAGTTTGGGACACGCTGGCCTCAGGCCTGCAGATAATGATAACCTCTGAGCTCAGCCGCTCGTGATCGATGCCGGAGCTTTTACCGAGCACGCAGCCTCCGCTCCGCGCATTAGCCGCCGTTATTCACTGCTCGGCTTCAGACTTCATTTAATATACTTTACTTACTGATCCCACTAAAGTCAGGCGTCTTTTATATTTCCACCCGTGTTCTGGTCATATGACGCTTTATAAGATGTTTTGTGAGTTTTAGTTGGAGGCTGTTTACGCTGCTTTTATAAGGAAATGCAAAAGTTTTCTTTTCCAATCAGCTGTTAGAGACCGTAACGTGACCTGTGAACTCAGTGCGTGTAATCATTTAGAGTCACCTGCGCTTTTACTGGAAAGTATATGAAATGAAAACTCGGCTCCGACGCGTCAGCTCTGTCTCTGTTTACCGATCGTGTATCTGTGTTTGCGTTCGCCGCCTTGTCGCAGTTTCCACTTTGCTCCTGGTTTAAGGTGTCCACACGATGCAGACGGAGACCCGGAACAGCTTGTAACCCACATTGGATCATCTTCCTTCACTCCAGCATAAACATGAGCATAAACATCGCTGCTGGTGGAGCAGAGAACAGAGCGGGCGAGCTGTTGTCAGCGCTGCCCACAGCCAATCTGTTCCTCCCCGCACTGAATCCCAGGCTCGTAATCGTGCTGAAAGGACGAGACCTGAAGGGAACGCGGACTCATCTAAAGCTCGTCTTTGGCTTTCTATCCTTTCTCCCACTTCCTCGAGAGGTTTCCACTCATGATTTGCATGGGATTTCCATCCCTGATGAGCCTGCTTCCTGCCAGACTCTTCCTGTGTGCTCCTGCCTCCTCCTCTATTTGCACACACAGGACACGCTGTGTTTCCTGCACACGTCTGCTCTGTTTCTGGACGTCTGAGCTGTTTTTCATTGAAATCATGGCGGGCAGATGGACGTGCTTTATGGAAATGTCACCTCCTCCTCTGTCTAATCGCTTCAGTTTGATTTTTACAGTCGATTCATAACAGTTCCCTGAAAGGTCGATATTAGAGAGACGATCAGGTGTCAGCAGCACTGTCTGGACAAGCAACCTGCTGCAGAGGAACCGCAGAGAGAAAACCTGAACTGTGTGAGAGATAAAAGTTGATGACATGCAGCTGTTGAATGTAAACACATGTGGAGTGAAAGGAGGAGAAGTGTTGTGTGCATCATGGAAAATCACAGGAAGTCCAGAGCTGCACATGTTTGCTCAACAAAGACAGTTTGAAGCCTGATCTGAAAGTAGAGCTGAGTCCATAAGAGAGCCCCTGACAGCTGAAGGCTCCGCCTCCCATTTACTGTTAAATACTCATAGCGTCTGTTTGGATAACAGGTAGTCTTTAAGATGAGACAGGCCTGATTATTCAGGAATTATTAGATTATAAATGATGATAATTATAAGTCCAGCCTGTGAGTAAGTCTAGTTCCCGTCTGGTTCGGCTGATGAATCCTGTTTTCTTTGCTCCTCTGCAGCCGGAGAACATCATGCTGCTGAACCGCTCAGTGCCTCACCCGCGCATCAAGATCATCGACTTCGGACTCGCCCACAAGATCGATTTTGGCAACGATTTTAAAAACATCTTTGGAACTCCAGAGTTTGTAGGTCAGTGTCCCACAGCTGTGCACACGGGGCTTTGTGTTTCTGACACTGTTCTGTTTTCCACCATGAACACACACACACGCACACACACACACACTGCACCACCCTGTTCTCCTGGCTTCATCCCAGAGGTTGCATATTGTGAGAATGGACGCCAAATGTACCGGAGGGACCGAGAGAGAGACCTGATAATAGGCCGGAGATTATCAGAACTGGCCCCTGCTGCCTGCACACACACACACACACACACACACACACACACACATTCTTGTTTTGATATTTTAGTGAGGACATCTCATTGACATAATGCTTTCTCTTGCCACTTACCTTAACCATGAAAAATGAATGCCTAACAGTAACTATAACCTAATTGTAACCCTGACATTAAAACCACATTTTGAGTCTCACACTCGTGGGGACGGGCACTTTGTCCTCATAAGTGACTGTTGGTCCCCACAAAGATGTCTAAACCAGTACACACGCTCGCAGAGACACCAGTGCCATCTGCCCTCATCTACTCTTCTCTGGGGCAGCAGCCAACCCTCCACCTGGTGCCAGTGCCCACTACCAGCAAGATCCAGGCCAAGACCAGAGCACGTTCCCGCTGCAGCGGGGTGTCAGCGGGCAAATGGTGTAAATAAAGATCAGGTGGAAGAAAGCCAAACGATGTGTGGGATAGACGATGCTGGAGAATCGAGTCAGCTGCAAAACATAAACATTCATGCTTTCCATAAAATAACATGTTCTTTATTTGTTCTCAGCGCTGAAAACCTAAAGTGTTGAAGCAGCAAATAAGAATAAAAGCTCAATATAATAAAATAAGATTCAAAATAAATTAAGTCCTTCTGCAAGTCTCGTCTGAGTTGGTATTTTAAGCCATTTTAAAATTTCAGGAAAGTCTGAGGCAGAAAAACTGAATCAAAAGTTAAAAGTCAAAGTAAAGTTTAAAAGCTTTTCCCTCCACGGCTGCTCTCGCTGCTCCTGCAGGCTGTTTGTTTAAAATCCAGGATTCTTGAATCCTGCTCGTCTCTGCTCGTCTCGTCTCCGGTATGAAGCGAGCAGATGAAATGGCAGATGTAAATGTAAATGCCAAGAATAATAATAATAATGGATTGCATTTATATAGCGTTTTCAAGGCACCCAAAGCGCTTTACAATTCATTCACTCTCACATTCACACACTGGTGGAGGCAGCTACAGATGTAGCCACAGCTGGTAAAGTGTGTTGCCCAAGGACACAACGACCAGGACAGAGAGAGCAGGGGGATCGAACCAGTGATCTTCCGGTTACAGATGTGCTTCCCAACCCCCTGAGCCACGGTCTTGCTTTTGCAGTTTGCATTTGCAGTTTCAGTTTTTGCTCTGCCTCGGGAACGCAGCGCTCGGCCGCTGCAGGGCGAGCTGGAAAAGGTGAGTGTGTGATACTGACGGCGGCGTGCTGGGGCTGTAATAGCAACAGGAAGTTAGTTGTTGTAGTTCGCCCTGCTGTTCTGGCTCATTTACCAACACAGTCGGCTGTTAGAGGCGAGGCCCTGATGCACGGCTCATGGAGGAAATTAAGGTAGTTTAGATCCTTTAACACATGATTGCTGCAATTTGCATCGAGTTGTTCTCCGTCTCTGCGTCGCAGCTCAGTCACAGCTCCACACAGAGACGTAATGAAACGTACTCTAACGCAGCGCTGCACCCAAATGTAAAAACCACACAGATATAAAGACACTTCTGCAGGTGGGGAAACACTGTTAGCTGATTTATTGTCAATAATAAACTAATAAAGGCTGAAAACGTATTGTTTACAGTCTGGAAGCATTTGATTGGCCCATAAATGGAGCTGCAGGAAAAACGATGACATCATCCCGTTGATTTTTGTGGGTTCTTCTTTCAGATGAAGGATGTTTTGTTTCAGCACGATTAGAAATGAATTCGGTGATTTGTCTTTGATTATTCACACATTTACAGACAAGTGGGGAGAAAAGAAATCGCAGCTTTAGCAGGCGCCATAAAAAAATCCCACCTCTGAAGGAACAAACAAATCAGCGAACCTAGCCCAAAGCGATCGTGCGCTCCAGTAAAGCTCAGCAAACTCTGAGAAGAATTAGTGTGGAGAAGAAGTAACGTCTGTGTGCCGACCTGACTGCTAACAATCTGCTGTTTCCTCGCAGCTCCTGAAGTCGTCAACTACGAACCTCTGGGCCTGGAGGCAGACATGTGGTGAGTAAACACGCAGAGCTTCATCCCAGCTGTGCGTCTGCTGTAGAATACATCGAGGATTTTCATGGTGTTTGATGTTCGAGATGTTGAAAAGCTGAACTCTGTTTCTCTCTCCTGCCTCCGCCCAGGAGCGTCGGTGTGATTACCTACATCCTGTGAGTATCTCAACCCCGCAGCAAACCTGCTCTTGCATAAACTGTATGTAAGCGATGGAGCTTTTTGAACCTGCTCTGCTTGTCTGACTGTAATTGGAATAATTACAGGATCAATCGAGCCGTCCGCTCGTTTTTCTATTGCAACCAGAGGAGTCGCCCCCTTTTGGCCATTAGAAAGAATGCAGGCTGACGGCTTTTACACCTGATGGGAAGGGACCAGTTTTTATGTTTCACTTTGCTGTGTGTTCACTCGCTGAGCGTGAGCAGCAGCGAGTGCCAAGACGCGGCGATCTCAGCGGCGTCTCTCTGACCTCGGTGGGCGAATCTACGGTGGCCCTGAGAGCTCAAATGCACTGAAACATCAGAAATTAGCAGCAAAAAAAAATAATTCAAAAGCTCATAAAACGTGACGGGCTCACGAGCTAACAGGAAACAGCTGCGAGCAAACACGTGTGTCCGCGATTATGAATCATGTGATTAAAACACGCGTTTCCTTCCATCTTTGATCTTTTTGACTCTTCTTTTGTCTTTTGTGCGAAGCCTTTGTTTTTTTCTTGATGCCGCTTCGTGTCACACCCAAACCAGCAAACACCCACAGAGCGCTTTAAAGATGGCGTCGGAGAGCTACTGTTGTGATTGTGTTCGTATTAAATATCAAGCTGCGAGTTGTTGTCGACTGCATCCAGCCCACAGCTGCTGGATTTCCACGGTCAGCGGCTGGTTTTCACCTGAAGAACGTTTTGTTCCAACGCCATCATCAGTTTCTTTGATTTCTTTGTTCTTCGTGGTTTCATTTGAGGAAGAGTTGAGCTCAGTCACCAAACGAAGCCGTCACAGGGTCGGCGACACGTTTCCTGTGGGCTCGCCGACTGTCACGCTGTGATGGGACCGGCTCTCATCGCACGTCCAATTATCCACTGATGGAAAAGGTTGTTTAATATAAAACTGATTTATACTAGTAAATTCCTGCAGTGTTTGATTATTTTTTAAAGAAGTGGCCTTTTTAGAAGGATGTTTGCTCCGGCACACTGAACAGCCCTGTTATTAAAAGCTTGTTTTTCCTGCTGCGCGCACACTGGAACCTAAATGAGCCGAAACTCGTCACAATATTTAAAACACTTTAAACAGATCAGATATTTGCCTCTGAGCCACAGATGGGATTTTCCCAGTCCTGATAATCTCTGCATGTAACTCGCACGTTAAGCTGTTTTTAATATTTGAAAACTTTTCTTTTATTTGCTCTGATTCTTAAATATTAGCGCTAACGTGCACTGTTGTTTGAGGCTAGTCTGCTTAAGCTAATTGACTCTGGACTTTATCCTGCTCTGCCGATGCTTTGATCTTATCAGCATGTCGTTGGGTTGATAAAGGAGCTCAGAGGATCGCAGTAGTCTGATTAGATCCAACAAATTCTCCTGAATTCACTTAGTTTGGTCTTTAAAGCAGCCGTTCTGCAGACAGCTGTTTGTGTGCTCTGTGTTTGTGAAGCAGTCGCCTGCAGACGTGTCAGCACAGTTTAATTCAGCAGCAAAAGTGAAGTTCACGTCCTCGACGACCCGCCGGTCGACTGCTGCCGGCTCTCGATGATCCCGTCGCCTCTCTGTGTACTCAGCTGAAGGCTTCCTGAGCTCCCGCGCACCTTTATCCTTCAAAGTGACACCTACACCAATTTTTCCAAAAAACAAATCGCACATTAGTTGCGTTTGCCTACACAAACATGCGAGCGTGCCAAACAAAACAAGGCGAGAGAGAGAGGGAGAGAGAGAGAGGGAGGGAGGGGGTAAATGCCCAACGCCAACCTAAAGGTGTCATCAGAATATTCAATAATAAGCAGCTGCAAACAATACAAGCTTTTCAGTTTGCATGATACACAATCTCAAACAAATGTGTCTGTGCTCACACACACACGTGGGGTATTGATATCTTGTGGGGACATCTACCCAGTCCCCACAAAGACATGAATACAAACGCACACTCACACATGCATCCCAGTTCGTGGCGTCCGCCCACACAGCTGTCACAGCTCAGCCTGGCAAGGTAGAAAATAGATTGTTCTCAGCTTCTTATCACAGCAGAGCAACAGAGAGGTGCGCTGACTCTTCATCTCTCACTGGCAAATGTAATGTATAGTGTGTGTGTGTGTGTGTGTGTGTGTGGGAGCGTTCGGTGAGCGTGACACGATGACCACAGAATCATAAACAGTGCTCTGGGTAATGAAACGCGCTCTTATTTCCTCTTTCATCAGGCCTGGCGTGCCGTGCGCCACACAGCCTGGAATCCTATGACTGAACGTGGCGCCTCTCTGCTCTGCTGACCCCCAGTCTGGCTTTCAGGCTGGTCACAGGGCTTGATTTCGGCCTGGTGCTCAGTGCACGAGTGTTTTGGAGAACCAGGAGGTAAAATGTCACCAGGAGTCCTGACGTCACACTTCCCTGCCGATTGTATCGCCTGGCCTCGTAACGAGCCGCCGCAATGACTCGTTTGTTGTGAGCAGCTTTATACAGTCGATAAATTCATACATTTCCACTCAGCCTGAGCTCGACCTGCACCAGCTCCACGCCTCCCCCAGATCACATGTTAATTAGCAGCTGGTGACGGGATGCAGGAGTCGGAGCAGAAGGGGAGGCCGGGTTTGTCGGGAGCTGCTGTTCGGTTTAACGGGCTAAAGTCCGGGAGGCCGAGCCCTCGTTAACGTGCACGACTGCTCAGCCCTGCGTGTGCTGCGCCGTGGTCTGTCCATTAAAACGTGCTCCCCTCAGTGCATCTGCTTTGTGTGTGCGTTCAGTGGAGAGGTGCATTAAAATTCCTGCACTCACACCGAGAGCGGTCCAGCTGGTTTCCCTGAGAGTGTTTGATAGCGACGCTTCACTAACGAGTCACAGTTATTTGCAGCTCTTTAATCACATTCACTCAGCAAAGCGTTGTAAGGTTGTAGTTTGGATTTCAGGGGCTGAAGCTCATCAGCGTTTGGACTAAAATCAGAATTCCTCTTCCTTTGTGATTACAAGACAGCTGAGCTGTAGTCAGAGAAGGTTCCACCTGATGTGATGCAGAGCTGGTTTGTTAAAGTCCTCACACAAAGATAAAAACCCGCCAGCCTGCACGTTTCTGACCTCTCCGTTAACCTTTCTCGTCCTGCAGCCTGAGCGGAGCCTCTCCTTTCCTGGGCGACAACAAGCAGGAGACTCTGGCCAACGTGTCGGCGGTGGACTACACCTTCGATGAGGAGTTCTTCAGCAACACCAGCGTGCTGGCCAAAGACTTCATAGCGAGGCTGCTCGTCAAAGATCCAAAGTATGTTCTGTTTCCATTGTATTTGAGATCAAAGCGGCCTTAGAGTCACATCAGAGCAGGAGCTGCTTTAATCACGACAAACGTTTCCATGCAGAGCTGCCAGACTGCAGGGTGACTCCTTCAGACACAAGTCTGCTTTGAGGCCTTCCTGCGTATCCTGACTCGAGGTGGTTTGGTTGACGGTGTGATTTCCTCCAGTCAGCTGAACAACAAACGAACACATTTCGTCTTCAGCTCTGAGTCTTGGCTGTAACAGCAGCGTTTAAACGACGCGTTGGCTTCTAAATGATCGCTCTCTGATTGGTCTCGTTTAATCGCTTTTAAAACGCTGACAGGAAAATTGAATAGGTGCTTTCTGCAGATATTCCAGCTACGCCTGCCTCCTCGCTCGGCGCCGTGCCTTTTGGCGCTGGCTCCTAAAATTGTTTGGACCGTTCCCTCGTTACAGAGTTGCTGTAGCAACAGCTGAATGGCTGCAGCTGTGCTCGAGGACAGTTACCGCCATCAAGCTCTTTTCTGCTCGTAATTACGCCAGCTCCTTTCAAAACAACGGCGTGAGAACGAGGGGGCTAACAGAGGTGATTAATTGTAGGTGTGAGGATGATTTCATTTGGATAACCTTAAGTCAGAGAGGAGACGATGAGGGGTGGGCATGCGCTGCTGTAAACAGAGAGACTTTACCAGCTTCACCTAATGGGGCTTTCAGAGATGACGGGCCGAGCGCTTCGTAATGGAACGGCTTTTAATTGATCTGCGTCGAGGTTTGCATTCAGGAAGATAATGAAGAGATGCTGTTATGAAGTCTGCTGGGTTAAAGCTGCACCAGCACAGGCCTGGAAATCTGGGAACCTGTGTGGCTGGTGTGAATGCAGTCGCCTCGGCTGCAAACGGGGATGTGGTGGCGATCGGGCCGAGCCAAGAGGAAGCGGCGCCTTCGCCAGGTTCCCCAAAATCTATGTAGGACGTACGGAAACCTTTCCTGAACAATGGGCTGTTGTTGGACTGAGGCCGTCCCTGAAGCACATCGAGCTTTACTAAATATTAATCATTAATGTTGGTGCAGCACTCTGTCAGGTTAACTTCTGCTTTGTTTGGATGAAATGTGAGCGTTTTAAAATCTGTCAAACTGTTGTCTGTCTCAGGAAGTAGCACCGAAGTGCATCACGTAGATTTGTTCCCTTTACTCCGACGACCACGCCAAGTTTCTCGGTACCGCCTTTCATGAGACGCCGCGTAGAGAAGCATCGAAAGAGGAAACTGAATATTCCAGGTTAACAAAGAGCAGCAGTTATATCTTTATTGCTCATTAGGTGCAGAGCGACAAAGGTCAGCTGTGTAATATCAGCAAGCAATTATTAAAAGACGCACAGAGACGTGGCCGAGGCTGCAGCCTGACACGGACGCACAGCTCGCACACCTACAGCCAGTTTACACTCACCCGGTGTGGGTGTCTGTGGACTGTGGGAGGAAGTAAACCCACACAGGAAGCCTGGCAGGTTCAAACAGAGGGCAGCAGGTTCAAAGCACACAAAACATTTTACAAATAAAACCAAAAATACATCTATAACCTGTAACTGCCTCAGATTAAAGCAACTCAAATGAAAACAATTAGGAGATAAATGAAAGTCCTGCTGCTGTCAGGCTTTGTGTCTCCATCCCAACTGTGTGTTTCCTTTGTAAAACAGAAAATAATCAGCATTAATGCACAAAGAAAAAGACCGAAGCTGAACCGCAGCAGCTGGAACATCTGATGGTGAATCATCGAGTTTCCTTTTCTGTCCACAGAAAGCGAATGACCATCCAGGACAGCCTGCAGCACCCCTGGATCAAGGTGGGACTGATGTCAGCGTTTGGATTTTGTTGTCCGAGCTTTTCTAACTTTAACATTTATCTCGTTTCGTTTCCTATAATCAGCCAAAGGACACTCAGCAGGCTCTGAGCAGGAAGGAGTCGGCCGTCAACATGGAGAAGTTCAAAAAGTTTGCAGCCAGGAGAAAGTGGAAGGTGAGAGTTTTCCATCTTACTGGTTTCTACGCTCACGCTGAAGCTTCAGGAGCAATAAAAGACATTTCCCATGATGCACTCTGAAAGCTTCTTGCTACAAAGTCTCCTCATTGGTGCTTCGCTGTCACTGTTGATCGCCACGGGGTCGCCGCAGCCATCAGATTCACCGCCGGCTTCTTTACTGCGTGTCTGCTTCGGTTCGTCACAGCTGACCCGGCGACGCTCCCAGCCAACACAACGCAGCGGCGTTTGAAGCTGCGGCGCTGCTGTCGCCATGTTTCTGTCTTCTGTTTGGTGACTCACAGCAGCTCCTGGCTTTGCAGCAACCTTCATCTTTGAGGATTTATTTATGTTTGATACACAAAAACCTCCAAAACACACAAACGTTAAACGCAGCTCAGGCTCATCTCGAAATTCAGAGGGAAGAATAAAAAACTGCAGCGACACAAAGAAAACCTGCTTTTAATAAATGAATTCTTATTAATTGGATAAAATCATTTATGTGTTTATTGATCATTTGAGGTCATCAGTTCGCTCTCTGGTGATGATGGTTGATATATAATCTGTAACATCGACGTGAAGCTGGAACATTTGCAGACGTGTGAGGTCGATCCACGTGCAGGTCAGCGGGTTACGAGCGATGAATCGGAGCAAAGAACAGAGCAGAAAATCGCTCTCCTGCCTGTCGGCGGGGATCCTTAACATGACGTGACGTGAGCTTGTTCTGCTTCTGCACATTCACCGACCCCGTGTCTTCTCTGTTTGTCTCTTGCAGCAATCGGTCCGACTCATCTCCTTATGTAACCGCCTGTCCCGCTCCTTCCTGTCCAGGAGCAACATCAGCGTGGCCCGCAGCGACGACACGCTGGTAAGACGGGGCCTCACACCAGCAGAGCAGCACATAAATACGTTCAGCTTCATGCACCTGCTCCAGCTCTGAAGTCAGTCCTTATCTCCAGCCAAGAGTTAGAGTAACTGAGACGTGCAGCGCGAGCGCTTTCAGTTTGACTGAATGTTCAGTTACAGCTCAGGTATTTGTGGCCTGACAGACGGCAGAAAACCATCTTTTCCTCATTCCTGCTGCGCGTGTGTGTGTGTGTGTGTGTGTGTGTGTGTGTGTGTGTGTGTGTGTGTGTGTGTGTGTGTGTGTGTGTGTGTGTGTGTGTGTGTGTGTGTGTGTGTGTGTGTGTGTGTGTCTTTGTTGGGAGGTTTACTGTACTTGTGGGACCGTCAGCCCTTATGGAGACCTGGTCCCCACAAGTTTGAAGCCATTTTTGAGATTCAAAGTGGGTTTGAGTGTTAGTTACAGTTTGGTTATGGGTCAGGCTGAGGTTTACGAATTCATTTTCCATGGTTAGGGTCCAGGGAAAGCATTATGTCAGTGAGATGTCCCCACAGGTCATGAATACCCAACGTGTGTGTGTGGTTTCCAGGCTCCCGGCGTGCGTCCGTCTGCGGTAAATGATGAGTCAGCTTGTTCGGACACACGGAGGCTTTTATGTTGTTAGCGTGTCCGTTTCCAGTCGACACGATAAGCTGGACAGATGTAAACACTGCAGCTTCTGTGAGGAGCTCAATCATTCACAAAGCAGCCGAGGCCGGCCCTGTTATGTCATCAAAGGATTACACAGCAGCTTCCTGCCGTCACAGGTGACCTGACAGGTAGGACTGGGCACGGTGAGGTCACAGCGCCCCCTGTGGTTCAGGGTAACAAACACAAGCTCTCTGATGGAGACTTCCAGGCAGTTCCACGGTTTAGTGACTTACCTGAAAAGCAGGTACAGGTGGGTGTTCGTGCTCTGAGAACAGCCCGGCCTGCTGGGACGGCTTTGTGAATAATTAAGTTTCTCACAGAAGCTGCAGTGTTTACACGTGTTCAGCTCATGTTACCGAGGTCAGCTCCGCTAGTTCAGACAGCTCATTATTCCTGCATGCTCCTGCAGGACTGTTGTGGTTTCTTCCTCAAATGAACCTTTTGATTGTTGTCTGTCTTGTTTTTTTTATCACACATTCAGGTATTTGTTCTGCAGTTTGGATAAAAACATTTGAACTTGGCAGCGATGTGAAGCAGAAAGACTTCATGTGATTAGAGCTCGTTCTTGCTGAGCGTCTGCTTGCATCACCGCTCGATGCATAAATGGATGAGTGTGGTTACCGTCGCAGTCGGAAGGCCGCTTCTTTGTACTGCAGTTATTAAATCATTTCTGTGTATTTTGGAGGTCACAACGAGACCCGGAGGTCTTTTTCACGTGTGTGCGATCGAGGTGGGCATGGAGCTCCCAGCAGGGCCTCGCTGCTCGTGCATGTTTGTGCTGTTTGCAGCTCTCCGAGGTGCTTTAGTCACGGCTCGCCCAGCAGCGAGGTTATGTTGAGGAATGCGGCCAAAGAGTCGAGCTTGGCTGAGCAAACGCCACATCAGCCTCGCTCTCTCGCTGCCTCCTCGCCTCGCTCATCGTCGTCTCTTTGTGCAGCGAGGCGGCACGGCCGGTTGCTGCGCTGCACGGCTGACTCTGGCTGAAGGTGACCGGGTCACGTGTCGCTGACAGAGTCGTAATCGCTGGATTCTCGGTTTAGATCAAGTGAGCAGCAGAGGATTAAATGTCTTTAACCGTGTTTCTCACCTGTTTAGGACGAGGAAGACTCCTTTGTGATGAAGGCCATCATCCACGCCATAAATGACGACAACGTGCCGGGTCTGCAGCATCTCCTCGGCTCGCTGAACAACTACGATGTGAACCAGCCCAACAAGGTGACGCACAGACACGCTCAGCTCGTTCCTGCTGAACCCAACGAATCTGAAGTAGTGGCGCAGAAGCACGTCTGCCAGTGTCTCTATTCAAAACTGAATACATCAAAGTGAAGCAGGCGCCACCCTGAGTCATCCACACAGAGACGTGTGTGTGGAGCTGTGGATGCGCTGCCTCCATCTTTCTCTGAGAAGTCACGCTTTGAGTTTTAGACGCTGGGACCAGGTTAAGACTCGGTAACGAGTTGGCTTTGTGCTGAGGTTGGGAAACGGGTCAGACTCGCGCGAGCGGCGTTTCTTTAAACGTTCACATTTAACAAAGTCACCATTCAAACAGATAAAACCGTCACATTTGCAATTTTTATAACTAAATAACTTGTTTATTCTTCATGATCCCAAGAAATTGTGAAAATCAGGGAATAATTTTCCCTTTTCGGGCATTTTTCACACCTGTGTAGGAACGCTGGCTCAGCGGGAGCAGCGATTTATTAAACTGAAGATCTCAGTTTTTCCACTGCAGGCACGTCTCACAGGTATCCAGTGGGCTGGATTGCACCGCTGTGCTCCAGATTCAGATGAATCATGCAAATAATTTGAGAAATTATTCAGTTGTTGTGCAGCCTCGTGTTGCATAATGATGTTTGTGATGATGTTTGATCCGGCTTGTTCCAGCTCTGATCGACGCAGAGAGCTGATTGGCTGTCAGAGTTACATGTCTGAGCTGTGCTCCACACTGTGTGGACGGAAATCCTGCTTTCACATCCAAGGCAAAACGTAGCAAAGTGGACTATCCACCCAGGAATATAAAGTCTGACACAACCATCCCTCGACTTTATTAACCGCTTATCCAACAAATCCCAACGCCAACAAAATCATGACAGATTAAAAGTTGATTAAAGAATAAATTGAAAGCTTGAATCGTCTCAAAGATCTCCATAAAAATCTTTGTGTCTTTTCCATATTTATTTAAAGCTGCCAGCATCCCAGAAACTAGGTCGTCCCGTCCTCCAGCCAAAACACAGCAGAAGAAAAACAGCCTGACGTTTTAAACACTGACGGTCCACAGAGCATGTTTCCACAGAGCGTGTTTCCACAGAGCGTGTTTCCACAGTCGGGCCCACAGTCGCTTCCAGGCTCATCTGCCACCTGCAGACTTTTGCAGTGTGTAAACAGGTGAAATCTGCAGATTTGAAGTGTTATTGTGAAGCATCATCACGTCTTCATTAAAGAACATCAGTGAATGTGGGCGGAGGATGTGCTCGTGGTGCAGCGTGTTAGGGAGGCGTGTTCACGTCCGGTTTGTGGCACCGAGGGAGCGTTTTATGGGTTTTTATAAATCAAAGCACAGCCTGGGCATGATTACACAGAAACTAAAACACGCTTAGTTTTTACACCGCGCAGCCTGATGGTCGGGTACATGTCAGGACTTGGCGGGCGATGTGAGGACGAGAAGCCATTAAACTCAGTGAAGTGTAAGAAAATAGGAAGAGGAAAGAAATGAGGAGGGGAAGGATGAACAACCAGAGGCAGAGTCGGTACCTGACAGACTCGTCGGCTCAGTCTGTCTCTGCTCAGGGACTCGTTCAGAAAAGGTCATCTCGCCATTTTCATTCATTATTCCTACCTCAGTCTCGTTTACTTCCTCGCCACGTTTTCTGTGTAACTACAGGCTGTCAGATTGAGCTTTACCGCACAGATTAAAGACGCAGCGTTCACACATAAACAGGAAGCGTAACACGCGTGTGTGTGTTTTGCAGCACGGGACCCCTCCCCTGCTGATCGCAGCCGGCTGTGGAAACATTCAGATCATCGAGGTCCTGATGAGGAAAGGAGCGGAGATCCGGGCCCACGACAAGGTAAGAGCCGGACCTGCTGTGACGAAGACTGCATGGAGGAGCTGTAAGGCGCATAACAGCTGACCTTTGACCCTGCTGTGAACCAGGACAGCTTCAGATGCTAACAGCAAACTTTTTTTGAAAATCAAATATTATAAAAAAATCAATATTTCAGGGAACAAACCTGCTTCGACGTTGCATAATGAAGGTTCTCATGATTGTGAATATTTGGGCCTGTGTAATGACAGAAATGAAACACATATCAAACACAGTCGAGTGATCAGAGCCGCTCCTCTTTGCTGATTGGCTGTTTCATACGCAGTAATGCTGGGATGGACTCTGATCGTCGGTTCGTCCTTGCTCTGCGTGCACTGATGCTGTTGTGGTGCCTCAGAGGTTTTCTATCATATCTTATAAACACATTTTAATTTGAAATAAGAAAAAGTGTGAGATATCTTCTTCTTTAGAAAAATCAGAAGCTAACGTAGACGTGAGGGTTGAGTTTAGCCCTGCGGGCTCTGCCTGCAGCACGGTCAGAGCCCACGTGTGACAGCTGACGTCGACTTGTTTCTTTGAAACTTATGAAGTTGCTTAAGATTGTTCAGAACCAACAAAGTGCATCAAACACAAAACTTGTGCCGCTGCTAAAACTCTTTGTCACAGCTGCATCTTCATCAGTGAAGCGTCAGAGACGGGAGGAAGACTTTAGCAGAGCCTGAAATCGTTTCCCTTCCGATAGCCGACAGTTCCTGGAAGTTCTGTGAGCAGCTGAACATCCGCAGCAGCTTCTCCCTGACAAACGTCCTTCATCGTGCCGTGCAGTCACTCTGTGCTTGCACCGAGCTGCAGGTCCTTCCTTGTTTTCCAAGATGTTAGAAAATAAGAGACGTCTGGAGCTGCTGACCCACACCAGGGTCGACGTCACGTCTCCGAACTCTGACGCAGCGATCTCGTTGCCTTTGATTTGATTTCAGTGCCACACATGAAATCAGGTTAATGCTGCACACGCTGACTTACAGCATCAGGCTGCCATTAAATAAAGTTTCATTCTGTCATCATCGGTGCAGCGAGTTCAGGAGATTTATATAGAGACGTTATGACTTTATACAGAAACAATGAAAGAACGTGTTTTGATCTCGTTCCTCCGTTTAGAAACCACAGCTTCAACGTTGTGTCTGAGCCCAACATCCAAGCACATCCTCAGAACGATCCCGTGTTAGAGAGCACGGCACAGTATTGTCCAAGGATGCGTTCCTATCGTGTGGCTGCAGACTCTTTACTAAAGGTCAGGGATAAATCCTGCAACGCTGTTCTCTCTCCAACCCTCAGAGCGGAGCCAACGCCATCTACTACGCGGCGAGACACGGCCACGTGGCGACCCTGAGATTCCTCCATGACAAGAAGTGCCCGCTGGATGTGCAAGATAAGGTAGAAAAGCAGGTCCTTCCTCTCTGCACGTCTCACACTCACATGGAAAAACACACACTTACTACGACTCATCATGCTCTGTTATCTGTCAGCAATTACTCACTGCCTCCTACCCACAAACCCCTCGAGAAGCATTACTTTGAAATGCCCAGAAACACACACACACACACACACACACACACACACACACACACACACACACACACACACAGCTTTACACATTCACACTCTCACATTTCCACACCTGTGGAGAAAACCAGTTACTCTGGCATTTTATCAGCTTATTTGCTGTTGCTATGGAAACAGGCCTTGCAGGGAGAGATGGGATTGGTGCGTCTGTGTGTGTGTGTGTGTGTGTGTTTGTGTGCTTTCGATGCTAGTGCAGCCTCGGCGTGCCTTGCCTGGGCGTCCAAAATCCCAGAAGCGTTTTCCCGTCTCTCCGATCTTCACGAGGTGTCCTTTCCTGTCTGCGAACGCTGAGGCGGAGCCTAATCTGCGCTGCACGCGCTCTGCTGATTACTCTCCAGCTCCCGTCCAGGCGTCGTTAAAGTTTCATCTTTCTTTATTACACAATAAACCCCAAATCACAAGCCGAGGCGTTTGTGTGGAACTAGATAATTGCTTTGTGAGAACAGAGAAGCCAAAGGACCTTTCAGGTTTATCATAACAAGGTGAATCTGCGGCGGGTTTTTATGTAATTCGCCAAATTAAACCGCTCTTTGAGGGTTTTTCCTTTTTTCCAGAGTGACTCAGTCTCTAAGAAACAAGTAAACACGTCGTCTCGCTAACGAGCGTTTACGCTGACTGCCAGCCCCAAGTCTGAAACTCGTGGGTCAGTTTTTAACGAAAACAGAAGCGGAGTCAGAGTTCTAGTCAGAGTCAACATCCACAGCGTCCACGCTTGGTATGCATGGTCTGTGCACGGTCTGTGCATGCAGTGCAAACATTTGGCTCTGTGTTGTGTTTCAAGAAGCAGGGAGGTGAGTCCGCTGCTCCCTGTTAACATCTACTGGAGGTTTTGGCTACTATACGGAAAATCTGGGATGTTTGACCAAACTACAGAATCTAAACTGGAGACAGCATTCCCACTTATGGTGTCAGGATCACAGAGGCCCCCTGCTACCTCCACCTGCTCCTCTGATGGGTGATGGAGGACCGCCCTCTGAGGAAGCTCTTTCCCGCTGCTTGTATCCTCGGCCCTGTTCTTTCGCTCGCTGCTCTCGGGTGAAGATGGAAACAGAGGCTGTGCCGCGTGTCGTCTCCTCCAGTCTTTCACACATTGTTTTTGTCATGCAAGAGAAAATTTGCACGCGTGTCAATCATCTCTCATCACCGTCTAGCAGCTCGTGCAATCAACCAGCGCCTGGAATAATAAACATTTCACTTCCCGAAGCTGAAAGGAAGGTTCTCCAGGGAATCCTCCGGACACCAGCAAAGCTTCGTCTCTGTCACTGCGTTTATACTTTTACTCTGAGATTTCATAGGAACCGTTTTTATCTGAACCGTCCGACGTGTCACAGACGTGTTAGACGTCACGTGTGTCAGTCAGGTGGGTGTGAGCGACAGACACACAGTCGCTTCTTTTGTTCTTTTGTTTGACTTTTATGACACAATTTGATCGTTTCTAGCTTACTGCTAGTTTAATCTGCTGCTTTGTTATTAACATATTGGCTGTTGGTCACCTCCAGTCCGGCGAGACGGCGCTACACGTGGCTGCTCGCTATGGCAACGTGGATGTGGTGAGCTACCTGTGCAGCATCCGAGCCAACCCGGACCTGACGGACAGGGTGAGCGAGTGCAGCGACGGCATCGGAATAAGAACCGAGGGGTTGTTCGAAGGCCGCGGGGTTTTATCTTTGCGTTCCACGTTTCTGTCTGCAGGAGCAGGAGACGCCGCTGCACTGCGCTGCCTGGCACGGCTACTCTCCGGTAGCCCGAGCTCTGTGCCAGGCGGGCTGCCACGTGGACGCCAAGAACCGCGAGGGGGAGAGCCCGCTGCTGACGGCCTCTGCCCGCGGCTTCGTGGACATCGTGGAGTGCCTGGTGGAGCACGGAGCCGAGCTGGAAACCACCGACAAGGTGACCAGAGCTCAGCCTGATTTATTTTGGCACATTTTACTTTTACTTTTACGTGTTTTTGTGCGAGGGTTGACTAACAGGTCTCACAGCACACAGGTCTCACCACCTGTGCAGGTCACAGACACTGACCCGTCTGTGTTTGTGTCTCCAGGAAGGCCACACAGCTCTCCACCTGGCTGTGCGTCGCTGTCAGGTGGAGGTGGTCCGCTGCCTCCTCAGACACCGCTGCCAAGTGGATCAGCAGGACCGCCACGGAAACACGCCGCTCCACATCGCCTGCAAGGATGGAAACCTGCCCGTCGTCATGGCGATCTGCAATGCTAAGGCCAGCCTCGACCTCCCCAACAAGGTGAGTGCAAGCACTTCCCCCCCAGACGGCCCGGATACGCTCCCTGAGGCGTTCCCAGGCCGCGCTGAGAGGACTGGTGGTATCACATAGTTTTCAGACACAGCTGTCCTCCTGAGAGTGAAGGTGGAGGTGAAGGACCTCCTCCTAACTCTGCGCTCCGCCCCCTCCCTCACATTCAGACACTGATGTTAATGTGTGGGGTTTTTATTTTTCGTCCCGATGCCGTTAACATGAATACGCTTTCTGTTTTTACTCTCCTCTTACATAATCTTCAAGCACATCTACTTCAGCGCCAGCTCAGCGATGCCGGTGTTATGTGATGTGTTACAGCACCTTGATGAGTCAGGCCGAACGTGTCTCTGTCTTATAAAACACGCTCTGCGTGACCAACAGCACCTGAGTGATTGAGCTAGCAGCCTCGGCGCTGCAGCCTTCACCCTGCGGATCGTGCTGCAGATGGGCTGCAGAGCGTTTTGCATTACTGTCACAGGAGTCTTAGAAGCACAAGAAGAGCAGAAGTAAACGACAGCTAACCGAACCACACTCAGCTTGACGCTCTGCAGGAAGTGAGATCCATGAAGTAATCTTCCTCACGAAGAAGACTCCTTTAAATCGAACCCCATCAGCTCAGCTGTGAGTCAGACCTGCTCCACATTGACCACAGTTTCAGATGATGAGGTGTCTGTGCCAGTAATCCCTGCTCTCACAGACTAATATGGTCGCCTCACTTGTGTGAGCACAGAGCTCCGCCCACCTGCTGTTCGGTTTGTGAGGAACGGCCAATGAGAGGAAACTCTCTCATAGGTAAAGGAGTTAGAATAGTTTGACCTGAGAGCAAATGTAGCTGAAGAAAAATAAGACGAGTTTAAATGAGTGTTTTAGATCGTTGTTTTGCAGCGGAGCTAAATGAGGCCTAATCGCAGGTGGAGCATTGATAAAAACACAGGAAGTAGAATATAACGCAGTGTAATGTTTACAGAGGTATGGGCTGTTTTCTGCTGACATATTTTAAAATCGTCTTTCTTCTGATATCTCCTGCCCTCCTCACACACCTCTGAAGCTCCCGTCCTCTCGCCTCCCGCATGTTTCTGATTCTACTTTCTATTTTGACACCATACATTTAAATAGATTCTGCGACGGGGAAGCTTTTCTCGGCTTTTTCTGCAGAAACGTGTTTTCAGCGTCGCACAGGGAGGCGATGTGCATCGGGAGCAGACGGCGCTGCCAGAGACGTCGTGGTTCATGCATTATTCTCAGCTGGAGCTCGTTTCTTTTAAGCTCGTGTGAAGCAGCGAATCACAGGCTGCTGACTCTGGGTCGGTCTTTGCTGTCAGCTGCAGACACCGAGCAGAGAAATAAGAGGGTGGGATTGAAACCGTCTCCAGCTCAGTTTGCAGCATCACAAAAACAGGGTGGATGTTCTTCCAAACTGCTGCAAAGGAGAATGGATTGAAACACCTCCGTCACTGAGCTCTGATTAAATCCCAAAGCTTTTACTGTAACATCAACATCGAACTGCTCTGGATTTATGAGATATTGTGGTATGAAATTGATGGCAATTATATGGTGTTTACAGTAATTAGCGTTGTTTTCAGGGCACTGTGTTCCTGCTCTAATCAGCAGTTTTATTCTTCAGGCCGAGCGACCGCAGCGGGAACAGCGAGCAGCCGATCAGCCCGCCGAAGCACGACCGTGCGCTTAATTAGGCCGAGTTAGCGCGAGGCAAGAGGGGGAAACGCCGTTCAGTGTTTGTTTAGAAAATGTGATAAATGTTGATTTCAGTGTTTGTGTCACTCTTTTTCCTCCACATTTGTGTTACAGTGACGGCAGCTTAAAGAGAGCAACGTTTTATTTTTGCCAGCTTTCTTCTGATTGGCTGCTCCTCATTAACAGGAAGTGGGTGGGGCTTCTCATAGAGAGATGTGTACCTGAGAAAACCATCAGATATCTGCTCTGTATGACATCACGCAAAGATTATTTATTGATTTATTGAAAAGAACTGAATGTGAGCTTCTTAAAAAGCTTCTGCCTCAACATTTAAACTGAGCACGCTCAGAAGGTTTTGGCGTTTTCAGGAATCCTTATTCGAGCATTTCTGCTCAGCAGCCTCAGTTATTAAGAATAACCTGTAAGTGTCAAAGCGAACATGAATGATTGTGTGCGTGACTTTCACCGTGTCCGGCGCTGACGTGTGCTGCTTCCTCTCTCCTCTGTGCGTCACAGTCCGGCAGAACTCCGCTCCACCTGGCGGCGAACAACGGGAGCCTCGAGGTCGTCCGCCATCTCTGCCTGGCCGGAGCGAACATCGACGCTGTCACCAACGTAAGGCACCTCTCTGTTTTACCGCTCGGGCGGGTGCAGCAGCACCTCGTCATCATCGTGATGAGACTCTGACAAACCCAGTGCAGCCCTTTGGTCTGTAGGACGTGTTCACACGTGAAGCTGCTGCGATCTGTGACTCGAGTATGGTGGGGGCGTGGTCCACGCCGACACGCCTCATATAGTATGTAAATTGAAACGTCGCTCCCGTGCTTGTTCAGATATTGTTTGCGTGGCGATTGTTCATTTTCTGCTGGGGCTGCAGACGAAGGCGCCGCTCATGAATCCTCAGTAAAACTGGGAAATTCTTCTGGCATCGTTCCCTTACCTCCGCCCTCGTCTCCGCCCGGCTCAGCTGCACCACCTGTTTGTTTTTTAATAATCTCATCCTCTCAGAGGTTTTCAAGGCGAAACCTTCTCCTTGTTTCTTCTTTCTTCATGTTACTGAAGTTCTTTCGACCTCTTGAACCCTGATGAGCTTCCTTGCAGTGTCCCATCCACTTCCCTCACAGTCTCTCGCTTTGAGCTCTTAAACTCTTATTAGAATATTTAAATCCCAGCTGGCAGTTTGAGAGCTGCACCATTAAATCAAATGAAAAGTCTGCTGAGGATTTTAAACATTAGTTATTAACATGTTTGGGGGCTTTAAAATTTCTCTTTGAAAGTCCAAGAAGTAAAAAACTGTGAGCACAACTTCAAGACTGTTAAATTTCCAAAGACGTTTCCTGTAGTTTACGTCTGTGGGGTCGTTACGAGCGCTTAGCTTTGTTCAGGAGATTGTGCAGCAAGACTCCTGTTTGTCACTGTGTTTGCTGCACAAGGCAGAAGAAAGCGAGCAGGAGAAACGGCTTCGTTGTTGTGCAGATGAGATATTTAAGACGAGTGAATCCAAGCGTGGATTTGGTGACTGCACAGAGACGTTTGTGCCGAGTCTGCGGCAGGTGAGGCGTTAAAGGCTTCAGCAGCCGCGGGCTGAGAGCTTTTATCCAAGCGCTCGGGATCAAACGGTTCCACATTCAGCCCTGAGTGGGTTTGACTTTACGGATAAGTGGGAGTTCATGTCCAATCGTTTTAGATCCGAAAGGATTTTTATTTCTCGTTCAAAGCTCAGCGCTCTGAGCTGATGCTTCTCCACGCCGAAGGCCAGGAGATGACTTCATCCGAGCCGCGTCCAGGATCCAAGTGGTTTTATGAAGAACTGTTATCGTGATTTTATAAATCAAACGTAATTGAAAGAGTTATGTCACGAGCTAAAATTTCATTTATGTGAATGTTAATGTTGATCGTTTGAAGTCTCTAACAAACAAAAACACTCGTGTCAAATGTTCGGTACAAGAACTGGACTCACAGTGAGCGAAGAAGCAGCCAAAGACCGAAAGAGACCTTCAGCGCGTCAGGGTCGGCGCGTCAGCCTCCATCACGGGCGCCTCCCTGCTTCTCCTGCCAGAGCTCACAACATGACCTCAGTTGTTATTGTGCAGATGTTTTCAGCCTGTTCAGATATGATTTCCAGATGTTTCCAGCGTTCTCCGCCGATATCAGAAGTAACGTGTTTTTGTCCGTCATTGAAACTCGTCTCAGAGCCTCAAATCTAATTCTGCTCGATCCTGATGCATTATGTTCTTTCTTTCATTCCATTGAATTGATCTGGTTCCAGCAGCAGACGATCCGCGCTGAGCTTTTTCCCTCTCTGCCTTCCCGGGATGTTAATATTGTATGGCAGCTGATGTGCTGTGCATGTTTCATCTGGAGCGCACACTGGGATGTATAATTCAGTGTCAGGGAGGACAACGGTGCCTCTGTGATCTCTGCCTGGTTTTTCTGTGGAGGCTGAAATATTCTTCCAAATCATTCCAGCCTCTGCGATTTCACCGTTACTCGTCGTTCCCGAGCTTCCGTTTCAGCAGATATTTAGTCTGGGCTGGAAATACTGTGGATGATCTAATATTCCTCACATAACGCCAGCCGTTCATCTGTCACTGCCAGGCATCAGTAGTAATAATCGTGACACTCAGCCATCTGTGTGAGGCGAGCACAGCGAGAGCGTCCACGCGTCTAAATGCTCAGACTTCATTTACCCAATCCAGTCGGCTCGGGAGGTCGACGATGTCGAAGTCCGATCGTCACGACGAGCTGTTTGGGAGGAGGCGGCGGCGCTCTGTGGGCGTTTCAGGCGTCCGTGCAGGTTTTCCCAGCGGAGCGTCAGCCAAGCCGGACAGTGACAGATACATGAACGCTGTCAGGAATGTGGCGTTTGTGTCGGAGCGCTGGAGCGGAGAGGGAAAGTAACCTGTGTGTGCGCGTGCGTGTGTGTGTGCGCGCGTGTGCGTGCGTGCGTGTGTGCGTGTGTGCGCGTGTGTGTGTGCGCGTGTGCGTGTGTGTGTGCGTGCGTGCGTGCGTGTGTGTGTGTGTGTGCAGCTGTAATTAATCCACTGACATCAGCTGAGAGACGACGCTGCGTGATGAGGAATAACTGTCATAACAAACAAAGGTCACTTCAGGCGCATCGATCTGATTTATGTAAATGTCGACGTTTTTGGAGAACATTCATTAAATGAAAGCAGCTGACTAATAAATCACTAACAGCAGACGTCAGCATCGATCAAAACAAAATATCTGCTGAATTTCCTGTTATGATGAACAAGTAAATAAATATACAAATATAAATGATTTGTGTATCTAATCTGCTGGTTCTGATCTAAACTGGTTGAACACGTGATGTAAGTTTGGGGGAAACACTCAGTTAAAGTAAAAGCAGCGTCTGCTGAACTGGTTTAACAGGAAGCTCTTTTTTGTGCTCGAGCTCCTTTTTCATTATATAAACTCCAGAAAACGAATGTCCTCAGTGGAGCTGAGGAGGAGCCAGAGGAGATGTGATGTTTACTAAAGACCTGACTTTTTTTGTTTTCCTCCTGCAGGATGGAAAGACGGCGGAGGATTTGGCTTCGGCCGAACATCACGAGCACGTCGTGTCACTGCTGGGAAAGCTTAAAAAGGTAAAGAGGAAGAAGAAGGCTCAAAAGGCTCGAGTTGGACTGATGTGTTCAACCAAGTTGTGTCAGCTGAGCTTGTTTGAAGAATGAGGCTATAAAAAAAAATGATGTGATGCTGTGAACGCGGTTTAGGAAGTGCAGATGATGATGATGGTGGGGGTGATGAGGCACAGTCGGGCTTCACAGTCGTCACACTTGGTCTATTTCGGTGCAGAGGTGTGGAGAGAGACGTCTCGGGAAGACGGGAGGTGTTAGATTTTAGCGATCCGCCGTTTTTAGACTTTGGGGCGCAGTTTGCTCGACACGTGAAAGGACGAACACTCGGTGAAAGCCAAACCTTTCATCTCCATGACGATCAGCTTCACCCTCCACAGCGGCGTGTGTGCGTCCGGTGTTCCCGGTCACAGCTACCAGGACACGCTCAGACTCCTCGTCTAAAGCTACGTGATGCCGACGTCTCTTTTTTTCTAGAAAACCTGCTGAGAATCGGTGAAAACATGAAGCAGCAGCTGTGAAAACAGCCGCCGTCTGCACATGCTGGGCTAATCTCAGACACTTTGGCACGTTTGAAAAGGCCGACTTGTCGAGAACCAAGAGGGGGAGAAACCCGGCGGCTTGAAACGAGAACTCGTTCGTTTTAAAGCCGGATTCTGTGAATCACACGTTTTGAAATTGGAAATGAATTATTTTTTGACACGTTAGCATAACCCAGGTGGGATTAGGAGCGCGTTCACATCCCACGTATCTGCTCGCAGCGTTTGGGGCCACTTCTGATGCGTGACTCATTGGATGGTTAGAGAAACGTCTTAAACGGCTCCATCGAGCTGTCAGATCTACGGCGGCGTGAGCAAGCAGCTGGCTTTTGTTGTAAATGTTTCCTGCGGCTGAGTCACTGTTTCATTTTTACAAGAACATTAAGAGCAGTTTTAAAAACCGTCCTCGTAGCCCGAAGAATCGATGATGTTTGGAAGAAAGCGTCTCCTGTAACGCCGCTCACAGCCACGGCGTTTCAATGCTGTCACATTTAAATGTTTTATAACTGAAGTATTTATAGACACATAAGATATGGAACGTTTTGTTTGAGTCACAGGAACTCTCCTGTTCATCCACCAAAATAAAAGCATTTAAGCTTCCTGCGTTGTTTTTAACCACTCTGTCCAATGAATGGTAGACAGACGCCTGCAGGCGGAGCTCACATCCTCAGTTTATGGTTCACCTGCTCAGCTGTGAGATAGCTAACCTGTGCATGAAACTTTTCTCTGTCACCACCAGGGGGCAGAGTTTCACCTGCAGCTGCGATGTCACCGCAGAGCTAAGTGGTGACATTTAGCTCGATTTAGTGATTTTGATTCTCTCTCCCCAACCAATCACAGCAGATGGCCCCGCCCCTCCCTGAGCCTGGTTCTGTCGGAGGTTTCTTCCTGTTCAAAGGGAGTTTTTCCTTCCCACTGTCGCCAAAGTGCTGCTCATAGGGGGTCATATGATTGTTGGGTTTTCTCTGTATTATTGTAGGGTCGACCTTACAATATAAAGCACCTTGAGGCGACTCTTGTTGTGATTTGGTGCTGTGTAAATAACACTGAATGAACTGAATTTGTTGGATGGAGCTGACACTGCTGCCTGTGGCGTTGAGCTAAAGTACAGCCCAGCTCTGGTTCCACATCAGCTGATATCTCTTCAACACAATACGCTGATGTGTATTTTTAAATAAGCTTTTCTGCAGTTTGAAGCTGACATAATGTGCAGCAGCACAAAATCTGATTAGTTGAAATGTGTCATGTGATTTTTGGGGCCTTGTGGGAGTCGTGTACAGGTGTCTGTGACCTGAGCTGTCGATGTCTTCTTCTGTGGTGTGTTTTTGGGTCAGGACAACCACAAGCTGAGCTACATCCAGCAGCTGCGGCCCACTCAGACGGTCCAGCCCCGGATCAAACTCAAGCTCTTCGGACACTCGGGAGCCGGGAAGAGCACGCTGCTGGAGTCTCTGAAGTGCGGCATCCTGCGCAGCTTCTTCAGGAGGAGGAGGACGCGCATGACCAACGCGGCCCGGCACCCCAACTCGCCCGTCAACTCCAAACCTCCCGGTAGGTGACAGACAGGTGGAGTCGCGTCGTCACCAGCTCAGCATTAATGCTTTCACTGCCGCAGCGGTTAGCACCGCCCCCTCACAGCAAGAAGATCCTGAGTTTGTGCAGGTACAGACAGGTGTGTGTCACCTGGTGACAGCTCTGAAAGGCTCCACCCCCTCCAATCACCCTTCGGCTACACATGCGAATGTTGGTTGGGATAAGCAAAGAAAGACACACAGAGACTCCTTTGTTTATTTGTGAGGAGTGCAGTTAATCAGAGGAGGCGTCTCCCTGGCACATCTGTCTCAGAAAACTTCAGCGTGAGTCATTTTATTAAATGTCTTGTTTTATCCACGTTGTAGACGCAGCTGTTGTTGCTGCTCTGATGTGAGCATGAACATGAGCCCTCACAGTCTCGTACTGAGATGCAGTTTGAATCTCACAGGGTGAAATTGATAAAAGCTGATCAGTTCTCCTCGTTATGTCCTCTGGAGTAAATGATAGATGAGCACAAATGGAACAACTGTCTGCTGAGGGAAACCGTTCAGGTGCTGCTCTGAGGCTCGGGTATCCAGAGGTCTGTGAGGTGTTCGTGGTTTTCAGGAAAGTGCAGTGACGACGTGTTCAGTGTCTTGCCTGCCTGCCCTCCTCTCCCCTTTAGCTGCTCTGTTATGCGCCGCTTGCAGCCATTACGTGACGCCCGGGCTGATAACGGTCAGGTGCGTTAGCCGACTCCTCCGTCTGTGAGCCTGCCGGCGTCTCAAAGAGTCAGCGCTGGTCCGTATCGACCGTTTGTTGTTTCTGCAGCGATACGTGACGTGAATCCAGCCAAAGACAAAGAAACACAAGTGTCGATATTTTAGCGTCGCCTCCCGAGACCGCTGAACGCTGCATATTGATTTTGTGGCTTTCAGCCTCGGCGTGCGCTGATATATTCTTTTATTTCCTTATTTGTAGCGAACTTTGAAATGTCGCGGAGCTCCATTAACGAGAGGCCTCGTCGTGAAAGGTGCTCCTCGGTAAAAGGAGCGCTCTTTTTAGGCCTGTTAGCGAGAGAAGATATGAGCAGCTTCGCTTCACTGAACTCTGAACCGCCCGACGTTAAACGGCATGAAAACAGCTTTTTCTCTCCACGTCGAGAAAATGAGCGGAACCTGTTGGCTTTAAGGATTTCACTCATTTTACACCGATCACAAAAACCAGGACGTGAGAACATTTTCCTCACGTTTAGGATGAGAGAAGATGAGATGGGTTCATTGTTTTCTGCAGTTGCCAGTTGGTGGAGGATAAAGTCTTCATCATCGTCGTCTGCAGTGCCGAGCAGACGCTTGCATGTTCAAACTGAAGCCGTGACAGCCGACTGTGAAACGGCGGAGGCAGCTTTTATGTTAGTGCAGAGAGGAAAACGAGACACACACACACACACACACACACACACACACACACACACACGGGTTTTTCACAAAATGCACATCTAACAAAGGTTTTGGCCTCTCAACGACTGGAATTAAAAGATTTGCAGCCACTAATACTTTACAATCTCTTTATTGAAGTATAAAATCCCATCAGAAATGAAAACATTCGGATGAAATAAACATCTGTTTTGTGGATGTGTGTCCAGATGTGCCTGAGTTTCTGACTTGTCCTTCGCTGTGCTGTGAACAACCATCGTGCGTCTGGCGTTTTCCCCGATTTATCCGCGCAGACGCTCACTCGTCCGTCTCAAACATCTTCTCTCCTCCAGCTCTTTACACCAGCGATGATGTCACACTGATGTCTGTGATCACCCAAAGACCAGGATGTAATTTTACTGTGATTAAGACCTCAAAAACAAGCTGTAGGTGTGGTCCCGAAAATCCAAACTGTCCCTGCAGAGTGGATTCATTAGCAGTGAAATGGCGCCCCCCTGTGTTTGCAAGCGGCGGTTATTTGGTAAAGATGATGCAGATGTGTTTGCTGCAGCAGAGAGAGACATCTGCACTTAATCTGAAATACTTTGAGCGTTAGTCACAGTCGATCGCGCGCTGAAGTACAGCAGAGATCAGAACAACAACCTCTGAGAGCAGAAACCAGCCGCTGTGTCTTTAAACACCATCACCGCTCAAACTGTGGAGCCAAAAGTCAGGATTTATTCCCTGATCTAACAGCAATATAGTGCTGCAGGTTCTCTGCTTCTCGTGTGTGTCCCTGCTAAATAAAAATCAGTAAAAATTCTGCATTAACTGAAAGTAGTCCCGGTGGTTGTCATGGTTTCTCCTCCATGTCTGTGTTCAGTGTCGGTGAGCATTTCCAACCTGTACCCCGGCTGTGAGAACGTGAGCGTGAGGAGTCGCAGCATGATGTTTGAGCCCAGCCTGACCAAAGGCGTGCTGGAGGTCTTCTCCCCCGTGCACAGCGCTCTGTCTGCGGCTGACGAACAGGCCACCAAGGCCATCGACATCCAGCACGCCAACATCCACGGTGAGAGCCGCGAGGATCCCCGCGGTTAAACCTGTGTGTGAAATTCAAGCAAAGCTCACTCGGCTCCCTCTCTGTAGGCGTGGGAGATTTCAGCGTGTGGGAGTTTTCTGGAAACCCGGTCTACTACTGCACCTACGATTATTTTGCGGCCAACGATGTCACAGCGATCCACGTGGTCCTGTTCAGCCTGGAGGAGCCGTACGAGACCCAGCTGGGCCACATCACCTACTGGCTGAACCTGCTGAAGGCCCTCACCCTGCCGCAGGAAAGCATCTGTAAGCAGACCAACCATCTACTGCCTTCGTGCGGTCGGTGGATGGTCGACTTTAATCTTTTTCTTAAAAACATCAATATGTTTGAGGTTAGGAGCAGATCTGCAGACAGGAAGTAGAAGCTGCAACGATAGAGAGTCGGCAGGTTTGAAAGTCTTTGTTTCCTGAGTAATTGGAGAAAAATATGAGTTTTCACTGATACTTCGCCACGAGTTTGGCCTTTTTGAAGCTTCATTTAAACAGTTTCGTGCGAGGCTGTGGGAACTACATTTGCTGTTGCAGCAGCCAGACAGTTACACAACCTCAACACAACCTGATCATGATAAGCTGTCTACTGTGACGGTTCACAATCTTAACTTTTCTTCAGCTTTCGGTGGTCGGATCCAGCAGCCTCTCGCGGTCGTCCTGGTGGCGACGCACGCCGACCTCGCCGACGTTCCCAGAGCGTTCTCCGGAGAGTTCAGCTACGACAAAGAGAGGGCGCTGCTCAAGGAAGTCAGGAACAGGTGAAGAGCACCTCCTCTCCATACTGCACCGAGCGGTGCCAGCTTAAATCACGTCAGTCACATGATCCGGTCACAGCGAGCGTACGTCTCAGCCTTACTGATCAGACAGCAGATAGCAAATTCAGCAGTTTCACTGCTAACACAGCAGAGCTAATGTTTTGTAAAACCAGATCTAGAGTGAGGAGAGCTTGAGAATCTTTTAATGTTGCTTTGATGTTTATGTTTGAAAAAGTTAAAGTGCCGTCAGTCAGTGGAGATTATGTTGATGAGTAAAAAAGCAAGCGGCTTTTTGTCAAGACAGTCGATGCGACCTCAAAGAATCCCTGCAGAGAATAAATTAGACGTATTAATCACACAGATTTCAGTGATTTGTTACAAAGTTTGGTGTTTTTGGTTTTCGGTCCAGGTTTGGGAACGACCTGCAGATCAGTGACAAACTGTTTGTGATGGACGCTGGAGCCTCAAACTCTAAAGACATGAAGCTGCTGAGGAGTCACCTGCAGGAGCTTCGAGCCAGCGTCGTCTCCGTGAGCTCTGCAGACTCTCACTCCCCGTGTCCTCTTGTTTCTAAATGTCCTCATACCTGAACAAACGTAGCGTGGTCGTTTATTGTCGCCGCTTCCTTCTCCGTCTCTGCAGAGGTGCAGTCCGATGACGCTGCTGTCGGAGCGTCTGCTGGCCGTTCTGCCGACCTGGAGGAAGCTCAGCGGACCCAACCAGCTGATGTCGTGGCAGCAGTTTGTCAGTGACGTGCAGGAGCACATCAACCCGCTGGTGAGCCAGGATCACCTGCGCACGCTGGCCCTGCAGCTCCACAGCATGGGAGAGGTGAGTGTTTGACCAGGAGCAGGCAAAAGGAGTCGGTGTTTTACTCCTGAGTGCCAGCAGGGGGCACTGCAGGCTCCTGAATAAACCAAACCAGATGGTTTTCATCTGTGAGAACAGCAGCAGGAACACTGTGTTCTGTTTGTGTGCCTCTGCTCAGGAAGCTGAATGAGGAACCAAAACTTTATTTATTTATTTATTTGCATGTTTTTCACAGATAAAGCAAAAGTTCCATTTAATGTTGTTCCTTAAATATTTATTAGCTTCTTTCTGTATTCTGTCTTTGTCTCATGACATAAATTTTTCTGATAAACGTCCACGCGCTCACATTTCTCCCTCGTCTCCTCCACAGATCAACATCATGCAGAGTGAGACGGTGCAGGATGTCGTCCTGCTGGAGCCTCGATGGCTCTGCAGCAGCATCCTCGGCAAGCTGCTCTCCGTGGAGACGCCCAAAGCCATCCACCACTACAGGGGGCGCTACAGGCTGGAGGAGGTGCAGGCCCTGGCGCCTGAGAGCGACGTGGACGAGCTGCTGCAGATCCTGGATGCCATGGACGTCTGCGCCCGGGACGTCACCAACCCCACCATGGTGGATGTTCCCGCACTCATCAAGACAAACGGCCTCCACCGGTCCTGGACCGAAGAGGAGGAGGAGGAGTCGCTGCTCTACGGAGGCGTCCGAATCGTCCCGGCCGAGCACCTCACTCCCTTCCCTTGCGGCCTCTTCCACAAGCTGCAGGTGAACCTGTGTCGCTGGAGCCACCAGCAGAAGCCCGAGGAGGACGGCGCCGACGACAACGATGGAGATATTCACCTGTGGACCAACGGCGCCAAAGTGAGCCAGGCAGGAGTGGAGGCCATGATCCTCCTGGTCAACCACGGGCAGGGTGTGGAGATTCAGGTCCGTGGACATGATTCTGAGCGGGCCAAGTGCTACACCCTGCTGGACACCCTCTGCAGTATAACAGAGAACCTGCTGGCCTCCACGCTGCCCGGACAGCTCACCGCCAAATACTACCTGAGCCCTCAGCAGCTGCGGGAACACCACGCCCCCATCATGGTCTACCAACCCAAAGACTTCTTCCGGGCTCAAGTCCAGCGAGAGACCTCGCTCACCAACACCATGGGCGGCTATCGGGAGAGCTTCAGCAGCATCCTGGCGTTCGGCTGCGCTGAAATTTACCAGCAGGGGATTCTGGGAACGGACGTCCACATATCGGACGTGCCGCTGCTGGCTCGCCGGAAGCTGTGCCGCATGCTGGACCCTCCAGACGCCATGGGGAAAGACTGGTGCCTGCTGGCCATGAACCTGGGCCTCACTGAATTGGTGGCCAAATACAGCAACGGGACTCCAAACGGCACCTCTGAGCTGGACTTGGACTCGGACTCCCAGCAGGCCGCGCTGCAGCCCAGCCCGACGGCGGCTCTGCTGCAGGAGTGGAGCGGGCGAGCGGGCAGCAGGGTCGGCGTACTGATGGCGAAGCTGAGGGAGCTCGGCCGGCGCGACGCCGCGGACTTCCTGCTCAAAGCGTCGCCCGTGTTTAAGGTTAACACGGAGGCGCTGGGAGGAGCCGCCAACGGCTACCCGCCAACCTGCAACGGCGGCACATCGTACAACTCCATCAGCTCCGTCATTTCCCGCTGAGGGCTCGCTGTCCCCGCCAGACGTCAGGAGGTCGCTCTGACACGACGGACTCGTGCAATCTTTCCGGTCCAGCTGCTCACACTTTAATCGCTCCGTTTTGTTGCCGTGCAAACCAGATGTTGTGTTTGTGCTCTCCACACCTGTACAGCCGAGCTTTCCTCCCGCTACGAATGTCGTGAAAGAACCGAACGCTCCGAGCTCCAAAGAGGAATTCTGTGTTTTTCTTCTCTTTCTATCTTGTTGTTTGCTGCTTCCTAACGTCCCTCCTGCTGTCACGCACACTCCAGTCTCACTCCAAGGAACAGCGCCATTTTCTAATCTCCACGTGTGGTCAGAAACATGGCAGCTGCACGTGTGGCTCGAACCCGAGGGCTGAGTGTGTGTCGTGTTGCTCGCTCCATCCATCGCTTACATCTAATATCAGCTCCCTCCTCGCGTCTGGTTTACTGATGTGAAATTTGGTCGTTCAGCTTAGCGTTTAATACATTTACAGCATTTCTTTCAGAGTGCCTTGGTGGCCTTCTACCTCCCTGAAGAGCACAGCCAGTCTCATTGGTACAAAGCAGAAGTCTTTTCCAGATGTTTGGAGAACTGTGCCTTGTTGATATAAAAGTAAAATGAGTTTCTAACACGTCTATTTATCTGGCGGCTGTCACTAACACGAAGAAGACCATGTTGTATAAAAATAAAGGAGACCTGGTCTCGTGCTGTTTCACTTTTCACAAAAGCAAACGCACACAGATGTGTGGAGACGACACGTGTCAGCAGTGGGTGGAACCATTTCCTTCATGTTTGATTGGTGTGTTTGTTGATGTTCCTGCTAATCCTCAGTTCAGATTTCTGTATTCTTCCATCCAACAGCTGAAACCTTTACAGGTCCCAGAACTTCCCGTGAAGGTCTTTGAATAAACTCTGTCTTATTACAGTTTTGGTCTCCAGTTGGACTTTAAAGTCTGCTGGACTCAGACAGTCTAAGTCAAACCTCACCTTCACCATCACAGCTGCTGTTTTCAGATCGCTGTTCAGACCTCTGGCACGTGTGCAGCTGTGATCTCCCCGGAGCTTCAGAATTGTGCTCAAGTTAAGCATCGACTTGTATCAGATAAACAGATTTATGAGTGCACATCATATCAAACCATGTCAATGTAAATGTTATTTGCATATTCAAGAGAACTTTTTTTTGCCAATCCAGAGCAGCTTACTTGGTAACAGCAGTCTGGTGTATTAGAGCAGCTTTGCATGATCCACAGTGCAAACTAATGCGCATTTATCTGTTGCTGGGCCTTAGTGCAGCCGCTCGGCCTGAAACAAGCTGGTTTTGCCCCTTTCTCTTTAAGCTAGCCTTCCTCGGATTGGCTGCCCCTCTCTAAAAGTAGGTCAGAATAGCAGGTGGGCGGGGCTTCAGTGCCTAAGATATTAGGTATATCCCGTCTCTGTGGTGTCATGGAGACACCCCGGAGCCAAAACCTTAGAAACAGAACGTTCTGCTTTGTACTCGCATTTTAATATCTGCGATTCCTTTTCTTCCTTTTCCTGAAAACTCCAGGGAAACTTTGGGACCTGTAAACATCAGTGTTTCTGTAAACATCATCTTTCATTCACACAAAGGGAAGCGTAGCCATTTTTACAGGAAAAGGAGGGTTTTCTAAAGGACTGTGTCGTATTGAGTGATGTTGACCTTTCTAAAGTGTAACAAGCTGCAAAGCAAATGTTTAACCCATCACAGGGTGGGCTGAGGACGCCCTCACGCTGAGTACTTTGAATAGAAAGTTTCACTAAAACGCTAAATTCTAATCAGAAAGGTGATTTTTTTATAATTGGGTTGGTTTCTGTACTTTTGTACTTCTCTTAAACGAGCAGCCGGTTACAGTAGACGCTGACGCCGCGCCTCTTCAATGCCTCCTCATCAGGTTTTTAAAGCGTTATCGCCGGCGCAGGGGCATCATTAATCAAGCTGCCGTCCGCGGTCAGAGTTTTGCACAGTGGCATCCACGCCACCTCTGTCAAGCTAAATTTGAGCTTCGTTGTCGGCGGGCCGCGCGTGGCTTCATGCCTTCTTTCAGTTTGTCTTTGTGAAGCATGAAGCCGCAGCCCGGCCGCGGTCAGCACAAGCACAGGGAAGCGGCGGCGTGATGTTAGTATTGTTAGCTGAAAAAGGCCAAAGGCTGCTGATGACAGAAATGTCAGAGAAAAGCATTTTCACTTTGTGCGAGCTGGTGTTTTGTAACGTTTGTGCCCCTCACTCTGAACCTGAAGAAGAAGAAAACAGCTTGTTTTTCAGCGCACGTGTGCGTCGGACGGTTTCACTCCTGAAGTTACATTTGACGGATGTAAAGGACTTTTTCAGGACGCGCTGTGTAAAGACGAGCTCCGTGCCAGAGTGCAGTATTTGCTGTCAGCTTCTCTTCCTCCAGTGTTACCATCTGTTCACAGATTTAAACTTTCTTCTCGCCAATCAACACAGCAAACTGTTAGCTGTGATGTAAATACTCAAAGCTTTTTGTTAAGCTGTTTGTTTTTTGAATGTACTGCACATCTTTCCTAAACATATAGTGACAATAAAAATGAATCAAAGACGCCAACATGTGCGCAGGAACACGAGGAAAGGAAATGTCCCAAACTGATCTGAAACGCGATTTGAGTTTTCTGTTTTTTATTGAAGCTGTTGTCGGAGTTGTGTATAATCATTGCCAATGTTGTGTGCCTAAAACACACTCGTTCATTCCTCTTTCTGCCTTGTACAGTACACGAGCTGAGAGGTGGCGTTTGGAAAGGGAAGAGACTCTTCTGTGTTTCAGAGGATCGTTTTGTAAAAACTGAGAATCACTATGATGAGTTTGTCTTCTCCCTGGAAGCTTCTGCTGAGGTTGAGATGTTTCTGTCGACGAGGAGGGACCGACTCGGTTTTACTGTCGGGTGACTTTTCCTCCTTGGAGAATAATCGCCGCATTGCACAAATCTTTCTGTTGCTATTTATGTTACATCCTTAGCATGTCCTGGAATGCCATGTTCTTAGTACTGCTGACACTTTATAGTGTAATACATTTTATAATAAATTCTTTACCTAATGCCAGTGTGGTTGCATCATTTAAGTGTTCGTAGTAGACTGTACAGGTGGGCTGATTAATGCTAGTTCAGTGACTCTAATGTGCAGTTCGGTTGCTCATATTAGCAGGAGCCTGTCTGTCTGTGTGTGCACACGTATCAATCAAAGGACTGACACACCTGACTTTACTTTAAAGATGAGCTCCAAAAACATCTTTGCAGTTTGCACTGACCGAACACTTTTCAGGCACAACGTTCAAAGAAAGTTTACACACTGCAGTCTGTAAGAAGCTTTAGTAAGATCCAATTTTACATTATTCTGTTTTTTTCTAAGTAAGCAAACCTACATACTGTATTTTTTTGGACCATAAGGCGCTAAGCGAAACAAAACAGATAAGTCAACTGAACTGAACTCGTTCTTGCTTCCTCCACATCCGTACCATCGATTCATTAATGCTGAATTCTCTGGCAGCTGCTCTATTCCCATGTTGTTGCAGTGACTAACCTCGTATTGTGGATGGATTATCTCAGTTGTTCTCCTGACTGAAGTTTGGTCCGTTTACAGCATCCTGCCTTGTGACTGTATTTGTCTCTAACCATCGGGAACCCTCACGTTAACTTTTATCGAGTGGAAAAGTGTTAGCGTTCATCCTCCAGCTTCACTGTTTATGCTAACATAGCTGTGTAGCTAGCCACCATGTAGCACATCATTATATAGCAGCTAGCCAAACTTCAGTAACCCTACAATCGTCATTGCTGTTTATAGCAGAGCTGTACGTTTGAATTCTTTCAGAAGTCTCTCAGTCAGAACATGCTATATCATGTTTAGGTGGAAGTAGGGTTGCCAACTCCCTGAAAAATAAATAAGGGACACCTCGTGGCCAGGGCCGGGCAACCCAGTTGTCTTCACCCTTCCCAGTGTGGTAGCTCTTTTTTGTGTGTGTGAAATTATTTTTTAACCATTTGACTTGAATTTGATTTAAGCAGATGCATATTCTTTGTGATATGACCATATGGGAAACAAATGATCATTTAGCCATTTATTTTTAGCTCACAATGACAACATTAACACAGTAAAACAGGTCTCTTTCTTAAACAGAAGCCTGTCATGCTTAACTTTTGAGAACATAAGTAAATCTTTCTTTAAAAGAACTCTGTCCTGCTTAACTTAAAATTATATAAATTAATAGAAAGCAATAGAACGAAAAATATTCTTGTAACAGTGCACATATAGTGCATTTAGTACAATTGGCTTCAGCTGAGGTATTATTTCAGCTTTTCTAAAGCTAATCACTGCTCCTGTTTGTAAACCCACTTGTTCCCATGATTACGCATCATAACTCATCATCATTATTCATCTATGTATTACTTTTATGTATTAGTCATCTATTTGTTGTAATCATCTATCCTTGCAGTCGTTTATTACACAAAATAAATTATATTATTACACTTCTGGCCACATAGCGCTGATATTCACTGCACATGCCCATATTAACCTTAACCAGAGGGTTTAAAAAACAAACCAGTGTTTACATACCATATCTGCTTCTGCCGTGGCCTGGTGGACAAAAAATTGGTTAAGGGTTCCCCGAGCTTTCACGCCCCTCATGTTCTTCATGTGCCCACCACTAGAAGCATGCCTATGGTTAAAGTGCGCCGGCACACAGTGCAGTGTGCTTTATAGGTGTTATGGTGACCTTTTCCAGCCAGGTGTTTTCCTTTTCCCATTCCTCCCTGTACTTTTGCAGCCTTTTTTTCTTTCTCTGAGCGAACAAACATTGCTGCTCTAATGCTGGGCTCACACTGTGCGATTTTTGGCCCATTTTGAGACGATTTTTGAGTCGTGCGACCGATTTGGTGATCGGACCGATTTTGGCCTTCATCGTGCATCGTGTAGTATACGTGGGGTAACGAGAAGCGATTAACACCTCGAGCAGCTCCCGATCATCAATCGCTCGTGAGCCGCTCACACTGCTCACGCGCAAACACGTAAACGTCGGTGAAAAAGACGGCGCAGCACGGCTGTGCAGCGTGTGATCTGGACACAAGCGATGGAGGCACAACTTGTAGAACTTTGGAAAGCTCATCCGAGCCTTTTCGATGTGGCATCACAAAATTATCACGACCACAACAACCGTGAAAATAGTTGGATTTACACTGCTGCTCAATCACAGCTGCCTGATCAATGTTTTTCATTAGCAATTTAGCAAAGTTGATGGTGGTGGTGTGTCTGTGTGAGTGAAAGACAGAGAGAGAGCGAGCGACAGAATTTCTGTTATAACCTTCATTTTAAGGAGGCACAGTGTGAGCACTCGGGTCGCATCAGAGCATCGGGTGGTATAGTGTGAGACCTGCATCGTGACCTACCAACTTCTAACCCCTGCGAGTCAATCGTGCAGTTTGAGCAGGAGCTGAATAACGTGACTGAAAAAATCGCACAGTGTTTGCCCAGCTTTAGGTGTACTGTCGTCCGAGACTTGCACCGCAGTGACGGCGTTTGTTTCCCTGTTGGCCATGCTTCTTGTTGTGGTCATCTGTTGTCTTCCGGTATTTTCTCCGCAAGCGACCTTTCCTCGACCAATGAGATGAGCGGTAATCTGAATTGTCATAAGTGTGCTGTCAGCTCATTGGTCACAAAGCAGGAGAGGGGCTGGGAATTATGCTTTCAAACAAAGCGTTAATTCCATAAACATTTATAGACTACTTTTGATTCTCACTGTATTGCGGGACAAAGTGCGTCCCTTATTAGCTCAATACGGGACGTGTGCTTTTGTTTCTAAATACGGGACGATTCCGTTTTTTAAGGGACGGTTGGCAACCCTAGGTGGAAGCTAGCGAGCTAACTTCCTGCTAACTTCTAACTCCGTTAAATGTAATAAATCCTGTTTTCATGGATGCCTGGATGTTAAACTTAATTGTTACACCTGGTAAAGCAGCAACGCTGATCATTTTATTGAAGATGAAAGAATTTAGATAGTTTTTAACTCTCAGTGATGTCGCAGTGTTCGTTTGACTTTGCGATATGAAGTAACGGCGTTTTAGACCCAGATTACTCCACGAGGCTCCTGACTACAGCAGCCGTAATGCTCCAAGCCATCAAGCGGCGCGGCTTCTGAGCTTACCAAAGTCATACTAAAGCATTTTTTGACTGATTTATATATATGTACCACATAAAATCAGTTCAAAGTAAATAAGCACAACAAGAATTCATACATAATGCACACCGGATTATAAGGCACACTGTTAATTTTTGAGAAAAATTCAAGGATTTTAAGTGCGCCTTATAGTGTGGAAAATACAATATATGTTTGTATATCCTGGTAAAAAGTCTCCAAGATCCATCACGGTCTTCATATACATATACTGGTGCCTGCTGGCCATATACTTATATGCAAAAAGGGTCTTTGTATATATTTTTGTAGTTTAATTGTTTTACTTATGTCATCTGCTTCTGGTTCTAATAATATTGCCTAAATGTAGCATGTATACTGTAAAAAATACTCGTCCTAGCACAGAACCCTGTGGAACTCCATGACAACCTTTTACATATGAAGAAGACTCCCTGTTTACATGAACACAATGTAATGTGTAAGATACGATTCAAACCACTGCAGTGCCCTGTTTATCTAGCAGGATAAACACAAAGGTGAGTCCATCACCAGAGGCCATAAGAAGATGGTTTGTAACTTAGCGCTACACTGCGATGCACTCTAAATCCTCAATGAAAATCTTCAAATAAACCGTGCTTCTACATGTGCTCAGCTACTGTTGAGGTTAAAAATCGTCCCATAATTAGGTAAGACGGCTGCTACATAGTCTTTTAATAATAAAGATAAAATGATGTATGTAAATTTTAGGATTAATTAATAGCGAAACAACTTTGAGCAGTCTTTAAGGAATGGGGCTTTAGAAAAGTGAAAGATTATAAATATCAGCAGTTATTAAAGCTCCTGTAGGATGTGGATGGTTGTGAATAATTTTTTTCTCTAATTAAAAATGTTTTTATTTCTAAAGAAACAAGTGAAGTCATTGCAAGTTGAAGGAATTCTTCTGACTCTTTGTGGCTGCAGGGCTGAAGAGAAACCTGCGGTTGTTCCTGTTTTCGTTGATCAGGGTTACAGTGAGTGAACGCTAAGATGTCCTTGTTTTACAGAGTGCTTCTGCTTTACAGAAAAAGACACGGGCAAAAACCGAGAAAATGTTGATGACTGCAGCAGGATTACTTGACAAACTTAATGTAGATCACATCGTGGTGGTGATCATGTAGCTCCAGAAAGTTCATCCTGTATCACTCTGAGTGGGAGAAACGTTTTGTCACTCAGTAGAGACTTTTTCAGTCTCACAGCTCGCCCATATGGAAAAGATATTTATAAATCTTATAATGTTTGTATCTGTCTTGTGTGAAACTTGTATGAAAAGCACACAAGAGTGAAAACAGATATAAGATCCCTTGAAAAATTATATAAATGAATCTTGTATGTTTTGGATACTTACTAAAACAATATATGAAAGTAATGACAAACTGGCCACTTTCATGAGTAAATCATAGAAGTTTTTACTATTTCTTTTCCATATGGGCGCTGTTAGTCACTGGTGATAGTTTTGGTCATTAAGCAAACATACAGGGAAACCTGCAGTCAGTCATCTGATCGAATGATGAAATATTTCTGCACTGAAACAACATGTCCAGATGAACTGAATCAACCTTCTGGGATTAATGTGGATCAGAAAGATTTGGATATTGCTGTGAAATAAGGGCTGCAGACAGAGGCCTGCTCTTCTCCAAATTCCACACCGAGTTATTTCCACTCCTCTGGATTCATTGTGGAGCTTCAGCAGCAGGGACGTCACATTAGTTCACCCACAGAGACTCTCACGATTGGAAACTGTCCCAACTTTCTGTGTTGTTAAGAAATATTTGTTGTAGAGAAGAAGTCGAGCTGTTGAACGTGTTTCTGAACCTGTCACCTGATTCTGAGCAACAGCAGGATTGTTTGATTTGATTTGGGAAAGTGTGCCGAGGGTTCTGTTTACAGGGTCTGTGCTGGTTGGTACAGGCAGCACCTGCAAAATGCTTCTTTGGCACATTTAATATCAATACTCTGATTCTTATTCATCTGGCTTCTGGTAACATATTAGGCAAATGCTCAAAGAATACATTAATACATATACAAAGTTAATTCAGTGAACATCAACACTGCCTGTTGTTACTCTAACTGCACTTCATGTACAGTTAGGCCCACACGTTTTTGGACTCTAGTTTTACTTTGTACAACAGCACACTGGGTTTGAAATCAAACAAAGATATTTTAACTTTAATTCAAAGGTTTTTTACAAAACGTTGCATTAAAAAAAGGAGAAATTAGGGTCATTTTAAAACATAATCTCACATTTTCAAGGCCTAAAAAGTGGTTGAACGACTGGTGAACAGTTCTTTGACACAATGAGCAGATAAAAGATCTTCAGCTGATTCCAGGTTTTAATCTCGTATTTGGTTTCTTTTCAAAAAGAGGTCCAAACAGACGTTGATGCAACTGAGTGAGACTGAAAATCCAAACTAAACCTGTGAGAGGGACGGAGAAACCTTTAGGAACGACCAAATCAACAATCTGAGTCTTTAAAACGATACATGAGTCGGATCATCAACAGCAAAAACCTGACAGAGCACAGAAGACGACAGAATTATTTCTGTGGTTAACAGAAAACAACTTCAGAACATCTAAATCACTGTTGAGGAGGCAGGTGGTGTAAGAAGACGCTTCCTGAGTGAAAATACGGAGCGTTTACGACAAACATCTGATTACACTCAAAAACACAAACACAAACATCCATAAGGGCCGTGAGGGTCACGAGGAAAAAGCAGATTCATTGAATCCATGACCTGATTACAGCTTTATCTGTCAAACATGGTGCAGGAATGTTATGATATGGCCATGCATGGCTGCCGAAGGTCACAGGTCACCGGTGTTTATCGATGACGTGTTGATAGAGGGGTACAGAGCTACGTCTCTGCTCAGCTTCAGCCAAGTGTTGCAAAACTGATTTGCTGTGAAGAACTCGAATCAATAATGACCCAAAGCGCACTGCAAACAGCAAACCAACAGCTTCTCCAGGTAAACAGATGGGACAGTGCAATGGCCAAGTCAGTCACATGACAAAGAAACCATCCAAACATGTTTGTAAAACTGAGTCACAACTGAAAGTCTGCACTCTGATCACTTCTTCAGGCCCAGAAACCTCTGCGCCTCTCTGCATCTGCTGTGTTTCCACTTCCTCCGGTCTTGCCCGTCTCCATGATTTGTCTTTTGTCTTTTTGTCCTGTAGCGTCTTTTCTCATGTGTTGCTTTGTGTCTGACGTCCTTCATAAAAAGAGAAAAGGAGCTGCTGTGCTGTGGAGTCTGACTGTACAAGTCAGCTAAACATGGTCACTGTTGTTTACCTCCACGCAGTCAGGACCAGATGAAAACCAGCGTGACATGTGACTGTGCTGAAACGTGTCGGTCATCCGAGGATGTGATGTAAAGACTTCATGTATAGACAAACTGGTTTCATTCCTGTCAGCAAAGCCAAAGGGAAGTTTGTTGGAAACAAGAGAAGCATCAGCTGACTCCATACGCTCCATTACATACATGCAGTGCACTTCCTTAATCCACTAAATATTCACCGACTGTTCTGGTCAAAATCAGACGATAAATCTCGTTTTAAGGGGTTTTCAAAACAGAAGATAAAGACATGATGACCACATAACATGGATGTAGAGGCCTAATCTGTGCCTTCTGCTTACAGACGTGCTCAATCGACACAGCGACGCATCGCTAACTAAGAACCTCTGACCGTCTTTCATGTTTGCATGAACAAAAAGCTCAAATCAAGATTATCATCAGGAAGTAAATCTGAAAGAAAACACTGGAAACAAACTACAAAAATGCAAAACGTCAGTGACTCTGATGATCCCAATCCAGAAACATGAAGGTGGTCCAAACGGGCCTGTGTGACACACCGATGCATCGCTAATTCTTTCACAGACCGAGTAAATAAAGCCCAAATGAACAAATCTGGGAACAGTTAGCTTCTTCAAGATTTTTGCTTCACGTGAACAAATTAAAACATTTTAAGATGAGCAGTGAAAATAAAGTCTGTGTGAACTGTTTAACAGAAACCTGTTTTTGTGATGTGGAAGAAACTACGTTAAAAATCATCATAATTCTGTAACACGTTCTTATTGGCACAAATATCGCCCCATGATCGGAAGGTCGGCGGTTCGAATCCACTTAACGGCTACCCTGAGGTACCCCTGAGCAAGGTACCGTCCCTACACACTGCTCCCCGGGCGCCTGCTTAGTGGGCTGCCCACTGCTTCACTGAGTGAATGGGTCAAATGCAGAGAAAAACAAGTAATTTCCCCATGGGGATCAATAAAGTATCCATTATTATTATTATTATTATTATTATATGAAACAATGTAAACACAAAGAACAAAACCAAACAAAAAAGAAAATATTTTTAAGAAATATTAATTATGACTGAAATGAAAAAGTGAAGCAACATAAACACGAATAATTAAATAAATAAAAATACATTTTTGTTATGAAAGCAAACATTTACGACTCTTTGCAAACACTCATGTGACCTCTGCTCTTCGTGGCTGATTGTAACGTGCACGCTTCACGTAACGCCGTGGACACACTTTCATCTGACTGCTGCTTTTTCACGTTAATGAGTTGCTCTTTTTTTTTTTACTTTATCAAATTTAATCACCAGTTTTGTTATTTTATTTTTATTTTATTATTTTGCATTATTTTATTTTAATAAATGAGAGCAAATGAATTTCTCTCATTCTAATAGTTTAAAAGTTTGGAATATTTAAATTTGCCTGATTTTTATTTCACATTTCTACATTCGGCTCTTTGCTGCTTTGACTTCACTCTTGTGTGCTGAAATATTTCTGAGTACTTCAGTGTTTCTGTGAGTAATGAGGCTGTTTGCACCTCCAGCGATTCCTGGACGACTGCAGACGTTTGAATGACTGTGAACAGAAACAATCACTGACAATCATCAGTGTCACTGAGTGATGGGCCTGTTGTGTTGATCACTGGCCGTGTGTTAACCTTTGTTTCGAGGTCGGCAGACACGCGCAGCAGCTGATAACCCGGCGGAGTGTTTGAGCTGATTAAACATCCTAATCAGAGGAATGTGTCGCCTCGATGACAGAAACATTTACAGTTCACAAAGTTCACCCGTACGTCTTCATCCGCAGCATTAAAATATTACACAATGATAAAACCATCATGAGCCAGTAATAAAATGATTCTGCATAATGAGTTTTTTTAGTTTTAGGAACTAAACATAGTTTCATTTTTGCACATTACAAAAACACTGAGAGGCTCTCGTGCTCAGAGCGGCACATCCAAACTCCACAGTCTTTTAATTCTGATCTTATTTCTCATTGGTCCTCGCTGCCTTAATCTTTCTTACGTTGCAGTTAGTTCAAAGTGTAAAAGCTGTTTCACTTCCATGCATTGACTTTGCTACTGTGCTCATCTGTGTTTATGAGAAAATATGTAGAAATCTAAATTTGCTTCATCCAAACCGGCCAAATTTGGGAAACATCTTTGATGGTTCATGGTTTTGTAAGAGGGTGACGCATGAATCTGAAATATTCTTATGACACAGAAACATTTGGAGTTAGCTTCTTTGCTGGTCCGACCCACATGATGGCTCAGACTGTGCTGTTTGTGACCCATGAAGGAAAATCCATTCATAGGCCAGCACTGTGTGTGCTCCCCTGCAGCATGCTTGATTGATTTAAATCACACTTCTTCGATAAACTTGTTGGAAACAGATGCTGATAAAGTTATCGTGTCTGACAGATTCCTCTGAGAGAAGCTTTGGGTGGATGACCGCACAGAAAACGTTCGGCCAGTTGCTGTCATGTGTGCCACGGCTTGAGCAACACATTCAGTCATATGCCTGCTGTGCTCAGCAGCAGAGACACATGCAAGGAAGGACACAGTGTTTTTTTAGACTGCTGTACAGTAAAGAACGATGCTGCGCTAATTTAACCGCTTCCTATAAGTGACCACACAGATGCATGACAGACAGAGGGGCAGATGTGGATGAATCACTGCTGATGTGTCTGCTGCTGGCACTCTATACTCTGTGTTTGATGTGCATTGCTGGTATTTAACTGTGTGGTTTAGACTCAGTGTGCTGAAACCAGTTTGGGGAAATGCAGTTCAGAAGCATCCCGCTGCAGTAATGTAGGTAACATGAAACTAAAGCCGTATCGCAGCATAAGGATGAAACCAGCAGGAGAAATGAAACCCGGCTCTGCTCAAAGGCAGCAAAACACTCCGACCAGCGTTCACCCGTTTGCTGGGTTCAAAGCAAAGAAAGAGAAACAACTGTTATCAAACTACATGCAACTTCTGCTTTGGCGTCACTTTTCAGGCCCAAACATCCATCTTCGTGTTGATGGGCTGCACGAAAGATCTCGGAGGTCCTAAATTATAAAGTTGTTGTTTCTGTAGCAGCTCGTCCATGGCAGCGTTTTTTGCCACGTCAAGTGAGGAAGGATTCTGGACACGGGAAAATAAATTGAACTCATCTGAGCTACAGCCAGTAAGAGTCCAGGTATTAAGATGAGCACACGTGCAGAAATCACACCACAGACACACCAGCAAAACCTCCAGAATCCAGAGCGAACTTGATGTTTGTGCAGCAGTTTTGTACTGCTGTTGCTGATGCATTATCATGTGAAGAAGCTGCTTTTAGTTGCTCCCTTATTCACACGGACCTGCCACAGTGGGCACATATGTAAACGTCCACACATTGTGTTTTAAAGTTGTAACATATTAGTGCATCACAGTTTACGTGCATTTTAAATCTGAACCTGCAGAGTAATAAAAACCTAAATGTCATGATGTAATTCCTGAGGTCAGACTATCACAGCTCTGCCTGTTCAGAGTCCTTCAGTCTTATCAATCACATGAACACTGATTGACTCAGGGTCAGTGTTCATGTATATTCATGTGGCCCGTCTCTGCTGCTCTGTATGTTAATGCGGTCGTTGTCAGGCTGTTACAGTCTAACACCTGAAGGATCACAAAGTATACTTTGGAAACGATGGCAGAGTGCACCGTCTTCATTTTACAGAGTAAATGATATGATCATATATCATCTACGCTTCTCCATCTATCATCATCAGCTCTTATTTTTATTAAATAATAACCTAAAAAGGGATTAATTTAACCTGTTTTTACTTCAGCAAAATTATTGGAGTGAACCTTAAATTTGGTGCTGGCGGGGTGCACTGAAGGAAAATACTAAAACATACACAAACACTGTCTACAACTAAAGATTCACCACTTCCCCCCTTACAAATCTCCTTTATGACCCAGTAACAAACATTCAGCTGTTAGTGTTTACCCTCCATCTCAGGCTGCTGTTGTTGTGCAACTTTTAAACTCACTGAGAGGCCTTCTGTGGGTGTTTGTTGTCCATACCTATTTTTGCAGTCGCAGTTTCACACAAAGAAAACGACATGTCTGCAGATGAATCTGGAAGCCTTTCTCTAATTTCCTCCTCTGGTTAAACAACAAATGCAGCAGAAAACCTGCAGGCCTGGTTCTCTGTGGGGGTTTCACTTCAGTCTCTCCACACACTTTCAGTAACAGTATATTTATTTACCAGTTTAACTTTTTTAAAAGTCCCCCACACACCACAGAAATATAAAAGTACAAAAGCAGACGTGTTTTCAGTCACACAGAATAAATCGTTATTACTAATCATTGTTACCAATAGTTTGCTGGGTGTACTTTTGAGTGTTTTCCTGAATACTTCTGTCTTGTAATCAGCGGTATTGAGCAGCATTGGGATGAATCAGAGGCTCTGCGACTGAAAACACGTTCAAACAAGAACACGCTGATTAAATCGATTCTTTTTAAAATCGCGCTTATCTAAAAAACTATCGACAACAACAACAGCTACCCGCAGGCTGGTGAGGGGACAATCACGTGCTGCCATGATGACATCAGACCCCGTGTGGGCGGAGCCTGGGAGCAAACAAGAGCGGACCAATCACAGGGCAGCCTCGGAGCAGCTGGGTGTCCGTCCAGCCTTTATAAAGTTTAGCGCAGCGTTACTGCAGCAGGTTATTTTTCTTCACTTTCAGCGTCGAGAATTTTTAGAGTAAGTGAAGTTTTTAATCTCGTTTTCAGGTCTGACGGTTACGTTTTGGAAACAGGAAGTTTAATCAGAATTATTTGTGGGATATTTCTTTCGCCTTTTAAACCTAGCATAAACATCGTGCCAGTGTCCGTTTTAAAAATCTGTAATTTAGCACGTTTTTAATTTAATGTTTTTTTTAGCGATGATAATCAACATTTTGCTGTTGTTTCCATCACACCCATCGCTTTGTATTTCGTTCGGCTGTGTGTGCTGTGATCTGCGGTTTGTGCTTCGGTGGCAGCCATCGTTGCTTTTTCGCCTCTTCGCGTTAAATAGATTAAGAAAAGCCGGGACCCCGTCCCGCTGTGGATCAGGTGGTGTTTCTGGCCGGATGCTGGTCAAGTTCTGGTTTTCTTTTCGGTTTCCTGGTAGTAGTTTCGGTGACGGCCCGGTTTCTTGGCTCTGCGCCGGGACAGCCGATCCCGTGACTCTGCACAAACACAAACAGGCTCTGCTCATTGTCGGGGTCTGGCCTCGTTTCCGTTCGGGAATGTGCAGGAAAATGGCGATGAGGAAATCTGCAGCATCGATTTTCTTGGATACACTTTGATGATTATTATTATTCTTTTATTCCCGGGATCCAGCGGGCTCCTTTTGTGTGTTTGGCCTAACTGTTGCCCCACATTTGGCCCGGGGGGAGGAAGGATATGACTGCGCTGCCGGGAATGTGTTTTACTACTTAGTCATTGTGATAAATAAGAAAAGGACTGTGTTGAGTAACCGTGTTTCTGCGAAGACCTCCAGGACTGAGTTCTTCAGAATCGCGCCTCTGAAATCTGATCCTGACGCTGTTTTCTTGTTTTGCAGTAGGAGCCATGATGAAGCTGCTGCTGGCTGCACTGGCCGTTGGCCTGAGCTCGGTCCTCTCAGCCCCCCATCTGGACCCACAGCTGGATGAGCACTGGAACCTGTGGAAGAGCTGGCACGCTAAAAAATACCACGAGGTGATGCATTGTTGTTCTTTCTGTAAAACCTGGTGCTCTTCTGTCCAGCGGAGGAGGCCTGACTGAGTTTTGTCTCTGCAGAAGGAGGAGGGCTGGAGGAGGATGGTGTGGGAGAAAAACTTGAAGACGGTCGAGCTGCACAACCTGGAGCACTCCATGGGCAAACACACCTACCGCCTGGGCATGAACCACTTTGGAGACATGGTGAGCCAGCGGTTTGCGCACACACACACACACAGGCACGCACTCTTGTATGGTGAAACTTATCAAGGCTCTTTTAAACCTTTGGAAAGATGAATGAGGGAGATATCACTGGAAAACATGGCTCATGCAAAAATAAAGGTGATCTAGAAGTTTGAAGGTGTAAAGTGCAGCATGATGTCGCTTTATTTACATTCCTGACGTTGTTCCCACAGACCAACGAGGAGTTCAGGCAGCTCATGAACGGCTACAAGCATGAAGCACAGAGAAAGGTGAAGGGGTCCCTGTTCTTGGAGCCCAACTTCCTGGAGGCCCCTCGTTCTCTGGACTGGAGGGATAAGGGCTACGTGACTCCCGTTAAGGACCAGGTAACAGCTGTTTTGTTGGTTTTTTTCACCCTGGTTGCTCGAGGCCCTGTGGCAGCACATGCGTAATTAAGGTGGAGCTTCCTTGGTTTTTACAGACTGTAGACTAGATCAGGCTGCAAGTAGGAGGCAGACGGAGGCTTTTTCAGGTGACACCTCGTGTGGTTGTAACAAACCAGACTGGTGCATCATCAGGTGTGCTGTGGCTGTCTGATAAATGCCTTTAGGTGATTTTTTTTTTTTTTTTTTTTTTGAGTCATCCTGCACAACCTGCAGGTTTCATGACCACAGTGTGGTCCGTTTTCCTTCAGTAAAATTCCACAATGCAAATCTTCAGGATTTGCATTGCTGGAGATGCAGACGCACCTCTTTACATCAGCTGTTTGCATTAAGCCTGATGTCATGTGCATTGTTCCAAATGTGTTGAAGGGCATTGCTGTAAATGTTTTGCAAGAAGATAATAAATACCCTGCAAGCAGTCAGCTTATCTATTTACTGCACTCACACCAATGCCCCTCCTCCCTCCTTCCATGAGTGCACAGCCTGTTCTCTCTGCCCCTTGACATACATTTTTCACTCGGTGCTGTCAAACAGGTGGAGCCAGCTCACTGTAAACAGGCCAAGGTGCAGCAGGCGGGTGTATACGTTTCTTTTCTGTCGTTCGATTAGTCCCCTCTGCCTTTGCTCTTAAGTTTATGCAGAAGTTTACAGCCACAAAACTCTCACATTGTGTGCTTTCATTTCTTCACCATCATCGTGTCCTGTCTGCTCTCCTCAGGGTCAGTGTGGCTCCTGCTGGGCTTTCAGTGCCACCGGAGCTCTGGAGGGTCAGCAGTTCAAGAAGAGCGGCAAGATGGTGTCGCTGAGCGAGCAGAACTTGGTGGAATGCTCCAAACCCGAGGGTAACGAGGGCTGCAACGGAGGTCTGATGGACCAGGCCTTCCAGTACGTCAAGGACAACCAGGGCCTGGACTCTGAGGAGTCCTACCCTTACCTGGGAACCGTACGTATCTCACGTGTCCTCAGCACAAATGAAAAGAAGTAATTTGTCTTTTACTGACCTGTCAGCAGTTTACTTATCAGTTGTCGGCATAATTGAGTCACTGATTTAATTCATCTATTAGTTTTTTAAAGAAAAGAGCTAACCACAGAACACTGATTCAGCGCTCAGTGTTATCCTCACTCACCACCACCTTCCCTCTTACAGGATGACCAGAAGTGCCATTACGACCCCCAGTACAACTCTGTCAATGACACCGGGTTCACAGACATTAAGAGCGGCAGTGAGCATGCTCTGATGAAGGCCGTTGCTGCTGTTGGACCCATTTCAGTCGCCATTGATGCTGGCCACATGTCTTTCCAGTTTTACCAGTCAGGTCGGTGTTTGCCAGTTATAAAACACATTTTAACTTAAAGCTTATAAAATGCACGGACAGGAGAGGAGTAGTTGACTTGACGATATCTTCCTGCGTCAGGTTTCATGCTCAAACTGAGCTGCAGGTTTGACTCGTGGCTTTAAATTTCAGGAATCTACTATGAGCCAGATTGCAGCAGCGAGGAGCTGGACCACGGCGTGCTGTTGGTGGGCTACGGCTTTGAGGGAGAAGATGTGGACGGCAAGAAGTACTGGATCGTCAAGAACAGGTCAGTCAGGCTTTCACAGCTGCAGCGTGCTCGGCCTTCAAGTGTGTAAAATCCACTCAACAAGAGTAGTTTCACGTCTTCCTTTCAATGCTGATGAATTTCACTTCCAGTTGGTGTTAAAGCTCCTAAATGTCACAGACTTCTCAGCCTGATGCAAAACGCTCTGCTGACATGAGAGTCGTTCTAATGTAAATAGGACTGTTTCAGGCCCTTTGTATCGTCGTCTCTGCATCACAAAGGAACCAAAACCAGTCACCTCCTGACTTTTGTTTTCTTATCTCTCTGCAGCTGGAGTGAGAAGTGGGGAGACAAAGGCTACGTCTACATGGCCAAAGACCGACAGAACCACTGTGGTATTGCGACCGCAGCCAGCTACCCTCTGGTGTGAGGCCGGCTCCACCTCGTAGCACCGTAGTGGTTTTATTCTAATACTCTGGACAGGAGGGACGACGCTGCAGTCGACGTGAGACACGCAGGAGATTCTGAGGTCTCACCACCAATAACACTGATTTTAGGGAAATTGCCCTTTTTTGTTTTCTGCTACTTCATGTTGTCAGGAAAAAATTAGCTCATTGTTTTATTCTCTGTAAATATGTACTAGGTAAGTGATCGTTACCGCTTGCTATGGTCATTGTAAATGATTTCTTTTCTACTTTTACTGTGATCAATTAAAGTTTTAAAACACTAGTCTGGACTCAGGACTGTTTTTAAAGACGTGTTTCACCCCGAGCGCTTTCCTCATCTGATTATAATCAAACTGACATCAACGTTAAACTCTGTCCCTGCAGAAGTCACAGTATTGCTCTAGAAAGCTAATGAAGTTAGCTAATGTTAGCGATGCAACAAAGCTCTGTGCTTCTGCTGGTTTTAAAATGTAAAGCAATGAGGCTAACGAGCTCACAGTATGTGGGATCTCGTGGATTTCTGATCAACAAAGGTGCCAAGTGAGAAGGAAACATGACCCAGTAAATACTGCTTCCATAATGCTTTTCTCATAAATCTGAGCACTTACAGTATCTCATCCAAAGACGCCTCTAACATACGAGCAGGGGGAGCCAGCGATCAAACCAACAGCCTTGTGGTCAATAGATGAGGCTCTTTACTTCAAACCACCAAACATTTCAAGTATAAAAAGCACCTAAAAACTACACTTCATGACTGATGATCATTATTGACTTCTACTGGTTGATTACCAGATGTTAACAAGGATGAAACCTCAGTTAACATTCATGCTAGCAACATTATGGTGATAGCTTTAGATTACAAAACAAAAACCCAGCTGATTACTGTCGTACTGGTTCGTGGTATTTTAAGGCCAACTGTTAAAGATATGTGAATTCTCACTTTTCTATTTAATTTATTTATTATTTATTTAGCACTAAATAACCACAGTGGCCTCTGCAGCTGGAGGATGCTGGAAGCTAAAGGCCCTGCGATCGTGCAGAGGAAACCCTAAAATCACATGTCCCTCTGAGCACGTGGCAACAGTCAGAGGATTTTTGCTAAAAAAAAAAAAGAGTCAAAAACAATGATACCCGGATTCTTTCTGGTGTCATATTTCTTTGTTTTTATGCAGCATATATGACCCAACACAGGCGCTTTCATAAATCATGATGTCACAGTTAATAAATCTAATTATTTATTTAAGGTTAAGATGAATATTTAGCTGTTACCGTTAAAGCAGAAAACATCAGGTCACGACTGTGAGAAAACCACATTTTAAGAATCTTCAGCCAATCGAAGCTCCCGCAGCTTTATGAGAACTTCTTGACGAAGGACAGGTACTCGTTGACGTCATCAGGTGAGCCGACGACAAAGGGCACCCGCTGGTGGAGCGATTCAGGCTGAACGTCCAGTATCCTCTGAGTGCCCGTGGTGGCGAGGCCACCGGCCTGCTCGATGATGAAGGCGATGGGGTTGCACTCGTAAAGCAGCCGCAGCTTCAAGGAGAAGAAGAAAAAAAGGACACACTTGCGTTAATATTGAAAAGATCAGCGCAGCTGTTTACAGCTAAAGGTCACAGCCGGAATCTGAACCGCTGAATCATTTCTAAAGATGGTAAATATTCACTCTGAGACTGATAACCACCTCACAGTGCGCAGCCGAGGCTCACAACAGCACGTTTCCAGTTTTGTGTAGCTACAGTTTGCAGATGACCACCAACATGTCGCAGGCGATCATCAGGACAGACTCGTGTTCATGTGTAGTTTTTAATTATCACGGATAAAAACCGAATGAGTGCTGGACTCTGGACACGCAACAAACGGGATACTAACAATCAGAGGCACCAATAACCTCACATAATACACGCACAGGTCCCAGCGCGATCTGTTATCGTCTAAGTGATGACGCATGAACCCTGCATCCGGGTCCAAATGTTTATTAAGGCTGTTGTGTTTTTAACATGTTTTAATGCTTCGTATCTGTTTAACCTGAACAAGCTCCTGTTAACTTTTACCGGGTGGGGAAAAGTTAGCGTTCATCCTCCAGCTTCACTGTGTTTATCCTCAGCTGCTGTTATTGTTCTATATTTCTATATTGTGTATTTTGTTGTACAGTTATCTTATTTTTAACTTTAATTTATATATTTTATCTTATTCCTTCCTAGTTAAATTTACCCTTTTTCATTTCCATATTTATTTCCTATCCTATTCATAGTCTTTTTTTTTTCTTTAGGTCACAGCAAAGCATTTCACTGCATATCGTACTGTGTATGACTGTGTATGTGACAAATACGATTTGAATTTAACGTAGCTGTGTCGCTAGCGATCACGTAGCACATCATTATATACCAGCTAGCCCAACTTCAGTAACCCTACAAACGTCACTGCTGTTTAGTTTCTGTCTTCATTTATGTTGGAAGTGATAGCAGAGCTGTACGTTTGAGTTCTTTCATAAATCTCTCAGTCAGAACATGCTATATCATGCTGAGGTGGAAGCTAGCGAGCTAACTTCCTGCTAACTTCTAACTCTGTTAAATGTAATAAATTCTGTTTTCATGGATGCCTGGATGTTAAACTTTGTTACACCTGGTAAAGCAGCAACGCTGATCATTTTATTAAAGGTGAAAGAATTTAGACAGTTTTTAACTCTCATTGATGCCGCAGTGTTTGTGTGACTTTGGGCCCTGAAGTGGCGATTGGACCCGGAAATAATGACGTCAGACTTAAAGCCTGGATTCTGTTTCTGAGACACGCTTGTTTCTTTGACTCTCACATGTAGTGGGCTGATTCCTGGCAATATTAGAGAATGACAACAAGAAAAAAGGAAGAAAATTCTCTCAGAATTGGGAAGTGGAGTAGTTTCTTAGTTTTTATTGTGGCTGCATTTCCTTTTCTTGTGTCCATCAAATCCACATAAACCGTTTCTGATTCGTGACCTTTCAACCGCCACTTGACCTTTAGGAAAGCCTTCTCCTCTTTCTTCACAGCTGAGCTTTGGAAAGGCGTCCGTCCCACAGCGCTGACTTATGAAAAACCAGAACGCAGTGCATTTGCTCGATTTGTGGGGCAATAAAACTGTGCAGATTCATACATCTGGTGATTGTCCAGCACACAGAACTTCACCTCCAAAGGTCATGTAGAGTGTCTTTATTGGAGCGCTATGGCACGCTGACAGCATGTGTTTTATCCCCACTAAAAGCTCTCAGCTGGAGCATTTGATCTAGTGTAAGGGGGCGATCGTGGCTCAAGAGTTGGCAGTTCGCCTTGTAATCGGAAGGTTACAAGGTTGCGGGTTCGAGCCCCGGCTCGGACAGTCCCGGTCGTTGTGTCCTTGGGCAAGATACTAATCCCATGTTTGCCTACTGGTGGTGGTCAGAGGGCCCGGTGGCGCCAGTGTCCGGCAGCCTTGCCTCTGTCAGTGCGCCCCAGGGTGGCTGTGGCTACAATGTAGCTGCCATCACCAGTGTGTGAATGTGTAAAGCACTTTGGGGTCCTTAGGGACTAGTAAAGCACTATTCAAATACATTTACCATTTAGTGTTTTATATATTTGTATTTGTTACATTCAGCTATATACATCAGTCAGATCAGAATTCAGACACCTGCTTGTGAAAGACATTAACTTTTTGATGGGGGGCATGTTTGGGAGTTTACGTGGTGCTTTTGTTAAGCATTAAAAAAATACCCTAAATTTGGCCAAAATGTGAAAGTTTTTTGTTTCCAGGTTACTTTTAAATGCTCTTCGTCAGTATTTCAATAATAACACCGGCAGTGAACGAGCAGGTCGTGACTATGTGCTGAAACTAGACAGTCTGAGTTTCATATTCCCGTCTTCACTGCAGTGCACAGGTTTGTTCACAGCTGCCTGCTGCCTGTGATTTCCCCTGTATTCAGTTTACATCTTATAATATATTAATCATATGTTAAGAGTTATTATTTGCTGCTGTTTTTGAAACTGGCGCTCAGCAGCTGTAGCTCGTGTTTGCCCAGGAAATAATGGTGGAAATATGAGAGATGTTGTGTTTGAAGCGCTCACAGAGGGAAGCTGCCTGGATGCACACTGACACATGAGGTTTGTGGGTTTTCTTTACCACCAGTCTCTGCTGCCTCTGAGCTTCATTTATCTCAGGACAACCTTGGATTAGTCCACGGACACATCCACGGCAGTGTCTGGTCACACGTCACAGTCAGAGTCATTTCATTTTGGAGCAAAAACTTCAATCAAACTTTTGGAGTTAAAACAAATTTAAAACTGAAACACACGTTTGTTTCTTCTTTTGTGGAGTGAACCCATTAAAGGGGACCTGCTTTGCTCTTCACACTGTTACTGATGCGTGCTGATACTAAACACAGCCAAAGATTCAGATAATGAGTTCAGTGTATAAGCAAGAAATCCCCGAGAGCCAAAACCTCAGACCTCAGACTGCTCTGAAAACTTTTTTTCCTCTTCTGGGCTCTGCGTGATGTCAGTGAGAGTCGATATCACTTTCATGTCAGGCACACCTGCTACACCAAGGCCCCGTGTAAGATAAATAAGCATTATTCTGATTGGTAAATCATGCAAAGCCACTCAAAAGCACAACGAGTCCCCATTGAACAGCTGCAGCCTTCTCAGTGGTTACCTTTCCCTTTGGGCTCTTCTCATTGGCCGGATACATGAAGATCCCTCCGTAAGCGATGGTGCGGTGAATGTCTGAGACCATCGAGCCCACGTATCGCGCTCCGTAGGGCGAACTGCCGTCCTGCAGGAGAGAAATTCATCTTAAATGTCACTAAACTAAATGTGACTTTCACATTTTCTATGCTCCACATCACATTTTGGTTTATTTTAAGAAATAAATTTAAACACACAGATTCCATTAGCATTAGCATTAGCATTCCCAGAGATTCTGTGACCTTTACAGTTTTCCCAGTTTGTGACTGGTATTTTATGTTGGCTGATTCTTGGATGTAAAGCGTTAGTTTATCTACTTCCTGTGGTCACTGTCAAATAACTGTATATTACAGATATTACAACCATTTAAAAACAAAGAGCTGTAGAGCAACAGCGTCATGTGACCAGCGTGTCACCGTGGCAAACCTGAGTTCAACACTCCAGCTTTATCACTACGAGTGCATTTTAAAAACTGACCTGTAAGTAACGTCTGAATGAAATGACTTTGTGATTAAATATTCTTCTCAGTGAACTTTATTCTCAGAATTTGTTGTTTAACAGGTTAAAATGTGACGACGTCATGTGACGCGAGCAGTCGAAGGTGTGTGGAGTTCCCACCAAGCGAGGTTCGTGTTCTGACCGGCACGACATGATGTAGAGTCATGTGCCTGCTGAGTCACATCCCATAAGGGTGTGTGTGTGTGTGTGTGTGTGTGTGTGTGTGTGTGTGTGTGTGTGTGTGTGTGTGTGTGTGTGTGTGTGCAAAGTAAAGCAGGGCTTCCCAAACATGACACACGATCAAAACGAAAAGAAAAGAAAAAAATCCACCTCGAGCGAAACTACCTAAAATAAAATAACGAAGTCACAAGAAAGAGCAGCGAGCAGAGAGTGAGGGGAAGTTATCGAGGGTGTGACGTGTGAACGTATGATTTATGATCTGAAGCATATTAATGCTGAGAGAGACGTCCTGAGCAGCAGGGGTGCTGATCTGGGAGCAGTGATCAGGGCGAGTTTTGTTTAGTGTTGAAATCTGGTCACCTGACTCTGTACGGCTGCTCCGCTGTAAACAAATAAAGCTTTTTCAAATGCAGACGTTACATTTGTGAACGATCCTTCATGCAGGTGAGAAACTGACGGGTTTAAAAAAGGAGCAGAGACTGAAAACTTCCCTGCGCGGCATTCAGAAAGTGTTGATTTCACTTTAACCTCGTGACTGAAGATCTGCTGTTTCATAAAGAAACAGAGTGTGAGTAACTCTGTGGTCACTGACGGATTGTGCTGGCTCATGATGCGCTGTGTGAAGTGTAATGTGAATGAATGAGTGTTCACAGAAGAGATATTAGCAGAAAATCTGCTGTGACGCAAACTCGGCCTGATGGGAACTGCAGCGTGTGCAGAATGGACTTTTGCAAAAACACAAAACCACCCTCGAATATACCCACCTTAGTGTGTGTGTGTGTGTGTGTGTGTGTGTGTGTGTGTGTGTGTGTTTTATGCTGTGTGAACATGTAAGAGTGCTAGTTTGTTATGGTAGCGTTACATTTAATACACATAATCCCACAGAGGTTGTTTTCCTATAGATTCGTGTGACGAGACGTCATCCTGTAGCTGCTGTGTGGAGTTTCTTGGTCTTTGTGTTTGAAACCAAACCCATGAAGCGTCGACAGAGTCATGTCTCACACGTGACACAATGCACCACTTTTAATTTGAGTTTTCAGTTATTCTAAAAGCACATAGGAGGGTTTTGTTTTTTTGCTTTTTAGGAAAAATCAAAGGGAAAGGAAACTGAAATGAGAAAACGAGAGCATCAGCGAATCCCGGGCTGATGAAGAGGACGCTCATGACAAGCGCAGGCTTCACAAAGTGCTGAGTGTGCGTGTGCAGGCAGAGTTTCCAGTTGAGAAGCTGCTGCAGTTTCCTGAGGAACAGGATGTGCACTCACATTAGCTGTTTCACCATCCTGCAGCTCAGCTGACCGAGCCGCCACTCCTTCCTACAGCCTGACCGACCGGTCACGCTCCGCTGACTGCCCGTCACATGTTTCAGGGCATAGGTAACCTCTACCTGCTCTCGCTACACAAATGCATTGAGAGTCTTTTACTGTAAATCACCCAGAATGCACTGCATGTGCATATAGGGTTGAAGTAATTTCTCCAACAAGCAAATGAAATGGTTTTATTGAGCATGTCTAACAGTGAAGTATACACGTACCATAACACTAGACTGACCAACAAACATGTTCTCTGTGCCTGTGAGTCTGTAAATGTGTTCTAGCCCTGCGGATGCTTCGTCAGGACTCACATGACGAGTGCGAGCAGCTGCTTGTGTGTGAACTGTGGCTGCAGGAGTGTTAGATTCAGCTTTGAGCCGGCAGACCTGAACAGATGCGCTGTGGGTCGATAGCTCGCATTTCTACTGCAGCTTCAGTTAAAGGTATCACATTTAAAACCATCAACGCGCTCTAAGTAAGTGGGACGCCGTGCGCGCTCTTACCTCGGGGTACTTCTTGTGTTTGAGGTATTCATTGATGGAGGGGTGGAAATACTTGGCGTAGCCCTCGTTCATACTGTAGATCTTCCCCTTGGGCTTGATCCTCACGCTCCTTTCAGTCAGGATGAACTCGCCGACGCCCTGATAAGAAAACAGTTAGACGTTCAGTGGAAACAATAGAAATGATCAGGATAGAAAAACATCAGCAGAAGTGAACCAGCGCCAAAGGGTCAAATCCAGATGTTAGCCAGTGCCTTCCTTTAAGAGCAAAATCCTCAGGTCGAAGAGTTCAGGTGTTTAAATTACAAAGTCAAGGTGCCGCATTACACACGACTGTAAACACTGATGATACCTGATAAAGGACAACAATCCTCCTCAGCAGGACAACATTACTCTCTCCAGCTGTCGAGACCTCCGGAGGTTTCTGGACTAAATTCTTTTTCCTACATTTCTGTTTGCATCGAGACTCATTTCTTCAACGATATCATAACTAAACCTGCTTTTTAAAAAGGCTGATCAAAATGTTTTTAAAGACCAAAAAAACTCAATATCAAAGAAAAAGTGAAGTTTATTGAAAAGCTGATTAATCAAAGTTCTTCACTAAACAACAAAAGACAAAAACACAAAGCAGGACGTGATGAAGGACGCAGGCTGAAACAGGAAAACTCACAGGAAGGAAAACAGAGAGAGGGAGACGGGACTCGTGCGCTCACTGAAGAACGAGAAACAGGAAGCATCAGGTGAGAGGAATAAAAACACTCAGACAGACAGGAAGTAAAACAGGAAGCATCAGGAAATTTGCATATTTGAGACAAGAAGACCCAAGATGCTGAAAAATGATGAGAAGATGTGTACGTGATCTTTGTTTAGACTCTTTTTACCTTTGAAACCCAGAATGTGACACGAGTGAGATGATGAAAACTGATTTAATCAGAGATGAGGTGCCAGAAACATTGTGGCAAAGCTAAAAGGATTGACGTGTGTCTACAGTCCTGTGATTCCACTGTGCAGATGTGCCTCACGAGGGATGATTGACAGCATCGTGTCTGCTTTCTTTGGCAGAAACAATAAACCAGAGAAACGGGAAAAGCACGACTGTGAGGGATTAACCACGAGTTTATGAGATTATCACTGACACAAGGAGCCATGAGAGAAAAGGGCCCTTCAGGTAACGTCACGTGGCGCTCTGTGGAGGTGTGGAAACCTGTGACCGCAGTACTCACAGGATCGAGCGTGAAGAAGTTGACCCCGGCGCCTGTGCTGAGGGCCACCAGGGTGGCGCTGCCATAGAGGGCGTAGCCAGCGCACACGATGTTGTTGCCCTGCTGCAGGGCGTCTTTCTCGGTGGGCTCCCCCTCTGAGATCTGAACATCACAGCAGGGAAAAACAACAGCAGACCTGAGAGATTATCTGCAAACTGCTCACAGACTGAGTGCCTCAGTGGACAAAGACTGTAGCATCAGACCAAAAACTCACAAACTGACATCAGATTAACGTTTTTCTCATTTCAGAATAAAACATGTGGATGAATCACACCAGGGTTCATGGTATAAACCTCACGCAGGCCTGTCTGGGTGTTGTGCAATGTTGAAAAAGCTCAGCAGGCTGCAGCTGTAAATAATCAGAAGCGCTCAGAAGCCAGGTTTAGCTGGGCAGCAGCGCCCTCTTGTGTCTGCAGGATGTTACTGCACCTCGACCCTGCAGAAATCTGAAGTTTCTGAAAATCCCAGAAGCCTTTAAAGACTCGAGGTGTGTTTGAGCAACATAGATGGTTCTGTTACAGACGGCAGCTTCACAGTATGAGAACATTTCCTGGATTTTGAAAAACGTGGTAGCGGAGTGATCGATAAAAAGGCGTGTGGTGGGAGAAGCAGGAAATCTTAATATTTAAATAGGAATAAAATCAGTGTGGACACTGTGTGTCCTGTTATTACTGCACAGCATCATTGATGCGCGACTGTTTACCCAAGTAACTAATAAGTAACTTAATAGCACAAAAGCTGTATAATGAAAATATATTTAAAGTAATCACAGTAAATGTACTCAGATATTTTACTGTTGATGGTTTGAAATACTTGTGACTTCATTCAGTACCAGGATTTGGCTGTTTTCCTTGACTCGGGAGCAAAATGTTTGTGATGCAGATGATTCGGCGAGACTGAGCTCAGACTCACCCGTTTGTAGATGGCGAATATGGTGCCGATGGACGCCAAGCAGTCGATGTTACTGGAGCCGTCCAGAGGGTCGAAGCAGACCACATACTTCCCCTGTGGAGAAACACACTAAATAATGAAATATGACGATAATAATAAATTAATTCCAAATAAAAGTGAATGAGTCATGCAGTCATCTAAAACCAGTGCTGGGGGTGAGGGGCAGAGACGGGAAGTAAACAGGAAATAAACAAAGTGTCGGTTGTTAGACTGGAATCATATTATTTCAGAATAACGTGTTTATCACTCAGTGTGCTGTATTAATGCGTCACTACAGCCACTGAAAGAACCAACACGTCCCACATATTTGATCACATGACTCGCTCATCACTGGAGCCGGTGAGCGATTAGTACAGAACACGGCCATCCACCTGCATCTAAAGGTCAAAGGTCACTCTTGAGGATGCCAATGTTCACATGTTGGACAGAGAGGACAGATGGTTTGAAAGAGGAGTGAAAGAAGCATCTATGTCCACTGTGAACGCCATCTGTAAACAGAGGGCGGGGCTTATGACACCAACCGTCTGTCATCTATAATCCAGTTTTGAGATCGTTCCCAGACGCCTGAACGCCCACTCACATCCTGGGCCTGGGGCTGGGCTTCACCTGCAACCTTGGCTGATTGTGACCTACACCCGTTTTCACACCGTGGCTCGTACAGTTAGGTGGAGGATCAATAGGGGGTCCATGACCCTCTTGGGGACACTCCCACAGGGCTTGTCTCCGAGCTCCTTAGACAGAACATGCATGACGTCATTCAAACATCCAGATCCCAGATTTCACTCGTCCACCTGCGATGTTGTGGGTGATTAATACAGTTAGAGCCATAAATCTGTGCACAAAGGAACATTTCTTTTTTCTCTGTAACTCCGGACTGTGGACATCCGCCGGTACAACTACTCCTCAACCTTAAATTTCATACTCTAACTGAATTCTTCTGCCATAATAAATCAATTCAAGTGTGAGAAATCTGACTGAGTTTTAAGCTAACAGCACAAAGCTGTATTGTGCTGACTGAATTTAATCTGAGTGCTGTGATTATGAGACACGGACCGACTGTCTGGTTTAAAATGGTGACAAATTAAAAGAAAACCTTGAAGCTTGTAAAGTAGCTCGATGCTCCACAGCTCGGCTCCTCGTTGTGCAAAATCTTCTCTTCATACTGAGCTGGATCTCCCCGGCTTAGATGTGGTGAGGTGTCACACCAGTCCTGACTGACTGGACGAGGTCACGCCCATCACCACAGATGTGATTCATCAGAGGATAAAGATGGACTCACCTGTGAGGGTGGAACAGAGACACCTGGCTGTGAGGTGGCTGCTTACCCTCTTCTCCTGGGGGGTGACGATGAGCTCCTTGTTCTCCTCAGACACCATGCAGCAGGTGCTGTAGGAGGCCCGCAGCATGTTGATGACCAGGTCGTTCGACAGCACGTCCAGCTTCTTCACGTCGTCCCCCGTCACGTTCACAGCGCCCGCCAGACCCTGCCTGCACGGACCAATCAGCAGCCACACGTTAGCCACGCCCACACACAGGACACCTGACTGAGAGCAAACCTGCTCACATCCGGCTGAGCAGAGAAATTCAGTTAGTCACAGAAAAATTCATTATTGCATTTTCCCCCACAGTGGTTTCTTCAACTGGAGATCACGTGTGAAGCGAACTCCATTCACTGCCAACAAAGCTGAGCTGTGATTGGTTATGTAAGCTCTCTGATGATGATGCTTTCTTCACGGGCGGGCACGATGTCAGCAGGCGGTGCTTTGGGATCCGCCTGCAGCTTTAAACAAACCAGACACACTAAACTGTAAAGCGGGCTGTCAGGGTCACGCCTGCAACCCCACATTGACCTGAGGCGGGCTCCACCACTGACACTCCTGCACAATGTGACATACATGGACACTTTTTATTAAGATATCCAATGAAAAATGATGATGACATGTCTTCAGAAAAACGAGCTTTGTTTAATTAAATGTGGTAAATGTTTCCAGTCGGTCGGACCAGCAGATCTGTGACTTCACACTAAATCATTTTATGCTTTTATGATTTGAGCCATTTGTCCAGATCTTAAAATCGCTGCTCTGTTCACACTTCAGTCGTGAAGCGGACCAACTCGGACCCTCAGATGGGCTTGTTTTGGCCCCGGAGCCGCGTGTTTGACACCCCTGCCCTTAAAGAATTTTAACAATGCGCACAGCTCCGTCCTTTCACTGCACCATCTTTTATTAAAGTCACGATTAGAGTGTTGAAATCACACAAAGCTGTGTGTGCTGCTTTCACTGCAGCGGTGCGACCTTTATCCAGCACAAAGCCTCCGTTCATTCTTATTGTGCAGTGTTGAAATCAGAGGAGATTTATCTGTGACGGCTCCTACACTGAACACAAACAGCCAGTCGCTCCACCAGCTCTGTGACGGAGGCCGACCTCCAACAGCAAAGTTCACGCACAGCTTTGTCCCCGCATGCTGAACTGTCTCTGTACGTAGGTGATACTCACAGGTGGGCCAAGCCTGCCTTACGCACAGCAGATGAAATTGCTTTGATGGCCGTCAGCATGGCGTTGATGAGCTGGGTCAGCTCACCCGTCGCCCCTTTAGCCTGGCGCCCCGTCTCGATGACAAACCGGGTCAGGGTCCATACGTCCGTCTCAAACGCCGACTGGTCCGACATGCCGGATCCTGGTTCTTCTGTCCTTCCTGCTGGGCAGCAAGCTACGACTGAGCCTCCTCATTATGAGCCTCGTCCTTTACGTGCCCAGAACTGTGAAGCTGAGCTGATCTATTTGTGAGCGCAGCCGAGTGGAAGAGCGGGTGTGTAGGTGGTGTCGGGTGTCAGCTGCAGACTGGCACGCTTTAATCCTGCACAACACTTTTATCAGCTCTTTAATTCATTTAGGCAACAGGTTTACAGGCTGTTTGACAACAGGCGCCCGAGGCTGGGGTGACGTGGCAGCTCTTTGGGACGTTTAACCTCACATGAACCTGACAGCAGGTCTGCAGCAGATTCTAAACATGCATCCAGGTTTACAGTCAAAAATAATCACGGCTGACTTCGAGGTTAAGGTTTAAGACACTTCAGCTGCTACAAAAAGAAGCTGAAGTATTTGTTTCAGTTTGATGTTGTGTGTCTTTGTGTTACAGGCTCGGGGACACAGATTCGATTCTGCAGCCGTGTTTTAGCACAACAGCAGATCAAGTGAGCTTTAAATGTCAGTCGGCTCTCTGAGCTTCAGCTGACCCCGGCTTAAAGGTCGACTCCACTGAAATAAGTATCTTTGAACTTTAGCCTCTAACTTGAAGATTTCAAGATATTATCGAGGGACACAAACTGAATAACTGTGAGATGATGACACACGTCTGAAATGATCAAACACTCACTCGTTCTTATCATTTATTGAGAGACTTCATTGTTCCAAACAGCTGTTATTTCACATAATAAAAGAATCGCGTTTGGTTGCAAAGAGGCTGTTTTTGGTCTTTTGCACATCTGGAATGTGTCTTTGATTTAAGGCACAACTGGAGGTAAACTGAGGAGCAAAGGTCTCAGACTGAAGTGCATTTGTGTGTTTTGGCACATTTTTGGTCTTTGGTAGCTTTTGTTTGGCAGTATGTGAACTTATGAAGCACCGCTTAAAAATGGGAGCGCTAACGTGGCATGAAAACACCGTGCCTCCAAATCTCTTCACATTTTTGGTCTTTAAAACCCATTTTTACATAAAAACCATCATTACAGAGGCGGTAACGTGCATCCCAACAGGAGGACCGCTGTGTGAGTCCCGTGCGGTCTCACTTCTTGGCGTGTTTCTGGCAGATGGCGATGTACTCCAGCACGTCCTCGCTGGAGCCCATAGCCACAGGAGCTCTTTGGTGGATGCTCTCAGGCTGGATGTCCAGGATGTTCTCGAAGCCCGTGGAGGCCATGCCGCCTGCCTGCTCCATGATGAAGGCCATGGGGTTGCATTCGTACAGCAGGCGCAGCTTTGAGCGAGAGGGGAGGGAAGGTGTAAGTGCTCATGAGAAAGTCTGGAAAACTCACAGGCTCGTTCAGCATTTTAGTGCTTGAAGGAAAAAAATTGAGAAGTCACAAATGAACACTGGACCAGGATTTTCTAGAAGAGATCATTCCTCCTGTTCATGTAAAGATCTTCTTTTTGTGCTTTAAATGTAATCGACAGTCTGCTACAATAGTTCATAAACAGGCCTTTTGGTGTAATTTCATATATATATCACATTTAAACTGTCAGATGTGTTTTTTGGTTTTAGGCACCGTTACAGAGGAGCTGCTGAATCCTCCTGAATGACCAAAGTTTACAAAATGGTTTTTCTCCAGTATGAGTCAAACTATCGGCCAGCTCAGGTCAGGGGGGCGTTTTCCTGCAGACCTCTGGCTGTACCGGCTTCACTTTTCAGAACCAGGAACCAGAATGTCAAAGTGAGCAAGCTGATTTCATCAGCCATAAATAATACCTGCCAGTTAGTGCAAAGTAACAGACTGAAATGCTCATTTAAACCAACGTAACCGAAGCACAAACTACTGGAAATCAATTCTATTCAGTTTTATTTATACAGCGCCAAATTCAACAGTTGCCTCAAGGTGCTTTATATTGTAAAGTCGACCCTACAATAATACATACAGAGAAAAACCCAACAATCATATGATTGTTAAGTGCTATGAACAAGCACTTAGGCGACAGTGGGAAGGAAAAACTCCCTTTTAACAGGAAGAAACCTCCAGCAGAACCAGGCTCAGGGAGGGGCGGGGCCATCTGCTGTGATTGGTTGGTGTGAGAGAAGGAAGACAGGATAAAGACATGCTGTGGAATGATCTGTAACTCACAGCAGGTCAAAGTTTCTGTCAGATAATTCAAATAGAAATGCTCCAAAAAGCACCGACAGCACCAACACTTCAAATCTGTGAAGGCGGACAGCAAACCCGTCGCTCAGCTAACTGGACTTTAAACTTTACCAGAGTGGGTGAGTTTAAAAACCTATATTCTACCTGCAGCTGAGTGACAAACTATCGACCCCAAACCATCTATGTACCTGCACAAAAACACTGTAGACATTAGTTCTGCTTGTAATCATTTGTAATCATCTGTGGGAACTGAGCTGATTTTGATCCCAGCCTTGAGGGGCCAATCGAGGAACTCAAGTTTTGACACGTTTTCCAAGTTTTTTTTAAGGTGCTACAGCATTGATGTCACGGACGCCTACACTGCATCCATCTTTTACATACAGCTGCAGGACCTTACCTTTCCCTTGGGGCTTTTCGTATTTCCTGGGTATAAAAAGATCCCTCCATACATCAGCGTTCTGTGCACATCTGCCACCATAGAGCCAATGTAGCGGGAGCCATAGGGCTCACTGCCGTCCTACAGGGGCGTCAAAAACAACATCTGCTTAGTGACGAGGTCTACGGTAAAAATACATCAGTGTGCACTATTAGTATTTAGTGTTTATTGTATATCCAGCATGTTTGTGGATACTGCTGGAATGTATAAATTTCCCCCTGGAGACAAACATGTCTGGACACCTGCGTTACCTGAGGGAACTTCTTGTTCTGCAGGTACTCTGTGACAGCAGGGTCAAAGTACTTTGCATAACCTTCATTCAAGCTGTAAATCTTCCCTCGTTTCTTCATCTTCACATCCCGCTCGACCAGTATGAACTCCCCGATCGCCTAAAGAGCAAAAAGCAGTAACAACAAAAACATGTTTGTAGATAAAATCAGTTTGCAGCTTTTCTATGTGGAACACGCGAAACCTTCAAAAGAGCGCTAACCGGGTCGAGCATGAAGCAGTTGACTCCCTGGCCGGTGGAGAGCACTACCATGGTGGCGCTGCCGTAGAGGGCGTAGCCCGCTGCCACGAGGTTCCTGCCGGGCAGCAGAGCATCCTTCTCACAGGGCTCATCATCTGTGGTCTGAGGGAAACGGCATCAGTCGTGTCATTATTGATTCTGTTGCCTGATTCGACATCAGTGGAGCGTTTGCATTAAAATCAGTTTAGTCCCTGCTTTAAACATCTACAAGTGATGCAGCTGTAAAATCCAATACAAACAGTTTGCCAACACTTTAAGTTTTTAAATCAAGAACAAACCAGTTTCATCATAAGCTCTTAACCCTGTGCTAGTACCTTTTTGTAAATGGCAAAGATGGTGCCAATGGAGACGAGACAGTCGATGTTGGAGGAGCCGTCCAAAGGATCAAAGCACACAATGTATTTCCCCTGAAGAAGCAGAAAAACATGCAGTGAATATGTGACGTGTTATATACAAGAGAGTTACTTCTACAAAGAGGCGTCTCAACAGCTGCCTTGAAACGCCTCCGGGCAGCGAATCTGAGGCCTTATCTAATTGATGATCACCGAATCTGACTGTATCTATGCAACTGTCAGATGTCATAGAAAATAGTTGGTTTCTGAGTTTGCTCCAAAGGTTTTACAAAGCAGATTTCCCCTGGACGTTACACTCGGATGATGTGGAATTCACTGTTAAAGGAACTTTTAAAAAGGTCAACTTAGAAATATCTGAATGATCCGTCTCAGTTTTCAGAAAACGTCCCACACAAATAAGATCAGGTTTTTCAGGCTCGGTGGGTTCTTAGAGGAACCTGGAGCGTTAAACCCGGTTAGGCTCAAAGTCTCAAATATCTCACCTGGTCTCACACTTACCCTCCTGTCTGGCTCCACTATGATGGCTTTGTCATTCTCTTCAGACACCAGCACGCAGGAGCTGAACGATGACTTGAGCATGTTGATGACCAGATCGTTGGACAGGATGTCCAGCTTCTTCACCTGATCGCCCGTCACATTGGTGCTGCCGGCGATGCCGTAACTGAAAAAAGCAAAAACAAGTGAGCGTGAAAAGTTCACACACACACACACACACACACACACACACACACACACACACACACACACACACACACACACACACCAGGTAGTAACAAAGCAGTAAGCCTGCCTGAGTGAAACTGCTGGGACTACTTGCGGCTGCTCTGGATACTGAACAAAGACGTCTTTGTGTGGAATTAAATGACAGAGACTTCCTTGTTTCCATCAGACTGGATAAATAAGAGTAACAAGCGTGACGCTGCACTTCTGAAACACTCGTTACTCCTCTGAGACGCAGTTCTGCAGGAACAACATGCAACATGTTCTCTTACTTCACATAAACCAGCGGAGATGGAGAAATAAAGACAAATGCAGAAGTGAGCAGGAGCTGGCCCGTTCCCCGACTGGTTCGGGGTTAAAAAAAAAAACAAGTACCGCAGTAATAACCACCTGTGGACCGAAGCATGTCTCATAAAATGGGCGTGTCTGTTCCAGGTATGCGCTTTCTGATTGGCGCAGAGACCCTGGAGCCCTGCGTGCCGCTGAGGGCTTTACACAGCGCTGCATTCAAGTACGGAACAGTGCTGGCAGGGCCGTAACGGCTACTTCCAAACCCAACGGCGTGTGTAACGTGGCTCACTCACAGGTGGGCGATCCCAGCTTTGCGCACAGCGCTGGAGATGGCCTTCACCGCCGTGCACAGCGAGTTGAGCAGCGTGGTCAGCTCCCCCGTGCCTTTGGCCTTCCTGCCCTGCTCCATGACGAAGCGGGTCATGGTGACCACGTTGGTGTCGAAGGTGCTGCTGTCGGACATAGTGCCGGTGAGTCGCTGGAACTGCGGGTTTGAGGAAACTCTGCAGGATTTAAATGCGGCAGCAACGCGGAACTGCGCGTGGACAGCCGTGGGGGGAGTGTATGTAGCGGAGAGGTGTGGCCCCGCTGTGCACACTGAGCGCTGCAGCGATGACACGATAGTGTTACAAACACAAGGATGTGAGCAGAACAAAGAGAGCTGCACAAGCCCGAGTCCAGACTTTTGTTCCCTGAGAGCGACAGCCCGACACAGATACGAGGAGTGCGGACACGCATTGTTTCTGCGCACGATAGTCAGCGTTTACATTCCTCTTGCGCACACGAACTTTTCAGCGCGTTGCCCTGGATTTTCTCTTTGGAAAGATTAGTGGCTCCAGAGACGCTCGCATGCTCATTTCATACCTCATTTCATAACTTGTGCAAATCAGCTGGAGTCATAAAACCATCAGGTCGAACAGAAGCGTGGGAGTGAGGATCTGAACTCCTGAAACTCCAGCATGCAGAAAACACCGAGTCAAATGAAAATGCTTCATGCAAACATGAAACTGTACAACATGCTGTAAGTCAGGGCGAAGAGGCTAAAACAAGCCAGTGCAGAGACAGTAGTGCTCATGTCCAGTATGTGGTATGATGAGCTTCCAGTTAGAACAGTTTTAACGTCTGCAGTGTTTTAACGCTGAGGTTGAAAGATTTTTCTAAAAGTCACTCCAATGCTGTCATGTCCTTATTGTAAGAAAGTCTCACCTTCCTCTTGAACACTTCAGTGCGATTGTGACACTTGAAGATGCTGCAATGGAGCTGAAAACCGTTTTTACCACATACCGCTGAAGCAAGCTGTCCATCATGTGTTTCAATAAAACCGATGAAGAAAGGCAAAATGTGACGAAGCTGCACATTCAATAAAATCCAACATGTGCGCCCGTTTGCACGCACACACGGAAACACAAGGATGTTTGTGTAGTTTAGAAGAGACCGAATCAAAACCATGGAGGAAATCTGATCTTCCACAAAACAGTTTCCCAGAGTACTAACATGTATCTGGGGTCACGCTGTCAGAAGATAAAGATATGGGAACAGCTCAAACATACCTGTATGTTGAATCGTTGCTTCACAGAGAAACACTGGTGACATTTCAGACCCATAAATCTGCTTTTCAGTTCAGTGCAGTGGAATAAACTCACCGAATCTCAACACAAATATAACTCATAATAATTGATTTTCACTCAGGGCAGACTGTGTATGCTTTACCTGACTTAAGTGTAATGAAAAGAGTCCGATGAAGCACTCTGTCTTATAACCTTTCAGCCTTTAATCTCACGTGGCTCTGTAACATACAGTAAACTTCACTGCTGACGAGCTCTGTGACCTCAAAGTACTTCAAGCAAAAATGATCTCTGTAAGCTTAAAACTGGAAACAAACACTAGGAGCTCATCACCATCTCCAGGCTTTATCTAACTGAGCTGTTTACTTGGTGATGAGACAAAACACTGACAGTTCAGGAACAGCAAACACACTTTTATAAAAATCTACTATGACTGACTGTTTAATAGTCCTTAAGCTCTCCGAGCCAGTCGGCTGTTATCAAAGATGACCGGGATTATATCTATATCCCACATATTCAATAGATTAGTGAGCATGAACTCACTTCAGAGATGTTCTCCTGCCTGCAGCTGCGTCCAGCATCCAACCGGTAGCATCAGCAGCACATTAAACCATATGTTAACTTTCTTGGGCTTCCATATGAAGGCTGTGATTGACAGATAAAGGTTTTGTAGTCGAAGAGTGAGAAAAAAAACACAACAAAACATGGCTTTACTAATAAAAAAAATAAATAAAAGGAGAGTCCCATGAAGGCCAGATGTCCCAGTTCTGCACTAGCACTTAAACGCAGCTTACATTTGTGGGTCGGGTAGCGTGAAAAGTGCCCCCCCCCCCCCACACACACACACACACGCACACACTTGCACATGTGACGTCATATGTGCGGGTTTTTTTTTTTTAAACAATCTGTGATAGTGTTAGACGTTTGTCCTGCAGCACAGGAAGCGTTTAAAGGTGAAAACGATCCGATTTATATACATTAAATTAACATTTGACGCGTAATTATCAGCATTTATTCAAATTTTGATACTTACCATTTGAGAAATAGTTTTAGGTGAGACCAAATTGCTCTGTGTGTAGACACACGTCCGTGTACTCACTCATTTGTAAACTGTGGTTTGTGCTATTGTAGGAACTGTTTTGCGCACAAAGATGTGCCAACAGTAGCCGTTCAAATAGTAGATCTATATCAGGTCTAATTACATTTGTTTTCTCTAATGAAAACAAAATAAAGACGTTGGCTTTAAATGTGCAATGAAGGTAAACAGTCAGCTGTCAGTGCTGCGTGTTTATTCCACAGACCACATTAGATTCAGGGAGTTTGGCTTCTCTTTGCTGTTTTTTTTTTTTTTTTTTTTTTTCCGCCTGTCCCATTTGGTTCTTTAGCCATCAGAATTGTTGTCTGAAGACCAACAAGGATACCCAATGGATTTACTTTGCCAAATGGATCATCGTGGCATTGCCGTATTGGTCCATTTGGTCGATCTTTGTTTTTATTATTTATTATATTTTATTTTCAGATGTTACAGACGGGACAGACATGAGTGAGAGATAGGAAAGGGAGAAAGAAAGAGGAAGGAAAGGAAAAACAGAAGGGGAGAGGGACAGTGAGAAAGGGGGGGAGAAAAAAAATAAAAATCTCCTGGATCACCTGTTGAGAGAAGAATAGAAAACAAGCAGAAAAAACAAAAAAAAAAACAAAGCAACATACTAAACACAACACCATCGCATTAATCTAGCTAAGTGTAAACAGCAGTAAATACTAAATATTCAATGTTGTTGTGCAGCACGCAGGACAGATGTGCTTCGAAGTAGCAGCCAAGAAAGGTGTAATTTGGGTCTACGAGCAGTGAACACCCGTGTGCATACCTGTGTGGATCAGCGCGCTTGTATTCCAAAGGTTTCTCCATGTAACGATCTGCTAGGGAGTGTGGGGGGGCCACAGCCCCGTCCTCCAGGGTGTGAAGCAGGTATGGAGGAGATCAAAACTCCAGACATCCAGAGGCCCCCAGAACACAAGAGACCAAGGAAGACCAACAGAGGGGCAGTCGCGCCACTGTCCCAGTAAGAGCTGAGGAGAGCCCCAGATGAGGGTTCACTCAGCAGCCGTGGAGCAGAAGCCAGGGGGAGTTGCAGTGACGCGCCCGTGAGCTCCGCCAGCAGCCAGCTGCGCCTGAGTGACCGAGCCCCAGGCCGAGAGGTCGGGGGCACCCCACCTCCAAAGGGGCCCGAGCGAGCCCCAGGCTCCAGGCCCCGATAAGCGGCCGCCAAGGAGTGAGCCGGTGTGTACCTGGACACCCACCCCCAGACACAAAGAACCACCAACGCACCGACACCTGAGGGAGTCCGCCACCGGCAGGGGAAGTGGTGGTGGGGGGAGATAGGCCTCCAAACCTTGGAGGGCCTGAGGTGTCCCCAGAGAGGTGGCGTCTGATACCCAACCTGACATATAGACACAGACATACAGGCACACACAGACACAAACATCCATTCCCACCCTCATGCTCTCATATGCACTCACTCCACACTCAACCAACGTGGAGACAGACATAAAGAGACGCTGTACACACGATCACACTCCCCAAGCGTACTCTAAGCCCCGGGTCTAGGTACCCTTGCCCCTGGAGGGGGGGACTGCACCCAGACCCAGGTGGTGTTACCCTTTTCCCTGCGGTGGGGGGAGGCAGATCGCCCCGACTCCGCAGCAGCAGGGAGGCCCCACACTCCAGACCGCAGTCGGACGGCCAACTCCACCTCCTAGCCCCCCTGCTCCAGCAGGTCGCAGAGAATGGGGGTGGGAGAAGACTCCAAACCTCCCTCCACCCGCTCATTGTAATGTTGATGCATGTGTGTTCTAAGGTGCAATTAAAACCCAGGAGGGCATGGAGCTACCTGCCAGAGAGCAGCAGGTAAGCGCATGGTCCCTCCTGCTAGCCCTCAATGTCTAAGTGTATTTAAAATTGAGAGGTGGGCAACGATGCCAGGGGTGGGGTGTACACCCTGATGGTACTTTGGACTCCGTGATTGTGCCCACCCCCAAGATCCTATATGTATGTGTAATGAGAGTGTGAGTAATGTGAATGTCTAAGTTGTGGGATAAAATTGAGGCAGAGGCAGCCAGAAGGGGGGGGGGGGGGGGGGGGGTAGCCTCCTCTGCACCCTGGTGACATACCCCCACTCCAAGGCCCTGCATGTGTGGGTGGTTGTGGTGGAGCGGGAAGAGGGAGGCAGCTGGAGATCTCTTTGCTGTTAACGCCACTGGTCACCAGATGGCGCTGTCGGGCAAACGCAGCCTCCGGCGGGACGCTGACTCTGTCCAAAGCAGTGAGGATGCGTTTCTGAAACTTGTTGTCATCATGTATCTTTGAAATAATGATCATTTTTATGTACATGTAGGTATTCGTGTGTCTGCGTTAAATATTTAGGTTCATTTAAAAGTGTAAGTATTTTAAAGACCGTAAAAAATGAGCCCCGATAAGATTATCTGACACAGAACAATTAAGAACACTTGATATTAATGCGCCAACTGAAACCGCTTCCATCTATCGTCCCGAGCTCTATATTGTATCGCGGAAGAGAAACATCTTCGTTAGTTATAGTAAGTTAAAACTACAAAACTTTAACTTTGTAACGTACATGTCTTTTTCTCCCCGGTGTGGTCACAGTTTTACGACACAACGTGTAGACACTGGTTAGCAAACGACGTGCTAACTGCATTAACCTACACGTTTACCTGAGTTTTAAGGTGAGTCCGGAGCGCGCTGTTTGCTCTTCGTGACTCAGCTAGTGTAAGTAGGCCGAGCCCTGTGCGCAGGTAAAGCAACACCTGTGCCTCTAACTGACCTTCACATCAGCTCAGACTGGGCTCCTGGGAGGGCACCGACTGCGCATGACCGCGGGTTAACTTGGAGCCCAGGCACGAGCGGACAAGTACAAAGAGGCTGCTGCTGCTGGCGCAGAGGGGACGTACCGTGTGCGGCGGGCACAGACTGGAGCTTTGCACACTTTTGCGCAAAGTTAACGCATTACCCAGCTTTTACCCTCCGAGACTCCGACCCCGAGCACAGAAAGGAGTCCGAGGAAAGGAGCTGCACCTCCAAAGGAGCCCGGGAAGCGTTAGCGTGGGGTAAGTTAAGGTCGCTTTTGCTAAGACAAAGTGTGTTTTAAAGTGCTTCAGTTGTCCCAGGTGTCTCTGTGGGCGCGTGTAAGCGTGCACGAGCCCTCTGCTTAATTAATTACGTAAGTTGAGCGTGTCTTCAGTGCGTGTTGTCGGCCAGGTGGTCCTGCAGCGAGCAGACGAGACAATCCCATGAAGCGCTGCTGGTTAAGCTGGATTATATTTAAAGTCAGCTGGTGTTTGGGAGTCCTTCAGGTAATCTGGCGCTGTTTTTTTCCACTTCCGTCTGCGCTGCGCAGGTGTTATGAGGCTGAACTTTGAGCTCCAAGAGCGGGGAATCGGAGGCGAGGGACGGCGGAGGTTTTCAGGGGGATTCGCCCCTCGAGACCAGTTTCATTAAACTCAAGATTAAATCCACAGTGAGCCGCCTTCGCTCGGATTCAGAGTAAGTCAGGTGTCACCACAGGCTCGCGGACACCTTTAGCTCAAGCGCGAGAACGCAGAAATGTCTTTCGTGGCACTGTTTCCACAGCCGCGTCCTCGTAGCGCAGTGCGTGATGAGCTCTTAACAAAAGAGTCTCCGTGGAGCTCTAAAGGTCACTCAGCAACCCCGAAATGCTGCCAAATGAAACTAGTGTTGGACACGTTTCCTTCTTTGCTACCTGTTTTCATGCGGGGGGGGCTCAGACCTGGATGGTAGTCCCCATTGTGCTGGTGAAGAGCTGGGGTCAAACAGAGGGCTCCTCATCCTCTCCTGGCTCACAGGCCTTTCCACTCTTCAGTACAGATGAAGCACTGGGGAATTGATATGTGAAGAGGAGGACTAATGGCCTTGTGAAGCTTCCACTGTGGGGTTGTTGCATATCTTAAGATCCACTTGTCTACACTTGGATAATAAGTGCAGATTTCATCCAGGATGCCACACAAAGCATTCCTTCAGGGCCCGAATGCCTCGCATTTTGTGGCTTTGCAGAAAGCATCGCACTTTCTGCAAAGTCACTTCTCAAAGCTGCTGCTTTGCTGTTTGTAGCACTGATTAACAGCTTTAATGGGGTTTGAGGGTTAGCGAGTCATTCACTAACCTTAAGGTGGTTAAAGGGTCATCTCGGTGTCTCTAACAGCTCAGGCGTTCTTTACTTCACTGCAGGGAGCTTGTTTCATATTTTCATAAGAATAAACTGAAGATGAGAGAAAAATGATATTTCTGGAAGCTTATTGATTTCTAATGCTCTCCTCCTCGGTATCGTGGACATACGGTGGAGGTCTGTGAAATGACGCCTGACTGAGACGACCCTCACATCCGCAGGATCAAAGCCGGGTCTCATCTGCTCAGACGTGTGGCCTCCCCCGCCTCCGATTACGACTCCCACCCCTCCTGTTTGTTTAGAGGAAATGACTTCCACTCCACAGCTCTGTGCGAGCAGCTTGCACGTCACGACTGGCCTCGCTTCTCTTGTGGGTGTTCAGTTTTTTTGTGGAGTCCTTGCCGTGGTGTTTTCTCTGTAATTTTATCTCGAGGGGGTTGCTGAGTTATAATTTTAGTTTTGGTTGAACATCTGTGCATACTTGTCTTGTTTGTGCTTCTCTTGCATGTTTTTGGTTCTAAAAATAAAGCTGCTCTGCCTGGGTTCACTTGAAAATGTTAGTTTTTGCGTGCGTGCACGTGAAGCTTCACTGCTGGGTAACCCCGAAGAAACCACTCTTACTGGCTGGACTGGAGGTGAAGGGAGTCGTCACAGCTGCTCGGCTTTAACGTGTGGGATGAGGACCTACATGAGCCTCGGGGTCTGCCCTGTTATTACAAGATCAAATGTACTTTAGTTTGAGTGGAAGATCCACTTAAACTAAAACCATAAGAGCCCCCTCCTGCAAAAACAAGAACAGCCCAAGATGCATTTGAGAGGATATAAATGTGTTCATGGAGATCTTCGATAAGACGTTTCACAAAGGACACAACGACCACGACTGTCTGAGCCGGGGCTCAAACCGGCAACCTTCCCATTACAAGACGAGCCGCCAACTCTTGAGCCACGATCGCCCCCATTTCACACACAAGTAGCACTTATGTGTTGGCAGTTTGTGGCAACAGTTGGTAGTGCTTCTTGTAACTGGAAGGTTGCCGGTTCAAGCCCAGGCTCCGACGGTCTCATTCGTTGTGTTCTTGGGCAAGATACTTCACCCGTTGCCTACTGGTGGTGGTCAGAGGGCCCGGTGGCGCCAGTGTCCGGCAGCCTCGCCTCTGTCAGTGCGCCCCAGGGCAGCTGTGGCTACAATGTAGCTGCCATCACCAGTGTGTGTGAGACTGGGTGGATGACTGGTTGTGTAAAGTGCTGTACAAATACAGGCACCATGAAGCCTCTATAATGACTCACAGCTTTATTTAAGGACATGATGAAGGTGACACTGCTTACTCTGTAAATGAGCTTCTCTGAATCTCAACCATTCTGCAGTGAGCTATTTGTGATCTTGGCTTTTTCATTTCTAAACAGTGAAACTGTCTGGTTTCTAACTACCTTTACCAATAAACTGGGATCATTACTGGCTCAAAATTGAGTTTCTGGTTGGTGACTGACGCTGAAGAGCAGCTGGTCTGCATAGTGTTAAGGCAAAGAGTTATTATTGCCTTTAGTAAGAATAAGTCAGAGTCGGGGAGCACTGGAGATGAGGAAAAAGAGCTTCAGGTTGCTGTGAAGCTGCCGTCCTGCTGTTCTCTGGGCAGTTGTTGCAGTTATTCTGAAGCATCAGCTGGTATGAAACTGGTGCTGCACCTCCACTCACAGTGCATGAGTTTTGGATGTAAATAAAACCTTTTAAAAACACCAGTGGACCGGCTGAAATGAAAAGGCTTGCATAGCTGATTCTAAGTAAAGGCGATTTTCAGGGAGTCCTAACAGATTTCCAGCAGCTCGGAGCAGCTGCCAAGTCGGCACCACGCTGTTTGCAAATTTGCAAGGAAGTTATTACCGCGGTGATCAAAGCTCTGGCAGGACCGCACGAAATTCTTTTCAAATCAGTTCTTGTGGATTTAGCAGCTTAATGGAGTCAGAGTGGCCTGAGATGGATTGGGAGACATTTGTGTGTGTTGGCACAGATTGTAGAGGAGGCTGTGAGGTGTGTTGGACTGATACTTAAAGCAGAGGTGAGATTATTTAGTTTCTTCTACAGATGTTTGGTGTCTGGGGTATCTAGTTTTGCATGGATGACTTGCAGCTGGAGTTATTCTGCACAGCCAACATTTTGGGTGATTCAGCAGCCCGACGAGGCCGACGGTAAACATGATCCCGGTCGCTTCTACCTGCAGAGATTATGAAACAAACCAGGTGAAGTTGTTGTGACTTTGAATTTCACTGACAACTTACATAAGAACAAGCGGACACATGAGCTATCACGATGAATGTCAGCGGCCCGCCAAAGAGCCCCGGATAGTGTTTTATGTTGTTCCGCCTGCTGATGATTCATTTCTGCATGCTTCAACTTGCGAGATTCTCGTTGGGTAGAAGATTGCTGCGGCGAACATGAAGGAGTGAAGCTTTTTGCTCTCTGTGGCTGGGATTAACCCTGCCTAAACCTCGGAGTGCGTTTCACAAAGATGTTTTGTTTCCTGGTATGTTAATCCCGTTCTTTCTTTCATGTTCCCTCACAGTCGTCACATGCTCGTCGTATCACAGACGATCAATAAGGGATCATTGACCTCTGACATTATGAAATTAAGAGTTTAAATGAGACGTTTTTGTTTCTCAGCTTCGGCTCCTCACAGACTTCGTTTCTTTAAACCACCCGAGCTGTTGGGACAGCAGCAGATTTGTGACGGGGTCTTCTACTTAAATATTTGTGTTGGTGTCGGCCTCGCTCGTGTCGGCTGTGGAAAACTCGATCTTTGCAGTGCTGATGGGACCTTTTGAATCAATGTGCCGAAACGCGCTCTGCCTGACAAGACTTGCAATAAATGATTGTTTTTAATTTTCACTTTGATGGGAGGAGTGATGGTGCGTGGAACTTGAGGCTAAAGCGGGAACACCGTTGCACACCAACCCTTACAGGGGAAGGAAGTTATTCTTCCAGTGTAGAGCTGACGCCTCACACACTCATCCAGTGTGGCATTCTGGGAAATCAGTTTTCAGCTTGCTCGTTTTTAGTAAACAAGTTTTTGTTCTCGAGTCACACAACAAATATTTCCGGGCATGTATAAATGTTTATTACTCCAGGCACCTGTTTGTGGAGGTTTCAGATCAGTGCTCGTGTCGTGTAAGAATCTGTTAACCTTTTAGGATAGAAATAAATGTGACTTTGATTTCATTTGGACCTGTTGGTATTAAAACATTTGAATAAATGTATAAGGAAATCTTTGGATTATAAAATAACTGGAGGGTTTTTTGTGTGTTTTAAGAAAAATGACTAAAAACCTTTATTTTATATTAAAATAAGTATAAATAATTGGGTGGCATTTATTAATTTGTGCAGTTTTTCTCTTATCAAGGTGAAAATTTGAATATTATTGATATGATTTATATTTATTGGAGCAGAACAAATACTTGCAAATAAAAATCTCGGTAAATGGTCATAAAATCAAAATCTGAACGATGAAACCAACAGAATCATTAACATCACTAAGACTTTCATATAGAGTTGTTCACATGGTGACCATCATCTGTCCATGAAGCCATGCTGTCAGTTTTCCGAGCAGATAATTCCCAGAAAAGCTCTGAAAGTTCAGCTGTTCCTAACCTCAGCAAACTGCTCGCTGACCTGCACCGTCGTGGCTTACAGGTGTAGCACCAGCACCTGCAGCAGGTGTAGCACTGGTTCATGTGCTGGTGAAGGACTAGGGATGGGTACCGGTGTCCGGTGCCATGATGGCACCGGTTCTGACATAAACGGTAGTAACCAGACCGAAAAGCAGCGCACATTTCGGTGCTTTTTTTTCCTGACCTGTGATACACTTTAGATTCTAGCCAATCATTTTACGTTTCCGAGGATAGTAGGCGGGGCCAGGTACGTACGTTCTGTTAGAGCAGAGCTACAGATTAAAAATGTCCAAGGCGAAGCGGTCAAAAGTCTGGCTGTACTTCACAGCAAAATATGCAAACTCAGCAGCAACAAGTGCTTTAAGCTGATACTGTGATACTGTCAAAGGAGGTAACACCAAGAATCCGATGAAACACATAGCGTTTTTTTAAAAGCCCAGAAATGCGCCGTATTTGATAGCTTGCTGCGAGACCTCACACCGAGCACATCTACTGCGGGTGGGTTGCCTGTTATGCAACATCCCCCAAAAACACGAAGAGGAGAGTCCTGGCCCCTAGCCCTGCCAGTGTAGCAGAAATGATGAGGATGATGGTGGCAGCAGCCGTTCTTCTCTGCGTGAGTAGCTAATTTACGTTGAGTAGGCTAACCACGTGATTACATTAATGCATGTAAGGTGAACTAGCAAACACCATCATAGCTACATGCGGCTGTCTTCTTGTTTGATGGCAGATGCTCCCTTCACCCTGGCCAAAAAGGCTAAAATGACCAAAGAAAAAGTGGGAAACAGTTAAACATGAGAGGTTTTTGGACAAAGTTTGTGTTTTTTCCATTGTTTAAGCACTGCTTCCAGCCAAGAGTGATACCAAATATGCCCCATAGCTGCAGAAAAGGCTAACATTGTTATATTTTTACAAAAAACAGCTGAACATGAGAGATTTTTGGACAAGTTTGTGTTCTCCATTCTTTAAGCACCGGTTTGAGCACCGGCACCGTTTCAAAAGTACCGATTTGGCACCGGTATCGGATAAAACCTAAACGATACCCATCCCTATGAAGGACTGTTGCTAACTTCTCTCCTCGTATTCACAGAAGCCGTTTTCTACAGCATATTTCATAATTCTTTGAGAAAACTTCATTAAAACTGAAAGTAAGAACTATTGTATGGTGCATCAGGCGCTGGCAGCTGACTCCCTTTTGTGGTGCATGTAGATCAGAAACGAAGGCGTCCAACACACGAAACGAGCTATTAGCCCGTCTTCTTGTTCCAACCACAAAACTCTGGAGCTGCAGGCGGGGAGCAGCGGCACATTCGACTCCTCTGAACCAAACATCCTTTGCTCTGCACGTCAGGGGGAAGTGTCGCTTCTTAAAAACGTCTCACCCGCAGCCTGTCATTATCCTTTCAGAGCTGCTGATGAATGAAAGGTGAGCAGTCTCAGAGAGGAGGGAGCGAGAAATCCCACACGTTTCTTGTGCATTAAGCAGGACAAGGCAGGTGCAAAGGGGATTCAGGGCTCAGTTGATACTGTGATAATCCCTCAGCTATGCAGGCATGCACAGACTCTGCTTGTCAAGTCGAAGCATTCCACAGTCCGGGGGTCTGACGGGGCTTCACGTTAGCCAGAACCTGACCTGCTGATTAGAGATGCAGCCAGCTGTGCGCGGGACACATTCAAGCCTAGTTTACATACAAACCTTAGCATGAATTTAATACAAATGTCTTCATTCTTGGTTCATTGTTTGTTTTTTGAGGGAAATGGATGATGCCCATTTTTGTGAGCAGAGTATATACAGTAAAGCACTTTAAAAATACACCTTAGCGCTCATTATTTGAGAGTTTTTCCTTGTGCAGCTTTTTTTGCTGGCAGCTCTCGGTCTGAATCTCCCATCATCCTCTGCAGCTCAGAAAGGGCTGTTGAGTTTTGTTCCCTGTCAGGGATGCCGCTGTTTACGGCCGAGAGCCTCGGCCCAGTGGTCACCGTGCTGCTCATATTACAGCCTCCCTCACTGGCTGCTATTGTCAGGTTACTCTGTGTGTGTGTGTTCAGCGTTTGCGTGGCCGGGCTGCGATTGGCTGTGCCGTGTGAGACGGCGCCGGGTGACGTCTCTGCTGTAATCCCTCGTTTCTCTCTGGTAGCGCTGGCTGCTCTGTGCCAGCTGCAGCTCTGTGAAATGCTTTTACAGGTTTCTAACTGAGGAAGGTGAGTAAAAGGTGCAGCAGTTACCAATACAGCTGTTGTAGTATTATTGTTTTGGTTTTTTAAGTTGTGTTTAGTTTCTAAAACTTGCTGGTGCAGGTTTTAACGTTTGCATGGTGGGACCAGTGAATGTTATCAGAAGGAGATGTGGGGAACAGGAAGCTTGAGTCATGGTCGTAGTCACAGTTCGGGTGTTGGGTGTGTTGTTCATGTAAGCATCTGATCCCTGGTTTGGAAAGCCAGCTGAGCTTGTAACCTGGGTTTGAGTTCAGATTTACACTCGGATGTTGGTGCACATAAACTGCTCAGATGAACCTGGATCGTGCTCTTACACATTTCTCATGTCACATGCCATTACCATTATCTGACCAGAACGTGGATGCTGATGTGCGTGTGAACAAATTATCCAGGAGGAACGCAGTGAAGTCTGCGTGTGGAGATGCCGCCGCTGTGTGACGGTGTTACTGCAGCTGCTCGGGAGATAAACCTGCGTGAAACGCTGCTGTCGTTGCTCTGACTGCAGAGAGCACGCAATGTTAAATGCTGCTAGTACAAGTCATTCACTTTATCTGCTTGTTAGTGTGAACCGGTTCAAGGGTACAGCCGGGGTTTGCTGGGCGAGGGGGGCGGTGGTTGGTTGTGTCTACAGCTGCCACTCTGCACATTCCGACTCTCGGGGCTCTGCAGCTGTCTGAAAAGTTTTGGCATCTTTAATGAGACGCAGGCTGATGTGACTTGTTTTTCTTGGGTGCTTTCAAAACCAACCTCCTGATCGCTTGCAGAGTGATGCTGTGTTCAGTCATGTGACCTTGTGGTTTTTAGCATGTTTTTGAACTGAGAGATGCACTACACAGTTGCATTGTGGCCTCACCACAAGAAGTGGTTGTAGACGAGAGATGAGATGAATGGAGGAAGGCGGTTAAAGAAGAGCCACGAGGACTTTATTTCCTACCGCGTGTTGATTCAGGAGGACCAGAGTCACTGAAATTGTGTGATACGAGTTACAGCTGAGTCCACATTAAAGCCTGAACAGTGCTCGAGTTGTTTTTAGGGTCAATACAGAAGTAATAAATCTGATTACATCAGTAAATGAAGGGTAATCGACTTCACACATGCTTACCTGAAGGCACTGCTCAGCTGTGAGGTGTAGTCAGCTACATGTGCTGCACACTGGGCTGTATGGCTGTAGCATGCAGTGGCAAGGTTTCCCTACTACCCCATTATGTTTAGTTTAATAATTAAAAACTGCTGTACACCAGCACTGAGCTGATGGTGATTAACCAGTGCATCTGTTTATCTGTGGGCCAAAATCCTCAACGTTTAATCCTCCTGGTTTCTCTGGAAAAATCCTTCATGAGGAGAGAGCTGGTTGCCTCTCTGCCACGTCTCCGTCTTGCCTAAACTTGGCAACCTGAGGACCAAATGCAGAAAAGCATTAAAAGGGGTTCAGGTGAGAAAGTGAAAGACGCAGCCTGTACCTGCTGCAACTGTGTATGGAGGGAAACTGTAGCATTCATTTGTCTCATTTAAATGTGATGTGTAGAGCACGGCCGACAGTCTGTGGAGCTTCATGCAGTATAAGAGCAGGCAAAGATGTGGGTTACGATCCCCCACACAGACCCTGCACAGCAGCTGTCCTCTTGGCCTGTATCAGGTCACTTTATCAGATCTACTGTAATTGCAAGCTGCAGGAAAGGCAGGAAACTCTTTGTATGCTTTGCATCCTTGTGGAAGTAATCAGCCGGACATTTGGGAATTTTTTTTTTTTTTGCAGCGTCACAAATTGTGGCAGTTTGTAACACAGATGGCAGCCATTTGTGCAAACCTGCAAATCGACAGCGAAGCGCGTAAGTGCGAGGAGCACGTCCGGTACAGTGAAGTCTTTCAAGCTGTGGTAACAAATTGTCGTAGAGGTCGTTGCATCAGTTTCAGGAACTTTCCACAGGCAGGTGACGAAGCTCCGTCAATATAGAAACACCTCTCCAGCCAGACGGCTTTCATGAAAGCCGTCTGTGGTTACATGCCTCTGATTTGGTGTATAAACACCGTCCTGAAGGAGGTCGGGCGTTTCACTGTTAAACTTCAGCAGTAAACCATTTCCTGTTACGGTCAGCTGGGCTTACAGTGGAGATGGACTCCCTGCTGGCACCGTTGATCTTATCTGGGCTGGTTAATGTTCCTGTCAGCACACATGGGCACGTTTTCATACGAGGCTGCGCTTCCACACCTAAACTTTCAAGTGGGGACGAGTATCGATGATAAATTTGATAGTGATGAACTTTGAAATGGTGTTACTATAGCGACCGGTTTACAGCGTTTGGCTGTGTGTGTCCTCATCGCGGTGGTGCGGTGACGTAGGCTTGCTAATGGCCTGGCGTCCTCTCAGGTTTCAGCCTCCACAAAGTGACGGGCACATCACCATGGCGATACCAGTCCTCGTTCCCCTGTAGTGGAGAGCATTAAAGGTCCTACATACTTCAAATCCACACTGCAGCAGCTGAGAAGGATGTATGACGTGTGAAGATGGGAGTGGATGCAGGTCCATCAGAAACCTCCTACGTGATCATCTCAGATTCAGTTCTTATTAGGAATGATGTAAAATTTCAGCTCCTTTTAATTCTTTGGTTTTATAAACCATTTAGAGAAAATTAATCGTCTGTTAGGCAGGAACAGACATGCACAAGCTTTACTCATCAATCTACAGACTGCTGCACACCTGCATCCTCAGGCTCGTGTGTGTGTGTGGTGCCACAGATCGTTTAGATGGAACAAACTCACAGATGTGAATGTTCTTCATTAAGGACATGTTTGAAATCCATTGATGGGCTTGTTGTCTGAGTAAACAGAAGTAATTCTCGCTGACGTTGGATGCTGCGCGTTGTGTAATTAGTTTTATTTGTTCTAATCACACGGCTCAGACGGTAACGCTGTGGGAAAGGAAAATTACCCATCAGGACGCGGCTTTGTTGGTTTAAGGTTTTAGCAAAGCAGTAATTGGGTTATGTTGTGCATAAATCTCTGATCTTGTCGTTGTTGAAAATGGTCTCGCTCGATTAACATCGTCTTTGTTGGGAGAAGCAACCGTAAGCTCGTATTCAAAAGCTGCAGTCATGAACATCTGTCTTATCGTACTGTAAATATTGTACTTTGGTAGTCATGCACAGTAACCATTAGTCGTGGATGGGGGGGCTCGTAAGATGTCACGTGCCAGTGACCCACGCCCACAGTCAAGTGGAGCTGCTTTGCTTATTCAAAGCAGAGAGCAGGTTGTTGTTTCAGCGCGCTGGCTGATGGCAGCGCTGCTGTTGTGATGAAGGAAGCAGAGAACAGTTTTCTGTTGCTGCTCTGAAATCACTTTGTTTGTTTTTATTGTACTTTTTAATCGTTATGGACAGTTTGTGTCTTTACTGCACTTTTTAAACAGCTGGTGCGTGTTAGCAGCAGCAGCTCGAGGTTAGCACGTGAAGATCGGGCAGATCTGACTTTGTTTTGTTTTCTCCCACGTTCTGTACGATTACCTTGGTTTTGTTGTTCTTTAAACACATCCAGACCCCAGTGCAGTGCTGAGGGTCACACACAGGCCTGCTGCCCGACCCACAATACTCCTGACCATAATGGCTGTCCCTGGGAGCGGTCAGCCCTCGGGCTAGAGGATCCTCGTTGTTCTGGCTATGCATGGCCAAGCCTGAGCACCAGACACATGCCTGCAAGCTCCCCTCCCTGCACTGGCTCTACAGGCCCTGGTTTTTACTTCCATACAAGTTATCCAGAGTCCATATCATGACCCACGTTGTAGTTTGTAAATACATGCTTTTAGTCTGTGTCCTGGGAGACCCTGCCAGGAGCCTCTGTCCATGCCAACACATCCCCCCATCTTGTGTTGGGTGGTTCGGTCCAGCGTTGGAGCTCGGGTGAAGAGCGCAGATGACCGAAGCAGCTGCTGCTCTAATATGTCCCAAGGAGTCAGCTGAGGTGGTTCTTGGATGCTTCTCTTGGAGGTTTTTGTGGGAATACTCAGAGGTGACACCCAGAACCCACTGGAGTTCTCGGGGTTGTGCAGAGGGTCATCTGGCTTGGGAACGTCATGGGATGCTTCAGATGCAGCCTGCTGCCACATGAATCGGATAGATGAATGCAGTAGACTTTAGCTACAGTAGTTAATGTTAATCCTTAAAATTGATCAATTTGTTTGTCCAGTTTTATTTTTGCAGGTCTGTTTGCTTCGAGTTTGGTTCTTGAAGCCGCAGAGTGTGTTTGTGGCGTCTCAGCTTAATGGTCTGATAATGACAACTCTGCTTAATGGGTTTATTTGATAGAGCCACTTTAGAGTTGCAGCGTGGCGATCACTTTTCCACTGAGCTCATTTTAAACAGAAACGGGCCGAGTTTTGTTTCCTGTCAGGCTTTGGCCACAGATTTCCACCAGTATCGGTTTTATCTGCTTTTACTGGTCGATGCATCTGCTCTTCCTTCCTGTCTTTTGCATATTCAGTGACATCTGCCACCAGACTGCTCCCACATTGTTCTTGTCCTCCAGTGAAGCTGAAATAATAGAAGAGCACAGGCCAACATTCGAGTCAATATTTGCTCATGAGCTGTACCTTCTGGGCTCTGTTTTAGAGACGCTTTTGTTATAATTCATAATGAACTCTGTTCTGTTAAAAGTCAGAATAAGGTTGGACACCCAGCTGGAGTTATGAGGAGATTCATCCCAGCAGGACAATAATCTCCTGAGGAAACGGCTTCCTGTTACTTTGGCTACTTCAACAGCAACCAGACCAGATTTGCATTTTAGTTCAGGACCAGACGTTAGTTCAGACGTTAAAGATGGCTGCTGCATGTTTGTTTGTAGTCCTGTTTTCAGGGCTCATGATGGGAAAATCCCCCATCTCTAAGTGTGAGGCTGATCTGTGATGCACCTACAGGCTGTCAGGTCTGAAGTCTTCTCTCCTTCCTGTGTTTAACTGGAACAGGAAGAGCTCAGGTTGTCTCATCAGTCTGCAGAGTAATGCAGAGTCACCGGTGCACAGGTGTAAATGCAATAAATGCACTGCAGCGAGGATTCAGCGCAGTGATGTAAACCCTACATCTGTCATACAGTATCGTGTATTTACAGCAACATTTCTATCTCTGATAAGACAAACACAGATCTACCACTGAGTTTATGTTTGCAGTGTAAATGTGCAGCAAAGTTCAGCAAGCCAGAAACAAAACGGATGCTTGAAGCTGAGATGAAATATTCGGGCAGTCATTCTTGGAGCCGGACGGATTGACGAGTGTGGGAATTTGACTCATCGCTGTCAAAACACGCAGTCAGTTTAGTAAATATGACTGTTCACAGGTAGGAAAAGCTGGACAGCAAAAGTTACTCTGTCATTCCTAAAGGTGACACAAAACATTCCCAGAATGAGTTCATCCCTTTGTTTTGGTGGAAGTGGCGATCCTCCCAGCGAACAGACGCCCTCCACAATGCCACAGTGTTTCCAGAGGAATGCTGCTGCTATTGTTGATCGGGATGACTCCCGCTGGGAAGACCGCCCCGCCTCGCCCCCTCAGCCCTCCACTGCCAACACAATACAATGTGTTGCATTATACCTATGAAGGCATGCTACTGTTTTCATAGCCTGCGACCCTGCGAGGCCAAGATAATGAAAAGGATAACACGGAAGTCATTAGTTAGTCCCACAGTTATTCCCACTTCCTCCACCCAGCGATGGCTGGTAATCTGACGCGAGCCCGACCGTGCAGATGAATTTACATCTGCATTAAATGTCCAGAGCTTAGTCTTAGCCCCGAATTCATGTTATGAATGTTTAGAGATGTGCATGATTTACTAGCTGCAAAATAAATGTTAGTTTTCCGACTCGGACCGGTTTTCGTTTGTTAAACATCGCTGATGATGTCCTCTGCAGACGTCGACACCGTCCACGTCTCGTCTGTCTTCACCTGGAGCGGCGTCTCGCTGAGCCAGACACCCATTTGGTGTTTAACGACTTCCTGAAGCTGCTGAGGTTTGCTGTAACGAGCCGTGCTGTCAGGGTTGGAGGTTGCACCTCTCACCGATTCCTTCTTCTGGCGCTGATGCTAACGCTCTGCTTTACTCTTGTTAATCGTATATGTTAAATTTAAATTGTGTAAACTTGTTCTCGAAGCAGATAATGAGACTTTTTAAGGCTTGTTTGGGAGGTTTTATCTTTTGTGGGTCATGGTTTTGTTTGAATTTGGCGTGTCCCCCACTTTTATTTGGTGGTTCCTTTTCTGCTTCCCCTCTTGGGAACAAATTAGACTTTCAGATTAGGGCGTCAAGTGACGTGTGGACGGCTTCAAGCGCTGTTGATGCTAACGGGGAAAACGGGAGAGGTTAGTGCCTGGTCATTACTGTCATTCCCCTCAAACACCCCCCTTCTCTCCCTGTACTTTCCTCCCCCTCCCTCAGTGGAACAAATCATTTAGCTAATGGGATTAATCCTCTCTCCCTGCCTCCCCCCTCCCTCCTTTCCTCTCGTCTTCTTTCTTTTCTCAAGTCCATCCTTGAGTTCCTCTTTCTTCTTGGCAAACACGAGTGCTTCGTGTCAGTGAAAAGCTTTAGAGGGAACACTGAATTAACGAGGACTAAATGCAGGATTTGGGAGCCTCGATCACCTTCCTTGTTACTAAACGTTCTCGTTGCTGTGATCATATAAATGAGGAGTCTTTTCTCCAGACGACCCCTCAGTTGGGAGCCAGAATAAACTCTTAATCGCTGTATTTAGGCTGCTTTGTCGTCCCAGTAACAGAGTAGGGATAACGGCCAGCCCCCGAGATGGCATGCTCGATATCCCCGATGACAAATGACGCTAAAGCCAGTTAATCAGGGCTAGCACTGATGTCACCACATTAACCTCTCCATGACAAACAATGAGGCCAGCTAAGAGCGCACAAAGGCAGCCAGCGTCGGGACCAGCTGGGGCGGACACGCTCAGCAGATGGACATTAATATATTCTACATTACATTTAAATTGAGGCTTTTATTTATAAGCTGAACTACAGGATCTGTAATAACTCAAGAACAGAGTTTACTCACATTAACTGCTCTCTGACCAGGTATGAGCTGCAGAGTGGTTAACTGACTGAGCGTTAAGAACCTGGGGTTTATTAATACGATGATGATGATGATGATGGTGAGATGTGATAATAGGACTTAAAACGTATTCATTTGATTTATTTGTACTGGTCTTCTAGGCTCAGTGCAACTCTACTGTGTACTGTTATTTACAGTCAAGCTAGTCCTCCTCAGTCCACCTCACACATGCTGCTGGCGCTCCACCTTGCTGCTGGCGCTCCACCTTGCTGCTGGCGCTCCACCTTGCTGCTGGCGCTCCACCTTGCTTAAATCAGCACTTTGTCTCCAGTATCCGTTCCAGCTTCTCCAGACTGGACCGATAATCTGTCGAAATATCAGAAGAAGTGTGAAGGCAGTTTTTAGGCCATTAAATGATCTTTAAGTTGTTGGTGGAGGTGGAGCAGGTCGCCTACTAACCGGAAGGTTGCTGATTCGTTCCCCATCCTGCTCAAGGATACTAACCCCATGTAGCTCTCTGATGCATCCACCGGTGTGTGACCTCTGCAAATGGGAGGATGTACAAGTTGTGTAAAGCTTTGAGTGCTCAGAGTAGAAAAGCGCTATACAAGAACCGGTCCATGTACCGTTAACGAATTCCATGTGTTCTGCCCGAGGTGGGACTGCAGAGAACTCAGGATGTGTGGGCAGCTAACCTTCTGCCCAAAGGCCGATTCCTGGAGTCATAGTTACAATAGATAATTATCAACAGGCAAAGTCCACAAACGAGCAGCAGCAGGTCTGATGCTGCTTCATAACTGGTGCTTGTGAGGCCGTTTAGACTTCCTGACATTAAGGCTGTTTTGTTGTGAGGGGAAAATGAAAACAGACGCTTGTTTTCAGGAGTTTACAGCTGTAACTTTGGCTGCTTGTTAAAACCTGCGTGCTTGTTGTTTGCACAGTGATTCGCTGCTTTCTGTTACGTCTCGGTCATGATGAGATTTCTATCAAACTGAACGGCCAGCTGCTTTCAGTGGAAAACACTTTATCGTGTGGAGGCGGTTTCATGCTCCCCTTGTGCTTGAAAGCCTGAATCTGGCAGGTGTCTTTTGTTCCCGGGACCTGGGCCGCGGCACAGCTGGGACTGCAGCCCCCAGAGATAAAACTGCCTCTTCAGGGAGTCCTGATTGATTCTTTTTTTTTTTTTTTTTTAATGACATCAGAAACAGCAGTATGCGACATTACGTGATGGCAGAGCTTCAGTTCATCCTTTGTCATTTTTTTTTTTTTTTAATAAATAGGACAGGGGGAATGAATGAGAGAAAGAGGGGGAGAGAAAGAAAGAAAACCAAAGGGGAGAAGAGACGGTGAGAAGGGGGGGGAAGAGAGAGAAAAAAAAAAACAAAACTCCTGGGTCACCTGTATGGAGAAAACAAACAAACAAAAAAAACAAACAGAGGAGACAGCAAACAACAAAGAGCAACATAATAATAGAGAAAACAAAGCACCATCACAATAAACTAGCTAGTCATAGATATCAATATTTACTAAATAATAAACGATATTGTGCAGCACGCAAGATAGACAGCGCACAGTGTGCTTTGAGGCAGCAGCCAAGAAAGCTTTAGTCCGCGTCTGTGAATACCCATGTGTGCATACCTGTGTGGATCAGCATGCTTGCATTCCAAAGGTTTCTCCATGTAATGATCTGCTAGGGAGTGTGGGGGGGCCACAGCCCCGTCCTCCAGGGTGTGAAGCGGGTATGGAGGAGATCAAAACTCCAGACATCCAGAGGCCCCCAGAACACAAGAGACCAAGGAAGACCAACAGAGGGGCAGCCGCGCCACTGTTCCAGTAAGAGCTGAGGAGAGTCCCAGATGAGGGCTCGCCCAGCAGCCGCGGAGCAGAAGTCAGGGGGAGTTGCAGTGACGCGCCCGTGAGCTCCGCCGGCCCCCAGCTGTGCCTGAGTGACCGAGCCCCAGGCCGAGAGGCCGGGGGCACCCCACCTCCAAAGGGGCCCGAGCGAGCCCCAGGCCCCGACAAGCGGCCGCCAAGGAGTGAGCCGGTGTGTACCCGGACGCCCACCCCCAGACACAAAGAACCACCAACACACCGACACCTGAGGGAGTCCGCCACCGGCAGGGGAAGTGGTGGTGGGGGGAGATAGGCCTCCAAACCTTGGAGGGCCTGAGGTGTCCCCAGAGAGGTGGCGTCTGATACCCAACCTGACATATAGACACAGACATACAGGCACACACAGACACAAACATCCATTCCCACCCTCATGCTCTCATATGCACTCACTCCACACTCAACCAACGTGGAGACAGACATAAAGAGACGCTGTACACACAATCACACTCCCCAAGCGTACTCTACAAACCGGGTCTAGGTGCCCCCGCCCCTGGAGGGGGGAATTGCACCCAGACCCAGGTGGTGTTACCCTTTTCCCTGCGGTGGGGAGAGGCAGACCACCCCGACTCCGCGGCAGCAGGGAGGCCCCACACCCCAGACCGCAGTCGGACGGCCAACTCCTCCTACTAGCCCTCCCGCTCCAGCAGGCCGCAGAGAATGGGGGTGGGAGAAGACTCCAAACCTCCCTCCACCCGCTCATTGTAGTGTTGATGCATATGTGTTCTAAGGTGCAATTAAAACCCAGGAGTCCTGATTGATTCTGAAAGCAACCCGCATAAACACACAGCCTGCGTTGTAACAGCTTTGTGGTGGTTTGACGATACAGTGAAGTGCAGCAGGGCTGCTGTTGTGCTTCTAAGCAGTGCGTGGGACGGTTCTACAGCTGTTCAAGTACTGTAATTATTTAAGGTGTGTTATGCTAATTTCTAGTTACATACTGGAATTGCTAAACTCAGAGTAGCTTTGCATGATTCAGAGTTCAAAATACTCCAAATAAACCTTATTTCTGTTACGCAGGGCATCAGGGTTTCTTCTGATTGGCTGCCCCTCGTAAACAGGATTGAAATGCAGGTTGGTGGGCTTCTGTGCCTGAACACAAAATGACCTAAATGTACACAGGAAGAGTTGAATAGGTCCATTTTATTTGAGACAAAGTTTTATTCAGAGATGTAGGTCGGCTTAAAAAAGGAATGTGAAACAGACTGACGGGGAGAATAAGTGAAAGATACCAGGCTGTGGGTGTGTTGCTCGTGACCCTGAACCCGGTCTTGCTTTTATCTCCACAGCCTGCGCACTTTCTTTCATGTGTTTTCTGAAGAACAAGCAGCTGCATTCTTAGTGTCGCTTTAGAAACTCTGAGCAGTTTCCACAAATGTGTGTTAGCTGTGCAGATTTTAAGGTTTCCACCAATAAGAAGCGGCGCCTGTAAACACACCAGTGCATGCCCATCAGCAAGTGTGCCGATAAGAGTTTATTTTCTCTTCCATGCTGCATGATCCTTAAACCTACACTTTTCTGATAATGCAGCAGTCGTCTGGAGCATGTGGGCCTCGTATCTGTGGAGATATGAAGCTTGTGTATTTTTGTAACATGAACTTTACGCTGTGAAAGAGTGTATTAGCCCCCCTAAACCCTGCACAAACAAACGGACTCCATAAGACAACTGAAGGTGGGAAAGTCCAGTGGATGAGTCCTCTGAGCCTTTCCAGCCCCCAGGGGCGGGTCCTTGTCCCCATTTTAACCAGGAACATGACTTAAACTGCGTTGCTCTAATGGCCACCAGGGGGCAACACCTTGAATTGCACAAAAGAGAGTTTATGGACTCAGGTTCTTCTTTTAAGGTTATACTGAATAAAGCATGTTAATATATTTTGATTATTATAAGTGTCAGTAAGTGATGCTCACACATCACCTGCTGGTTTTACTCGGTTCTGAGAAAATCACGTTTTTATCTGTTTAATTTTGGGAAAAACCAACGAGTTTAGACTGTGTCAATAAAAATGACCGTCCGCATCCTCGAACCTAAAGGACCTGCGAGCGCTTCTCGTCTGTGCTTGCTTTGTTCTTTTCCAGTTCTGGGAAAAAACTCAACTTGTATTTAATGCAGATGGTCCAGTTCCTGTTTTAAGCCCATCGGCGCGGCCGCGTGTGGTTGGAAACTGTTTCGCATTTACAGTTTAGAGGGAGATGCCTCTTAAATTTCTGTAAGTAGAAATATGTAACAAAAACAAACTCTTTTAATTTTGTTTTGTAGTTTAGTGCACTTTATTGCAGTTTATGTAGTTAATATGTATGCATTAAGTCCATAATATTAAAATTTATGATATAATTAATATATAGAAACTTGAAACGCTCTACAGCATGTAGTTCTGGGCTTTAAAGGGGCAAACATCCAAAAACAGGAGGTGTGAACTCAGCCTGCCTCAGCAACATGCAAAATCAGCTTTCAGCAGTAGCTGCAGCTCATTAGCTTACATGCATGTGTGACAGAGTGATATCTCTTATTACTGTGGGTCAGGGAGGACGCTGACCTGCATCTCTGTACATTACAATGCTCCACAGCTGCAGCTCTCCTCCGCCTTCCCCTGGCTGTGATCAAGCTCAGTGGGACTCATTAACGCCATAATTGGCCCACCGGCTCAAGTGTTTGGAGCTCGCTGAAAAGGAGGGGAAAGTAGTTTATTAATAATTACAGCCTCCAAAAATATTCCTGAGATCGTTTCTGTTCAGGTAACACAAACTGCAGAAAAATACGTGGAGGCTTTGTTTCTTTAAAAGAAGCTCATGGTTTTATTTTACCCTCTCGTTTTGGCGTCTCTTGGCTTCTTCGCTCCACCACATGTTGTGATCACTTTAATTAGCTTGTCGTTCATTGTCCGGCAGCTGTCAGAGGAGAAGGGCAGCGCAGGAGGCAGCGCTGCATCTCATTGGTCTGTCTCCAAAAGGTCGTCAGAGTGGGCTCGCTTGGCACAAAAGCAAACACGGGAGCACTTAAGTCGGAATTTCTCCCACAATGCTTCTTTGAGCGAGCTGACAACACGAGTGAAAGCTGTGGGAGGGACCGCCTCTCTCTGGAGGTTGCATCTGAGCGCTGTGGCGTGTTTAGAGCAAACACAGACGTGTGAGCTGTAAAGGTGTCCACGCGGCTCGTACCAAAACTTTAGTGTTTGTAGAGAAACCTGAAGGCTGACGTTTGTCTTTGTTCTGATTCGTTGCACCTCTCACATGTTTGGAGTTTACGTTGTGGTTGGTTGACTCTTTGTTTTATTGAATTAAAGGTGATCGACGAGTTTCAAAGTAAAGGCGAGTGCATAACACGCCTTGTAATTAAGGCTCATTCATGTGGTTTCACTGTTGGGTAACACGAGAACAAACCCAGTGATCTGTGTGCTGAATCACGATGGCCGAATAAAACCAGTTTGAACTGAAGGATGAGTTTCAAAGTAAACTGTTCCGACTCACTGCTCTGCAGGAAGCTTTAGCTTCAGTAAAATCAGTCATGTTTGTTGTTCTAGTCATAGATGTGAACTCCATTAGATGGAGAACAACGTCTGTGCAAAGCATGTAATTTAAAAGTAACTTGGTGCCTCCACCGGCTGCGAGTGATGGGCGGTGTTCACCGGCCCATAGCTCCACTCCGCCTTAGTGACTCCACTCAAGAGCTGAACAAATAAGCGGCTCCAGCCTGTCCTTGGTCAAGAGCAGGCCAGAGAAAACCAGAGTCGACACAGTGATCCGGGGAGACGGCGTCTTCTGTAAAAGCAGCTCTTTAACTCTTAGAGCGCAGAGAGAGACGGATGTGTTGATCTGTGGCGTTTTGGTGTTTGTTTCACATCTTTCAGCCGTAACCTGGAGCTGAGTCTTGTTCCTGCAGGGGGCAGTGTTGTCAGCAGAAAGGCTTCGTGTGAGTGCAAAGACTGGGTGATCTCTTAAATCTGTGCTCAGGACGGCAGTGAGGCGAACAGGCTGATTAATGGCGTACCACGGCGTCTGCAGTAGAGTCTTCTTTTCCCTCTTTGTTGTTCGGTGCTGGAGGAGCGGCGAGCGAGACAGAGAGGTGTAAACGGGCGTTTCGCTGATTCCTTGAGGCTGAAAATGACCTTTTTTTTTTTTAACTCAGTAGTTCATCCAAAAACAGTTACTGGTGCAGCTAAATGTTTTTCTCACTGCAAACAAATTATTAACTCAAATAAGCTGAAGGACGGACAGTTTAGAGCCTGGCAACTTTGGCATGTTTAAAGCAGCTGATTGGCTCTTTGGCTGCAGGCGAAGAAGTAAAACTTGGAGGAATAAATCAGAGCAGAGCTGAAGTTTCTCCGCCCTGGCAGACAGAAAGCATGTGCCAGTGTAATAAACACCAAATTCACTCAGCTGTGAGCTTATTCTTCATTTTGTAGCCCTCAAGGTTTAATTTCTTTATTTGTTCAGAGCTGTAAGGAGGAGGAGGGACCCTGACAGACCTGCAGGGTCTGCTGTTTGTGTGCATTCGATGGTCTTGCACAGAATTCCTTTGTAGGGACTCTGAACCTCTGGAGAGCAGCTGTCGCGATAAATGGCTGAAGCAGATAAAGTCGATTCCTAAAATAAAGGGACAGCAATCAAAGACACTTCTGCACCATGTCGTCCTCTCTTGGCTTTACTACGGTGGAGGTCATGACGAGGAGCCACGCTGGGGGGCTAAATGCATCTGTGTGCACTCAGTTGCAATGATAGGAAAAAAGCTCAAGACCCCAACAAGCTGCATTTTCTGTTAATGGCTGTGAAGAGGACATTTAACATGATATTTAGGAGCTGCCACACGATGTTACCCTTATTAGGCGCTAGCTAAACTACAGTACATATTTACTGTGTGGCACCAACGCCATGTTTGCATCATGTGTTACAAGCTAAATGTCAGTTTTCGGTCTCATTCCTCTGACCTGTACATGCACCGCACAGATGTTGGTTTTCATTAACATTTGAACTAAAACCTCAGACGTGAACGCGGAGCGTCGGTGCGGTGGGGGTGGCCTGTTAAAGGCTGAATGTTTACACGGTGCTTGGCCACTTGAGCGCTGAGTTTAAACACAATATAACTGAACAGACTAAAGGAAGGATTGATGCAGCATGGAGCACAAACAGCCTGCACTGAGACTGTTACTAGAATAGATCTGCATATTTTTAGGATGGCCTATTACGCTCTGTTTAAACGCTTCGGTTATAAGCACAGCTACACTCCTTTTGTGGTGAAAGGTACACAGAACTCTTGATATGCAAGTAAACTTCAAAAACGAGTATGAATGAAAGGTTGGAGGCACTAATTTAAACCGAGCAGGCACACTGTGGTTTTAAAATGCAGTGCTGTCTGTCTGATAAGTGCAGGTTAACGTCTGGAAGAAGTGAACCAGCGACTGCCTCGTCTCACAACATTTTCACTCCTGCCGATACCTTTCCCAAATTTCAAAGCATCCGAACAGCTGATGCTGGAATTCGAAGCGCGTGCGGTATGGTGCAGATTTCAAAACGAGCTGGATTTAGATCTGCAGGTGTGACACAGATGTGCTGTGATCTGAAGTCCTGGTTCCAGTTTGTGCTCAGATACTGATTCTTCTGAAATGACCGGGCCGACTTCCACGTGCACGCTGCTCAGATTTTTATGAACGAGATAAAGCGAGCGATGGCTGGGAGCGTAATGACAGGGCCAGTATGTATAATTGTCTTTGATTTCTATAATTCCAGTCTCAGTGGAGGAAATGCTCGTCGTTCGCCAACACTGTGTTTATCTGCGAGCACGAGGCTCGCGGCTGCCTCGGAGGAACAATAGCAGGGAGTTGAAAGCGTCTGCACCAAAAATAACTCCATGTGTGATTATACAGGAGCAGGAGTCTCTGCAGGTCGGCTCATCAGCTGACCTCACAGTGTTTGCAGGGTAAGTTAAAGTGTGTTGGGTTTGTCTGACCTCAGCCCCGAACCAGACACAGTAGTGACAGGTGATCACTGAGGTTCTCTGTAAAGAATACAGGCTGCAGTATTTACAAAGAAAGCAGCATGAAGCGATGCTCTGTGAACGCCTCTTTTTCCTCAGAAGCAATACTAAGTTAGAGGCACATTAGTGGGAAAGGACCAATCGTAGAGAGGCGAGGCTGAGCTGGTTTGAACACGTGCGGAGGAGAGAGTGGATCTACTGGACAGGCTGGAGGAAAAGAAGATTAAAGGTCATACAGAGGGTTTGTGTGACAGGATGCTGCAGGGAGCATGGCGAGATGGAGGGAGATGAGCCACTGTGGCGCCCCCTAAAGGAGCGAGGCAGCAGCCCCACTGCAAATAGGTCAGCGTTTGATGAAGCAACATGGCTGCTTTCACTCTTTTGCTGTGTTGCACTCTTTGTTTGACGGAGACCTTATCTCTGCTCATATTTGCATCAGACGCCTGAATGAAGTGTGTGTGTGCGCGTGCGCGTGAGCATTTCCACGTCTTTTAAAGAAGCTGCTGAACTTTGCGTCTGATAAACGTCGTCGTGTTTATCGTGTGGTCTTTGGCGCTCGTCAGCTGGGAGCGTCAGTACGTTTACACTCATGGATGTTTAAGAGCAGCAACATCAGCCTCGCTGCTGTTTATCACTGAGGTCCAAAGAGTTTGTTCTCCAAAGATCGTCACCATAAGAGACGTCTATAGAAAAGCAAAAACACAAGCCCGTCTTTATCCTTTCAATGAGTAATTTATCATATGTTGAGCTGATGTGCACCAGCCTGACTTATTGAGCCTCAGCATTGATGCCACAGCCTGGCACTCTTAGCTTCTAATGATTCTGTTTCATCAACTTCTTCTAATCTTAATCAGCTGCTGGAAAAGATTCCTGAGCTTCCCTGAAGATGGACGTCTTTGCTTTTCTCTTCTCACCTCTGCCCATGTGACTTCTCTTTAAAAATGCTAAGTAGGGGACACAATCCTCTGGTTCTTCCGGGTCCTCCCTCCCTGGTGGAATAATTGAGAGGCTTTATCACAGGCTCTCCAGAGTCAAACTCGGCAGGCTCCGTCAAAGTGAAGTGAACAGTTGAACAGAACCAGCTCTGCAGCCTCCAAACTGTAGAGCTCGTCGGCACGTCCGGCCTCCTCGCCTGGCCCGGCTCTTCTCCACGGTCGGCACAGCAGCTTCCCCTCAAAGCTTCAGAGGCATTTCCTAATGAGGCCCAGATGCAGAGCTGAGCTGACAAGCAGCTACTGCTTGTTCTGCAATTAGTCACATTTGCGCTCGTGCACACGTTAGCGCTGCAGCACAGGAGCACGCCGTTTCCTTCAGTTTAACTTTCCTCTACGTTTTAATTCTTACGGACATGAAAAAAGAAAACGAGGTGAACTCGATGCTCCACGTGCAGCCGCTCTGTTACGCTGCTGAGCTTTTCCTGATTATCTGAATGAAAACATCCCGGTTCCTCTCGAGGCTTTTTCCCTCCATTAAAGCTGCAGCCTCTGCTTTTATTAGGGGAAAAACAGCTCTGCTGAATATTCAGCGCAGCGGGTCTGCAGCCTAACGGCCCTCTGGTAACTTCTCCTTCTGTTTACTGTCCACACAAAAAAGCCTCGAGTCTTTGTTTTACTGCAGTGGAAAATGTGAACTGTGGCACCACATCCTGTCAGCTCGAACTTCTTTATATGTGTGTCGATGTGATGCACGCGTGAATGTTCTGACAATAACGGCGGGCATCACCGTGAGCCTGACGTCACTGTTAGGAAGAATCATTGTTTGCACGTCTGTGCTTTAAAGCCACATTTGAGAGGCTGACGTTTAAAACGTGTTTATGATAAAACTCATTGTTCAGTGAAATAACATTTAAAGTCCCATTATTATGAAATTAATGAAACATGTAGGTATTCAACATTTTATTGATAATGTCACAGATTGTATTTTTGCACATGAAAAAGCCGCGTGTTTGAAAACTGTGTGATGAAGAAACTGTTCACTGACCTTTTTCTGTCGTTCCTGAAATAAATGGAAACAAAAACAAGACTAAAACATGTCGTTCCCATCCACGCCATCGCCAGGAATAAAGGACAAAAATGACTTAAATGAAAGTCGTCCTCCACGTTGGGATTTCCTTCAGTAACAAACGTGCTTCATTAGATTTCCTGGGATCTTAAATAGGAGACGCTGCTTCCTGTTTGACTGACAATCCAAACAAAGTGTTTTCTTACATTTTGTTTGTTGCTTGGTGTAGCTTCACTTCACTAAGAGGGGAACTCGGTGAAGTCAAGTAATATTTAAAGATAAACTTCATACTCATTTACAGACCATTTAGAAACTCGTTGTTTTGGTTCAGCTCTTAAACAGCTTTGTGTTGATGTAATCAGATTACTTTTGTGCGCAGAGAAGAGGAAGCTGGTGGACCCAGGCACAGTTTTGAGTGGACGTTTTAGTTTTGTTGCACTGAAACACAGCTCATTTCTACCTGTACCTGCTTCTGCTGAAGTGCTCTTGGGCTCGTTCACCTTTCTCTTGGCTGTTTGTACTCGAGTACTTAAAGAGCTCAGCCTGTGTACTGACTCGAGCACGCCACGGGATGCTGTTTGAATGCTCGTGCGTCTGTTTGTGTAGCTCGTCAGGTGTCTGTCACGGTAAATAATGTAGCTGTGTGTCTGTCAAACGCACCTCCAGGTGGAGAGGAGTCACGCCTGCCGCTGCTCAGAGCTGTGCGTGCACGCTTGAAAATTATTTAACAGCTGAGAAGGAACCGAACGGGTTGTTCCGGTTTGCGTCGGCGCTCAAAAGTTTCCTGCTCGAGGAGTTTGAAGCTCCTGAGATCAGCCGTGGATCTGCTCTGGTCAGCGCGGTGAGTGAGGCTCTGTTTAAATGGGAAGCTTTGATTCACAGGAAAGGCTCAGAGTCGGACTCTGAGTACATTTAAAGTGGCTCCTGTTAAAGCTGAAGGATGTCGGAGATTAAAAATAGAATGTGGAGTTTATGAAGCAGAAGTCAAGATTTTATTGACAAACATGGGCTTCGTATTTAGTTTGACCGCACGCAGACGCTCTGCCTTAGAGCGCACAGGTCACGATTTCACAGCTGCTTATTACTCTGCTGCCTTTACTGTAAGTGGGAGAAGTTTTTTATATGATCACTTAAAACTATAATAACTGGTAACACTGTGTGGCAATGGGAACTGTGGGACGTGCCAGCGTGCTGTCAGAGCTGCAGGGCTGAGACTGAAGAAATGTGAGGGTACCTGTGTGTGTGTGTGTGTGTGTGTGTGTGTGTGTGTGTGTGTGGGTACCAGTGTGTGGATTAAAAGAAGTAGTTGTTTGTCATTGAAGCTGTTAGTAGATTAACTCTGGGTTTTATTTTTGTAGATCGATGCACATGGAGCCCTGAGACCTTCAGTCTGTTACTAATGACAGAGCAGTTTTACCTGAACGGGGGGCGGGGTTGGAACATGCAGTGTTGATCACTTTATTTATATTTATTTATTTTACCTTTTGTCATATATGATCAGCTCGCTGAATATCCTGCCTTTGCATGCAGTAGTCATGGAAACGGGTTACCTCAGAGGGCATTGGCTGGGGGAATGTGGCCAGCAGGTAATCGCGTTTATTTGAAGTGGGTATGTTTTCAGTCGCTGAGGTCTGATCCTGAGTGGGTGCTTCTGTGGAGTGTTTTTATCCTGTGTGGTCTGATGTTATAATGAAATGTGTGGTTAAGAGGAGTTCAGCTGAATTATTTCTTTCTTCACTGATTACTTCCAAATACGTTAAATCAGTTTTCTGTTGACCATGGGCAGAAATGTGACGGGTTCTTGCTTAGCTTGACCTTTGACCCTCTGCTGTCCCACATCAGCCCTGATCCACGGCGCTGCTTTCTGTTGTTCGCCCTTCTGTCTTCACCTTCAGCAGCTGAGCCTTGAGAAACGCGGCCGTGCTGGTTGATGTGCAACCATCTGAAAGGTTTTCCATTGTGTTCAGCTGCCTGGCTCATTAGCTGCGCTTCAGCTGAAGGGCGGAGGGTGTTTACCCACGCCGGCCGACTACGCGCTTCACCTGGAGGCCCAGCGGAGGGGTCGTTCCACCCAAACGGCCTTAAAGTCCTGTTTCCTCTTATAGGACTCGGATCGTTTGGCTGTCATCTGAGGAAGTCGTCTAATCTTAGCCGTGAAACGTAGCTCTCTCTCTGAGGGCTGCTCGGTGCAGGCTCGTGTCTGAGGGCTGCTCGCTCTGTTTGTACCTGCGTCAAGGTGCAGGAAGTTAGAATGAAAGTTGCAGGTAAGCGGCTTCATTATTATGATGGGAGGTGTCACTGTTGTGGTTTGGGTTATTGTTAATATATCTGAAGTGTTTGTGTGTGTGAGAACTCCTGTTTGTGGTTGGTGTGACTCTGGGTCAGCTCTCAGGCCTCCACCTGCAGCTTCACCCTGTGCGAAGCTGCACAAACATGGATTCTGGTTTATTTTTTAAAGCTCGCACTGAAGAGTGGGTGGAAACTCTGTAAGCACGTAATCATGAAAATGTCAGAGGCTGAGTTTATGTCGATCATTAACTGCAGGAATGTGCAGACTAGACCTTAAAAACCTCACAGGAGGCTTCGTGTCACTCATTTAAAAAAAGGATGAGCAGGTTTTATATTAAAGGCTTTTGCCAAACACGGAAAAATTCAAATTGGAAGAGGAATAAAATCTCTTTAAAGAAATTCTTTGGTTAAATATCTGTTTATACAGACTTAAAGACACTTGGACCCAAACAGGGCCTCAGTTTATAAAGACTTTCCTTTTTTCTCTCAGCAACACTAAATGTTTGCATAACTTCAGTATTTACCTCAGTATATCATGTTTGGATTATTTGGATTACTGTTTATTTTTATAGGTTATGTTGTTAATTGATTAAACTTCTGATTTATTACGAATGATGTCAGAAATAATCCTTTAAAATAAATTTTTGTTTTCAGTTTTATTGCTATTTTATGAATTATCAGGTCATAATTCTGTTCATTCCTGCAGAGTTATTGTTTCGCTTTTTATTATTTATTCCTGTAAGTCTCTTTATCACAGTGTCTTTACTCAGGAAAACATTAACGGATCAAATTTGCAGATATATTGATGTCAATCAGTACTCGCTGATTTTTAAATTGGTGCGTCTTTATTTTATATTTTCTCCTGGAAACAGTTTCATAAAAGCGACCTGTGACCGTTTTAAGGCCTGTAGTGCATTAAAAGCAGGCTGATGCTCTGACTCTAGGATCGATGGCTTCTCCCACAGTGGTGGTGCAAAGCTGAACAGTAAATAGACTCCGCCTCCTTCTCTCCTGCTACTTCCTGCAGGTTTGTGTTCTGGCGGCTCATGGAACAGGACATGTGGGAGATCTTTGGTCAGTCTGTATATTATTCATTTTCCCTTCAGTTAGAATCATTTGCATGGTCTTGGCAAACAGAAGTTGTGTGTATGTGTTGAAATGCTTACTGAGCTTCATGCTGCTGGAGAGCAGCTGCATGAAACCTTTGCTTTGTGTTCGTTACCTGTTGTCTCAAGTTTCAGTTCATCAGTGTTGGATGTCCAGTCCTTTGAGTCCCATTAGGTGTTAGCAGGCTCAGGCTCATCCATTGTAATCGTAATGTTTTAAATGGGCCAGCCGCCCACAGCTCGATAGTCTGACCTCCTCCACAAACACCTTTTCTTGCTCTCTAGCAGAGGAGCACCCAGGTCTGCCATGACGAGTAATCCTAGCATCCCTTTGATGGTGTGAAGGAGCAGCAGCTCTGCTAGGAGCTCGTTAGCCTGTCTGTGGAGAGCCGGAGGATCAACTGACCAATAAAATGACAGCTTTATGCTCGTCTCTCCTGGAGTTCCCCACCTCTGATTTATTTGATCCATCCTTTCTGACTTTTCTATCCAAGAATTGCTTTCGTGTCCTAAAACAGCAGATTCATTGTATAATATTTTTTATTTTATTTCACCCAATGACCCGAAAGCCGAGCACAGAGCTGAGCAGATCAGACCCAGACACCATCCGAGCGATATCCAGACGTCGTATCGATGCATCTCTAAATGTTAGTGGCCATTTCTTCCACACATTTCTTTTTGTGTGACATGCTGGAGCCAGTTTTAAGTGTGAGGGAGGAGAACAAACATGCCTGCGGTCTATTTGGGTGTTGGAAGGGTCTGTGTGCTCTGCAAAGGCTGCTCTCAATCCTTCGTCTCTGTATCGCGACTATAATAACTCCCCAGGGTGACGGACGGCCTGATGACACTACGGCGCTGCTTTATTTGGCTGCACACTTTAAACAATGATTTACTTATGATGCAGCTGACTGACAAAGTGACCTTTCACATGTTCCTCACACACATTTTATGGCTGTCGGCTGGATGTCGTCACAGCAGGTGCAGCTGTTGGGTAGATGTGTTTAAATACTTTGTTTGTAACACTTAAATATGCATCGTTACGTTAAACTGTAAGTGACGGTTAGGATTCATAACCAAGAATGTTTTCTGATGATGTTTGTTATATTTCATGCACCAACGGGAGTAAATGCTTTCCTTTCTGCGCTTCTTGGATGCTTGGTTAAACTCTGACTTTGCTGGGAAATGTTTCTGGTGTTTGCTGGAGGTCTCAGCTCGGTCCTGGCTGATGTTCAGCGCCTTTAGCTCCAGTATAAACGTTCTCCAGAGGCCTGGTAATGAACTCATTTGATTCAGGTGTGTTGACCCAGGGTGAGATCTAAAACCTGCAGGACACCGGCCCTTGAGGCCTGGACTTCCTACCCCTATTCCTGAGGTATGCGGCCTCACCGACCCTGATAATCGAGTAAGACCGAGTATATTGTAAAAGTCTTAGATTGTCCTCGACTCTGTTACCACTGCGGGGCTGAGCTCTTGATCTCTAGCTGTCAGAGTCACGTGTTCAGTGTAAAGGTCAAAGGTTTCAGCTGTATCGAACCTCGTCTACATCTGTGCTCCTCGAGACCTGACCCCCCCCCCCCCCCCCCCGGCCTACTGACTCCAGTTTTCGTCTTATATTTGCAGCTTCTTATAAGATGACAACGGCTCTTTTGTTTTGTTGCTCATAATGTGTCCATTGATGATGATGATGATGATGATGATGATGAGCAGGCGACTGCACACAGGACCTCTGTGCTTCGAAATGTCAGGATGCAAACACACCTGTGAAGGAGCGGAGGCCGGCCGGGCTTCAGCTCCCACAAAGACACGCTTAACAAAAGGTCAAAATACGTGCACTCACACTTCACATATTTCAAGTTACACTGGAGGTCAGAAAGCCAGCGCTCTGTTCTCATGTGAACTTTAAAAAGGAACCAGTCTGACCGCTGGGACAAAGTGACCTCCTTTACTGACACTTTTTAATCTTTGAAAGGTTGCCTTGTGTTGTTTCTCACTAATTGTTGCTCACCTGTGTGCGTCACTAACGGTATTCCTTTGTGTTCTGTCTCAGGTTGCAGGTTGCATGGTAATCTGGACTTGCTGCATGGCAGTTGCATGACGGCACTGAGTCTTGTTGTTGGACTGAGAGCACGCAGCTGCACCCATGGCTCAAACCGTGCACGTGAACGGCAATGGCCCAGGTAACGTGTGTGTGTGAGTGTGTGTGAGAGATTCTTGCAGGGATGTCTTTGACCTTATTTCATTGCAGAGCAGTTTGAGGGAGACGCTGGTTAAATGCGTCCCTGCATGTCTAAAGGTTACAGGCTGCCTCCGTGACTAAGATGTGCTCTCTGGGCGTTGGTGGGCAGGGGTACAATGGGACTGAAGTGGGATTAGGGGTCCAGTTTCAAGCTTAAGTCATACTGGTATATTTAAGGTCTTGGCTCCGGCTCTTTAGACACAAACACCATGAGTTGCAAGAAGTAATTTTAGTCAAGTCATCCAGTAACTTTTCAGACCTCGAGACAAGAGTTTAACATCTTCACACGCTGTTTGTGCAAACTTGTATTCAAACATTCAAACACTGAACAGCCTCTAACAGCTGTGTGAGTAAGTGTGAGCTCACATGCACTGTGGTGGGTGTTTCAACATATCAGCAGAGGGTCCCTATGATCAAAAGTTTGTTTTTATTTTCCTTTACTCTTGGCTCTGTATGACGTCAGGAAGAACATGATGATAATAATGGAGTGGATTTATATAGCGCTTTTCTAGACACCCAAAGCGCTTTACAATGCCACTATTCATTCACTCTCACATTCACACACTGGTGGAGGCAGCTACAGGTGTAGCCACAGCTGCCCTGGGGCAGACTGACAGAAGCGAGGCTGCCATATCGCGCCATCGGCCCCTCTGGCCAACACCAGTAGGCAAGTAGGGTAAAGTGTCTTGCCCAAGGACACAGCGACCAGGACAGAGAGCCCGGGGATCGAACCGGCGACCTTCCGGTTGCAGATGCAATTCCCAATCCCCTGAGCTACGGTCGCCCCCAATGAGGCGAGCGTGCACGTGTCCACCATCCAGCTGAGTATGCTAGGCTATCACCAGCTTCTGAAAGAGGGTGCTGTTAAAACAGCGCTATTATTTGTTTTATTTTTTTCTGTTGACTGCTTCTATTAGCTCATCATTATTAGCAAACTTACTCGTGGACAAATAAATAAATCGCCCAACCTTATTCCACAGTATATTTTTAATGAATAATCATAATCTTGGCTCGAACCAGATTCAGTGATATCTGAAGCACAAAGGGCAAAGAGTTCTGACGGAGAGAGAATTTTGGCACTTCAGTATGAAAACACACACACACACACACACACACACACACGTGTGCGCTCTCATTCCTGTGTAGACTAACGGGAGAGCGTGAAGCTTCTTGCTTCCAAATCCCTGCTGGAATGTGCAGCATGCAGGTCGGGTGCTTCAGGAGCGCCGTCCTGAGTGTCAGTCTGCCATCACCACTCCACTCTGCTTGTGTTTCTCAACATGATAAAGTCTGAGCTTCAGTGGCCACATCGACAATAAGTTTGTCCCGAGGAACCCTCAGACCGCTGAACTCCTCGTCGTACAAATAGCCTCTCTGTCGTGTTGGTGGTCAGCAGGCAGACGCGGTGAAAGAATGCAGAGCAGATGGTGATATTTAACCTTTTATTGTAGAGGTGGGTGATGTGCTTTGGGAAGAATGTCGATCTGTGATCCAGGGCTGCTCAATCATGGTAAAAAATTACAACTGATACGTGGAAAATGTTGCACTTGTTGAATTTTGAGAAGGATTTGTTGTTCCTCACCAGACTTCCTGTTTTCAGCCTGTCTTATCATCTTGGCTCGAGCTGAACTAAAGCAGCTACAGTGTGAAGGGGGGAGTCTGAGCTATCAGAGGAGGTGAAAGTGCAGACTTACAAAAATCTACAAAACCAAAACACAAAACAAACAGTTGAAAAGCTGCATGTTTTCAACTGTTTGAAGAATTGTAACCAAAGTCATTGAACAGCGTAATATTTAAACTGGAGTGCTGCATGCATCTTACATATCTGAAGCTCGAGAATGAAGCTTCTCTCAGATTGGAATAAATGCCAGATGTGGGACGCCTCAGCGCATTGAGCAACAAACCATTAAGCACATTTCTTCCAAACAAAACCTCAGCAGACTTTAATGCGACTCCAGCACTGTTTGCAGGACTGATCCCACAGTCTTAAAATACTTCTCCTCAAAAATGTTGGCCTGATTTATTTTAGACCAGTGGGGAGTGAAAACACTCAGGATGTGATCATTTTATATTCTGCACAAAGCTGACATCGGGCAGTGTGAGGTGTTACTCCTGAAACTCAGATCCTGGTCCAGCCCCGGGTTGTCTCTCGGAGCAGACCATTATGGGTCTGACTGGTCTTCAGTGGCACCGGTCGGCACGGGGACACCGCGGTGGCCATCAGGCCAGTGAGGCCACTCCCTGCAGCTCCTGTAAACCCACAGAAGTGGTTTTGTTTCAGTAGCAGTAATGGACCCAGCTGCCCTTTTAAACCTCCCCCATGGTAGCTTTCAGTCACTTTCCTGTTTGTGTAAGAGCTTTGAGTTGATAATGATGTGAGCCGGAGGGGGCGGGACGCTGCGTCTTTGTAAATGTTGTTTGTTTCTCTCTCTGGAGCTGGCTGCTCCAGACCCGTACTGTCTTTACACAACAGCACCGATGTGCCAAGTGTGGTCGTGTCTCTCTGAGCATTAATCACTTCATTGTTGTTATCTGCATGCGCCTCCACAGTCAAGCAGCACAGTGCAGTGATTCAGATTCCTCTCACTCATAAGTTGCATCAGTTAATGCGTTTGCAGTCAGGAAGCTTCCCTCGTATCTTTAAAAGACACAAATCCAGTCCTAAATCTTAATGAGCAGAATCCTGTTTAATGTGCAGAGTTTCATATGAATTTATCTCATTTCCAAGTTATGATGGCAGGTTCATCTGTCACCCTTTTGTTTCCTTTAAAGGTTTGTCTGTGACTGCAGCTCCAGAAGCAAAGGCAGTCGCATACATTTGTTACTCTTTTGCACCAAGAAGTGAGAAACCAGCCACACTAGATCAGCCAAATTATTACATACACTTCAATGAGTCTCCTGCTGAAAATGGTGTTTCAGTAGTTTTATGAAATGTACACGAGCACCAAGGAGGCGACTGAAGGTTCTCAGTCATCCAGGTCATCGTAGTCGAAGGAGCTTGGAAAGAAAAGCGTCTGGACTTTAAGTTTCCCTGAAGACGTTTCATCCGAGAAGCTTCTTCAGTTCTAAGGTCAAATGGTGGAGCGTCCCTGTGAGGGTCATGGACCCCCTATTGATCCTCTACCTAATCACACGAGCCGAGGTGTGAATACGGGTGTGGGTCACAATCAGCCAGGGTTTCAGGTGAAACCTTGTGAAATTGATCATTGTGAAACCCAACCCCACCCTATCGTCTGATTTACTGGGGTCAGATGGCCCAGGATGTGAGTGGGCATTAAGGGAAAGGATCTCAAAACTGGATCATAGATGGCAGACAGTTGGTGTCGTAAGCCCCACCCTCTGTTCAAAGATGGTCATTCACAGTAGACCTAGATGGCTTCTTTCACTCCTCTTTCAAAGGAGGAGGTCCAAGGAGGTGGCTGTGCCGAGCCTTCCTGAGCCTCGTTCCGTTTGATGGCACTTCCTGTTAAAAGGGAGTTCTTCCTTTCAGCTCTTCCCGTGTTCTGCTCAGAGGATCGTTTGATTGTTGGGATTTTCTCTCATAGATTACAAAGTTTCCTAAACTTGAATTAAAAATAAAATGTAACCATGACGTTAAACTGTGACATTCATTCATAAGTTTACACCCAAACCGATGGTCCCACCAGCTAATTATGAAACGCTGGTATGTTTAACTCACTAAACCAAAGATGTGTGTAGTAAACACATCTGTGCCTCAGTGAAAACATGTTACTGAATATATCTGGAGAAGTATTTAACAAAAACACAAACCCGTTAACTCCGACCGTCTCGTAGCCGTACAAACTGAAACTGGATCATCACATTTACGTGTCGGTTGACTTGAAGCAGCCCGCACACTGTCGTTGATGTTTTTCTTGACCATCTATGAGAAAATCCAGAGAGGGGCACATTTTTTCAAAGTGCCTCAGTGTTTGCAGAGGAAGCCCAAACATTTCCCTCGGTCTGCATCATCATGTACAGCGCTGGGTTGTTGAATTTGGCAGCTGCGTCTGGCGTGACCCCGCGAGTTCCTGGAAGAAGCCCACAGTCGAGTGGACCGGCCTGCGTGCAGCTAATGTGCAGCTTTAATGGACTCTTTGTGTTTTTGTCTTGTTCTGGGTTCAGATGAGGACGGACGCGTCTTGCCTTTGTTGTGTTGAACTGCTGCAGCGTTGATCAAACGTTGGCTCTATTTTTCTTGGGAGTAATTAGGCTCACGGGCAGAGCCAGGAAATACCAGGCTCCGTGTGTGTCTGTGTGTTACTCATGTTGTGGGGACCGAATTCAAGTCCTCATAAGGAAAAGCGCAAAACTTTGGTATGAAGCTCATTTTGAGCAAACTCGAGTGTTTCGTCTTCTGAAGGGGTAAAATCAGAGCTGTTTCTGTGCCGTCGGGCGGGTGGAGGCTGCTCCACCCAGGCGCTTGCATCATGTTTGGCTCTCACAGCTATGCCGGAGCACAGCCCTGCACTTCCAATGAGTTTGCAAGTTTTTCTCTGCACATCCTGAACAGCCCTGAGTTCACTTTCACTTCTTTCAAGCATTTCACGAGTCTTTCAGTGTTTCTCCTGGATGCTGTTGGTAGTGATGGTTGTGTTAAAGGTTAATTATTGCAAAATCAACGTTATAGACAGACTGTGTGGACACATGCTTGGAATTGGGCTGCAGTCTTTTCTTTGCTCACAGTGTAGGTAAACAAACAGACGACAGGCAACGCTGACAAACTCAACATCACAGACGATAATGGCACGTGTAGCACATAAGTGCACTGGTGCAAAGATGTTGGGATAAATTATGGAGTTATAAGGGTTTGATAATGTTACACATGTATACAGTAAGCGCACAAGGACTCGACTATATAGCATGCTTTGATTTGGCAGCAGGTATGGGGGCTGTTTAAGTACAGACACTATGTGAGTGTCTAAGTGTTGGTCAGAGCGACGGCCTGAGGAAAGAAACTGGATACGACTGGAACGGGTCATGTGACGGGTGTGCTGTGACGTTACCTGCTCGTTTCCTCCAGCTCCAGGCCTCGAGCGCCGGTGTCCTGCAGGCTTTAGCTGTTTTTGACCCAACACAGCTGATTAAATGGCTGAATTACCTCCTCAACATGCCTGGAGTTTCCCACCCCTGCTGCAGGGCGTTTAGTCTCTTTGCAACCACAGGTTCCGCCTCCTGGTGGCCATTAATTAATTAGGTCAGTACCTGTGCACACAGGTGAGCTACAAACCTGAAGACTCCAGCCTCATCGTGCGGCTGGGCTCCATCCCAGACCATTATCTGCACGGCTTCCTGCCACCCTGTCTCCACTTTCCTGTCTGATAAAGGCCAAAAAAATACAGGTTAAAGGCACACTTCACTTTTCAGACCCAGAAGCAGCGTGTGCATACTGGATACTGGTAAATATGTACACGTGAGGTACCAACAGTGAAACGGGTGTTCCCAAACAAGTTTGTTTTCTTTGTTATTTCAGGACTTTTTGGAGCGTCACTAAAGATCTTAGAACACTGGAGACTCGATCCCTTTTGAGCAGGAACTTAAATTGAACGTGAGCTGTTGGGCAGAACCGATAAGATTAAAATCTAAATAAAAGGGCAGTTTGCTCAGATCTGAACACTCCAGTGTTTTCTTCTGTGGATGTCGGCGTCTCTCAGATATTCACAAGGCCCAGTGCTTTGTAGTTGGGCCTAAACTCATTTTGTCTACCATCACTAACGAGCAGTTCACTCATTTATCCTAATATCCCCGGATCGCCCCACGCGTGGGTCGTAATGTTGTTGTCTTGGACCACACCTAAGTGCACATGTTATCAGATCATAACAGCTTTAACTCCAGGCCGGTCGTACACATTTAAAACATGTAGTTAAAGATTACTGACACCCTAACTGTCCACAGACTGATGAGGAACTGTGCTCTAAGGTGAGATGTAACCTTCTGTAACTGGTAATTAAAGTGTGTGTGTGTGTGTGTGTGTGTGTGTGTGTGTGTGTGTAAAAGCAGGTAGTTTGGCTTGAATTTCTCTGGTTAACAAACAGCTGGCAGACACATTTAGCCCAGTAGCCTCATTTATTCAGCGTCTGATGGCGCTGTGGAATTAAAAGGCTTTCGTCAGCTCTAAATTTAAACTTTTACAGAGCCGCTGTAAAATAAGCACGGCCCCGCTTGTATATTTTTCTTCAGAGCGTCAACATCGGGGCCCGAGCCGGCCTGCAGTCACATATTTTAAGAGCAAACACGGAGAGCTTGAGCGGCGTGAATGAATGAAGGCTGGACATTTTCAGCAGCTGATTGGAGAAGCAGAGAAAAGCTCAGACACAGTTCGGGGTGTTTTACGTGGCTCACGTGTCTGTGGACATGGAAACGACTGAAACGTGTTACCGACGGTGCGTGCTGCTGAGTTTGGCTGCAGAGGGACGTGTGAGGAACTGGTGTTTGACTCTGAAGCAAGTTTCTGTTTGAGCTGCGAGTCCTCATTGTGAGCTTGTACATATGGCTCACCTTTGATAATTAGGCAGAAATATTTGAATATCTGAGGGAAGTGGAACAGAGCCGGGAACTGTGTGGTCAAAACTAAAACTCTGCTCCGCTGGACGACTTTGACTAAAAGAGGCATTTTTGTTTATTCTGTCTTTTATTAATACACGGTGCACATGCTCATAGCTGTATTTGGTCTTAATGTCCTTGGATGGGTAAGAAAAAAACATGTATCCCCCTGAAACTAAACGATTAAAAACCAGCTGTTTATACTGGAGCTCAGCTTATTAATGGTTTGAGTTCAGAGACGATTAGACTTTCTGTAAAAAGTGTCAGATGATTATCACCTGAGGAAACGGCTTATCTTCATCAGCTGATTAAAGCACTTTTGGACCCTCAAATAATGATTTCAGTTGTTTGTATGTTTGTTCTGCACTTGGAAGCAGAGCGTTAAACCCACCTGGTCACAGCTGAAAGAACGAGGCTGAAATTCCCACACGAACAGGCTGAGCTGTGAGCTTTGGAGCAAGAGGAGAAAATGAGGTGGAAAAGAGAGGAAGTATGATGAGTCCCTAAATTTGCTAAATTAAAAACTCGTACAGCAGCACTGTTTCCTCACAGCAAGAAGGTCGATTCCACCATCAGGCCGGATACACTAAACGACAGTAATGTGGTGTTTTAACATCCAGGATGTTCAGGGGAAAATGAGAAAATAATTTTATGACCAAATTGTAACCAGAAATGTGCTTTTCTCTCTCCTCTCATTGGCTGCTGAGGCAGGTAAAGAGGGAAGTTTGCAGGTCCTGTTTTCGAGGGCTTGGTCACACTGGTGCAGCTCAGTTTGGGGAACAGAATAATGCCTCCTTTTCATGGCTGTGCAAACGGCTTTAGGCAGGGCTGAAGACGTGGTCTGTAAGAAGGGAGATGAAGTCCAGCAGCCTCGCTGTGCTAACTGTCATGTGACCCCTCAGACTGACGAGCTCACAGCTGCTAGCTGCAGCAGACGCCCGGGCTCTTCTCGCTGTCCTGCTGCCCGACCCCATCAGTTGTCAGCTGATGAGGTCATCGCTCAGCTGTTCGGAGTGTCCGTGCCACAGAGCCGCCCGTCACATGCGACACGGCCGGTTGGCGCTCGTGCCACAGGGGGACTCCTCCAAACCAGACAGCACAAGACCGTGACTGTGCGCTCAGAATATTTATACCAGGGGGAAAAACGGGACGTGACTCTCAGGGCAGCAGAAAACAGCCGGGGCTTTGTCTGCAGACGGAGCTGTCAGACGCTCGACTCACAAAAACAAAAAATCAGAAAACACGAGGAAACTGGCTTTTTCCCCCCCAAACAACTGTCAGGAGTGCAGACTAGTTTAAAATTGTGACACAGGATGATTTAAATAAAAAGTCTTTACCTTACAGCATAAAGCGCCTTGAAGCGACTGCTGCTGTGATTTGGTGCCATATAAATGGAATTGAACTGGAATCCATGCAGTGTTATCATCACAGGCTGAACACTGAGGGGTAAATTTAGCCGTGCACGGACCAGGTCACTCCGTGTGTGTGTGTGTGTGTGTGTGTGTGTGTGTACGTGCACTCAGGTGTTTCCCCTCAGTTTTCTTTACCTGGTAGAAAAACGAAGGTAACTTCTGAAAATAAAGGCGTGGACACAAACTGACTGTAAGTCACGGATGAGTCTTTGTATCATGGAGCATAGACCAGTGTAAAAGTGTGACTGGTGTCAAGAACAGACTGTTATTGTTGTGGGTTCACCTCCCCTCCATGCATAACAGGACTCTTATTTAGGAAGGGAAGCGCCCGGCTCTAGCCTCACACGATTGGAGGAAGCAGCTGTCCAATGGTGCACCAGAGCAGCGCTGCGTGTAGTTTACACCAATAGTGGAGCTTTTTATGTCCCGTGTGGAGAGAGGATTGTGAAAGCGAGCACAGAGTGAGGAGAAGGCGTAGTTGCGATCCCAGCACAGAGCCGTGAATGTGAAGCCGAGAGGAGCAGAGGAGGAAACGTCCAGTTAAAGAGCTGCTGGTGTGCGGTGAGTGAAGTTTGAGCAACACATGCAGAGGTTTTAGCAGCAGGCTTATCCCTGTAGTTCCCTCCTCCTGTTGCTGAATGGAAAGGAGCTGGGCGGACTGGAAGGGAAGAGCAGGGCTGTTTATTTCCAGCCTGTGTTTGCTTTAGTCACTGAGAGTTCCAGGCATACCAAGAACAAGCCTCTGTATTTAGCCAACGCGGTGTGAATGCGGCGGCCTGGCTGTGACGGAGGGCATTTTCAGCTGGAAGTGTTGGAGTTTGGACTTTGATTTAAGCAGCTTTGATTGGCCCGTAGCTGCTCTTTTAACTGGGTGATAGCTCGTGGTCACTTCTGCCTGTAACAGCTAAAACGTGGACACTGGATGGATTTTGAACGAGGGAATATTGACATTGCCTCTCAGAGCCCTTTGCCTTCTTTCTTATGTGAGCTTTGGAAGCGACGGTCTGTTTGTGTCACAGCTTTGAACCTTTGGTTTCGTCACACCTCGGTGAGCCGACTTTGACAGATTAATTTTGTTTTAAATCTCCTGCCGCTTTTGTGGAAAAGCCTGAGTGCTAATTATTTTGGCAGAGAATGTTTTAGTTGGACCCAAACTATGTGAGATGCAGAGATGTGAGAAATTTGAGATGTTTGTACTCGCTCTGTCAAATGATGACGACCGTCTGTGGCCAGAGGTGCCGGCAGCATGCTGCGAGCATTAGACTAACTCTGTGTAAACAAAGAAAATACCTGCACGTTAAGAGTCGGATCAGATGAAGCTGTTTGGATTTGTGGATTTGTCCTCTTTATTTTCCTCCTCCTGTTTTTACCATGTGGCTGAATAAAATGTGCATAGATTTATGTATATGTAAGAGTGGGTTTATTGTGATTTTATGTCTCAAATTAACAGGATAAATGATTTTCCTGACTCTCACACTGTCACAGACTTGCTCAGTAGATCCTCTCAGTATGTACGAGTCTATAAATCGGTCTGTTTCCAGCATTAAAGCGACACTAATACATTTTTGTGGTCTCTCTTACAGAAAGAGGACAAAGATGCCCAAGCACAGAAGACGAGAAGGACTCTGAGGCCCCCTACTATGTTGAAACTCCTTATGGTTATCAGTTAGACCTGGACTTCCTCAAGTATGTTGACGACATCGAGAGGGGCAACACTATTAAGAAGCTGAGTATCCAGAGGAAGCCCAAAGTGGCCAAACCCTCGGTGGTGTCTCGGGGCAGCACTGGCGGGGTCGGCGCTCAGGCTGAATGGACCTCCACAGACTCGCTGTCCTCCTCCAACAGTGACGGCAAACAGTCCCCGGTCTTCTTCACCAACAGGGCCGCTGCCCCGCTGACCCCCACCCTCTCCAGGGCAGCCTGTGAGGTGCCTCTGCATCAGCCGTGTTCAAGCTTCGCAGAGCAGAAACAGCTCCTCCCCCCGCCGTCGCCCAGGTTTGCCCCTCGGCACAACCCTCAAGTGGAGAAGACCCTCATGGAGACCCGCCGTCGGCTGGAGCAGGAGCGTGCGCTTCTGCAGCCGCTAAGCGAGCCTCCGATGCCCCGCCGGCGTCTCGCCAGCTTCGGTGGTATGGGCTCCAGCAGCTCGCTGTCCTCCTACTCTGGCTCCATAGGCACAAGCCAGATCTCTCCCAACACCTATCAGACTCTGCCCATCAACGGTCATCTCCCTAACGGAGAGTATAACCCCTATTACCCACCATCCAGGGGCAGCTCCATCCGCCACAGCCCCATGAGCTCTGGCGTGGCTACCCCGGTAACGAACGTCAGCCCGTTACACCTGCAGCAAATCCGGGAGCAGATGGTCGTGGCGCTCAAGAAGCTGAAAGAGCTGGAAGAGCAGGTGAAAACCATTCCCATCCTGCAGGTGAAGATTGCCGTTCTGCAGGAGGAGAAAAGACAGTTGGCTGCTCAATCAAAAGGTCAAGGTCTTGGCGGCTTCCGCAAACGTTCCTACAGTGTAGGCTGCGCTGACCAAATGGAAAACCCGGGCCCCATCCAAAAGGAAACGGAGCTGCACATCATCGAGCCAGAAGCCCAGGAGCAGAGCGCTCAGAGGCTGGAGGAGTTCAGACGCCTGGCTGCTGAGGTCCAAGCACTGGAGAAGACTTCCAAGGACAACGCAAATGAAAATCAGCCTCAAAACCTCACGCAGAACCAGGCCCACCAAAAGTCTGTTGGCATAGTTACTGATCAAAATATGAATAATCTTCCAGCCACCCAAAGAAAGCCAGAGAAGGAACGCTGTTTTCGGGACGCGGGGGTGTCTACAGAGCGGCTGGAAATCCGGAGCACTGCAGTTGGCGTCACCGAGGCCATGCTGGGCATGAGCAGCGAAGCTGAGAAAGAGATCGAGCTCCAGCAGCAGACCATCGACTCCCTGAAGGAGAAGATCTACCGCCTGGAGGTGCAGCTCAAAGAAACCACTCATCAGATGGAGATGGGCAAGCTGAAACTGGAGCTCCAAGCTGCCGGTGGGTCAAACAAGAAAAAAGCAGACAAAGGTTTGATGGTCAGGCCGGAGATGTACAGCGCCTGTGTGGAGGCGAAAGTCCAGACACGCAGCCAGGGAGTGGGCGAACATCTGGAATTCAGCCATGTTAGCACTGCTAAAAGTCCACAGACTCTGACTAGAGGAGTGTCCTGTCAGCCTTCTGTGCACAGCGTCGCCACAGGACCGGATATCCCCATGGACCGGTGGGTGGTGCACGAACAGATGGAGGTGTCTGACCAGTGTGTAGGACGGCACGTGGAGACGTGCCATCGGCAGGTAGGCGTAGAGCTCAGCGTTTGTGAGGTGGGAGTGAACACAGAGGAGCTGGTGGACAGCTTGACCCTCGGTGAACCCGCGATGGAAGCCAGCAAAGAGCAGAGATCCGTGGGCTGTGGAGACTGTTCGGTGGATGTGATCGTTAGTCCCATCAAGACGCTGGTGTCACAAGGAACTGAGACTGACCGTGTCAGTCAAGTGGACTCTGGAGTCACGGCAGCTCCTGAGTTACTGACTCAGGAGACCAGCACTGAGGCAGAAGTTGCACACAAGTCCACGAACACGAAGCACGCTGTCCTCTCAGACTCATTCACTCACATGGAGTCGGTTACATCAGATAAGCAAACCAACACGGTGGTCACAGAAACCCGGACCGTCGCTGCCGGAGAAGGACTCGTCAAAGACGTTCACTCAACGGCAAAGATGCGTTCGATCGCCGTTGGAACCACCTCGGACGTGGAGCTCTTGCCCGGCAAATTGAGCTCAACTAAAACCAAAGAATGCGGGGTGGGGCCAGTGAGCGTCCATGAGAATTTCCTGGTTGGTTTAAAAACCAGAAACATAGCATGTGGCCCCTCCCAGCCGGCTGAGTCTGTGGCGAGCATCGGCAGCCAGGAGACGGCAGAGGTGAAGCCTGCGCCGGCCGCTGTGCACGCTGATCCGGCCGCCCTGCAGGCGCACGGTGGCGTCAGCTTGGACCATTACATCGAGCGCGTGCAGAAGCTGCTGCAGGAGCAGCAAATGCTGCTGGCCGAGAACTATACCGAGCTGGCGGAGGCATTCGGCCAGCCCCAGTCCCAGTTTGGGGTCATCAACAGTCAGCTGGTCAGCACACTGTCATCCATCAACTCAGTCATGAAGTACGGGAGCGCCGAGGACATCCTGAAGCTGCAGGCGGAGTCAAAAGAAGGTGAGGGTACTGTTTATTTATTATATCAGACTAGAGTCTGACATGTAGACCGACTCGAGCTTTCCTCCCATTATGATAATGGCTCTTCTGTAGCTAACGATCGTGTCATTTGATCGTCCTCAGCTGATGGAGTTTGCTCCGCTGTCACAGAGATGATGTGATTTCCATTTCATCCTCTTCATGTTTGCTTCTCCATTTTGAAAGCGAGCATTTCCTCCAAACCTAAAGTTATTATTTCGTTTGTATGAAAGCAAAGTAACAAATTCATAAAATACTGAAATGCCTCCTTCACTCAAAACTACAGCACAGACCTCGTGCTTATCTTTATATTTTTACATGCTGTAGGCATTTCTGGGAGTATTTCAACTTGCTATGCAGCAATACAAACGTTATATCCCAAATTTTAATAATGTGTGTGCATTAAATCCATAATAACTACACATATTGCAAAAGAAGTGCAATAAACTACAAAAAAAGGATTTTATTTTTTTTTTACACACGTTTCTACTTAAAGAAATTTCAAGTGTCTTCATAGTTTCATTTTTGAGATACACAATGTTTTTTTATTAACTGCAGGAAAAACGAAATAACTATTATAAAAAAACAGCATCAAGAGAATCTACTTCCAACAGGTCAATTAAGCCTCCCAGAAACTGTACAGAAAGGCATGAACTTTCATAAACACAGTAAACCTTTGAGAGGCGCTGCAAGGAAAAACTACGTTTCCCCAAAACATGACGTCACGTCCGGTTTTGACAGGTGATGGTGAACATGCGATGGTTTGCGCTGATGTAGGAAGTGCCGCAAACAGCTGATCAGATTGGCAAAGCGTGTTTCAGGATTATTATGTTTTTGTTGTTGCAGTGATTTTTATGTTTTGTTTTTTTTTTTTTGTTTTTTTTTTTTTTTGTTTTTTTTTGCAAAGCCATTTGGAAAAAAATTGAATGCATGTTATGCAATTTCAACTCCTCCAGTTTCATATACAAAAAAAGTGCGCCAGCTTATGTGGTTGCAATTCTACCAGGATTTAAAAATGTTACGTTTAAGCTCCGATGGGCCTAAACGGGTTACAGACAGCTGTGACGGCACAAACCTGTCGACATTCAGCTGAGTGATGTGAAGTTTGCAGTAGCTACAGTTAAAGTTTTAACATGGGAGTCTATGGGGACTGCCTCAAGTGGTCATTAGAGGAACTGCAGGTTTTTCAGCCCTGGAGGAGTGCTGCTCGTCTCAGACACATTTGTATGCATGTCAGTGTTCTAATGAGCTGAATCAAGGTGTAGTTCAGGACTGAAGGGTGGGTGCTGGTTTGGAGTTTAGGGGGTGGGGTTGTCACACACGTGTAAAGAGAATCCTGATAGGATCAGACAGGCTGTGCTGATCTGTGACCCTGAAAAATGTGGCAGGGCCTTTGGACTTGAACCAACAATGAGCTCATTTCTTTCAGGAGGCAGTAATGTCGCACCATTCTTCCACTTGTTGTTTTTGCGGGCCGCCCTGCCTTCACTAACAGCTCCCTGCTGATGCTGATTCATGGCTCCTTCTCCCTTACATAACACACGTTGTTGCAGATGAGCACGCGGCGACTCTGTGCTCCTTTCTGGCCTCTTTTGCGATGTCATCACACGTTTCCTCTTTTGTTTTTATCCCGTTCTTGTGACTTTACTCCTGCCATCAACATTCAGCACACAGTTACATTAAAGTCACGGCTGATGCTGCTCCTTGGAGCACCAAGAGCCTTTTTCCTACTGAATGCTGCCGTCTTCAAATCAGAGGAGTGAAAAACTGTCTTGATTTAGAAAACTGGATCTCAAATCGCTCCTCGCCTCTGTGGCGCTCTGTCGTTTCAGACGGTAACAAAGTGAACGTTCAGAGCTCAAAATGTCTAAACCTGCCTGACCTTTTCTTTTGTTCCCCTTGTCAGAGAGCAGTCAGCAGCTCCAGCTGTCGTCTGTCGGGGCGAAGCACGTGGAGAAGTCACCTGACCTCACAGCAGCGGATACGCCTGCGAACACGCCGTCGCAGCAGCAGATCAGTGCGGCCGAGCAGAAGAGCCGCATGGACCTCCAGATGTCTACAGCGCTGCATGGTGCGACTGCAACAACACAGCTCATTGTTGTTATTATTATTCCAATATTAAATATTTTAAGAGCGCTGCAGTTTACAAGCTGCATATAAAAGATGGACCTGCCACTGCCGTCTGTAGTTGGAATCAACATCTTGAAGTTTCTGTTTGTTTTGTGGGTAGTTTTGAGCTAATGCTAACAAGTCTGGCTAGTCCAGAGACTCTGAGGCGTCCCACAGACGCCTGCTCGTTATTTCTAATGAACTTCCTGATAAAATACTACAGCTTCATCCTAATTGGACAGCCAAAAGTGCTCCAGGCCACGCCTCTGACAGTGTAAATGTACCCCTGTCCTGACTGTGGAGGTTGCAGGTTCTGAGATGGAGGTCTGGAGGCTGAAGGTGGTTTCGAGTATCATAGACTCCCAGATCTGTGTTGCTTCTGCTTTTAGCTCAATCAGTTTTATTTTGGTGCTGCAGCCACACCCACCTGACTGCTACGTCTTATGGTCAAGTGCTGAACCTTAACATGATTCAAAGGTTTTTCCTCCACAGCAGACGGGCTGATGTCTGATGCTCTGTGACCCAGGAACATGAATCAGATTGTCAGCTCGTGCTTTTTGGACTCTGTTGCTCAGTTTGAGAGTCAAACACATCTTATTTGCCTTCTTCGGCCCCCGAGTCCATTTATCAGGGTTATAAACACTGCGAGCTGAAGTCACTGTTTCAGCTTCAGTTCCTGTTCCTGTGCAGAAGCAGAGCGCCAGAACAGTAAGAGCGAGGCTCTGGAGCGTGAAGCAGATGTTTTCCTAAGTTATCTGACCAGATGTTTAGGCAGTGGTCTGCTGGCTGTAGAGACGGCCCCTCAGCAGAACATTCAAACGCTTCTTTCACAACCCGGCTGCTGTAAGGTGTGCGTTACCTCACCTGAGCTGACTGTAGGAGGTTACCTCGCGCAGACGCCAGGTGACGTGTGAAACGCCACCACGAGCGCCGTCATCGGCCCGACGAGCGGCTCGCGCCACTCTCACTCCCAGCTGTCAAAACACGGGAAGCGTGCTGAACGACTCTGTTGCTAATGAGCAGCGCACACGCCTGTGTGTACACATGCAGCTCCTGCATGCTGATGCATGAACTCCCCGCGGCGTTAAGGAGGCCCCTCGGTGGAGGCAAGTCCTGGCAGATGTGCTGAGTGTTTCTGGCTCGCTCTGCTGGTATTTCGGTTTTCGAGGCCTCTACTTAAAATGACTGAGATACTTCGGGCTTTGAGTCGGCTTCCAGCGCCTCACGGACAGATGAGACAGACACTTAATGGCTGCTTTCGTCTCTGCCAAAGCTCTCGATCATGTCAGAACTTTTAGTGGAGCATTCAGGCGTTATCGGCTCTTTGTAACCAGCTCAATGGGCTATTTAGTTACATGGTGTGTTAATTATGCAGGAGGAGAGTTGGAGGGATGATTTTATGAGGAGGATCGTGATGAAACATGGGAAAGAGACGGAAACGACGAAGGAAAAACACTTTGCACTCCGAAAAGTCTCACCTTACACACTATAAATAACGGAAACATAAATGGTCTTATTTTAATGATGCATAAACTCCAGATAAGTGTGTCTGTCACAGCCCTGTAATACTGTCTCAGCCACACACGGCTGTAAACAAAAGGGAGCCTAAATAGTCCAGCTGTTTAACATGATTCCAACAGGGGGCGCTGCGCTCATGAACAGAGGTGAAATATAGAAGCTGGAGCTTAAAGATGTCAGAGATCTGATTTAATCTTATTGTTTATTCATTTAGTGACGAGGGTCTGTTTGAGATGAAGTCCTGACGAGGAACGTATCTTTGTTCATAAGTGACGTCTGAATATCTGCAGTGTTCAAAAATATGTGAACACACAATCATCACATGACGGCAGTTAAACGTGATTCTGTCGGCTCAGGAAACAAAAGCATTCTGCAAATCAAAGTGACAACAGGAGGAAACGACGCAGGCGGTGTCGTCGCTGCGCCCTCGTCGTCGCTGCGCCCTCGTCGTCGCTGCGCCCTCGTCGTCGCTGCGCCCTCGTCGTCGCTGCGCCCTCGTCGTCGCTGCGCCCTCGTCGTCGCTGCGCCCTCGTCGCTTCCTGAAGTTGAACTTTGTGTCACATTGTGATGATGAAGGGTTTCCTTTTTTATGTATCGATGAACTATTCATGTTTTGAAGTGTTTGGATATAACAGCCCGCCTACATGGTGCTTTTTATTAACGATAAACACACAGCCCTGTTTTAAAGCAGCCTTTTCGATTTATCAGATGAGTTTAAGTTGATTCTGGATTATGTGTCATGTTGTCGGCTCTGGTTTACAATGTTCTGCGTCTCCTGCAGGGCAGAGCACCCTGAAATCCATCATGAAGAAGAAAGACGGCCGAGCCGACTCCAACGGCACGAAGAAGAACCTGCAGTTCGTCGGGGTGAACGGAGGGTGAGAAATGTTTTTAATCAGAAGTTTGCAGCGTGAGAGTTTTTCAGTGTTTGTGTCCCGGCTGAGGTCAAAGGTGGCAGGGCTCACGTTTGCTCAGCTGTGTCGACGCCGAGCCTCACGAGCTCGTTAGTGTTGTTCGCAAATATGAAACCCGAGCTGCTGATCTGCACTCACATCTTTGTTTCTGCACCTCTGTCGCCCCCTCGTGGCGCAGATACGAGACTACGTCGAGTGACGACTCCAGCTCAGAGGACAGCAGCTCCTCTGGGTCAGACGAAGAGGACGAGGAGGAGGAGGAGGAGGGGTACGGAGGAAAGGAGGAACACCAGAAAGTGGAGGGGCAGAGCCTGAGGGAGGAGTTCCAGCCCGAGGGAGCAGAGGACGTGGACAAGAAGGATGACGAGGAAAGTTCAGAGAAGCAGGAGACGAGAGAGAGGCGAGTAAAGAAGATGAAATCATGATGATATTTTTCTGTCTGTAAATTTGATCAGTTGTGTTAGGATGAGGCTGAAGCTATTAGAAGAATGACGTCTGTTTGACCTCGACTCAAAGGTACGAGCTGAGCGAGAAGATGCTGGCTGCATGCGACGTTCTCAAGTCGCACCTCAGTGACTCCAAGGCTGTGACCAACAAAGACCTGGTGAGGAATCTGATCAGCTGTTTGTTAAATGATGTCATGAAACGTGGTTTGGAGCGCAGCGCTGACCAGTCACCACGGTGGATTCAGTGTGACACGCCCACTGTGCACCCAGAGCTGGGCCTTTAGTTAAATTTGCCTGTCGGCGTGCTGATGGTCACTTCCTGTCTGTGCAGAGAGGCTGTCTCAACACGGTGCAGCACGAGTGGTTCCGCGTGTCCAGTCAGAAGGCGGCGGTGGCGGCCATGGTGGAGGACTACCTGGGAGCTTTCACGGACTTCTCTCCCGCTGTGCTGCGCCACATCGTCAACATGGCCGACGGCAACGGCAACACGGCGCTGCACTACAGCGTTTCACACTCAAACTTCCAGGTGGTGAAGAAGCTGCTGGATGCAGGTGAGAGCTGCGTTCGTGCGAGGCGGCTTTGAAGCGATCGGCTCCCAGGAGAGGCGCTGCTGAGGGAGGGCTTCATCTCCCGCCTCCAGCTTCTTCTTCTCCATTTATACTGTTTGTTTGTGTTTGTTTTCTAAATGTAAAAACTGAAGACAGCAGACCGTCTGTCCATCCTGTAAGTCCTCGGCTCGTTCACTGGTGGAGCGCTGCGGGTAGGATGAAGTTCAACTTAAAAAAAACTTTATTTAACTTGATGTGGGCACAGAGCAGTGAGACGTTCATGTTGAGGGACGTGCAGTCTTTATTTGTTGTCTATAAAACGTCTCAGATGTCACGATGGTCAGATTTCACCTTTTTGTCTTCCTGGTTTCTCCTCGTGCTTCACCTCCTTTTTCCTCCGTCCTGACAGTCGAGGAGGATCCTCCCTCTCTGTCCCCGCAGCTCCTGCTGTTAACAGCAAAATAATTATCTGATAGTTTGACACAAAGGCAGCTGAGTGACCTCGTGATGCAGAGCCACAGATGCAGGCGGGACACGGCTTCACGCTGGAAGACGATGAAGGAAAACACTGAAAGTGAGGATACAAGGATACAAACGGCTTCGGTTGGTGCTGTCTCCACACAGCAGGAGGGGGCTCCTCCAGCTCCTCCGCCTTCCTCTCAGGCTCGAGGCTTGTTTGGACTCAGAGTTGTAATAAAGAGTGGTTAAATGTGGTGGCAGTAATATGACTTCCAGTCAGCAGGACTAGAAACGGTCTGTTTGCATTTCCATATCTTCCTGTGAGAAAATATATTTTAAAGCTCGGGCAGGAAATCTGCACGTGTGAGTTAAATGTCACCAAGAACACGTAGACGACACGGACGCTCACATTTGGGCTCCAAGACAGGAAAGTTTTCTCGTCCTCGCTGACGCTCCCACACAGCGAGCTCCGCGGAGGCTCAATAGACTGTGATGAGGTCGCTGCCACTCGCTGCTCTGAAGGCCTTTTGTCTCCTCTGCCTTTTGTGTCCTTGTGTCCATGACGCCGTCTCCGCCCCCTCCTCCCATTGCAGCCTTTGTCCGTCCCAGTTCTAGCTGAGGCCTCCGCTCGCTTCGCTCCCATCCGGCCTCTGACGGGTTTCTTCCCCCTCCATGTTGGCGTGTTCAGCTTGTAGAGAGTGTGAGGAGGAGCAGACGGTACGACACGAGTGTTTCCTTTTTGTTTATTCACGAGGAGAAGCGACTGACAGACGCGTCACGTGCTGACACGTCTGTGACGTCGTTGACTGACGGTGACGAGTCAGTGTCCAAGCTGACCCCCCCCAACCCACCACTGACAAAAAATGTCTTTGTCCAACCTTCTGGAAGTTTTAAACTGTCTGTGTTGGTGTGTGTTTCAGACGTGTGTAATGTGAACCAGCAGAACAAGGCGGGATACACCCCCATCATGCTCGCCGCGCTCGCAGCCGTGGAGACGCCCAGGGACATGCGTATTGTGGAGGAGCTCTTCGGCAAGGGTGACGTCAACGCACGCGCCAGTCAGGTCAGTGAGAGGAGGTCAAAAGGTCGCAGCAGTAATACGAAGGTCACGATGGCCAGACAAGAGCAGAGTCGCTCTGCGACCTAAAAAGCAAACGAAGCAAAAGCAGAAATGAAACGTGCACGATGGACGGAGCAGAAACGGGAACGTTACTGAAAAAATCAGAAATGCACAAATGAAGCTAAACATGAGTCGATGAACGACTGCCTGCAGAAGTTTAAACAGAGTTTAGTTTAAACCTCTGGAGCTGCTGAAGTGGGAAAATTGCACTTTAGTGACACCGTGTGGTGGAGAAGGGTAAAGCCTGGATTTTTGAAAGAATCAGAATCAGAATACTTTATTGATCCCTGGGGGAAATTATTTTTTGTTACAGTGCTCCATTTTAAACCAACATTAAGACAAGACAGACAATACGCTAACTAAGAATAGTACAATATATACATATATATATATACATACATACATACATACATACATACATACATACATACATAAGTCACTCATAAATAAATATTTGGAAAAGAAACATGTGTAGCTGTAGCAGCAAACAGTGTGTTAAGTGGATGCGTTGTACAGGGAGCCACAGGCAGGAATGATTTCCTGTGTCGTTCAGTGGTGCATCATGGGTAATCTCAGTCTCTCACTGAACGAGCTCCTGTGACTGACCAGCATGTCATGGAGTGGGTGGGAGGTGTTATCCAACATTGTCTTTATCTTGGACAGCATCCGCCTCTCCGACACCACCTTGAGGGAGTCCAGCTCCATCCCCACAACATTGCTGGCCTTACGGATCAGTTTATTAAGTGAGACAAATTTAAGTTTGTGAAATACTGAACATTTGATCTGGAGTCGTGTTTGGGAACGATGCAGCGGGAACACGACCCGTTAGCGTGGACTGCTTCCAGACAAAGCTTCTCAGAGCTGCTGGAGAGATTTTGACCTGGTGCCACTCGGTGTGTTTGTGGCACAATGTGTGCTGTGATGAACACAAACCAACGTCGAACTGCCTCTAGGAGAGTTTTCAAACATGTTGAAATATAGAAAAGGATTGTTTGCATCCTGTGATCATGAATAAACAGTAACATCAATCATCTGGATGATTGTTCCTTCTTTACCTGAACCATGCATCGTTGCTTCACCCAGGCTCCGCCCACCGTACAGTTGTACTGGCTGTGCTGTGATACTGTGGATGTTTGTGTGGCTTCATTGAAAACGGCAGCTGTGTGATCAGAGCTCTCCATTTAATGAAACCGTTTTAGTTCAGAGTTGATATTTGCACGAACGCGTCGGCGTGGAGGCCGGAAGCGTCGGGTTTGCTCACCGTGCTTTTGTCCCCGCCGCAGGCCGGCCAGACGGGGCTGATGCTGGCGGTCAGTCACGGCAGGATGGACATGGTTCGAGCTCTGCTGGCTCACGGCGCCGACGTCAACATCCAGGACGACGAGGGCTCGACGGCGCTCATGTGCGCCAGCGAGCACGGCCACGTCGAGATCGTCAAGCTGCTGCTGGCCCGGCCGGGCTGTGACGCCACGCTCAGCGACAGTGTGAGTTGTGTAGAAGAACTTTGTTGCTGTAATGTTGGACCCACTGGTTTCTAACATTAGAGAAGAATTGCAGGTGTGTAGCTGCTGTTCTTTTGGTCATGCTGACTTATTTTGTTTGCTCCACCAGGATGAGAGCAGCGCTCTGTCCATAGCTCTGGAAGCAGGACACAAGGACATCGCAGTGCTGCTTTATGCTCACGTCAACTTCTCCAAAGCCCAGTCACCAGTGAGTCGCTATTTTAATGTTGCACCAAATCATGGAAGCTTCGTCACACATTTCAGAACCTCCTTCCTAATAATCGTGTGTGTGTGTGTGTGTGTGTGTGTGTGTGTGTGTGTGTGTGTGTTTGTTTAGGGAACGCCTCGACTCGGCAGAAAAACGTCCCCGAGTCCGACCCGGAGGGGCATGTTTGATTAAACCCAGCCTCTCCTCTGCCCACAAACCCTGCGCTGCTATTGGTTCTCATGCACGACGCCTTACCCATCGCTGGATTTCCCCAACCAACCAATGAGATTTCTGGATTTTCTTTGATCTATGTGCACATTTGCCTCCACGATGAGCTCAAAGTGCCCTTTGAATATGAATGTAAGCAGCTGGTGCTTCACAGACTGGCTGAAACGTGTCCAAAGTCACAAACTCTGGAGTTCAGACCAACCTTTAAACTAAAATATGCCTTTTTTTTTTTTTTTTTTTTTTACTTGATGCTCAGTGTTGATCATAAAGAGCACCAAACCCTCGTCATTTGATTTTATTTTTAATTATGTTTGCGAGCGTCAGAGATGGAGCGCGATCCGGCCATCCTGTACATACCGCTGGCCTCGACATCCCGGTGTCACATCGGCGTGAACTAAACTGGAGAAGTTTTACTTTTATACAAATGATTTGTATCTATTTAAAAAGAAGAATCACAGTATTTTGAATATTTCCTTTTACTACTTAACAATCCACGAGGTTATATATTTATCAGAGTATAGTTTTTAATGCAGAGATGTATTACGTTGTACATACGGTGGTCGTTTGACTCCAGTTTCCTTCTGTGTAAAATAAGTTCTCTAGTTTTCATCAAGGTACTGACTTTCATGCTCACGAGAGATTTGAAGTGCCTTAAACTTTACCATGTAACAATAAACACCAATTAAAGAATCCAGACGTGTCGGGTTTGTTCTCACCGCTCGACGTTTCTGCAGAACGGTTTCATACCAGTTAATGAAGAAACTGACCTGTGAACAAAACCGTGGTTCATGAGCAGCAGGGAGGTCAGTGTTGGAGTAAAAGGCATAAAAACAAGTCTTGAGACGAACCTTTTTTTCTCTTTTACAAGAAAACTGGGGAAATACTGAGATTAATTGATTCATACGTCAGTGGTTCTTTTTTTTTTTTTCTTTTTTTTTTTAAAGATCCTCAGGTATCAGGACTAGAGAGGAAAAATCACACAGTCCAAAGAAAAACCCTGAAGACTTTCAGAAAGCTGCAGAAGTGTTGCTCAAGACCACTTTAAAAATTAAAGTCTGGCTCCTCCAAAACAAATCCACTGCTGCAAACAAAAGGAGCTCGTTCCAGGAGACCTGGACAGGACTATAACCCATCGGTGGGACCAGTAAGTGCTCCTTGGTGCAAAGAGGAACAGGCTGAGCACAGCCAGAGCAAAATGACCTCCAGCAGGACGCTGGTGTGAACGTATCTGACCGAACCAACGGACCAGGGCCGTGCAGAGAGGTTTAAAGGGGCGGGTGCTCAAAGTTAAAAAGGGGCACATTGAACCAGGCTGAATAACAACAACACACATTCATCAAGAATCTAATATGGGAAGGGCAGGGCTGTGTTGATCTGAGACTGTAGACATTAAAAAGTCCACAGGAGAGATGGTAGCTGATTAAACAAGTGTCATGAGATAATAACAAAATGCAAAGATTGGTGACAGCGCTTGGAACCATTAGGCAACAACAAACTGTGAGAAATAATTTAGGCTCTGCCTGTGAATCACTCTTTGCTTCTCTTCTTCCTTCCATCCCATCATTTCATATATCACTCTCCACTTGCTGTCTATCTGAGAACAAGGCACAACTTGCTATTGCAATAAACTATAATCTAATTATCCACACCTAACAACTCCTGCACTTAATCTATAATAAAATGATGACAGAAAAATGTTATAGCACTGCCTTTAGTAGCTGTTAGGTTTGTAGCATAAACCTATTCGCTGGAACGTTAAGACAATATAATTACACTGCTAAGCAAGACACAAATAGGCAAAGTTCTTCATGTTACTCGTGCACGGGAGAGAACCGGACAACCGCTTGACTCCAGTTGGTCTCGTCCGTCCTCCTGTAACACTGCCCTTTTATTGAGGTTACATGAATATGCATAGGTTCATTAACATACGACGTCTACATACAAACAAAGAGTACCTTGCCTGTGTGTGTGTGTGTGTGTGTGTGTGTGTGTGTGTGTGTGTGTGTGTTGCTGATCAAAGGGTTAAACATCCTTGGTCAGGAAGAGGGTAGCCTCCCCCTCACCCTAGATGGTTCATCCTAGATAACACGGTGAGGAAGTCCTGCAGTTCATCTAAACGAAGTCCTGCAGTTCATCTAAACAAAGAGCACTTAGACTAGAACAGACGTAGCTACGTTAATCCTACCATAAAACAATAAGACACGGTATGACCTCTCATGCTCCCAAAGTGCTGTCTAATACACACAAAGTTTGCAGACTATCAAGGTTCAAAACCTCTACCAATCTACAACTAATTACAAAACTCTAAGCATATATAAGTAAATATTTCTAAGCATAAATGACAATCAACAATACAAATCTAACAGTAGCCTCACACAGCTCCTGCTGTTTCCTCCTCATGTCCTTACCAGGCATGTCTGGACAATGTTATATCATGAGTAATCATTTAAAAAAATCCATGTACATAAAACAAACACATGCACACACAGTGACATTTTAGACCTTCTTCAGAATACTGTATATACTATGGGCATCATGGTGCTGATCCAGAATCCTTACATTATTATTTATTACTAGAGCTACAATAATAAAGCAAAGAGGAGGGGGAAGTAATAAATATGAAATAATGTATTTATGATGATTGCATTTGTTTCACTATCCACTCTGTGCAGAGGCAAAGCTTCTTACATGTTTAAACTGTAGAGATACAATCATTTTACTGCTGTAAAGTCCAACTTTTGTCTTATTTAAAATATAAATCTAATATAATCTGCTTCTTAATGTATGTTCTTTAAAATACAGCTTGTGTTTTTTAACATATTATAATTATAATAATGCATAATTATGTGGACATGCATATTAGATCGTTTTTAGTGAAATATAATCCCTCCAGAAAGGCAGGAAAAGCCCGGAAACTTACTTTAAAACTAAATATGTTCCCTAAAACGGTGACAGAGCTACAGACCCATGACAGCCTTACACAGGTAGCCAGCAGCTGTGACCAGCACTACCTGTGCAGTTAATAAAAGGACAGGTAATGTTTGTCACGCTGTTGCACACACAGCACGCTCGTTTGTTTCAGTTCGTCAAATTGCCACAAGACAACTTACCAACGTGTACATAATAAGCTAATACTCCTGTGTGCTACACACTACAGTGTGCGCTGTACACCTACTTACTGGTTTTGTCGCATCAGTCTGTGTCTCTGAGTTAACTTGTGTTTCTCCTACAGCTCCGGACCGCTAAAAATGCGCGTGCTCTTTGTGAGCTCGTTCCCGGCTCGTAACCAGCGCGTTCTGCCGTCAAGGGCGATCATTGGTTAAATGTGATCATGTGACTGATGCAAGCCAGATCCTTTTATTTAGCAAAACTGTGATTAATAGTTAAATATTATTGTTGAGGGGCACAGACAGGACTCCGCACGCACACATTAAAAATAATAATAATAATAATAATTTTTTTTAAAAAGTTGCCTCAACAAAAGGGCTCTTTGGGCACCCATCAGGAAAGGGGCGGGTGCTCAAGCCCCTCTAGCCCCCCCTCTGCACGTGCCTGCAACGGACTTCATGACTGGCTTGAGTGTCTGACCTCTTCTGGTGGGTCCTGTCACTGTCCAGCACCGAGAAGCTTTTCTGTTTGAGGAGTCCAGCGCTCGTTCATGCAGAGACAATGTCACAGTGAGATATTTGTGCAGTGCAGCCTTAAAGTTATAGTTTGGCGATCAGTCGATCCCTAATTTCCTTTGGGATTAATAAAGTATTCTGATTTCAGAAATGTCCTGAACTATTTTCATTGATTCCGGGGTGTCTGGAGGCTCTTTGTTCAAACATTTCTGGGTTGTTGCCCAAAAATGGCGACAACTGTTTCATTTGTACATATTTTATTTCATCATAAAGAAAAACAGCATTACGTAAAAAGCATGTGCACAGGGGTCGATTCAAATCAGTACAAAAAATATCAGCTTTAATTTAGAAAAGCAGCTTTCAAGATGCCGCCAACTCGCCAAGGTTTATCCACCAGGATCAAAACGAGAACGAGCCAATCGCAGAGCAGAAGAAACAAAGTGACCACGTGCAAATTCTGCTTCAAAAAGTTCTTTTTACTTTAAGATTTTGGTCATTTTGTTTTACTGAGTTTAAACCGTTCTGGTGTTTCTGACCATAAGCTGACGGTTACATGTTTGATGTGTTCAACAACTCGTACCTGCTGGAGTTTTCCAGCTTTGGGAGATAAACACAATAAATGAAGAGACTTCATGACCCAGGTTAATATGATCAAGGGCCAGCAGGTTTTAGATGTTCTGACTCTGGCTGATACCTAAAACCTGATTCTGCCACTTTATTTTTTTTAATTCAGTTTTTTTGTCACATGCTGTGCAGCCGATGATTAAATTCCACCACATGGGGGTGTAGCTCAGTGGCAGAGCGTTTGACTGCAGATCAAGAGGTCTCTGGTTCAATTCTCAGTGTGCCCTCCAGTCTCTCTGCTGTAGAGATGATCGTTGGTACTTTCATCTATTGTCTCAATATGCAAATCTATGAAATGCTGAGGAGTGTGTGCTGCAGCTGCCCAGAACCCAAAGTGCTGATCTTCACTCAGTAACTTTCAGCATTCTGTAACAACAGCCTAGCAGAATCATGAAGACTGTGATAAACAACATTTATAACATGTTTCCTGTTTCACTGCACAATAACAGACAAGCTGTTTTCATCACAGCAGGAACATTATTAGAGTTTGTTACAGAGGCGTCACCTTTACTGTGACAGGCTGAGCTCACAGGAGTCTCAGTCGATGTCAGACTGAACTGCAACATAATCAACAGTTTTTAGGAGATGAGTTTAGTTACTGTCACTTGAGTTTGTTCTGTTTGGAGGTCACAGCTGGATCGGTGAGCTTCACAGAGCTGTCCGCCTTCAGACTCGACGGTTTCCTGGATATAAGAAAAACAGAAGAAGAAGAAAGTCAGGTGACATAAAACACTTAAAGCTAACAAAGGGAAAGCTCCAGAGCAGCAATGTCAAACTGCTTCAGTGGCCACCTCTCTCCATCACTGAGTCAGTCTCAACTTTACGGCATTTAAAACATGTTTTTAATAACTAGTTTATTTTGATGAGGCTTCACTGACAGGTGGATGCTGACACCAGTCGCCCTGCTACGCCTCCATGATTGTGCCATTTGGAACAACCTGCTTTTCTTTAATATTTATCAGTGTGATGCTCAGATTACGTGTTTCTGTTTGTTCAACAGTTTATGGATGCAGTTTGCTGTGGGGAGAAGATAAGTCAGCACAACAACCTCTCATTGCTTTAACACAGTGAAGGCTACAACACCAACACTGAGGCTCTGTCCCTCTTTCACAAACAGTCTATGAACTGAACTACTTAAATAGGAGGATGTTGTCTGCCTGATATCTAAACTGATGAAGGAATGGAGAGTTTAAATGTTAGTTGTAAACAGCTATATCATATAATAACTGCAGCTGTAGCTGTGATCAGACATCCCCCTGCAGACCCTGAAGCTGAGCTCTGAGCTCCTCACAAACCTGCTGGAGCCAGCTTCCATCCTGGGGAGCACGTTTTTGTGTTTCAGCGCGGGGCGAGGCACAAAACCCAGATCTCCCGGCCTGTAGCGGGCCAGCTGGAACTGGAAACTCCAATCTGGATCCAGACTCCTTGTTCTACACAGACGATAAAGATGCAGGATTTCTGTCAGTCATCAACCTGTCAGGTATTTGCAGACCATCTTAGCGAGCACTGATTTTATTACCGGGCTGCTGCAGAGTCAGGCGTCTGCAGCTCGTTCACTTTGCCGCTGTCAGCAGCGGAGCTGGCAAATCCGTCTCTGCTTAAAAGCACCAGCATCCTCTGCATCAGCTGCTTCCACTGGTCCACCTCTGAGTCCTGCTGCAGGTGAAAACAAGACTGAAACAGTCTGATTGGCTGAGATAAAGACCTCACCTTCTTCACTGGAGCATGGAACCATCGTCATCGACAGACAAATAAAATGAATTCAGTTTTCTTGCAACAACTTTGTGTTTTACAGATAAATTCCACCTTGTCACAAATCTCTTTTTTCCATTTCTGTATTCTAAAACATAAAACGTTAATGAGGCGAATACCTCGTGTGTTCTGTGTTAGCTGAAGGTTTCAGACTTTTACTTTGAAATGATGTCGCTGTCATCTTACCATCAGTGCTTGTCTGAGAGCAACAGCAGCTTCCTGAATGATGTTCTTCATCCTGCTCCTCCTCCTCCTCTCCTGTTGAAGCTCCGCCTCCAGCCGGCTGACCTGAGCTCTGCTTTTACTGCACTGTTCAGAGAGGCCTGATTCTGCCTGAAAGCACAAGCAGAGGGGGTATAGCTCAGTGGTAGAGCGTTTGACTGCAGCTCAAGAGGTCTCCGGTTCAAATCCGGATGCCCCCTGTAGAGGCTCGGTGCTGTTTTATCTGCCCTGCTGACAACAAGCTCTGTGAACCTGTGAGGAAACGACCTGCTCACACTCCTAAGAGATTTGATTTCTTATCACAGATGATGAAACCATGCAGCAGATCCTGTAGCTGCTGCTTCACACTGTTAGTTAGCTTTCACCTGCACCTGCCTGCTGTTGAGCTGCTCTTTCTGTTAACAGTTACTGTTGCTGTGGTAACCATCATCTTAGGATTCATTTGCACTTTAATTTAAGAGGTCACTTACCTTCATACATTTCTGTGTTTGTAGTTTTCTGCAGTTTGGTTCAATGCAGTGCAACAAGGCCCTGATGAGTCCTCCTCTGTTGTTTTAGGATCCCTGGAAGTCTATTTTAAACCTGTTGTTACTGACCTTGGTTTTAAATTGAACAACCAAATCAGAGCAGTGAAGTCCAGTTTTTATCATTTAAGGCGACTGGCACGAGTAAAATCTTTTCTTTCGAGGCAGCACCTTGAAGCAGTGATCCATGCTTTTATTTCTTCCCGCCTGGACGACTGTAACGCACTTTATGTGGGGGTCAGTCAGTCGTTGCTCTCACGTCTGCAGCTGGTTCAAAATGCGGCTGCACGACTCCTAACAGGAACTCGTAAAAGAGAGCATATAACCTCGTGCTGGCCTCTCTGCACTGGCTGCCTGTGTCTTTTAGAGTTCATGTTAAAATTCTCATGTTTGTTTTTAACTCATTCACTGCCATTGACGTCTATAGCCGTCAATGGCAGTGAATGAGTCAATGGGTTTAACTCATTCACTGCCAATGGCTGGCAGTGAATGAGTTAAATGCCTTCAGTCTTGCCCCGTCCTACCTCTCTGAGCTTCTTCATCCCCACACACCCTGTCGGTCTCTCAGGTCAGCTGACCAGCTGCTCCTGGAGGAAGCTCAGAGGGGGCGGGGCCTTCTCTATGTGGCTCCTAAATTATGGAATAATTTGCCCATGCATGTTAGAGAGGCGCCTTCACTGTCCACTTTTAAATCACATCTTAAAACCCACTTTTATTCCTTGGCTTTTAACCTCAGTGAGACTCAGTTTCTCTTTTAATTGAAGTAGTTATTTAATTAATGATTTCACTCTTTTATTTGGTTTTTATTTATATCTCATGTAATTTTATTTTACAGTTCCAATGTACAGCACTTTGTGTCAGCTGTGGTTGTTTTAAAGTGCTTTATAAATAAAGGTGATGATGATGATGAAGACACGCAAATACACACAACATGCAGTTGCGTTTTGTCAGAGCAAGAGCAGCCTACAGCGACCTCCGTGTTGGGCTTGGTAGCTTAATGAAAAGGTTTTTTGGGGGTTTTGCCATCAGAATTATTGTCTAAAGGCGACGAAAGATGCCCAACAGATTTACTTTATGAAATGGACCATCCCAGCCCGTGATAGGCCTCCATACCTTGGAGGGGAGCTTAATGAAAAGTTAAATTCCCTCTTTGTCCTCATTTTTATGAGAATACTGAACACAGAAGAAGTCTCTCAGCCAGATTCAGCAAAGACATTACTCCTGTTTAAGACATATTTAAAACTAACTGAAGCCAGAAAGCAATGCTGTGATCAAAAACTATTTTAACAAAAGAAGTCATGCTAAGACTTTAGGGAAAAAGACTACTTGCCACAACTTATACTGTAAACAGTGGAGATTGATAAGCTTGTTTTCTGCTGGTGTGATTACAGATGCAGTGGTAGTCATGCTCCCCAGGCTTCCACTGATGACATCCTAACGTCTGCAACCTGGCAGCAGGTGGAGGGACATTCAATAAGGCGTGCTACTGTCCCCGCCCAAAATGACCCTACTGCTGCTTCATGGTGCTGGAGCTTTTTCTTTGTCAGACATGTGAAAATGGACATTTCCTAAAAACTAGAGCAGGGGTCGGCAACCTCTCTGATGACGAGTGCATCTAAAATTTCCTCAGAGGTCAGTGTGCCATATGATTGCATTAGCAATAAATTTAATAACGCTCTATATGAACAGTTACACACTATATAGAACAACTTTATAGAATCATTTGTTCACAGATGTTGGCAGCTGTCAGTGAATAGTTATCAGCTATTTGGAAACAAAAGACACTTTTTATCCATAAAGCAAATGAACTGTATAAGAGAAAATACAAATGCTATTTATGGTCTCCTCACGACAATGATAAGAAAAATAAACTGGGCCAATATGGCATGTTTGTTAACACAGAGACACACATGTTAATGTGATCTCTGGTCTCCGAGTGTCCAGCATTCAGAGGCTACCTGAGGACTCATGTGAGAGAAAATCTGCTCACACAGATATTAGAGCCAAATACTGTCAGTAAGGCCTCTGCAATGTTCTGAAGACAGTTAAACGTGTCAGGTAGTGACGTCCAGCAGGTGAACATGCAGCTCCATGAACACACACAGCTGTGGATTCCAGCTGCTTCGATGTTGCATTAACTCAGCCATGCGAGACAAACCCAGCTGCTCATTAAAGATTTCAGGTTTGATCAGAAAATAAAAGATTGGTCCAAACACCTGAAAGTCCTGAAAACACATTGTGAATTCTGTCTCGAGTCTACGGATGTATCCGTGTGTTTCCATGGTGCTGATGCTGCGCTGAGCGGACAGATGCTGAAGCATTTGAAGTGTCTGAATGTGGAAAGCTAACAACGTCCCTCTGACTGGTAGGTTAAGTGATTTTTAGCCAATTACAAGTTGAATCTGGTAGTTGGGTTGTTAGCTAAGATACCGTCATCAAGAAGCGGCACAACTAATGTGTCTATGCGAGCTGATTTGCGATGTGTTTTTAATGCACCTTCTCAGATTAATACACTGCGTGTCGTGCCCAGAGCTGGACTGGGACAAAAGAATTCAGCCGGGGCATTTTCACTAAAGACCGGCCCCCCAGGTACTAAAGCCATAAAGCCTTTGAATGAAAACAAACACTGTGGTGACAGTGATGTACTGTCTTGTTGGTATATGTATGATTTCTATACATTTTACATCAGATTAAAACTTTAGGTGTAAGATTCAGATAATTATTTAATAAAAGTGAGACATTTTAAATGACAATAAGAAAATGTTAAGAGATATACACTTCTTCAGTAAAGACTCAGAGAAGAGAAACACACAGAACTTCTTGCTAGCAAGGGCAGCCTCCAGAACTGAGACTCGCCCAGAGGACTGCCCTGGTCTTTATTTAAATGCTTCAGTGAGCGTTTGTTCCATACATTGGAATGTGTGTGTGTGTGTGTGTGTGTGTGTGTGTGTGTGTGTGTGTGTGTGACCCCATAAATGACTTCCCGAAACCTGCTGGTCTCGAAGTCCAGCGGTTCATCTAAACAAAAAGCACTTAGCCTAAGACAGATATAGCTACGTTAATCCTACCGTAAAACAATAAGACAAGCTACGCCCTCTCCCATGCTCCCAGGATGTGGGGGTGAAGCCAGAACACCCTGGAATGTTACAGACCTCCTAGGATGAGACATTCTTTCAATACGCCACCAACTATATACTTCTAAACACAAATGATTACATGCAGGATTCTACCATATGCAAACTTATATCATTAAAAGATTATACTGACTACTAACTGACTACTAAGTACAATTTTCCTATTGACAGAAAGAAAAGTATTTCTTTGTGCCCCCCTCTCCCTGTTAATGCCCTACCTGGCCCCCTGGCAACACTTTGCTAGACCCGCCCCTGCACAGTTACCAGCTGTCAGCTACTTAGAAAAGGATCCTGGTGTTATTTGTCTCTCAGAAACAGTTCATAACTTCAACTCATCCATGTCACCTAAAAGGTAAACCTGTTTCTCCATCACAGCTCTGATGATCCAGTAAGGACATCTCCTGGTTTCATCTTCATGTTTCCCTCTCACCACATATCCAAACCGGCATCATGACCAGCAGCTTTACAGCTGTGGCTCCAGCAAACATCAGCTGATACTAGAAATTAATATTAAATACATTCTAACAACAGCTGATCAAGCTTAAACGTGCTGCTGTTGTTTAGCACGACATCTGCTGGTTTCCTGTTTCTGGCACAAAGTGGGCGATAAACAAACAAGAGAGAAAAGCCGATCAGCTGATCATTGATCAGTTTCATGATTGAAGTAGAAACAGGAGAGAGAGGAGAGGAGAAGAGGCAGCTGTGCAGCAAAGACGCAGAATAAATCCAGCTTTGAGTCTTTTTCATTGTAGCTGAAGTTCGGGACAAACTGTGTCTCTTTTCAGCTCAACACCAAATGCGTGATATTTTCTCTGAATACGAGACGATTCCGTCTTTTTACAGGACAGTTGGCAACTCTACTAACTAACCTTATGAATTAAATAAAGCTCACTATCAGTAACATCATAGCACCCACCCAGCTGTATAGAAACTCCGTCATGCTAGAACGCAGTACGAGTTATTGTAACTGACTGTAAAAAGTCAGCACAATGAAAATAAACTCCACCTAAACATGGTTTGTATCTGACCCAGATAGACTGCAGGTCATAACTTTTTACCTGAAGTTCATTTCACCGCCTCGGGTCTCTGCTCCTCCTGCCTCCCCTTTCCCTCATCCACCTGCTGACCTCTGTGGAAGCTCCGCCACAGCCACCACCAAACAACTGAGTTATATTTACACATCTCCCAGCATCTGGCCAATCCACCACCTCTCATTGTTCATGCCGTTACAAGAAAAAAAATAAAATAAAATCATCGGCCCACCGATGGCCAGTCCAGCTATGGTCGTGCCGTCAGTTAACCCTACGCGTGCCCAGGGTTGCCGACCCCTGATCTAAACTTTACAGTCAAATATCTGTCTATTTTAAAAAAAAATCAGTGATTTTATAATAAAACTTGGTTACATAAAATGTACAAAACACAACCAAAACAAATAAACACCATGGAAACAGTTACTCTCAAGAAAATACAAGAAATCAAATCACAGATATCCAGATTTTTACCAATCATTACAGAAAACAACAAATCAGAAAAGACTAGAATGACTGATTCAACTTACAGTGCAGTACAGAGCAAAACTAACAACTTAAATGAACATCCTGGTACTTAAAGAGCTCAGCCCAGGAAAAACTCTTTGAGCCATAACTTCAAAAAAAGACAAGAATAAAGGTACCTGATCACCAAATGTGTGTCGTCTTTCTTTATGATAAAACATTTAACACCCAGAAACAACACACACACAGACAGACACACAATGATAACATTTGAATGACAAAACTGTTCTGTTCTTTACATATTTGAATATAAATATGTGCATTTGTTTATTTTATTTATTTATTTTTGAATGAACGTGAAGTGCATAAGATGCCAATAAACACCAAACTAAAACCAAAGAGAAAAATCAGTTGATGTGAATCTTCATCCATCTTTTCTCCTCTGCTTATCCTAATCAGGGGGTGGAGCCTATCCCAGCTATCATAGAGAGGCGGGGTACACCCTGGACAGGTCACCAGTCTGTCGCAGGGTAACACAGAGAGACAGACAACCATTCACACTCACACTCATGGGTTATTTAGAATCACCAATTAACCCCACTAACTGCATGTGTGTGGACTGTGGGAGGAAAAACCCAGGCAGACACAGGAAAAACATGCAAACTCCACACACTCCAGGTCAGGGAGTCAAACTCGCAACCTTGTGATTGCTTCCACTCTGCCAGGTGGCAGATTAATGAGCTGAGACAGAGTGGAACATGCTGGTTCCACGTGAGTCTTTTAGTAACTAATACCTATTCAGTCTTTGGAGTTAGTTTAACCAGTCAGAAGCTTTGGTAATGTTGGGATAGTGACTTGTGGTTTAATGGTGAGACTGGAGTCCGACACTGTGTTTAAGGCAGGTTCGATGACACCCAGTCAGAATTATTTGCTGTTGCGAGGAAATCCCAAACATGTAAAACGTGCAGAACAACAAATCGGTGCTTCTTTAACGTTTTTTCCCAGCACAAATGAAAGAAAAACAACTGAAATCATTCATTTCTCGTCATAAAATGCTGCAGCCTGACGCGTCACTGACCTCCTTACTTAAGATTTTTTGCATCAATTCACTTAATTGTTGTTCATGTTCTTCCTGTAGTTCGTCCTTGTGCTCCTCAGTTTTTGCATTCCTCATTTGTTTTTCATGTTTTTCCACTAGATTCTTGATCTTTCTCAGGTTTTCGCTCTTCTTGGTCACACGTTTGACTAAGTCGTTCATTTCCTTCACGTGTTCTTCCCGCTGAGCATTTAATTCATCCATGTGTTTCTTTTGGGATTCGTTGAACTCTTCTGCTTTCTGTCTGGCTTTTCTTTCATAGCTCTTCTTTAGGTCCTCCAGTGTTTTCTGATGATTGTTCTCTGTTATTTCCATTTCTCTTCTTATTTGTTCCTCTTGTAATTTGTTGTTTTCGTATTTTATTTTTTCTTGTTTGTAACTTTCCAGCAGTTTGTCTATTCTTTCTTCCTCCTCCTGTCGTCTCTTTTCATCTTCTTGTCTTTGTTTCTCTCGCTCTTCTCTTCGTTCTTTCTCCCAGGCTTCTTGTTTTCGTTGCATCTCTTCTCTGGTCTCTTCCAGCTGTCTGTCGACACTTTCCTTTGCCTCTTTTTCCAAATGAATTTGTCTGTCCAACTTTTCAAGTTCTTCTTTGAATTGTTGTCGATATCTTTCTTCTCTAGTGTCCTTTTCCTTTTCCTCCTTTTCTCTCATTTCTTCTTCTTTTTTTTTCTTCTCTTGTTCTTCCTTAATTTTGTTCATCATTTCCTCGAGTTCTTCAGCTTTCTGTTTTCTCTCATTTTCTGATTTTTCTCTCTCTTCTGCCATTCTTTTTTTCATTGCTTTCATTTCTTGCTTATGCTTTCTTTCGATCTCTTCCTTTTCCTTCTGCATCTCTTCTTCCTTCTCCTTCAGGTTCCTCAGCATCTTATTGGTGAAGCAGCGTCTTCCATTGTCCTTCACCATGATGTCAAGCTTTGCTATCAGCTCACTGACTTGTTGGCGGTTTTGTTTCTCAGAGTTATTGAACACATGGTATCTTCCTCCACAGTCAGAGATCAGTTTCTTAAAGGAACTGTGACATTTGTTCTTGATGTAATCATCAATAGACTCTCCCATACGTTCCAGATCGTCTCCTCTGGTTAAAAGAACGATGGTGAACTTTTCAGAATTCTTCCCAAAGAATTGCTTGATGAGTTTCAGTGTCTCCTTCTCCTCTGCTGTGAATCTGCCGATATGAATCACCAACAGGAAGACATGCGGTCCTGGAGCCAGGAGACTGACACATTTCACCAGCTCCTCTTGAATTTCTTCATTGGACAAACTTGTGTCAAACAGACCAGGAGTGTCGACCACAACAACAGGACGACCGTCCACCTCACCCTCTGCCTTCTTACAATATTGTGTGACATACATTTGACTTGATTTAGCTGTAAACTCGTCTCTTCCTAAAATGGTGTTTCCTGTAGAACTCTTTCCACAGCCGGTCTTCCCAATCAGCACAATCCTGAGACAGTCTGAGTCCTGTTCTCCAACTTCACCACCTAAAACATGAAAACAAGAACAAGTTAACACTTGTATACTGGATTAAAACTCTGGGTCATTGGAAAATATAAAATCTAAACTACTTACCAGTGACAAGTTTTAAGACTTTCTCCATTTGTGCGTGTAAAAATGTTGCAGTTGTATAACAGCACAGTTTTCCTGTAGGCTGACTAATTTTATCCACAATCTCAAACATCTCTGGGATCTGCTGTTTGTTCTTGGTGTTGAGAACAACTGATCTTCCTCCACAGCTCTCACAGAGCTCCTGGATGTTCTTGTCTTCCTTTAGAAAGTTACCAACAGCTGGATCTGTAGGATGTAAGTCCACGGTGAACAGAATCATGGTGAAGTCATTGACTCGAGAGCTGAATGCGTCCTGGATGGTCTCTAACTCTCCCTTGTCTTCATTAGTGAGGGGAGCCACAGGTAGGACCAGGATGAAGGCATGGACACCCTCAGGATCACAGAGGGAGATACACCTGAGTGATTCCTCCATCACTGCCTCCTGAGGTTTTCCATACAAGGCAGGCAGCTCCACCAGGGAAACCCAACGTCCACACACCTCTCCCTGATGTTTAACACACTCTGATGAGTTGGAGGCTGAATGAAGCTCAGTCTGACCTAAAATGGCCTTGGCTGCTGACGTCTTCCCTGCTCCTCTCCTCCCACACAGAACCAGGTTCAGACTGGACTTCAGATTGGGTTTAGCTTCTTCTTTTAATATGAGATATTTTCCCCAGTTTTTACTCACCATCTCATTCATTTCTGCCATCAACTCTGAGGAATCTGAGGAGGAGTCTTTCCTGTCAAAGTTAATTAAATGCTGCCTTTGTTTGGATTCTTCAATGAGTTTATCCACTGAGTTATTCCCTTCCTCGTTATGCGTTCGGATGACGATGGCGTGATTAAAAGCATCTCGACCAAACAAGCTCAGGACCAAATTCAGAGTCTGTCTGTTCTCCTCAGTGAAATCAGAAGGTTTGACTAACAGCAGCAGAACATTTGGTCCAGGAGGACAGAGACTCACACAGCTCTTCATCACTATAAACAGCTCATTCACAGGCAGACTGAAGATGTCGGGAGTTTTTACAACTGTGGGAGGTTTCCTGTTCCTCTCTCCAGAGGCAGCACCAGTTTGCTTTCCTTCAAAACCTTCAGACTCTTTTTTTCCCAACGAGGAGCTTTTCCAGGGCTGATTTCTTGTCATTACTTTTTCCAAACAGCATTATCCTGAGTTCACGTGCTGTAATATATTAAAAACTTAAACTGGTTAATAACATACATACATCATTTTTTTACATTTCATTTCACAGTGTGAACTGTTAATGACCGGGCCCCTCAGTCTTGCATTTGAGCTTTGATTTCTTGAATTCCACAAACCTGCATGTTCCTCATGTTCAGTCTCAATGATTATTCAGATCAGCTGACTTTTACTCATTTTACTCGTTTTTAGGTTAGAGAGAAGCTGGCAGCCACAGCCTTAAACTGGTTCAGGCTGAGGGGCCAGACTAAGTGTGATCCAGGTGACTTGTATGAAGAAGAAATCAAAACTCAAGACTTTCAAACAAGAATGTCAAACTTATGTAAACGTTTTAAAAGTACCAGCTAAAAAAAGCTGTACTTACCACAACGTTTGACACGAGGAACTGGCAGTGAAACCGATGTTTCCTCACTGGAAACTTCCTCCCTCGTGCTCTTCTTCACCACTGTATCTACGGCTGCTATCTGTTTTTTATTTTCATTAATTTCTTGTTGCAGTTGTGTTTGTGTTCTCATCAGGTCTTCTTTTAGTTCCTTTTCTTTCTGGTTCCAGCTTTTCTGTAACAGGTTAAACTCTTTTCTGTGTGCTTCCTCTTTCTGCTGCATTTCTTCTTCATGCTGTTGCACAAGTTTTGAATTTAGAGCTTCAAGGTCTGTCGTATATTTAATTGTAAAATTATTAAATTCTTCTGTTTGTTTTCTGGCCTCCTCTTCATATTTCTTCCTCATGTCCTCCATTTTTCTCTTGTAATTGTCCTCTAATTCATTCTGTTCTTTTTCTTCCAGCTCTCGTCTGATTTGATTTTCTTTTCTTGTTATTTCATATTTTTCTCTTTCCTGCTTAAACTCTTCTTGGAGCTTTTTCTGCTTTTCTTCCTCCTCCTGACGTATTCTTTCAATTTCCCTGGACTGATTTTCCTGCCACTCTTTTTCTTTCCTCTCCCAGTCCTCTTGTTTTTCTTGCTTTGTCTTCTCTGCAGTGAGGATGAGGAAGCTTTCTTTGTTTTCTTGCAGCATGTCTTCAATCTTCTCCATTAACACTTTGTGCTCATTGGTAAACATGTTGTAGTGTCTTCCATCACAGTCCTGAAGGAGCTTGTTCACAGAGACGCTTGTTTCTTTCCACTGATGTCTGTACGTGCTGATGATCATCGAGTGTTTAAAGGAATCTTCTCCAAACAAACTCAGGATGAACTTCAGAGTTTTTCTGTTCTCCTCAGTGAAATCAGAAGGTTTGACCAACAGCAGCAGAACGTTTGGTCCAGGAGGACAGAGACTCACACAGCTCTTCATCTCCTCTCTCAGTCTCTCCACAGACAGACTGAACATGTCGGGGGTTTTCACCACTGTTACTGGTTTTTCTTTCCACGCTCCACCAGCATCTTCACAGTGTTTAGCTGGAGAAATATTTCTGAACTGAAAAGAATTTTTCTTTGTGATGAAGTTTCCAAGTGTCGTCTTTTCTTCCTCGTTTTTCCCAAACAGCACAATCCTGAGTCCACGAGCTGCCAAACAACAAGGAATAAGAAGAGTTTAGTGATGCGCTCATCAGCGTCTTAACATGATACATCTCAATATATCAATAATCAAATAAATAATCAGTAATTAAAACACTTTTGAAAAACTAAACTGGGGATGACTTCTTATAATAAGTTTCACTTGTAAACTTTAAACGTGGCAGTGGCAGATTATTAAATGCATAAATGAGAAATTTTGCCCACAGTATGATGAAAATATGAGAAACACGGAGCATCGATACTGAAGTCCAAACTGCAAAACATTTACTGTAGGTGACGCTTATTATTATATAAGTAACGTGTATAAAAGAGGATTCAGTTTTTCTGCTTCTGAGCACTTCTGTTGGACTGAACCACATTACTCATACATCAGTCAAAACAAGACTGATTTTTCCATCTGAACTTATTTTAATTTCGCTGTATGTGTCTGTTTGCAGATCTCCCCATCATTTCACACTCGGGGGACACAGAAGCAAGAGCCCAGCACAGAAGGACGATGTATTAATAACAACACGTGACTTTACTGGAGGTGGGTTGCAAAGTGGTTTGTGTGATATTATCTTTTGGGAGACTCCTGTTTCATTTCCTGTCAAAACAACACAAAACAAAACAAAAAACTTGCTGGTTGAAGAAAATTAACTTTAAGTCAAAATTTGCCAGGGGTATAAATAATTATGGGCTTGACTGTATACTCATATATACTATCCACACTTACAGTGGAGTGTTTATATAGTGGAGTCACTGTGTTAAGCATTTAACTTGCATGTTTAAATCACATGATGCATATAGGTCAAATATATCTATCATTATATATTAATGAAAAATATTGTACCACTTTTTGTATAACACATGCTTATCAATACTGTATGAAAATGTAATGATTAGGATCAATAAGTAACTGTTACAGTCCGCGGGACAGACCGAGTGGAGAGAGTGAGGTGGACCCCGGAGCAGACACAGGTGAGGGGAGAAAAACCCTTACTCAGCATTAGGGCTGCCACAAACGATTATTTTGATAGTCGACTAGTCACCGATTATTTTTGCGATTAGTCGACTAATCAGATCATCATCCACTGGACATAAAACGTACAGCTTATTGCACCAGCAGCATCTGCTCTTATATAACTATCATTAGCTTACAGCTTTAAGTGTTTAAGGTCTGTGCTAACTAAAAATAAAGAAAAGATGATAGTTTATTAAATTTTAATGAAATTTGCAGATTGTTTCGGTGAAGTTTAATAAACTCCTTGCTATCTAAAATATAAAAGGACACCGGAGTAAATTCTCGATCATCTCACACTTCTGATAATCAGCTGTCTGCTTGACGTTTATTCAGCTGTGTAAAAACTATAACTTTAATCTCAGCCAAACCGATTTACTCAGGAACAAATAAAATACTAAAAAAAGCCAAACAATAACATTTTAAGTTATCTAAGTGACTCATATATATTTAACCTGAGTAGCGAAAGACGGCGGTGGGTTTGAAAACGATTTGCGGGGAGTCCGGTGTTCTCACGGCGCTAGTTAGCCTAGCCCCCGGCTCGCTATCGAGCTAGTGGGTAACAGACGTCTCCGAAAACGTCGGAGCGCTTTTGAAAATATGTGGTGTCCTGATAAACTGAGCAGATATTTGAGGTTTACACAGCTACATTCTCGCCTGAAAATATGTTAAACGTTTATTTTGTAACCCAGAAAGAATAATAAGAGTAATATTAAAACTAGCTAGCTGCCGCCATTGTTGGAAACTGCGCTATGAATTCTGGGACACTGCTGCTTCTTCTTCTTCGGGGTTTAACGGCAGCTGGCATCCTTGTACATGCAGTGCTGCCATCTTCTGTTTCAGTCCGTTATTACACTCTTAAATCCTGCTACTCATTCCTGCGTCTTTTGGGATCTTACAAAGCTTCAAACGACGCGTTGACTATTAAATCAGTCGTCGACGATTTTGATAGTCGACTAATCGTGGCAGCCCTACTCAACATAAATCACCGGACTCGCCTGCTAACCCTCCCCGGGCAAGGAGGCGTCGAAAGCGGTGCGCTAGGACAAGGAAGCGGGGCAAGCGCGGAGGTGTCCGAGTCAGGCTTGAGGCTAAGCCAACTCGCCCAGCCATACCATCGATCCTCTTAGCCAACGTACGATCTCTGGACAATAAAATGGACAACATACGACTTCTGAGATCAGCGAATCGCAAAGTAAGTGACTGTTGTGTGCTAGTTTTCACCGAGACATGGCTTAATGACAACATTCCGGACTCGGCCATACAACTGGAGCAGCTAGCATGCTACAGAGCCGACAGGGCTCTCGTAGACGGAGGTAAGACCCGAGGTGGCGGGGTCTGTGTTTACATCCGTGACGAGTGGTGTCGGGATGCCACTGTAGTACGCAAACACTGCTCATCACTGGCGGAGTTCATGATCGTGAAGTGTCGCCCTTTCTATTTGCCCAGGGAGGTAAGTTCGATCTTGTTGGTCGCTACCTATATACCTCCATCTAGCAACAACAGCGATAGAAATGCGGCGCTGAACGAACTGTATCAGGCCATCAGTGAGCAACAAACAGCACACCCAGACGGTTTCATCATCCTCGCAGGAGACTTTAATCATGCTGATCTTAAAACTGTTCTCCCAAAGTTTCATCAGCATGTACATTTTCCAACAAGGGGAGACAACATATTGGACTTGGTCTACACACAGGAAAAAGGAGCATACAAAGCCATCCCCCTCCCCCACATCGGCACCTCTGATCACCTCACTGTTATGCTAATGCCAGCATACAGACAGAGAGTGAAGGTCATCAAACCTGTTATGAAAGAGGTAAGAGTGTGGCCACAGGAGGCCACCTCTGCTCTTCAAGACTGCTTTGGGTCAACTGATTGGGACATATTCAAGGAAGCAGCCACCTACAATAACATCATAGACATCGAGGAGTACACAGACACGGTGAGCTCATACATCACCAAATGCATTGATGATGTAACACAGGTGAAAAGTATCACAACTCGAGCCAACCAGAAGCCATGGCTAACAGGAGATGTCCACAGGCTGCTGAAGGCCAGAGACAAGGCCTTCAGAGCTGGGGATGAAATAGGCCTGAGAACAGCGAGAGCCAACCTGTCCCGTGGCATCAGGAAAGCGAAACAGGACTACACACACAAGATAACCTCCCACTTCAATGATAGCAAGGATGCAAGAAGCCTATGGCAAGGCATCCAGGCTATTACAGACTACAAGCCTGTAGCGCGTAGCTGTGAGAGCGACACCACTCTGCTCAACAACCTGAACAGCTTCTTTGCACGATTTGAAGCACAGAACAACACACGCCCACAGAAAACACCACCACCTCCACACGACCAGCCTCTGTGCCTGTCTGCTGCCAGCGTGAAGAGGACACTCATCACCATCAACGCCCGGAAAGCAGCGGGTCCAGATAACATCCCTGGTAGTGTGCTGAAAGACTGCGCAGAGGAGCTGAAGAATGTCTTCACAGACATCTTTAACACCTCCCTGAGGCAAGCCACTGTCCCATCATGCTTCAAGACTGCCACCATCATACCTGTGCCAAAGAAACCATCCCCAGCCTGTTTCAATGACTACCGCCCCGTGGCACTGACACCCATTATTATGAAGTGCTTTGAACGACTAGTCATGTCACACATCAAATCCACCCTACCTCCCACCCTGGACCCACACCAGTTCGCATACAGAGCGAAACGATCCACAGAGGATGCAATCTGCTCTGCCCTCCACCCAGCCCTAACTCATCTGGACAAGAAAGACTCATATGTGAGAATGCTGTTCATAGACTTTAGCTCAGCATTCAACACCATAATACCACAACAACTCATCTGTAAACTGGACAGACTGGGCCTCAGCACCTCCCTCTGCAACTGGCTGCTGGATTTCCTCAGCCAGAGGCCTCAAGCGGTGCGTGTGGGCAACAAGGTCTCAAACAGCATCACCCTGAGCACGGGGGCTCCACAAGGCTGTGTGCTCAGTCCTCTGCTCTTCACCCTGTTGACACATGACTGCACACCAACCTACAGCTCCAACCACCTTGTGAAGTTTGCGGACGACACAACGCTGGTGGGGCTCATCACTGAGGGCGATGAGACCCACTACAGGAAAGAGGTTGAGCTCCTGACCACGTGGTGCAGAGACAACAACCTCCTGCTAAATGTCAGTAAGACCAAGGAGATTATTGTCAACTTCCAGAGAGGCCACACCTGTCACCCCCCATTGACCATCGACGGCGCTGCGGTGGAGAGGGTGAGCAGCACCAAGTTCCTGGGGGTGCACATCAGTGAGGACCTCTCTTGGACCACCAACACAGCATCACTGGCCAAGAAAGCACAACAGCGCCTCTACTTCCTGCGCAAACTCAAGCGGGCAAGTGCTCCACCACCCATCCTGACTACATTCTACAGAGGAACTATTGAAAGTATCCTCTCCAGCTGCATCACTGTGTGGGGCGGTAGCTGCACTGACTATAACAGAAAAGCTCTACAACGCATTGTGAGAACAGCTGAGAGGATAGTTGGTGTACCACTCCCCTCCCTGCAAGACATTTACACCACTCGCCTCACCCGCAAAGCCATCACAATTGTCAACGATGCAACCCACCCCGCGCACTGTCTGTTCAGCCTCCTGCCCTCTGGAAAGAGATACAGAAGTCTCCGCTCCCGCACTACCAGGCTCACCAACAGCTTCATCCACCAGGCTGTGAGACTGCTGAACTCTCTTCCCTCCCGGCTCCCAGCCAGCAGAATCACCAGATTGGCAGAAGTATAGTAGACAGATTGGACTCTACCCCCCCACACTCTCCAACAAGGAAACACTCTCTGAACCAAGAACTGAAAACATTCCTGACTTGCATTGCAATTGCACACACCTGCTGCTATATATATATTTTTAGTATTCTTTTAGCACTATTTATATTATTATATTACTATTTATTATCTTATTGTTAGGGCTGTTTTTGTTTTTGTTGTGCATCTGCACCTTATTGTTGTCAATGCCTACGCATGGGACAGTGTGAAACGTAATTTCAATTCCTTTGTATGGCAAGTACATTTGAAGAAATTGACAAATAAAAGTATTCTATTCTATTCTATTCTAAATAGCAGTTCACGTCTGGCATGCACACCCACACCTGTCGAACTGATTAAGTGTTAACTGCTGGTTTGCAGACTTTCTGACTCACTTTGGCCATAAAAAAGGATGAAGGGGGACCTAATGGCCGGGGGGGTCGCTGATCCTATACAAGTCTGGCAGTTGTGCCAGAGGTGCCTTATATTGGAAAATAAATGTGTTTATGAAATCTGTAAATCACTGTATTGAGTTTTTATTTACATTGCACTCAGCGCTCCAACTATTTTGGAATCAGGGTTTTATTTGTATATATGTGAAGATATTGGCTGAGAAATCAGATGACGTGGGCTGATATTGAAATGAGCTGATCTGAAGGTATCATGGCTGAGCTGGACTTCATGCCGTACCCGACCTTATTCTAGATTCCATGTGTTACTTTTTGAGTTAATTCCAAAGTCCAAAGAGAAGTTAAGGATCATTCCTCCTCAAATCAGTAAATTTTCATTTATCCTGCTTGACCATCTCCAATTTGCTTTAAGCTTTATGATCCAAAGTTTGGAGATAGAAAATGATTGATGTGTAATTTTAGCTTCATATATCAAATAGTTTTCAGATGCCTATCAATCTGACCTTCATGTCTGATTTAGTCCTGCACATTGAAATCTGAGGCAATGTTTGAACACGAATATCTCAACAACTTTTAAAGATTATTCTCAACTACTCAGAGTGGCCGTCGACCAGCGCATCCAAGACGGAGGCGTGGCAAGAGAGGTGGGCTACATGCTAGACTAAAGGCTAGAGCCACACGACCACCTCTAGCCTTTTGTTAGCCAACGTCTGCTCTCTCGAAAACAACATGGATGAGCTGAGAACCAGGATAACATCTCAACATGAGATCAGAGAGTGCTGTGCTCTGATTTTTACGGAAACCTGGACTACGGGAAGCTCGCTAGACTAGGCAATACAGTTACAGACACACATCAGCAAACACGAGAGCGCTCACACAGACGCCGTGTTTGTTGTTGCCGCGGATTTTAATCACTGCAACCTCAGGACTGTGCTCATGAGGTTGCATCAATATGTGGGAACATCACATCTACAGCAATGTAAGGGGCGCAAACAAGGCAGTGCCTCGCCCGCACTCTGGACAGTCCGTCCACATTTCTGTGTTCCTCTGTCCAGCATACAGGCAGCTCCTCAAACGAGCCCCGAACAAAATGGTAAATGGCCTGTATTTGTATAGCGCTTTACTTAGTCCCTACATTCAGTCATCCACCCATTCACACACACATTCACACACACATTCACACACACATTCACACGCTAAAATTACTAACGTTTGGAGCGAAGAGATCTGATTTGGTGCTTCAGGACTGCTTTGATGTTACAAACTGGGGTGTGTTTAAGACCGCTGGCGTAAGAGAGGAGAGTTCTGTGGATTTAGAGGAATATGCATCAGTGGTTACCAGCTACATCAGCACATGCACTGATATTGTCCCCACCGAGTACTACAAACATATCCAAATCAGAAACCATGGTTGAACTCTGAGGTACCTTCCATGCTACATGCACGCTCCACTGCATTTGCCTCTGGTGATGCTGTGGGGGACAAAATAAGACCTGCGTAGATCCATCAGGGAAGCCAAGAGGCAATACAGACCGAAGCTGGAAGGACACTACAACAGCTCAGATTTCCGACGCATGTGGCAGGGCCTTCAACAAATTACTGATTTCATGGCATTGTGTCACTAGTTGTTATTAATTAATTTATTTTTATTTCTATAGTGTTTTTAAATATGGGACTTACTGAACTTATTTATATTTTGTCCTCCTGCCAGCAGAAGAGCTCAGAGTACAGAGAGACCCAACAAACATTTAAAAGTAATAAAATGTTTTCCTGAACTCACCAGCAGCTCGAGCAGGATCCATGTTTGCAGGCACTGACAGCTGATGTTTCAGGGTTTGATGAGAACCATCTGCTCCAGTTTCAGATAAATCACAGCTCACATGTTCTCCATTGTTTTCTTTCACAATCTGACCTAAACGTGTCCACAGTTCCAGAGGTTCAAGGTTCTTCTGCTTCACATATCTGAATCTACACATTTTCATCATGTCCTTTAATGGGGGATCTTCCATATAACTTTCACTGGAAGCTAATTGTTCCTCTGTAGGTGTTGATATCAGGACCAGCGAGTGTTCAAATGACTGATCACCAAAGTCTTCCAGGACTGTTTGCAGCCTCAGTCTTTGCTCCTCAGTGAAGTCTTCAGGCTGTAGAACCAGCAGGAACACGTGAGGTCCAGGATCAGAGAGCCTCACACAGGTTTCTATCAACTCTGTCAGTTTGTCCTCAGAGATGTTTGGATGCAGCAGATCTGGAGTGTTGATCAGAACGATTTCTTTCCACCTGCACCGCCCGCTGACCCTCACACAGCAGTCTGGTTCCTCAGTGCTGAACACGGCCCCTCCCAGTATGAAGTTCCCCACGACTCTCCTCTGAGACCAGCTGTTCCCCAGCAGGACAACCCTCAGCTCAGACACTGGCATCAAAACACAACGACAACAGGGAGTCAACAAAAACAGAGCCAGGGTCACTCTAAGATGTTTATTGTCTTAAAATCATGTTTGCTGATCATCAGAGAGGAAACATATGATAAATATTTTGGGGAATTTTCTCCAGAAAAACATTAATACCCATAAAATATACATTAATTTGCAAATGTTAAAAATGTCATGCCAACTATGTGTATACAGTATAATTCATTACATGCAAACTCCATGTGCTTCACATAAAAGATGGAAACATAAAGACCCATACAAATCAACAGTGCTTTGAGGCAATTAAAAAATAATTTATAATTAAAGTTAACATTCAAACACACAATAGAAAGAAACTCGTGGAATTGGCACTAAACATCTGTGTAACTAAGAAAAACACTGATCAGTGAAATTAATCTGCAGAAAATGTTTCAGTTTGATTGGGAGCAGAAACACTGGAAAAGTGATGCATACATCATGTCTAGTTATCAGGATGTGACCTGGAGTTGCTCCAGTTGGTCAGGTCCAGGTTCTGTAGTGCTGTTTTTTTAATAATAGTTTCATTTTTATTTATTTTTTTTAGCCTTTTTCAGCTTTATTTCGCAATGAAGAAAGGACAGGAAAGCAGGGACAGCGACAGAGGGGCAGACATGCGGCAAATGGCCACGGGTTGGACTAGAACCCGTGGTACATGGGTTAACCCTAACCCATGTACCAAACGGCTGAGAGGAACCCAGGCCGGCTGCTCTCAGCCGTTTGGTACATGGTCGCCCACTCAACGCACTGAGCCAAACCAGTGCCTGAGAGTCTGTCGTGTTATGTCATCCAAAACAAAGATGACAGCTGACTGAATATACTGGATTGTCAAGTTTTTTCCATCAGTGGATATTTTCTGACTCAGATTGTGAAATCAGGGATCATGAAACATTATTTTCACACATGGATTGGCCCCAGAGTCTAGACCAGGGGTCGGCAACCTGCGGCTCTTTGGTCCTTTTAGTGCGGCTCGGTGTGGTTTGGGAAAATAAATGAGTTTTTTTAAAGTATTTAGCTGAAGTGCATTTTATTTGTTACTTTTTTTAACTTGTAGTTCTAAATTGGAAGATTATTGTGATATTGAAATATAAATATAAAATTATATTTTATTATTTTTTTCATCGCTCAAAATAAGCGTCACACTCGCGGAAGCCGGTGTAGCCGCCGAAACGCCGTGCATTTATCGACACTTTCGACCCATGTAGGCCAATTTCGGATCCACATTATGTCAGCAGCTCCACTGTGAACTATGTTAAAACAAACACCGCTCACACCTCACAGACGACAGCTTACAGTCCTGCGTAAAGATGAAAGTGACTTCGCTGTGCGCAGAGGTTCGGGACCATGTAAACATATCACGGCAGACCCGACGATGTTTGCATGAACAGGCTTTTCAGCATCTCTTTATTGACCACTTTTCACACACGGTTGCTGTACGCACACAGCCGGTTGTAGCTTTGCAGCTCACAGCCCGACACACACCAACACAACAGCATAGAGAGCACAGACGTTAAGGTGGCGAGGTGCGTGCGACTCCCCTGCAGCGGTGCTGCAGACCACGCCCCGCCACATACATTAACCAGGTAAAATACATATTTAGGCAGAATTTTGCAAAAATGTTTTTTTTTTAGCAACATAGTGCTTTTTTTTCCAATTACTTTTTAAAAGTCAGGTCAAGGCTCCAAAAGCCCAAAGGCGATATAAGGGTGGCTCACAGCAGTTTTTGTTTGCTGGATCATTTTAGTTCAGCTTTCCTTTTGTTATATTTCTTTAAGAGTTCAAAATGTGTTAATTACATAAATAAAATGTCATTTTCTCTGTAGCACTTCATGGATTTCATAAGCAACACACCTTAGTTGTTCACACAAAGCATAAAGGTAAAAACAATATATACAGTGTTATCTTCATTTTGGATGTCAAAAAGTATTTGCGGCTCAGTGTTTTCTTTTGCGTGGAAACCGGCTCCAAATGGCTCTTTGGGTGTTAAAGGTTGCAGACCCCTGGTCTAGACATTAACTCTACTGAGAATCTTTGGGAGGTGATGTTAGACTTTCCCATCAGCAAGATGCACAACTGGGGCAGGGACAGCTCAGTAGGTAGAGGGGTCGCCCCATGATCGGAAGGCTGGGGTTTGAATCCACTGAGGCACCCTTGAGCAAGCACACAGCTCCCTGGGTGCCACGGGGATCAATAAAGTATACATTATTATTAAACTGGGCGAAAAGCTGTGGATGGAAATAATACTGTGATGCTGCATAAGGTTATAGAAATAGAAATAATATCACAATGAATATGTACCATATCAAAGTTAGTCCAAAGAAATATTACAGTGTGACTTTTTTGGCCCAACAGTTTATATTTGAGTCACGATTAACTTACTGTTGGGGGGAATAAGATGATAGCTGCTTGTTCGCTGCTGAGGCACCTCTGTGAATATGAAAAGAAAAACAGTTACACAAAAACCTAAACTGTGTCAAATTCCCACAGTGATGAAATTTCTTTGTTGACAGTGAAGGAGAAAGTGGGAAAAACCAGTTTCCAACATATAATGTTGCAGCAAATATACAGGAAGAGAATGTTTTTATCCAAGCGTCTGTTGCACTGAAACTTATGATCTGTTAAATGTAACTAATAATATAAGAGTGTGATGAGTGCTGATGAGAAACTCTTTACTTTACAATATAAAGCACATTAACTGTTGTTGTGATTTAATGGTATAAAAATAAAATTGAAAATGATAAAACATGAACTGGAATATTGAAACATGGCAACAAAAAGCCTCAAAGATATCAGATCAGAGACGATCAGCAACAACATCCCGGAAATGTCAAACCTGCCCAGGTTTAAAACAAAAACACTCCCAGAAATGCTGTCAGTGAAAGAGCAATAAATAAATGAAGATTGAAACTCAAAGAACAAACGGGATAATTAAGAAGATCAAATCTCATCACATTTAAAACAGTTTCAGTTCAACCACAACAGAGAAAAACGTATAAAGATAAAATGAGTGATTAGAACAAGGACAAAAGGAAGTAGTTTTATCCACGAGGACATCGAGCACTTGTGAAGCGTTAAACATGGAGCTTCCTGCTTAAACACACCTGTGTAGCTCTCTGCTGAAGGCCGCCCAAATCCAACATGGCGGATGAGCAATGATTACGAATGTGACGGTTAACACGAACAAACAAACAAACACTGACGTTATCTAACTGAGTACCATCAGAGTCAGACTGGGATCGCTCTGAAATCAGTGATAATAAAAAGCTTTGTGCGGTCGGTCTGTTCACTTCCGTCTGTTTCCGCTTCAGCAGCTGGAGTTAATCTGATTTTACCTGAAAACTAAAAGTTTCTACATCTCTGTCAGTTTATTAAAAGAAACATCAGAAAACTGCGTCCTGCTCAGTTTCTGTGATAAAAACCAGCTGACAGTGTGATCAGCCGATACTCACCCATCGATCCGGATCGATCAAAATAATCCTTTTAACGTGTTAGAGTCACCGGATCAGCGTTGATCCATCGATGTCAGCACAGCCGCTTCATGCAGAAACTTCTTAATGCTTTACATTTAAACGTGTTTCTAATCAGATGATTTGTTCTGCTCAGAGTTGAAATTTAACGTAAAAACAACTGAAACACTTCAGTCTGTCCCCGCTGAGGCGGAGCACACCGAGGATCCAGCACAGGTCTCACATCGGTTTCGGTTTTATTTGTCATATGCAAGTTAGCACAGGTCCAACATCGCAATGACATGTGTTTGACGAGCAGAAGACAGTCAGCAGCAAATAAAATAAAATAATAAAAAATAAATAGAAAAATAGTAAAGAGCAAAATATTAATAAGATGTAGTAAAAGAAAAAACAGATTTTCAGTTAACTGACTAATATATATATATATATATATATATATATATATATATATATATATATATATATATATCAGAATCAGAATGGGGTTTATTGCCAAATGTTGAGCAGGTTTACAACATTAGGAAATTGCTGCGGTGCTTCAGTGCAAACATAGTGTCATAAATAGCACTTAAATAGACATGGAAAAAATAAAAGTAGGGATAAGAATTAAAAGTGCTACGTGGAAAGATATATACATGAGTGCAGGTGGTGATCAGTGCCAAACATGGAATGATGCAGTGACACAGCGTAGGGTCATGTGTTAGTGGTGGGTACAGTCATATGGTTATTGTTCATGTGTCCGACAGCAGAGGGGAAGAAACTGTTCTTATGGCGAGAGGTTCTGGTGCGAATGGACCGGAGCCTCCTGCCTGAGGGGAGCAGGTCAAACAGACTGTGTCCAGGGTGAGAAGGGTCAGCTGAGATCCGAGCTGCACGCCGCAATGTCCTGGAGGTGTGCAGGTCCTGCAGAGATGGGAGTCTGCAGCCAATCACCTTCTCAGCAGAGCGCACAACACGCTGCAGTCTCTGTTTGTCCCTGATAGTGGCTCCAGCGTACCACACGGTGATGGAGGAGGTGAGGATGGACTCGATGATTGCAGTGTAGAACTGCATCATCATCCGTGTTGGCAGGTTGAATTTCTTCAGCTGCCTCAGGAAGTACATCCTCTGCTGGGCTTTCTTGATGACGGAGGTGATGGTGGGCTCCCACTTCAGGTCCTGGGTGATGGTGGTACCCAGGAAGCGGAATGAGTCCACAGAGGTGATGGGGGTGTCAGTCAGGATGATGGGGGGGAGTGGGGCTGTGTGCTTCCTGAAGTCCACAATAATCTCCACTGTCTTCTGGGCATTCAGCACCAGGTTGTTGTGGCTGCACCAGGACACAAGACGTTCAACCTCCCTCCTGTAGGCAGACTCATCCCCGTCCAAGATGAGTCCAATAACGGTGGTGTCATCTGCAAACTTGATTAGCTTGACAGACTGGTGGGTGGAGGTGCAGCAGTTGGTGTACAGGGAGAAGAGCAGAGGAGAAAGAACACAGCCCTGAGGGGAGCCGGTGCTGATGGTCCGGGAGTCCGAGACATTCTTTCCCAGCCTCACATGCTGCTTCCTGTCCTTCAGCATATATATATATATATATATATATATATATATATATATATATATATATATATATATATATATATATATATATATATATATATATATATATAGCTGATATCTAAAACCTGATTCTGCCACTTTATTTTTTTTAATTCAGTTTTTTTGTCACATGCTGTGCAGCCGATGATTAAATTCCACCACATGGGGGTGTAGCTCAGTGGCAGAGCGTTTGACTGCAGATCAAGCGGTCTCTGGTTCAATTCTCAGTGTGCCCTCCAGTCTCTCTGCTGTAGAGATGATCGTTGGTACTTTCATCTATTGTCTCAATATGCAAATCTATGAAATGCTGAGGAGTGTGTGCTGCAGCTGCCCAGAACCCAAAGTGCTGATCTTCACTCAGTAACTTTCAGCATTCTGTAACAACAGCCTAGCAGAATCATGAAGACTGTGATAAACAACATTTATAACATGTTTCCTGTTTCACTGCACAATAACAGACAAGCTGTTTTCATCACAGCAGGAACATTATTAGAGTTTGTTACAGAGGCGTCACCTTTACTGTGACAGGCTGAGCTCACAGGAGTCTCAGTCGATGTCAGACTGAACTGCAACATAATCAACAGTTTTTAGGAGATGAGTTTAGTTACTGTCACTTGAGTTTGTTCTGTTTGGAGGTCACAGCTGGATCGGTGAGCTTCACAGAGCTGTCCGCCTTCAGACTCGACGGTTTCCTGGATATAAGAAAAACAGAAGAAGAAGAAAGTCAGGTGACATAAAACACTTAAAGCTAACAAAGGGAAAGCTCCAGAGCAGCAATGTCAAACTGCTTCAGTGGCCACCTCTCTCCATCACTGAGTCAGTCTCAACTTTACGGCATTTAAAACATGTTTTTAATAACTAGTTTATTTTGATGAGGCTTCACTGACAGGTGGATGCTGACACCAGTCGCCCTGCTACGCCTCCATGATTGTGCCATTTGGAACAACCTGCTTTTCTTTAATATTTATCAGTGTGATGCTCAGATTACGTGTTTCTGTTTGTTCAACAGTTTATGGATGCAGTTTGCTGTGGGGAGAAGATAAGTCAGCACAACAACCTCTCATTGCTTTAACACAGTGAAGGCTACAACACCAACACTGAGGCTCTGTCCCTCTTTCACAAACAGTCTATGAACTGAACTACTTAAATAGGAGGATGTTGTCTGCCTGATATCTAAACTGATGAAGGAATGGAGAGTTTAAATGTTAGTTGTAAACAGCTATATCATATAATAACTGCAGCTGTAGCTGTGATCAGACATCCCCCTGCAGACCCTGAAGCTGAGCTCTGAGCTCCTCACAAACCTGCTGGAGCCAGCTTCCATCCTGGGGAGCACGTTTTTGTGTTTCAGCGCGGGGCGAGGCACAAAACCCAGATCTCCCGGCCTGTAGCGGGCCAGCTGGAACTGGAAACTCCAATCTGGATCCAGACTCCTTGTTCTACACAGACGATAAAGATGCAGGATTTCTGTCAGTCATCAACCTGTCAGGTATTTGCAGACCATCTTAGCGAGCACTGATTTTATTACCGGGCTGCTGCAGAGTCAGCCGTCTGCAGCTCGTTCACTTTGCCGCTGTCAGCAGCGGAGCTGGCAAATCCGTCTCTGCTTAAAAGCACCAGCATCCTCTGCATCAGCTGCTTCCACTGGTCCACCTCTGAGTCCTGCTGCAGGTGAAAACAAGACTGAAACAGTCTGATTGGCTGAGATAAAGACCTCACCTTCTTCACTGGAGCATGGAACCATCGTCATCGACAGAGAAATAAAATGAATTCAGTTTGCTTGCAACAACTTTGTGTTTTACAGATAAATTCCACCTTGTCATAAATCTTTTTTTCCATTTCTGTATTCTAAAACATAAAACGTTAATGAGGCGAATACCTCGTGTGTTCTGTGTTAGCTGAAGGTTTCAGACTTTTACTTTGAAATGATGTCGCTGTCATCTTACCATCAGTGCTTGTCTGAGAGCAACAGCAGCTTCCTGAATGATGTTCTTCATCCTGCTCCTCCTCCTCCTCTCCTGTTGAAGCTCCGCCTCCAGCTGACTGACCTGAGCTCTGTTTTTACTGCACTGTTCAGACAGAGAGGCCTGATTCTGCCTGAAAGCACAAGCAGAGGGGGTATAGCTCAGTGGTAGAGCGTTTGACTGCAGCTCAAGAGGTCTCCGGTTCAAATCCGGATGCCCCCTGAGCAAATGTTATGCCACCCTGAGTTACCTGCCATCATAGTTCAGAGCAGGAGTGGGAATGTGTTTTAGATGTCCTCGATCCAACACAGCTGATCTAAATGGCTAAATGACCTCCTCAACCTGTCCTGAAGTTCTCCAGAGGCCTGGTAATGACCTAATCATGTGATTCAGGTGTGCTGACCCAGGGTGAGATCACAGGAGACTCTTCAGCTTTTCCTCAAAGTGAAACAATTTCTCCCCTTTAAGGAAAAGATCTCTTTCTACTCCATATAATTTATTTTTCAACTTCAAAACAATCCTTACTCTTCTTCATCCTCTGCATTTAAGCCACCTTTCTTCTGATTGGTTGCCTCTTTCAAACAGGTTTGTCCTGAACAGTGCATATATGGCAGAAATGATAATAACAGGCTGACCCTGACATGTTTAACTAATAATAATAAATAATGAACGATATCAGTGAGTACTCCAAACTGATGCACAACTTTCTGTTTTCTGCCTGAATCTGAGCCTTTAAACTAAAATACACTTCTCTAGTTTTGCATGTAAAGAATTATTCATTTTGAATGAACACGTTTCCTGTTGTGTTTCTATGTACAAATAATAATTTATGGAGTTAAATGTACGATATTTCACAGACACTGTTTTGTGTGGCCGTGGTTAACACGTCAGGTCAAGGCTGCTCTTATCTTGCAGCGTCTCTTCTCTGCATGTGTGAAAGAGGGATTTTTTGAGCTCTTGGCTTGGAAACACAGAGGAGCAACTGAGGTGGAAAAGAAGGAGGCGAGCACTCCGAGTCACTGATGACAGCAGCTGGGACCGCTGCAAACGTCGCTTTCTTTGTCTGCAGTGATGAACAAGGCTTCATTGTGCAGAGATCTGCGTCTGCCTGAGAAGAATGCGACCTTGCTGATAAGAAAAGTAGCAGAGCAGAGCAGAGCAGTGAGTAATGAGCATTTAATGTTCATATCAGGCACCTGTTTGAGTACCTGCTTGATGGGAGCCACAAGTGCTCTTTTCTAGAGGCATTTTTTTAGTGTGTGTGTGTGGAGTCCTGCCTGTGCCCCTCACATTAACATTTAACTATTAATCACAGTGTTGCTAAATAACAGGCTCTGGGTTGCATCAGTCACATGATGACCATTAACCAATGATCGCCCTTGACAGCAGAGCGCGCTGGTCACGAGTCAGGAACGAGCTCTACAGCACGCAGGAGTATTAGCTTATGTACACGTTGGTCAGTTGTGTTGTGGCAACTGACGAATTGAAACAAATGAGTGTGCTGTGTGAGTAACAGCGTGACAACCATCACCTGTCCTTTTATTAACTGCACAAGTAGTAGCTGCTAACTAACTGGGTGAGGCTGTCCTGGGTCTGTGGGGCTGTCCCCGTTTTATGGAACATATTTATTTTTACAGGGCTTTCCCTCCCTTTATGGAGGGCTTACATTTAGTATATTTACACAGAGTGAGAGTGTGTGTGTGTGTGTGTTGCCTTATGATTCCAAGCACTGTCACCAATCTTTGCATTTCATTATTATCTCACCTGTTTAATCAGCTACATTCTCTCCAATGGACTTTTTACCGTCTACGGTCTCAGATCCACACAGCCCCGCCCTCCAGCCCCGCCCTGCAGCACTGTCAGCAGCAACATTGTACCCATCAGGTAAAACATAGGCTAGTTTCTTGATGAGTGTGGGTTGTTGTTCCAGGCTGAACGTTTCCCTTTTTAACTTTGAGCCCCGCCCCTTCAAACCTCTGCACTGCCCGGGTTCATTTTCACTCTGAATACAAATTTCTGTATTTCTGCTGCACTAATGTAAAATACTAGTTTATGTCTTTGTATTGAAGTAAAACAAAAATGAGTGCACAAATATTTTTCTATTTTTAAATATTAATACATGAATTTTCCAGCAATCATAAGTAAAAGAGATGTTTTCTTGTCTCGTTCAGGGAGGCCTCATCATCATGATCCAGCCATCAGCTGCTACCAGTAACAGGATTCAGTGCTTTTATGTTTCCTGTCTGTCTCTTTTGTGTCTCTGTTGTTATTGATTTATTTGATTACTTATTATTGATGAATCTCACTGTGGAGTTATTGCTTGCATATAAACGTACCACAAATGAGACTACGAGCCCGTATGTGTAATAACTGCACCTGCTGCTTTGCTTTCATTAACGTGAACGTGAACCTGAGTGAGACTCATCTGTACGGACGGCAGAGTGAACTTTGACCTCAGCGCCTCCATCTTGCCCAGGGCTCCTGCGTGTTCGGTCTGAAGCTGCTCGAGCCGCTGCCTGCAGTCCTTCTGCTCCGCCTGCAGCTGCTGGCACTTCTCTGTGAGCTGCTCCACCACCTGATGGAGAGAGTTGGGTATGCATTTAGAGTGAATCACTTGTTTTTCACGTTAAGAAGACGTTGGCGTTAAACACGATGAAAGGGCCTGGCACTGGGAGCACACTGTCTAGTGCTGGTCCACTTTTCAGTAACCTTGATTTAACTAAATAAAATGTGGATTATTTGAAGCCACTGTAATCTGAGTGGACAGTGAAGCATGACTGTGGTTACACTGCATTTAAAATATTAAGTTAAACTTAAAGACATTTAGAATTCCTTCTCTTACCTTCTTACGGACGCAGCTGGTGCGTGATGTGTCTCTGAGCATTTCTTCCAGGTTTTCCACATCCATGCTGAGCTGACTCTTGCAGCCCCGCAGGGCAGCATTCTCCTCCATCAGGATCTGCACCTGCTCCGACAGCTGCCCCACGCGAGCTTTCACCTCCGCGTTCTCCTGCAGCGCCAGCCTGGTCGTCTCCGGGACTTTCTGGTCCACCAGGAGCTGCACCTCTGCTGCCATGGCTGCAGCGTGAGACTCCAGCTCCCTCTCCAATCTTTGGCAGGACACAAGACAAAGGAGGTAAAATCAGAGGGTATTTTAGGTGGATAATTCAGGTATGCAGCCTTGTGAGGAGACACTGACGATATTTGTGTATTTGCTGTGCAGTAGATAAGGTGTTAACAGCAACGTGGAAGTGAGTGTTCTCATATATAGCCAGATATTTATTCAATTAAATTTTATTTATATAGCGCCAAATCACAACAAGTTGCCTCAAGGCGCTTTATATTGTACAGTAGATACAGAGAAAAACCCAACAATCATATGACCCCCTATGAACAAGCACTTTGGCGACAGTGGGAAGGAAAAACTCCCTTTTAACAGGAAGAAACCTCCGGCAGAACCAGGCTCAGAGGGGGGCGGGGCCATCTGCTGCGATTGGTTGGGGTGAGAGAAAACTTATTTTATGCCCTTAAATTTATGCCTGCAGGTTCAGAGCTTCAAAGGAACACGACCCTTGGTGGGACGAGGATCACATAAAGGAAGAAACATTAGTGCTACAGAGGCAGGATTAACATGTCGTCCTGAAGACAAGCTGCGAGTTGCTGCACTGACACGGATTTGTTTACAGTCTGAACTTAAACTAGTTTCTACGAGTGGACTCGACCCGGGTAATGGAACGAGTCTGTGCTGTGATTTTTAAAGTGGATTCCACCTCCTCTTTTCCAGCAGCGCTTTCATCTCCAGGCTGTGAATGTCATCCTTGTGCTCTTCCTTCTGACTCGCCAGCTGCTTCTCCAGCGACTCTAAGCTGGACATCATCTCCTCCTTTTGCCCCTGAAACGCCTCCAGGCTTGCAAACCTCTCCGCTAGAGGAGAGAAGAGGAGAGTTTAAATCATTCCCTGAAGCCAGTCTTTGCTGAAATAAACCTCCTGAAAGTTTAATGGTTCCTGCTGGAAACACTTGCATCCAAAAGAAATCTGGGCTGGATTTTCAAGGAATACTATAAATATAGGAATACTATAAATATAGGAATACTATAAAGCTGAGCTCCTTTTAACATCTTTGGCAGGGAGAGGCTGATCGAGGCCTCTTCCAGCAAATCACTGTCAGCTCTTTTCAGCCTTTCCAAAAGTAAAACCTTTTTTTAAATTTTAGTATTATTAATTTCTATATTTGAGACAAAACAAAAAGGCTTTAATTGGAAGGAAAACTTTTGAGTTCCCACATTTGAATTCTTGTGGCTGACACTTCATGGTATGATACAACATTAAACTAATGTTTAAGAACAGGCTTCAGAAAGTTAAATGGAAAATGTATATTCTCCTGAAATGCAAAGACATATTTAATTTAACATATTTAAAATATCACGAGATTCCAAATAATGTAATCTTTAAGATTCCCCCACAGAGCTTTATTGATGCTACACAGACACACACACCGCCCTCATAAATATGAACAAATACTTTGGAGTAAAATCCATCTGAAATGTATAAAATCAAAGGTTTATTTATTCAAATAATTGATTATTGAGGAAAATATGTCTCGGTATAAACTGAACTCATACCAGTCGTTTGACCAGATTCCATTAAGATTAGTTACACGTAAAACGTTCAAACAAAAGAATGCAGTGATATTTTGTAATGATTGTGAAAGCATATGTTTGAAATAAAAATGAACTGAACTGAAAAGGGAGGAAGATCCAGAAATTTCATCTTTTATTTAAAAAAAAAAAAATCCTTATTATTATTTTAAAAATCGAATCCCTACCATCACTTTGATGTTTATGTGGATACCCTGTGGTAAACTCTGGTGGGCTACATGCTAAGAGCTGAACTTTTACCGAGTGCTGTGTTTTCTTTGATAAGCTCATCGATGCGGTTCTGAAGCTCCTGCCTCTCCCGGCTGTGCCGCAGCTGCAGGGCGTCTCTTTCCTGATCTGAAGCCTGCAGCTGGTTCTGCAGCCGCTGCGACAGCTCGCCCACCTCGTCCTCCTTCTCCAACAGGGAACGCTTCAGGTACGCGATCGTGTCTCTGTTCTCCTGCTCCAGTGTGCTGCGCTGAGTCAGCAAGTCTTTCCTCTGTCTCACAAGGTCATCACATTTCAGCTGATGTCTGAGGGGTTAAGGATGACAGCTTCAACGATTTATAAACTGCATCTGGCCTTTTCTGGATTTCAAGCAGCTCTACAGCTCGAGCAGAGCATGCACTGTCTGAGTGACCTCAAGCTCACTCAGACCGATGGATGCCTGAAACAAATAAATATGTGAAGGTCTCGAGGCCTGTAGAAACCACAGTTTTGCAGGTGTGAGAGTGATATTTTATTTCCAGCTTCTCAAATACAAAATATCTTTAAAACAGGCCAAATCAGGTGAATGTTTTTGACAGATAAGATGGAAAACTCTAAAAAATATTCCCAGTGTGACATGTACCAAATCCAAATGAACTTTTTTTTTATTTTAGAAAAAGCAAGTTTCCAATACTTGAAAAACAAACAGACACTTTCAACACTTAACTTTCTTTCTTTTGAGAAAATTCTGACAGTAAGCACCTAAAATTACTGACACAAGACAATCAACTTGCCTGAAATACTTTAATATTCTTTTGAACCTTGGTTAGTTTCAAAGTCACCACAAAGCAGTGTGAGAAACATGAGTCTCACACTGCAATTTACTTTCTTTTCTTTTTTAAATAAATTTTTATTGCTTTTTGCAACAGCATACAAAGGTCTGTTTTCCCAGTAATATGCTGCAGTAATAGGAACCCTCCCCCCCTCACCTCCCACCCTGCTCTCTTCCAAACTTACATCAAATAAAAAACACATAGAATATGTGTACATTTGTGACATTTATACATATTGAAGGAAACAAAAAAGAGAAAAAAACAAACAAACAAAAAAAAACAATAGAAACAGCTAGCACAGACTAAACAATTTTCCCCTCATCCAAAACGGAAAAATGTTCCACGGGCTTCTCCACATTTAAAACATGTATCTGGAATTCTGTTATTATATTTGTTCAATTTCACCAGTGTTACATATGTTTGCATGATCCAATTATATTGTAATAACTTTAGGTTAATATTAATCGATTGTTTTTGTGATTTTAAGCAAATTGGCTTCCATGTCTCCTCAGAAATATTAATATTTAGGTCCTTTCTCCAAGCTTCTAACTTAGAAGCTGATGTTTCTGGCGAGACAGAGACAATCCAGTTATAGAATGTTGAAATTAAGCCTTTATTACCACCTTTTTCCACCATTAACTCCTCTAACTTACTTAACTGGGGAACGCTGAGAAACTGATTTTGCATGAAAGAAATGAAGCTTCTAATCTGTAAATACTTTTGAAACTAAATCCTCAAATGAGACCATTATTCCATCACAAAAAAGATCACCCACTTTCCTAACACCTTTTTCTGCCCAACCCTGGAACCCTGCGTCCAAATTTCCTGGTGCAAATAAAGCATTTCCTCAAATAGGACTAACCTGAGAGAGATTATTCTTAATATTCATCATTTCTTTTATTGTAAACCAAACTTCAATCATATTTTGGACTATGGGATTATTTGTTTCTTTCTTTAATTGTTTTGGCTGTGCAGAGTGTAAGTACAAGTTTAATGGCATTTTAAGAGAATTTGCTTCCCTTCCCTCCCAAGATGGGGTATTTTGGGATGAAAAATAAAACATTATTGTCCTTAGTTGAATAGCCAGATAGTACCAGTAAAAATTGGGGACATTTCAACCCCCCTGTATCAAAGGGAAGATACAACAAAGACAAGCGAATGCGGGGATGCTTCTTGTTCCAAATAAACTCTCTGACTAATGACGCTGGTTTGCTAAACAATCTTCCAAGTGTCTCCCTTTAGCATTTTTCTCATGCAGTATAAATACTGATTTATGGTTTGGACGTGTGCAGAGGGTTGGTGTTATGATATTTTGATACCACGGTTAGCATTTACAGAAGATTGTTTTATACAGGAAAACTGTTACTCAATAAGGCCTATATACTAGTTGTTTTTCTCTTTCTCTGTGACCCAAGAATTAATGTGTAAGACTCACAGGCTGGTACCCCAAGGTCGAAAACACCACAGAGACGAGACCACTTCCTTACTCCCATCCTCCCTTCCTTATCTCTTAGAAAAAGGCTCGTTAAAGGCCAGGTGGTTTGTTTCAGAATTCACTAATGAAAGAACTCTGTATTCTGTGTATTTTGCTGGGATGATCATAAATTGTAGCTGAACTGATAAACTACACACAGGATACTTCTTTGCTCACAAGGCAGGAAGACGTTTCCTTATTTGGTCTGTACTGGTTTGAACTGGGAAAGCTGACACACGAACCTTTTTTTCCTCTATATAAACTGCTGTGTATCAAATAAACCTTTGAGTCGATTGGGAAGGCAACCTAAAGCAGTCTCTGTTTTCTTGTTCTCCCAAGCTGCTCCCGAGCTCGTACTAACACGCTGAATGGCATACCTGAGTGTTACTTTAAATAATTAGGAATCTTAGAAGGAAAGGACAAAACTCTGCTTATCGCTCACGCCACGGAGGAAACCCGGGATGGCAATTTCCTTCAATTTTCTAATAAGCATGTGGGATTGGTCTGGTCAGGCGCGTGACCATGTGTGATTTAACTAACTCCCCCCCAGTCAGTATCATTTAATACACCGTCTGGGGGAACAATGATCGATTCTCTGCTCGAACTTGAACTGTGTGTGTGTTCCTCCAGATATGATAAAACTTCAGCCATAGAGACAGCTAGCCATGTCTCATTACAGCGTGCACCTGGGGAATCAGAGAAGAATGTATAGTTATCCTTTGTATAATCTATGTGTGTGTCTGGGCCAGTTAACTTTAGTCTGCGCAGACATATCATACTAGTATTAAAATGGAGAGGGATCTGTCCTAAGGGCAGTGAGGGTTTTAACCTATTCTTAGGGCGTTTCATTGGGGCGCAGGTCCCTGCGGTGTCATTAGATAACTTCAATAATTCGCCTAATGGAGTCTCAGGGTTAGTTGGTGTGTGTGTGTGTCTAAGTAAGCAGTCGAGAGGGCTCAGAGTCAACTGTAAAGCGTCTTTAAGGAGAGCATTATCTCCGCCGATTTCCTCTAGTCCCTCAGTGAGGGGGAAACCGGATATGGGGTATCCTACTATTACCTGTTCTGGATTAGCCTTTGAACAGACATAACAGTTACTGTTTCCTAAATCACGAGCGGCTGTTCTGGCATTTTCATACCAGGCGTTAGCTCCTGTTCTAGAGGGTGCATAAAATGGTTTATTAGTGGCGTCTATGTTGCTATTTACTGATTTTAGGGAGCGTGAGGAGTGCATTAAGTAGGTGTCTTGCAAAATAGAGCATGAGGTATAGTCAGCAAAATATGACCTGCAGAAATGTGAACATGGTTGCAGTTTACAATACAAAATAGCAAAGAAAAATCCTAAGGTTAATGCGATAGATATGATAAATAACCTAAATATATAAGACAATATATAAGAAAAACAGTTCTTCAGTCGTCTCCTGGCCTGGTCCCAGGTTCGAGAGACACAGAATAAGCGTCGTATGATGACAATGGGCATTTCATTTTCTCCATTATCAGGATGAAATGAGTCTGGCTTTATCAGGTTAGACATCATGTGGTACTTTTGGCTTTCTGTTCCTGCTGGATGTTTGAGTACCTTGTTGTTGTTCTTTCAGGCGTTGTGTGTTAATCAGTGATTGCGTGTGTGTATGTAACTTTTGGATCCGGGCGCTGGCTCGCCTGAGATGTCATCTACCCGTGTGTGTTTATTTGCTCTAGTTCCGGGCGCTGGCTCGCCGGAGATGTCGTCTGCTTGATCCGACGCCTGAGATGGTCCGATTGGGCTGGTCTTAACCCTGCTGGCATGAATCCACTGAGGTTGTCCGTCCGTAAGGATGCTGGTTCTTCGTCACTGCCAGTACAGTCTGGGGCTGGAACACGCGCGGCCTCCCAGAGAGTCCTTGGTTTTAGTGGCTTCTCCAACATGCATCTCCTTGTCTCCACTGGTGGAACTGTGGAGGGGAAAGGCTGAGAGAGACAAACTTTCTGATAGTTATTATTCAGTTTTTCTACCAGGTTGTGAACATCAGTGGACAATGCAATATACATCACCTTCTACTAGCGGTGCCCCTCTGGAAGCTGACCATGGTGTTGGAAATAGTCTTATTTCAAATGGAAATAATTTGGTTACTGTAGATTGAGTCATTCTAATCTCACAGAGGACTTGAGGAAGTAATTTGACCCAGGTCATTAAAGTTTTAGCACACTTTTGAATTACTTCTAATGTGAATGAAGATCCTCTATCACTGTTAATCTGGTGAGGTATTCCGAATCTGGGTATTATTTCATTGCTCAACTTTTGACAGACTACTTCTGCAGTTTCTTTTGAGGTTGGATAAGCTTCTACCCATTTACTAAATTGATCCTGGTAGTACTTGATGCTTCCTTGTACTGGCATGTGTGTAAAATCAATTTGTAATGTATGAAATGGAAAATCTGGTTGTGGTAAATGCTGATGTTTTGCTTTTGAGCTACCTACATTAGTTCGCGCACATGTTAGACAGGTTGCTAATATGCTTTTTACTGCATGCAATGTTTTCTCAATTACAAATCTTAATTTTATTGCTCCTATTACCCCTCTTTGTCCGACATGACTCACACAGTGAAAATGTCGGGCAAGGACTGGCATCAGGGAATATGGGAGGGCAATCAAACCCTTAAGATTTTGTATAGGCCATCTCTGTCATCTAAGGTACAGTCATTATTCTCCCAATAGGTGTAATCAGATGCAGAGGCTTGCTCTTTTATGAATTTTAAATCAACATTTTTGTCTAAATAGTCTGGGAGTGTAACAAGTGGCAGCTGTAGGGGCACAGATAATACTTCCTGCGGAGGTGGGAGCTGTGATGCAGCTGCAGCCTTGGCTGTCACGTCTGCTAAGGCATTACCTGTTGCTTCGTCTGTGTCAGCTGTACTGTGTCCTTTCGTTTTTACAACTGCAACGGCCGATGGCAGCTGTATAGCCTGAAAAAGTCTTTTAACAAAATCACAATTTAGCAATTTATTTTCCATCAGCAGATCTAAATCCTCTCTGTCTCCACAATGTGCCAAAGTCATGCACAACGCCAAATGCATAGCGGCTGTCTGCGTAAATCGTCACATGCTTATCCAAATGTAGCTCACAGGCGCGTATTAAAGCCATGAGCTCTGCTTTTTGTGCTGAGTGAAATGGTAATGAGTGAGCCTCTAGTATGATGTCAGGCAATGTCACCACTGAATAGCCACAAAGAAATGAGTTGTCATTCGGCCTTGAACAGGACCCGTCCACATAAACCGTGGCTGAGTCTGGGATAGGTGTTTGCTCTAAATCTGGACGTGGTGCTGTGGATTCCTGTATACGTGTCATGCAGTCATGATCGTCAAGCCTGTCTGAGCCAACCTGTCGGTCAGAAGAACACAGCATAGGATCAATAAATGTGCTGGCGAATCAGGTGTGCTGCTCGCTTTTATAGTGAGATTTGCATATGTTGTGTAGTTATGTTTGCTAGAATGGTCGTGACCTGGTGATTGGTGTGTAGAATAGTGTCATGTGAGAGTGTGAGCTTCTCGCAGTCCCTTATCATGATAGAGCAAGCTGCTACTGCCCTCAGGCAGGCCGGCATTCCTGAACAATTCAGGCAGCACCTTTGAGTGGCGGAGGTCAGCACTCCCTGTAATGCATTGAAAGAGGCAGTCATTTCTGTGGACCACAGTATTCGAGGAGGCTTGTCTTTTTTTTACAACAGTCACGCAGAATGTGGTCATGAAAAGAACAGTCTGGTATCCACTGTCTGCAATAGTTCACCATGCCTAGGAAGGACAACATTTCCTTCTGTGTAGTGGGACGAGGGACAGAGGTCACAGCTTTGACCCTGTCTGCAGTCATGGAACGTTTTCCGTGAGACAGTGTGAATCCCAAATATTGAACAGAAGTCTGACAGTACTGCATTTTCTTTGCTGATGCTTTGTGGCCAGTCTTTTGGAGGTGCTGGAGAAGCATGTGTGTAGCAGTTTGACATAGTTTTTCACTTTCAGCACAGAGGAGGAGGTCATCCACATGTGGATCAGGGTGCAGCCCTGGAGGAGTGAAGCACCATTGAGAAAGCAGCAGAGCTGTCTATCATGCCTTGGGGCAAACGAGTCCAAGTGTACTGCTTATTTCTATGTGTGAATGCAAATAACGGCTGTGTGTTTTACTGAGAAAAAGGAGCGGAGCATAAATCCACCACGGTAAAGTGTGTATGCAAAGCATGTCAATATGCTGTGAACATCTGAAACGAGAGGTGGCAGAGGAATGTTGACTGCATTAATTTGCCTTAAGTCTTGTATGAAACGCCATACGCCAGGTTTGTTAGGCTTTGGCACAGGATTGACAGGAGTGTGGGCTTTATTACTCCTGTAGTCAATAAATCTCCTATCATGACATCTAGGGCTGCGGCTTTTTCCGTGGAAATGGGATGCTGCTTGACATATACTGGCTTGTTGTGTTTTAATAGGTGTACGTGATAAAGTGTACAGTCAATAAATCCTATATCATTCTCACTTTTTGACCACAATGTCATATTCTGGTATTCAGCTGGCAACATAAGTGCAGAAATAGTACAGTCGATAGGGTAGGTTAGATCTATGTGACGACATGGTGTAGTTATATCATAACCTATGTCTGAGTTATGTGACAAAATCACTGTTTGACCTTCACTTGTGTGAGCAGTTATCATGTTGTTGAAAAGTGTGAGAGAAACAAAAGTGTGGCTCCCAGTCATGGGATTACCTGTTAGTGGCGTCTGTACACGTTTTTTTGGCACAGTGTGTGACATAGAGTACCGGACAAAAAGGATGTTGAGTTCATTCTCTGCTGAGGGTCCAGCTGACACAGAGGATGTTCCTTCTCCATCATGTCGGTACATAGGGCAGAGAAAACATAAGCTGTTATCAGTGTCAGCAAACATTTCACACTTTGTGTTAAATTAAATACACAAATTCATTTTTGCTCTGGGTGTCTGCGGCTGCTGGAAAACTGAGCTAAATTTGCACCTCTAGCTTGTCCAACAGTGCATAAAGCGTTTTATGAATACTAGGATAGATTCATCAGGCTTCTGTTTACACATAGTTACTGCATTTAAGTCAATTTTGTCTCTGGACATTGTTAGCAGGAATTTCTTTAGATTCTTAAAGAAATCGGCGACTTTGTCATTATTTACCCTCCTTTTGTCCATAGCGGTAACATTTGATGCATCACGTCGCGGCATTCTATCATATTTTCTACAGGACTTTTTAAGCAGACTACTTTTCTTATCACAAATGATATTCAACATTTCTACTGACCTGGTTTCTGGCGATAATCGTTCGGGATAAGGCTCCAGAAATAAATTAGAATGCATTGAACTCACAGTCCGTAAGTTGTAAACAAAGTCAGTCACATAAGCACTTCCGCATGTTCTGGATACGTAATCATGGAAGTCTTCGCCGATTCGTGGACGTGGGTTACACGTAACCGGAAATGGGAGGCGCACTGAGCCGTTATTTGAGACTTTATTTTGTATTTTATTAATTTTTGGTTTTACAGGTACTTTAGATTTTTTATCGGACCTGTCTGTGGTCTTTGAATAATTCTGACTCATGTTCAGTGATTTCCAGAGGGGTTTACACGCTAGGAGGATTTAGGTTAGTATTTTCGCTGCGGCACAGCTGAGGTCACTTTAAATTTATTGCTAGCAATTTTTTGTTTGTGTGAGCAACTCTCACATAGCGAGCAACTTCTCGCTTAACGAGCAACTTCTCGTAAAACAACAGGCAACTTCCTGTGTCTTTCTGCTTTTAATTTACTGCTTTTAACCCTTGTATGGTAATCGGGTCTGTGAGACCCGTTCAACTTCTCCCTGTGTCACTCTTTGGTGAGCAACTTCTCACTTAACGAGAAGTATTTAAGACAACAGGCAACTTCCTGTGTCACTCTTTGGTGAGCAACTTCTCACTTAACGAGAAGTATTTAAGACAACAGGCAACTTCCTGTGTCACTCTTTCTGAGTGAGCAACTTAAACAAAATTAAAATATTCAAGACAACAGGCAACTTCCTGTGTCCACCAACACCACACAAGGGTTAATTTACTTTATTCGGGGACTGAGGAAGTCAGTCAGTGTATCTCTCTGGATCACTAAGTGAAACTTCGTCAGCATATCCCGTTTTTTTTTGGATCGATCACTGAGAGAGGTATAATAGGTCTTTATATAAATATGAAAGACGCATATTTACCTTCTGTCAGGAATCCCACTTCTGACACCAAAATTGAAGGAAATTGCCATCCCGGGTTTCCTCCGTGGCGTGAGCGATAAGCAGAGTTTTGTCCTTTCCTTCTAAGATTCCTAATTATTTAAAGTAACACTCAGGTATGCCATTCAGCGTGTTAGTACGAGCTCGGGAGCAGCTTGGGAGAACAAGAAAACAGAGACTGCTTTAGGTTGCCTTCCCAATCGACTCAAAGGTTTATTTGATACACAGCAGTTTATATAGAGGAAAAAAAGGTTCGTGTGTCAGCTTTCCCAGTTCAAACCAGTACAGACCAAATAAGGAAACGTCTTCCTGCCTTGTGAGCAAAGAAGTATCCTGTGTGTAGTTTATCAGTTCAGCTACAATTTATGATCATCCCAGCAAAATACACAGAATACAGAGTTCTTTCATTAGTGAATTCTGAAACAAACCACCTGGCCTTTAACGAGCCTTTTTCTAAGAGATAAGGAAGGGAGGATGGGAGTAAGGAAGTGGTCTCGTCTCTGTGGTGTTTTCGACCTTGGGGTACCAGCCTGTGAGTCTTACACATTAATTCTTGGGTCACAGAGAAAGAGAAAAACAACTAGTATATAGGCCTTATTGAGTAACAGTTTTCCTGTATAAAACAATCTTCTGTAAATGCTAACCGTGGTATCAAAATATCATAACAGTTGGTATATAAACTGGACAGAGGATGTTAAAGAAGGAGCTGCAAGGAAGAAAACAGGAAGACCACGGAGAGCTAGTGTGGGAGAGGAGGATGTTAGAGACGATGCTCTGCTGTGATGACACTTAAAAAGAGAAGAAACTTGTGAATATGTTGGATAGAAAAAAATGAAAAGTCACTTTCATAAGTAAATCCTAGTACATGGCATGTGAAAGAAGCATGTAGTAAATGTTTTGTTGTATTTTGTTCATGTGAACCTGCATTAACACACTTTTCAAACCCCCTCATGAAGGAACCCCGGGATCATTGTTATCTGAGCGCACCAAAGAATGAAGCGTCTCACTGTAGCTTGTAAAATCAGTTCATTTCAATGAAGCTTTGTAAATTCAGCCTCCATTATGCTAATGCAACATTAGATCGAGTTAGCAAATAAAACATATTTAAGATATCATTACAAAGTGCTTTTTACTGCACACACAATCACTCTAAACATTACGGTAAACTTAAACGGCTCACCGCTCCAGCTCGTCGGTTAAATACGCTATCTGTGTCAGGTAGAGGTCCTTCTCTTTGTCCGCAGACCCGCTTTTCTCTGCAGGAAACTCGGAGTTTTCCTTTTTCGGTGTCTTCTTGTTTCCATCTCGTTTGTCGCTGCCTTTTCTCTCCGTCTTTCTGGGCATTGTGTCTCACAGAAAGTTAGCTAAAGTTTCCGCCGATAGCCCGGCGCGAGAAACTAAACGGCACCGTTGCTAGGCAATGCTGCCTTCAGTGACTTCTCGGAAACGGTGACGACTTCTTCTTTAACCTGATTCGTGATTGTGAATTGACTGAGATTTAAACTTTCTTGATAACAATTTAATACATACCGTACTGGAATAAAATACTTTCATGCCTTTTAAATGTGGCAGAGCTAATATATATTTCCATTCTGTTTAATATGCCATCATTTTCCCTTAAAATTCAGTTAATGTGCAATCACAAATAGAACTAAATGCATAGAAAATAAGAATGAAAAGAAAAGAAAAAAGACACTGGCGAGTACAAAAGAAATTGAAGACTGAGTTCATGATTGTAGCTAAAAGGTATCAACGGGGGAAAATATCAATATAATACATAATAACAGTGAAGCAGCATTTGAACTACACACGGAAAGCTTCAGAAACAATTCAGAGACTAAAGTGTCGAAAATGAAAGAAACTCTTTATATGCTTTCACTTTCAGTAGCACAAATTGGTTTTGCCATCTCCTTGTGTCCACCCAGGTAAATTAAATATATAAACACAACGTTATTGCGTGGCCATTCATCATTTCATTTCACTGCTTCATCAATGCAAACAAACCTCTACAGACCATTGCAAAAAGAAGGTCTGAGACCTAACTACAGGTATTCAAAGCCAACTTCATACCTACTTCTTGTTGCATGGTATACTCAGTTTAAAGCATAAATCATTGTGGGGGCTGGATTACATAGTTGGCTTTTATTGGCTCTACTGTTCATTTTACACTGATGATCATTTCAAAATAAGTGTCTCTCTCTGAGCTGCTGAGAGGCAGCATTTATTCATATTTATTATAAAGCGGTGGATGATAGGCACATACGTTTTCCATGTTGGTCTGCTGTGTTTTACAGGCCTGCTTGGACTGGATTCAGACTAATGGAGATGTTACCTGCATTAAACTGCAGACTTTATCACTGCATTATAATCTGTCATTATAACCTTTAGAGGCAATTAAACTCAGTGTTGCAGCCCTGCTTTCAGTTACTTTAGGACCTGAGCCAGTGAAGTGTAGCAGCTATTTATTTTGACTCAGTGATTCGGGGCTGCTTTTTAATTGGCAACTTTGTTTTATCCCCCTCCGTTTGGCTGTAAGGATTTTAATTGGCTGCCTCTGAGCTTCACCTCACTCCCTGTCTATAAATCCACCGGGCTGACTGACGGTGCGGAGGTCAGCTCAGTTTCAGCTCAGTCAAGCTGAGCAATTAATTAATTCACCAGCAGCCAAGGTGGGAAAAACACTGCAATAAATATGTTTCAGTGGGAAGATACTATAAAGAATATTACACTAATAGTAATAGTTATTTTAATTTGACAGGCAGAACAATTTCCTGTATTTAATTTGGGGGATAATTGGCATGAACCGTAGTTAAGTTGAATCTTCAGATTATAATACAGAGTCATGGTTATTTTCTGTTACCCACTTGGCCCACGCGTTGGTCCTTCACACTGCAAAGCTGGCACAGACTGAGTTAAAGTCCAAAGAGTATGCCTTTTTTCACTCTGCAAAGCCATCAGGTGGCCTCTGAGGACACTTTTCTGGTCCCTGCACCTCATAAGAAGAATTGTATTGAATTTTAAATTGTGTTTTTGAGTCAATATTTTTAACTCGTGTCTGGAGAGAGAGAAACGGGAGGCCTGCAGAATGATGCTTCTGTACTTCCAGCTCTCTCCCCCGCATTGTTTCCTCCCACTGGATCCCAGGCCTTCTGGGGAAAAAAACCAAAAAGCAGGGTGTGGAGGGACAGGGACCTTACAGCCTCCAGCCTGGCACCAGTGCATATCTTATCAGCCAGCCTCTGCTTGGGCTCAGCAGCAGACCTGTCCGTGTGCACACGTCTTCTCTGGGCAGGTCCAACAGTTATCAGCACTCCTTATTGCCAGGACCCATGAGCCAGGACAAGCAGAGTAAGCAGGTACCGGATTGCAGCGGACCGATGTCCCCCAAAGTCAAGAAATCCCCCAGGATGCCCAAGTGCTCCCGCTGTAGAAATCACGGATACGTGTCTCCACTGAAGGGACACAAGCGCTTTTGCAACTGGAGGGACTGCCAGTGTCCCAAATGCAAACTGATCGCGGAAAGACAGAGAGTCATGGCGGCCCAGGTAACTCAGTTTAGGCGCCCGTTAGCGCGGCTAGCTGCAGCTGAGAACAAAACTGCTTTTTAACACCAAGCCAAAGGTTTTGTGACCACACACAGCCACACAGGCTGTTTGGGACTTTCTATTTATGTCTGTGGACTTTTAAACCCTGTTTGCTGCGGGTGAGTCTGTTCATTAGTAATAACCACCCAGAAAGCAGCTAGCCAAGTTCGTACAGAGCTAACAGTTAGCTGCCTGACGGAGCTAAAGTTCAGGGTTAAAATGTTCCAGCAGCTGCTCACATTTATAAGATACTTACAAAAAGCAAAATGAATTCATTTGTAACTTTGTAATTTAAAGTGACAATTTAAGAGTTTGTAAAATAACATTTTAAATGTATTAAGTTACTAAAAATAACCACGTTTTTTTTCCTTTCAAAGAATATTTTTGTTGGTTCTTCCAGTATTTCCCCCACATTGATATCTACTGTTTTTTCTTTGAGCTTCTTTAAATCCATGTTGTTGATTCTGCTCTCTTTTTTAATGATCTATCCTGTAAAGAACGCTTTAATAACTGAAGTTTATTGTCTTTTTTAAATAGACTGTATTTAATCCTATTGAAAACCTTTTTTTTTTTAGCAGGAAACGCAGCAAAATTTAGAAATCAGTGGCTTTTAAAGTCAGTAGTGCTGGATAATTTCCTCATTTTCTAAAGAACAGATGAATAAGTTGGTCTAGCGTGGTCAGGTGTGTGAAAACTGATTTGGAAAACTGTTTAAAAAAGTTATTTGGAATTTCTGCTTGAAAGTGACTCTTACAGAGAACTGATACTAACAAAATGAGCAGATAAAGAATTAAAATGTCTTTTTAACTGGGTAAAACATCATGTTTTACTCGTGACCCTGAGATACATCGATGCACAGAGCTGTCAGTTTACAGAAAGCTGAGCTGATCACCTGATTGATTACACCAATCATTGATTGATTGTTTGTTAATTTATTTCAAACATGTAAACAATATACAGGTACATTTAGAAAAGAAAATAAGAGAGAGAAAAAAATACTATACAAAAATCAATACATTTCAATATTGCTACCATTCTGATTCATTTACACGTTGAAAGGGAAGAAGTACACACTTATTTGATCCCACCCCTTTGCCATAAATTATCATTCAATATTTAGTCAGCTTCCTTACTGATATAATTTGTAATAGAAATGGTGAACAGATTTCTAATATACTATATCCTGTACATCTTTTAATAGAGACATTCACATAATTTCAAGATCATATTTTTATAACTCTTTTTGAACTGTTTTGTGTTTGGACGTTGCTGTAATTCCATATTCAGACTGTTCCACAGTTTCACTCCATGAACAGAAACACAAAAGCCTTTTCTTGTAGTACGGACCTTCCCTGTTTTGAAGTTACAAAAACCCCTTAAATTATAACTTGCTTCTTTTAAAACAAACATACTCTGAATATTACCTGGCAGTTCTTTATTTTATGCTTTGAATAAAATTTGTGCTGTTTGGAATTTTACTAGATCGTCAATTTTCAATATTTCCTACTGCAAAAACAGTGAGTTTGTATGTTCCTGTAACCTGCAGTGTGGATGATTCCGACTGCTTTTTTTGAAGAGTAAAAAGTGACTGTAATGTTTTATAGCTGTTGCCCCAGACCTCTGCACAATAGCTTAAGTATGGTGAAACCAGTGAACAGTAGAGAATATGAAGTGATGTTCTGTCGAATACCTGCTTTGCCTTGTTTAGTGTTGCAATGCTTCGTGATACTTTGGCATGAATATATCTTACGTGAGCTCTCAGTTAAGTTTTTCATCTGTTATTACCCCCAGAAATGTATTTTCACTGACTCTTTCAATATCAACACCATTTATTTGAATCTCAGCATTTGTATTTAAACGACTATTTCCAAATAACATAAGTTTAGATTTATTTAAATTTAATGATAATTTGTTTTTATCAAGCCAGAACTTGACTTTACTTATTTCATATCCTCCAATAAATTCTGCAGATCATCACCAGAGCAAAAAATGTTTGTATCGTCAGCAAAGAGAACCATTTTTAATGCTTTGGACACTTTACAGATGTCGTTAATGATGTTGAATTTTGGGGGGTACACCACAAGCAATGTGCATACATAAGGAGCAACCACCATTTAATTTCACAAACTGCTTCCTCTCACTAAAGCGACCCCTCTGACACCATAACGTTCCAGTTTTCTTATTAATATATCCTGATCTATAGAGTCAAATGCTTTTGTCAAGTCTCTGAATAACCCAGCCACATATTGCTTTTTCTCTATGGAATTTGAGATGTATTCTATTGAATCTGATAGTGCCAATGATGGTGATCTGCTTGATCTGAATCCGTACTGACTCTCGGTGAGTCGTTTATCTATAAATTTTTCAGTCGGTTGTTAAACAGTTTTTCAAGAATTATAAACAACAAAGAGCTGCTGGTTTCATCTCGCTCAGCAGCCAGGAGCGTGTTTTCAATAACATCTTGTTTTATGGCGATATCAACAGTTTATCTGCACACAAACAATCTTATTATTGTCTAATCAGGTGTAATTACAATTTTCAGACGAGCCTCTGTTTAAATCTGTTCTGGGAAGTCAGCAGATAAGGGCAATGTTTGTTTCATGCTCTCGGTTCCTTATCAAACCTCTCCTCCCTTCCAGGTTGCCCTGAGGAGGCAGCAGGCCCAAGAAGAAGAGCTTGGGATGTGTAGTCCAGTGTCTCTGTCCGGTTCTGAGATGATGGTCAAGAATGAAGTTGGAGCAGACTGCCTGTTCTCTGTGGAGGGACGGTCCCCGACACCTACCAGCCACCCCACCTCTGCTGTCACAGGTAACCTCGTGTTACATGGACCTCGTCAGATTTTGTTGTGTTATGAACCTTATTATTAGAGATCTCCAGTGTTTTTAGTTATTAAACAAAAACAAAAACAAAAAAAATGCTATTAACGTGTCAAGTGTCTGAAAAAATTCCAGTTAATTCTCTCAAAGACACCTTTTCACCTGTGAGGTCTGGACACAGGTCAGTGTTACTGCCTGCACTTCAGCTGCTGGTCTGAGAAGCATCCACCTGCCTGCACTTCCTCCTTCTCTGTTGTGTGCCTGTCTAGATAAACCAGTTACCCCTCAGTGAATTAATGTTGTTGCTTTTTTAAAATGTTAATTGGTGTTATTGCTAATCCAAGGCTGAACAACATCCTGTGGACTGAACACGTTTCTAGACGAGAACAAGAGACTCTGTGATAACAAAGGACACTGGAAACTTGAAAATATGTCCTTGAGTTTTTCTTCCAGGTTGTGTGGAAGCTGACACAGAAGAGTGTTTCGCTGATAACGCTTAAATGTGATTTTGGGTCAAGGCTGCTCTTATCTTGCACTTTGTATGTTTGTATGTGTGTTCCTTTTATTTTGAGGGAACGGGGGGGTAGAGATGAAGATTGAGGTATAAAAAGGAGTGGAGCACTGTGTGGAGCTGCTGATGGCAGGAGTTGGGACAGTAAATGTGATCATGTTTGGCTCCAGTGGTGCACAGTGTCTTCCCTGTGCAAAGATCAGGGTCTGCCTGGGAAGAATGTGTCCTTGCTGATAAGAAACGTACAAGCGAGAGTGAGTAATGATGACTTAATGGTCATCTTCATCCTGAAAAATGACAATTTTATGTTTGACACCAAGTACAGCTGTCACCTGAAGATGGAGCTGTTGGGCAGCATGTTTCAAAATGAACTCTTTCTGTCTCCTTTAATGATCTGAACAAGTGTAACTTAAATACTGAGAGAAGTTAATTGTTACATTTTAGCATCAGTAAAATGTGAGACGGGCTTAATGAGACTTGTTTCCTTGTTAAAATTGCAACAAAACACAAACACGAGCGTTTGAAAACATCCTGAACATCATATGTTAAATTACCTGACAGTGCTGAAACAACCAGCCACAGACTTCACTCTTCATCCTCTCGGTCTCATCGTGTTTTGTTTGTTTTTGTGTCCAGGGACCCGCTCAGCATCGTCCCCCAGCCCATCAGCCGCTGCCAGGGCTCATACCGAGGGACCGTCTGACCTCCTGCTGGAAACCCCCTATTACAATTTCTACCAGCCTTCGCGCTACCCCACCTACTATGGAAACCTTTACAACTACCCGCAGTACCAGGTGAGCCACAGCAGCGACAGTCAGTGTGATCAGGAGCTAATGAAGGCGTGAGCGTTGGTCCTGCTTGTTGGATACGTTGATTTGACAGGAATTTTAAACAGCTGGGTGAGCTCGGCAGGACAAATCTGTCCGTGTGCGTCAAGCTACAATTCATAATCGTATTACTTTAACCCAGTTACATCAAACGTGACCCGCTACAGGGGATTAACTGCTGTGGCTTCAAATATAAAAGAACCGCTTTTGTGTTGGAATGTTCTTCATGTTTAGGAACAGGTCTGCACATAGTTTATTGTTCGCGTAGCAGCAAAGCCTGCAAAGCAGCATGTGAGAAATTCATGTCACAGAAACGGGAGGTAAGCGGCTTTACGGCGCTTCAGTCGGGAAAGGCTTCGCTTTCACGCCAACTTATCACGAGAGTGTCGTGTTTCTCTCAGACAATCACTGGTGTTAAACCAGTGTTAAACTGGTGTTAAATGATCCTCATTTTAAATGAGTGTTGGTTAGATTGGCACTGATTTGTTATATATGTAGACAGTCACAGCCCAAAAATACTTGTAACTCACAGTTTTGATTATGTTAAACTGATATTTTAATGTCTAAATTCCAGCCTCTTGTTGGGTTTGTGGCTATAAAGAGATCTCACAGGTCTGCTTCACTAAGTCAGTGTGCAGGCTACACTGCTTTTATTTGCCAGTTACTTTGGACTACATAAACAGGAAAGCCTAAATCTGAAGTTGCTTTGCATTTAATCCTCTGGGGTGTCTTCACTCTGTCAGTAGGTCTGCAGCTTCTCAGTCCTCCAGGTCATGGCAGTTTTAAGTGCTTGAACTGAAAACAGCTGGAGTATTTTGATCATTAGGATGTTTCACCCGTCATCCGAGAGGCATCTTCAGTGCTCAAAACTCAGGTAGTTTTTCCCCAATGCAGAGGCCAAAAGGTCGATTCTGTTCATCTTCACGTTTACATCATCATCATCATCCAGGTGACTTCTTCAGTCTCAGCTGACTGCAGGTTTCAACCTTATAAACGTACATTTGCATAATGACTGAAACCAGCCCACTGAAGGAACAATGGGCTGGGAGATCAGTTCATTGATCATTAATATGCAAATCATCATGAACATTGATCAACAACCACTGATCAAGTCAGCTCAGACTGAAGAAGTCACTTGGATGATGATGAAACAGATGAACAGAATCAACCTTTTGGGATTTACTTACCTGGATGTTTGAGCCTGAGCATCAAGACACCTAAATGCAGAGGTGTCAGACATAAGGCCCGGGGCCCAGAATCAGGCCACCGCTGACTCCAGTCTGACCCAATGGATTTTTTACAGCGCTTCTTATTAATAAAGACCTACCCCATGACAGGGCTGTATGACCAAAATCTCATATCCCGATATAAGACATCTATCGTCCGATAACGATATAAATCACGAAAATGTAACATTTTCTGTAAATTCTGTGAATCTCGGGCAGCTCGACTTGTATGAAGTGTTTCCAGCTGCGTGTCGTGTAGCTGGAGTCGAGTGTTTTAACTGATGCATGAAACGATGCATTTTTAGACATAAGTTGTAACGGCCGCCGTTTTCTTTGTATTTATTACACGGCGTGCGGCGGGGAAAAGCCTGTTCTAAGGTTTGCGTCTAAGGTTTATTTTTTAGCACCTGGCGGCTCTTTTTTGCTTCTCATCCGTAAACACTCTGCATCTTTCACGTGATTCAGCTTATTTTGAAAAGTCTCAACAGGATCTTGAGCTTTATTCTGAAAGGTTTATGTGGAAAATAAACAAGCGGACACGCGATGGTTTTATTGTCGTTGTTGCTAACGACAACGCATAAAAACAGGTGCTTGTCCGTCTGTAGTGGTTATATTAAATATAAGAGAAAGAGAGAACTTTAATAAATTAATATAGACACTACAGTGACCATCAAAACAATGAAAACAGTTTATTTTGCGACACCACGAAACAAACGATAGCGTAAAATGAAACGATAGACGTTTTTATATCGTTATATCGAACAGCCCTACCCCATGATCATTTATACTACACCACAGTAACTCAGTTAAACATACGTTTACGTGACAGAAAAGTTTAGTTTTTTCAGTGTTTAATATGAAAATGTTTCTTTTTTAATTCACAAGAATTAATTTCTTACAGTTTAAGCCCAAAGAGTCGTGTTGATTATACCGTCATGTATCTGAGATGAGCTAAAGTTGAACTTTCTCACTTTGGGGTTTCTGAGGGTGCAGTTAGACTTCTTTACACTGACAGAACGCAGAGTTTCACTGGTCCCGCCCCCTGAAGCTCAGAGTGGGCCTACCATATAAAATGAGTTTGACGTGCTTGCCTTAGTGGTCACTTTATAGTATGTTACAGTCCTGCAAACCCAGAGGATAAAGATGTGTCCAGTTTCTGACTCCAGGTCCGCTGCCTCGCTCTTACTGCGCTCAAGTACAGACCTCTGTTTAAATCACTGAAATGAATTTGGGGCTGATTATACTGGATGTTTACTGCTCGGTCAAAAGAAAAGCGATGAAAATCAATCCAGTGTTAAATCATCTTTAAGGATACTTTAGTGAACTAAAGGTGTCTAAAAACAGAAACCAGCTGTGAAAAATAAAAATCAACTCTAGACTTTGGATGGCTGCAAATTAACTGCATTCACAAAGTGTTTGTATCCAGATAACTGCTCTGAACTTATGTATAGAATAGAATAGAATAGAATAGAATAATCCTTTAATTGTCCTGCAGGGGAAATTTGGTTCTAAAGGCAGCAAAAAAACACCTATACAAGCAGAAGAGGACACAGGACGGAGACACACAAAATTGTTACATATTTCCATCATGGACAATCGTTACCAAAACAGTTCTGTGCTGTTATTAAAATTAAAGTACAGATAAATGGCAAACCCAGCTGTAGTGTGCAAACAGAGCAGGATATGAAAGTTTAAATAGTTAAGAATATTTAGAATAATTAGAAAAGTGCAGATTGTGTGTCGTACCTGTGCATTAAAAAGTAGACGTGTAACTTCCAATAAGTTAGTGTATATAAACTGAGGAAAGTAGTTGTAACAGTAGTAGTTGTTCGGTTGATTAGTGGAAATTTACTCCACGACTAAAAACATTGAACCCAACACTGAAACTAACAAAGCTGAACCCAAAGCTCTTAACGAGTAAACCAAAACAAGCAAACCTGCTGTGGAAAGAGAAGAAAAGTGAACAGATTTCAGAACAAAATAGAAATAAAAGCTCTGATGTTGCTGTATGTTTGCTTATTGTAATCACATTACATTTGAAAACAGCCCCAGCTGATTTCTAACAGAAGCCGCCTGATGAACGATGTCTGTCAGAACAGTTTAAAGGACTAAATGAGGGACAGTGTTCATGTATGAGACTGATGAGGAACTTGAACGTGTCCTGATGGAGAAGGTTCGACGTCTGTGTTCAGGAAATGTAACCGAGCTCCGTCAGTGATGCATCAGCGTGTCCTGTACTCATATAACCGTATACGTGGTTACACCCAGGTCACAACTCAATTGAAAAAAGTCAGCGCTGATGGTAAAAGAGAGAGCAGGGCACACACACACACACACACACACACACACACACACACACACACACACACACACACACACACACACACACTAAGCTTATGCATGGAGCAGATTAGATCTATAACTCTCCTGCGTTTGTGTTTTTATGAAGAACATTTGTACCCCTCTCTCCGCCCTCTCCTTCTCTCTCAGTTGCCCCAGTAGCAACGTCTACTTTTGGGGTCACTGCCTCCGCGATCCTGCCCGCGCACAGCAGAGCCTGAATTGCAAAGGTTAATGGTATTGTCTGTCGGCAGAGGAACACACCGCTATGCCTCAGCGCCCGAGGGAGAAAGCCAGCACATTAATGCTAATCAGTTAGCGCTCTTTAGCATAATTTGGCCATCCGCTTTTGTGATTTATGATATTTTCAGTGAAGTTGTCAGGTTGAGAGGGCTACGTGCTGTGGTTATTCAATATCAGAGGCGGATTTTTTTTGTATTTGTACGAGGAGCTGATTTAATGAAGATGAGTTTTAGAGCAGCAAACACTCAATAAATAATATCTGTAAGTAGAAAGGTGGGATGAAATAGTTCATTGCCTGATTTTAACATTTGGTTAAAGAGAAAGAAAGAAGGAAACCGTTGTGTGTCTCCTTTACCCGTCCTAAACCTCCAGTTCAGTGAGCTGCATTCAGATTTTAGTATCCCAAACTGAAGCGAGTCCTTGAGTTGCTCACTTTAGATTTTGTCTCCATATTTGATGCTAAGCAGTTATCGCTGTCCTGTTTCTGCACGATGCAGAGAGCACGCCTGAGTCAATGCAAGCCCAACAGCCTTTAACTTTTCATTCGTTGGGGTTTTTCTCAAGGTGTCCCTTTATAAATACAACATCTCATTGTGAGTGCATAAATGACACTATGCACATCTATAAATCTGTTGATGCTGACAGAGGTGATGGCAAAGGCGAATCATCATTAACTGTGGATGGATCTACTATGAAACTTCCAGAACTAAGAAATAAATGGTTTTCTTCACTGTGAGGCAGGAAACTCCTGACAAAGTGTGTAACAGGAGAAAAATCTGTACAGTTCACCTTGTTGCTGTAGTCGTGGGCTCACGGTCAGAATAATCTTGGTGGCTCATATACATTTTTTAATTTAAACACTGGTTTTCAGCCATGCATCCATATTCTGCTGCTGATCTGAGAGGCAGCAGTCTAAGCAGGGACCTCCTCGAGCGCTGAGGTGTCACCAAGCTGGCTGAGAAACATAATCTGACCAGTGTGCCCGAGGTCTTCCTGTGCTCTCCTACTGGTAGGACTATGATTCCTACGATGCCCAAACCACCTCATCTGGTTTCCTTATAGAAGAGTAGCAGCTTTACTCGGAGTCCCTCTCAGGTGACGAACTACAACTACTGCTGGATGGAACAGGGTTCACTCTTAAATGAGCTGTGGGCCCCTGCTGGCAGTGTCGTCTCATTGGAGGGTCACTGTAGTGTTCAAGTGTACAAAAGAAACAAACAACCACAAATGTTTGTTTGGTACCACTGCTTGCATCCACGACCGTAGGCGAGGGCGGGAACGTAGACGGAGCAGTAAATCGACAGCTTTGATTTCACACTCAGCTCTCTTCACCGTAAAGATGGGTACAGCGTTCAGATCCCCGCGGACTCCTGCTCCTCTCTCCACCCACTTGTGAACCCGACCCACAGATACTTGAACTCCTCCCAAACACACCATTTTGTGGCCTCTGACTTTTCTTGCCAGCTGTTTCACGCTTGGCTGCAAACCCTCCAGTTTAAGCGAGAGGTCACTTCCTGATAAAGCCAGAAGATCGGCAGAAAGCACAGAGGTGATCCCGAGGCCACCAAGCCAGAAACCGCCGGCCACACTTTGCTGCGCCTGGAAATTCTATCCATGAAAGTTACGAACAACAAGTTTCAAGTCAAACTTTGTTATTTTTTATATTTCTGCATCTGCTTTTTGCCAGTTTGTTTTCGTCTGTTCTGTTTTTATGTTTTGTTGGCACTTCTTAACGCCTCACTCATGACTGAGGTGAAATATGCATTTCCCTTAAAATCATTAAGCTAATGCGTCATAATAAAGTGATGCGCAGGTCCTGAGCTCTTCCCACTGTAACACCAGAGGAAACAATGTGGTCTTTATCAGTGGAAGGCCATCTGCCTCCTCCTTTTCTCCTGTGCACTCAGTGATGCTTGGCTGTCATGCAGGTGGATGGTGATAATATAAGGGTAGTGTAGAGCTTCCAGACAGGAGATGGTGCCAGATAAGAAGACAGGCCCTCTCAGGGAGGTAAGGAAGCCCCTCCTTAAGGACTCAGCAACTTATCTGGGTGGTTCAGAGGAGGCACTGTAGGTCTGTGAGCAAACCGCAGCGTACGGCCGTCTTACACGTTTGGCACAAGTTGTTACTGATGTCATGGTGATAATGGTGGCTTTCTCTTCACTCACCATTTATTTCAATATTAATATCAGTGCTGTCTGACATGTGCCTTGTTTAAATCGCTTTGGTTGGTACATCCAGGTGTTCTCCAGACTGAGTGCAAATAAGGCAAAAACTGCACACGTGATCTGTCCACTGCTGAAGCAGGACCACAGGAGAGCCGATGCTGCACGCCTGACCCGACAGGCTGATATTGAGACGCATGTGCACGTCCAGTTTGTAGCAGTGGCCCTTGTTATATTTTAGTCTTGACCACAGAACTCGTAATATTTTAAAGAAATGCTGCTTTGATGTTAAACTGCGCTTTGCAGTAAAAACTGAGCAGCAGTTTCTTCATTCGCTTACAGGCCTGCAGACTGTTACTGAGGGCTGCTGCTGGCCTGCAGACCACGCTTTGAGAACCATGCCCCCTTTCCTTTAACAAACAAACACCTTTATACAGAGTACAACATGTAGTGAAATTCTTGTGTCCAAGCTGCAGACAGGCTGCAGACATAGCTGCGGGAGTTTTGGGGTTTTTTTTGCGTGGGGGGTCTAGCCAGGACCCTTACTGGATACCGGGTGGGAATCAAGCTTGTGACTCCCGTTCCAAAGGTGTGTAGTCTTACCACTACACCATCCAGCTTCCTTCCCTCCACTTGAACTGGAGTCAGCTGATTCAGGCACAAGTGTGCAGAAAAAAAGGCGCCTATGATTTTTCCTGCTCATCCTTCATGCAGATCATTAAAGATTTGCAATGCAAACAGCAGCACATTTGTACCTGTAATGGCGTTACTGAATTTAGTACAATAACGGGTTAAATTACTGCAAAAAAAAGTTTCATGCGTGCATGTGGAAAAGATTAAGAAACAGCAGCGCGACCTCTGCACAGACCTGAGCGAGCACCAGTGAGAATGATAGCGGGCTGCAAACCAGCATGACTGAAGGCAGCCGTGGAGACGTTACTGCAGGTTAATCGGACACTTTATTAGATTCATCAGTAAGATAGAAGAAGGGTATCAGCTGGCACTGCGATCAGCTGATCAGCCTGGAATTAAAGTTAAGCTTGACTGTGTGACTTAATTCAACTCTTATCACTGAAGGACATGTTTTTGTTTCTGTTTCCAAAGTTTGATGCTTTAGGTGAGCGTGTTAGGGTGAAGCTGCACTTTGACTGACGAGGACACACACAGTTTATTTATAGCACATAATCATAAACATTTGGAATGAAAACCTACACTGTTCACAGAAAAACACAGTAAACTGGAAATAATCTGATAAAGCAGTGGTATTCAGATTTCTCCGGGCATAACCACGTGGTCGGTGTGAATAACCAGCCTGATTATGGTCGCGTGTCTGAAGGACATCCCAGGCAGCTGTTATCATCTGGGTGTTTTGAGCTGCTTTCATTATTTTAACCGACACATTTTGAACCTGTTTGTGATCATTTCTCCTGACTTCTTCGTTGGTGTTGCTTCCAGCTTCAGCTTCCCATTTATCACTCCATAACCCCCCACAGCTTTGTGAAAGCCTGATTGGTGGCTGGTGGATCCAGCTGCTGTCGAAGGTTTATTAATCATCTGTGGGGAAAATATGTTTGAACACCATTTGTCTCTTTGTGTGAGAACACCAACACTGAGCTAATTTAAAGTCCTGCTTTTTACAAAGTGGCACAAACTATCACCTGACTTGATGACAGGTCAGATGATGTGGACAGTTAGCTACACACTGTGGCATCGTGCTGAACCCGGGGATGTGCTCGCCGCCTCTGGATGTAAACGTATGGAAAAACTCAGCCTCGGCGAGCAACTTTGCCAGTTTTGTTTGGTGCTCCGTGTGTCCCGCTTAACCATCAGCGCGGTGCACTTTCAAGACTCCAGTTCCAATCTGTATTGTATTTTTCACGGCCTAATACAGGAGCCGAGTGTAGCTTAAATAACAGTTTATAAAGCTGTCGCAGAACCGATGGTGTGGACAATACGGGTGACGTATTACAGCCTGACAGAAATCAAATTCCATAAAAATGAAATTGAAAACCCTCAGCGAGGCGGCCTTGCTGCTGAGTAGACAGCTCGTTTTAAAGTTTTCAGAGGACTGAGGAAAGCCAGCTCTGGGTGTTGCTGCCCATTTTGAGAACAAGCCGCGGGCCTGTGAAATCACACACTGCTAATTTTCTGTCATATATTATTTTACGGCTGTATTTCTTTCTGTCACTCCGAGTTGTTAAAGTGTTGCCTGTGAAAATCTGATGTATGAGATGAAGGATTTTACAGTCAGAATCTGTGAGTGGACTCACACAACAGCGGCGTTTATATTGTATTATAAATATATCCAGTGGTGGTGTTAGCGGGCTCTGATGTTCTGATGAAAGTCATAAAGCCAGTGTAAACCACTGTAACCTCACAGAGCTGCAGGAAATAAACTGTATTTTATATAAAACCTTTATTTAAAGTGCAGATCTTAAGATCATGTGACCCCAGTAAGGCGCATAGCCTCTGTTGAACCAACGGCTGGTGTTTGACTCACAGAGCAAAAGTCACAGGAAAGACTTTTTAAAGCCGGAACAGTTCTTTGTTCTTTTGAACAGTTCCCATGAAAATCTCCAGTTTTTATCAGCATGTCTTTAAGCTCAGTTTTTTAATTCATCATGTAGCTACCAAGATATCAGCTCAGACGGAAACTATTCAAACACCTCAGAAAGAAATCCCCTTGTGTGCAGCTAAGATTTCAGTGTGAGCATTTAAGATCAGGACATTTTTGTCGTTAGCAAAACCAAATGTAGACTGATGTTAATTTTAGCTGTTTGCTAATCTGTCATTATCGCATTTATAACAAACAATTAAAAAGAAGCGACAGAAACACCCTTCAACTCTGTTATGAGTGATGTTGTATAGTTTGTCCACCAGAGGGCGCTCTGCAACTTCCCCAATAGCAACAAACATGTTTGGAACCAACAACCAGCTGATCCAAGAGTAAACAAGCAGATAAATAACTGCACACAACAAATGTTACAGATCTGTTTAGGTTTTGTTTGTCTGGAGGCAAAAAATATATATTTAATATCATATTTAATATCCGATAATTAAAACATTTTGTTTCTAGTCTCGTGTTTTTTTTCTGTCGTCATCTTGTCATATGATGGTTTTGTTTCTGCCCAGCGGGGACCCCAACATGAACTTTTATGGAGAGCTATTTAATCCTCATACCACACCTTCAACCATGGGTCAGCTCCTAAATATGAAGACTGACCTTAATTCAGATCTTTGGTGGATTAAGGAGGACCTCCAGGCCTCCACTTTCTGGACCTTTGCTGTTTATGCAGCAGTGTTTGTATGTTTTCAATCTAAAAGTGCCTGTCTTTGTGTTTTACTTGCATAAAGCAGATGCCTCATGGCGATGGCCGCCTGCCCAGCCACAACGTGTCGTCTCAGTACCGCATGCACTCCTACTACCCAGCAGCCACCTACCTGACTCAGGGCCTGGGCTCCACCACCTGTGTGCCACCCTTCTTTAGCCTGGATGACAGCAATAACAGCTGCTCTGAGACCATGGCAGCCTGTGAGTGACACACAACAACACACTTCTCAGGCTCCATAAACCTTTACCCAGACTTTTATCAACAGTACATGGAAGGGAGGATTGCACTCGAATCCAGAGCGCCATAAAATGCACTTTTTACTTTGACTAAACTTTTTTCCTTCCTGCTTCTGATGCAGTTCTGTGAAAGCAGGTCTGACCCGAGCGTTTCTGAAGCTACAAAGTTAAAAACAGTACTGCTCTGTTTCTTTTTGGCATGTTTAAAGATGAAGTAGATTTGATCCCCTGATCTCTGCAGCTCTCGATTTCTGGCACTTGCCAATCTCAGACGCTGATCTCTTCTTAACGTAGCTGCTGACGGAGGTGGCTTGGATTTTGTGCCTTTCTCATGCCTGTGAATGTGGGCTCATCAGATTGTGTGTGTGTTGCTTCACATGTTCAGCACAGTGTTTTTGGAATTTGTAAAGACTGCATGTAAGTGCATGATAAGAGAGAAGATCCAGCATAAAGCAGAAGAGATAGAGGGAGGCTGCTCGACTAATAAGGCCAAATGGAAATTAAGGACATTTAAAGGATTTGCTGTTTGATGGTTTTCAGGCAGGATAAGCTTCAGATCAGGATTCTGGCTCTGCAGTGGACGTCGTTATTAGATTTAAATGTGTTCAGAGAGCACACGACATAATCTTAACAACTCTCAGATAAACTTGTTAGTAACAGAGGACTGCAGCATGCAGAGGTTCACATTTGCATGAGCACAGTGGGAGTGCAAAGGCTGGTTTGACTGAGGCATTGAGGGTTTGATGTCTTGATTTTGTGTTATGATTTTTATTATTTGTTGTAGTTTCTGTTCCCTCCAAGGATCTCGGACTGTTTTTGTTCCTGTTTTAATTTGAAGTGTCTGCCTTTTGTGTCGTTTGTTTTGTGATTGTTGGTGCTGTTGTTGCGTTGAGTGCTCAGTCTTTGTTCATTTGTCTCCACACACCCTGACAGAAGGTGTCTCTCTGAGTTCCTGTGATGGAGCTGCGTCTGAGTCAGTGTTAAAACTCAGACTGTTGGACGGTCGTCTTCTGTATCTGTTTCATGATTATCGGCGTTTTCTTTCACACCTGTTACCTGTACAGATCTGGGCTGTTCTAATCCACACCTGCCTCATTTTTGTGATCCTCAGATATATGTAGAATCATAAACCTGTAGGTTACATAAATTCTGTAGCAATTAGCATAAAAAAATCTCTTTTTCCTCTTTCCTCGTGTGTTTGTCTCATATAAACCTTTGCACATTGCAGAGATTCACTTCTATAAAGCCTTAAATTAAAATCAAGTTTTCTTTTAACTATTTCTGGCACTCTTTGGCACAGGATAATCCATTTTTCCTTCCTTGCACTTGGCAACAGTGGGAAGGAAAAACTGACTTTTAACAGGAAGACAGCTGGTGTGAAGGAAAGGGAGACATAAGGCACGCAGAGGAGGAGAGCCAGAGATTAATAATAACTAATGATAGGAAATGAATGAAAATGAGTCATAGACGCACCTTGGTTGCAGAGATTTTTAACACTGTGAATATAACACTCAGTTCCCTTCGTGCTTACATCTAAAAACTGGGTTTGTTTTATTTTTAAGGAACTAAAGATGAAGGTTGTATTGTATGTTATTGCTCATATATAAAGGATATAGGGGAAGCGCATCAACAGTACAACATAAATATCCTTCTTTCAATGAATCGGAGCGCTGACACCACCAGCATCGCAAACCTAAAGACCCCCACGTCTCTCCTTGTGTCTGTATTTGTTTATGACTTTCACCTGTCCTTTTCCTGTGGGGGTCCCACGTCAGCCCCCTGCTGTGAATCGCCATGCTCCATTACAAGATAACAACGCTCTCTGTGGGTGGCCCCGCAGTTAGAGGCAGAGGATCAGCCTGCCTCAGTCGGTTCTTTCACCTTTACTGTGGTTTCTCTCATCAGGAAGCGTGTACTTGCATATATACCTGGAGACGTTTTTTTTAATTAATCGAATTTTTAGCTTCTAAACTTTAGAAATTAAATGAGCTTATGTGTTTTTAAAGATACAGAAACGGCCTTGGTGGCTTACTGAATGTAATAAAAACAGCACAGCAGATCCCCAAAGACATTAAAGTGGCTCAGTATAGCAGAGGGAGGCACAGAGCAGTGCAAAGAAGAGCTGTCATTTAACACTGACACGAAGGTTGATGGTTTATTTGAAATGACAGAGACTGTGAGTACACTGCTAACGTTACAGTTACTTTATGTGTTTAATGTTAGCTGCTGCAAACATTTTGATTGATTCCACATCGACACTGTGCTGTCTCACACAAAAATGTGCATCTCAGGGGATCATGAACTCATGCAGCACAAATTCTGGATGCAGGTCTTTGAGCTGTGTTGTTTTTCCTGTGCTTGTGCACTTCCTTCTTCTGATTCAGCTGTAAGGACTAGAGATGGACCGATCCGATATTAGTATCGGTATCGGTCCGATACTGACCTAAATTACTGGATCGGATATCGGAGAAAAATAAAAAATGTAATCCGATCCATTAAATATCACGAAAGCACCTCACAAAACTTGCAACACGCCGTAACTCACCTCAGAACGTTAGCAGTCGGAGCAGTATGCATCATGTGATAGAGCGGCTGTGGCATGCGGGACCTGTGGTCTGGATAGCATTTGGAGCTTCGCTAGCAACCTGGCATTTCATCTCCGACAAAGTTATCCCCGAGAGAAGTAAAGCAAGTGTGTAAGTCCATCTCTGAATGTTTGTAAAGCATTCCTGCGTTAAGCTTAACGAGCGACTGCCTCTCGCTCTCCGGCTGCTACTTAAATCGTGAAACTGATTAATGATCAGCTGATCGGCTTTTCTGTCGCGAGTCCGTGTCTCTTGTTTGTTTTTGGCCCACTTTGCACCAGAAAGAGGAAAACAGCGGCTGAACAACAGCAGAACGTTTAAGCTTGATGAGCTGTTGTTAGAATGTATTTAATATTACTTTCTACTCGAGGATCTTTTTCTACGTAGCTGACGCTGGTAACTGTGCAGGGGCGGATCTAGCAAAGTTTAGCCAGGGGGGCCGATAGGGCATGAACAGGGAAAAGGGGGCACAAAGACATACTTTTCTTTCTTATTCTCATTTAAAATGTCGAGCTTTTAATAAATAATTATCTGACACCCAAAGTTTTAATTTAATGTAAAATGAATAGAAGTCAATTACTGTATATAGTGACTATTAAGTCTAATATATATACCCCTAGTAAGCTATAGTACTTTTTACTTTGGGAAGGTACCATCTGTGCAGTCTGCAATTTTGTTGAAGAAAGATGTTGAATCTATTTAATATTTCTTGAAAAATAATTGATTTCTGTGCATTTTTTTTCACACTGCATCAAATTAAGGTTGATTACGTCGATTAAGCATCATGAGGTGGCGCGTGAGGGGTGGTTCCCCATTTTATTTATTTATTTTTGTTGTTGCTGGGAGTTGGAACCCTATTAGTTAGGTTGCTTAATATTTCTGCTAAGTACTCTTTAAAATACCAGAATAGGGAGGATGGTGTAGGTTTAAGTTTATTAGATTGATCAGTATTGCTGAACTATGAAATATTTTTTTTGCATACAGGTATAACAGAATAGCTTTAGTGTAGTTGTTGTTTTAAACTTGAGTATGAACTTATACAAAATGCAGCAAGATATTTAAAAAACAGTTTTGTTGATTAAAAAACACTATATCGGATTCATATCGGTATCGGCAGATATCCAAATTTATGATATCGGTATCGGTATCGGACATAAAAAAGTGGTATCGTGCCATCTCTAGTAAGGACAGACTTGAACACTTGTCCCTGCACCTCAGTACAAACACTACAGAACAGAAACAACATTGATGGCGTTTTCAGGATTTTAAGTGTTCGTCCTGGTGACATCTGCACTACTCTCTTACAAATGTGATTTTGCTTGAAGCATCTGAGCTGCCACAGGAAACAGAGCCTGCTTGTCTCAGCCCAGGTACCTGTTCTCCTCCAACACATCAGGGACATAAAACACTCATCTGAAGTGCTGTTTTTGCGTTAAACTGTTGGTTAGCATGCGAGTAAAGGAGGTTGCTAGCCCAGACTATTGACTAATAAATTAGTCTCCATCAGATGTTATCGTTTGCTTGTTTAGATCTTCATTTTATTGTAAAAAGGTAAAATCAGTGCTACAGTAAAGATAAACCGAGAACCTCCCCACGCTGTCTCGTTTCTCATATTTTATTAAATCATGTTTCACTTCAGCCGACCTTCCTCGGGTACAAAAACCAGTGTTTTCAAAATGTTCACTCCCATCCACCCGGCAGAATTCCAATTAGGGAATATTGGATGTTGAAACACTTGACACGTGTTTGCTGTTAATCAGATGATGGCGCATTATAATAAAAACACAGGAACAGACTCACTAACAGGAAGAAGGATGAAGGATATCTGCTTCCATCGGTGGGGTGAGTGGGGTCTGCTGTGGGCTAATACTGCAGCTACTGCTGCACAGGCTCTGATAATGTGGTTCTCAGAAGGAATAACTAAGCGTTTAAAAGGGAGGCCTGTTGGGTGGAGAATGTTTTTCCTTGACTCAGCTTATTGTCATCATGCTTGCTTAGTTCAGACACAACCAAACTTGGTGTGTGGGTGTGCGCCGTGTCTCCCAGAGCTGGAAGATAAAGCGTGTTTCAAGGCTGCGTTTAATATGTCGGCTGTTAGATCACTCCTGTGCTTCTGTAAACGGCAGCGTGCATGTGTCAGGCCGCGGCCTTGATGTCTGCTGAGGCTCGTTCACATCTTATCTGCAAGTTTTTGGACAATGACCATTTTTGTAGCTTTGGCTCTGTGTGCATGTCAACTGAAACTGCCAAGAAGTGAACACTTTCAGCTTGGCTTCAACAACTGCATCAACCGTTTCAGGATTATAAACACTTTTATACACAACTCCATCATCAGAGGCTCAGGAAGTGGCAGATAAAAAATGTTTTTTATCTGCCACTTCCTGAGAACATGAAAACTTGATGTTGATGGAAGTGAAGTTGGCCGTCGTTAGACTGGAAATAAAGGCTTGTAATAAAGAGATGTGATGCAAGGTGCAGGTGACTGCTGGTTTTCTTTGTTGTTTTGGTGTAAAATCATGTTTCTGATTTGGAGTTTTGCTCATTTGGAGTTCAAATGATGAGGAAGAGAAAACGTCTGTGTCCTGTGACAGTTTGGTTTGGACCTCAGTTCACAGCCATGGTTCTGGTTCATCCCTTCAGGTGCACAGGGGTGCAGCGGTTACTACTGTGGCCTCACATCAGGAAGGTCCTGATTCCAAATCCACCGCCCGGCCGAGACCTTTACAGACTTGTATGTCTGCTCACTCTTCTACAGTTCTCTTCTTCCTCCCACAGTCCAAAGACACGTTAAACTTAGTGGTTCTGAACTGGTCATAGGTGTGACTCGTGTGCTACCCCTGAAACAGACCAGCGACCCCCCCCCCCCCCTCTCTCGCTCCACAGCAGCTGAAATAGGCTCCTGCTTTCTGACAAGCACTTAGGAAAATGGATGGTCGGGTTCATAACTTGTTTTTCTTTAGAGGGATGCACAACAGAAACAGGGTGAAATGTATTTTTACTGCAGATCAGATCGCTTCATCATGGACCAGCCTGTTAAGAATGACATCATCGTTTGTACCGTGAGCTTAGTCTCAGCTAACGGTCACAGCATTACTGTCGTCGTATTTAAACAGAAATATTCAGTGTAATCAATGAAATCCACTCTTTTCCTAAAGATAACTTTTGGACAAGAACTTTAATTATTATAACAGCAGTCGATTAATCATTAATCAAAAAATGTGTTACTTCTAAGACAGAAAGTCCAATAATTGACATAAAATAACTTGTTTTGCTTCATGCAGTAACCAGAAGCAATCCAGCAAGAAAAACTGAAAAAATGACTAAATTTAAGGTTAATAAGTAATCAATTAGTTTTTACATTTATAAATAAATAGTTGAGGTTAATTTTCTTCCATTCACATATTGATTTTGGACTGTTTACTGAATAAACTGAACACTTTAACGACGCCTCTTTGAAATTGGACATTTTCACTGAGCTAAAGTCAAACAGTCATTTTTAGCTTTTGGTGATAGAGACACAATCTGGGTTATACGTCCTGGTTTCAGGTCTGCATTTCAGAAACGGCTTTGCTGTGACTGAACGTGCATCTGGTGCATCTCGGGATCAGTCGATGAGGAGGAAATGACTGTGAGCGGGGAGCCTCGCTGCCCTCCCTTCCACCTGGCAGCCAAGCAGCACCCTGTCAGATTTATCTCCCTCCCAGGATAAGGCTAATCATTTGGCCAAATACAGAGATCCAAATAACCTTCAGGAGTGCCACGTTGTCCTTTCCCCTCCCCTCCCCTCCCCTCCTCGCCTCCTCCTCTTCTTCCTCCACCCCTCTTCGCCCTCCCCCTTCGCAGGCCCCGCTGTCTCCGCAAAATTGCCTTCTGGAGTTAGTGAGCAGGAACAGTTAAGATTTACAAACAATGATGAAGCTTGTCATGCGTCTTTCTCCATCCGTCACGGCGGTCCGGGCGGAGCTGTGGGTAGAGCCGTCCCGGTGTTCTTCATAAAAGCCAGCTCTGTGTGAAATACGCCCCCGGCCGGCCTGTTTACTGCCCCGCGCTCGTCAGCAGCCCCGCCGCCGTAAATCGCCGAGCGGGAGGTGACAGTGCAGTCCATCAAACTCCCACCCCACTTCGCTGCCCTCCCAACATCTCACCTCGCGCTACCCCCACCCCTCATCACTCCATATAGACACACACAAACCGCAAACACCCGCCCCGCTTCCTCGCTAAGATCTATCCGAGGAGGCTCAGATGAGCTGCCCGAAAAGAGTTATGGCGGTTTCGGTCTTACGGGAGACAGCCGCGCGCCCGGTCCGTCGGTGTTTATGTTCTTTCTTTTTTGTCCTTGTGTAGACTTTTTCAAAATTCACGAGAGCCCAAAGTTTGCGAGCTGTCAGCAACTTTCCCTCCACCTCCGACTCTGTTTTTAGACCTCGCCCGCCTGACTGTACGTTTGTCTGTTTTTGTTATATTGGTGTCAGCGCGGCGTGCAGTCATTTAAATGCAAATCAGATTGTTGAGCTATTGCAGATGTTAATCCTGCTAATCGATAGACCTGTGTAAGCCCATTAAGTTAGAAATCCATTACTATCTTTCTAGATGATATTCTATTGATTTTTCTTGCTTCGGTCTACACTCTACTGTACGCCAACGTGAGTTACTGCGTATAAAGTCTGGCGTTTCGGGCGTTCCCCTCCTCCTCGTGCAACAGGCGGGGAAACAAACGGCGGGGAGATTGGTGTTAGTAAGTTTCTTTGTGTCGTGTGTAAAATGGGCTTTACCTGCTTTCAGATCAGATTTCTTTACACTCACATACAAAAAGAGTTAAGAACACACACACACACACACACACACTCGGGCCGCACTCATTCCCGAGATGTCGGCAGGGCCTCTCGCTCTTTTGGATTTATTAAACCTGAAACAAATGGGTACCTGAAACCCAGGAGGTGACCTTTTCAGAGGGAGTGCTGTTTCATGTCATGTAGCAGCCAGAGTTCATTTCCTTGGTCACTGACAGGCTGACAGCATCACTCAGCTCCGTGTTGTTTCATTGGCTCAAAAACAAACGGTTGCTGCAGGAAGCAGAAGTTTTGTATTGATTATGGAGCTTAAAGCTCTCTGTAAGATTTCTGTGACACACAGGAGAAAGCCGGGGTGTTGTTTAGTAAATAAAAAACAGGGACATACTGTGATTGTAGCTTCAGATTAAAATATGTGAGTTCAAATTGGACTCTTGTGTTTTTCCTTGTTTTGTTCTTTTGCTCTAAATGCTGTAATTCAGTCCATGCTCTCCACACATGGATCTTTCTGATGTCACTGGGAGTGGATGTCCCTATTGGATGTCTGCAGGTGCTCAACTTGAGCCGAAGCCAACATGGAGACGCCTTCAACCTGCATTCTTTCGATCAGACACCAGGGGGCGATCGTTGTGGTTCCAAATACAGAGGAACACTTCCCTCTTTATGCGTATGCTCCTTGGCTACATACGTTCACCTGAACAATAGAAACCAGCCTACAGTTCAACCACACAATGAATGAAAACTTTGAAATGGGACGAGGGCTGCGTCACGCCTCTGTCATCTTCACTGGGGACAGACTGGTTAACAATGCCGGAGTTTTTTCATTTAATGGCTGATGTCAGAAAAGTGTTTGCTTGGTTAAAAATACACTCGTCAGTAAAGTGGGCAGTGACAGGATTGGACAGGAAAAAGAAAAGATGCAACTGTTCAGTAATTACCAGCTTTAAAAAACAGAAAACTCTGGGTCACACACTTTTAACAACAAATTAAAATTTTAGTAACCCTGGTTATTAATTGGGTCACCTCTTTGAATATAAACACGTTGTGATCTTTGCAGTTTTTCAGAATACGTTTTGTTTGCTGTTTGTTTCTGAGAGTCCCCGCAGTGTTCCCGTCATCAGCGTGTCTGACTGAGCGGCCGTTGCTCACAGAAAAGTCCTGCGTGTCCTGTCAGGTTGTCTTCCACACTTTGCCGTGGTGCTAAGTGCCCTGATAGCCCGCGGGGCTGTGGACGGGCTAAATACCGGCGTAATTGTCTGCTCGGGGCACAAGCACCGCTGTAATGCGTTGTACAACCACCATTAACACAGGCCTGGGGCTGTGGAGACATTAAATGGCCAGGGCTGTGTAGTTTATGTCCTCTTCCCCTCACTCTCTATTTCTCTTTCCCTCTTACACACTCGCACACACTCGCACACACACACACACACACACACACACACACACACACACACACACACACACACACACACACACACACACACACACACACACACACACTCTCACACATTGTCCTGCTCTGAGGGGCTTAAAAGGAGATGAAATGTGATCCTATTGGCTGCTGTTTCATCTTTGATTTTCTTTGATGTGCTGCATCAGTCTTTGTTGCTCGGGACGTTTGGATTAGCTTTAGTTTGTATCTGTAGTTCAGGAACTTTATTAGCGGCAGCGTCTCGACCCGGTGAGCAAACAGAACAATCAGACTGAAGCGTTTCTGAGCCACAGTTACATAATGAGACCTAAATGTCTGACACTTATTCACTCAGAAAATACACATTTTTGTCATGTTTTCTGTTGTACTTTCACTTATATCGTCTGAGATCTTAAAGCTTTAGACAGTTAACTTTAACATTTAACGATTAAAAGTCCTGATGTTCTCGTTCGGTTGCCTTGAGTTTGTTTTCATGAATGAAAAACCTGGTGCACTGATTTTTTTTTCCTGTTTTACTTTTAAATAGAAAGAATAGGAAGCTGACATTCACATTTGTGATGTGGTTATGTATATGTTTAGGACTGGTATTTATATTTTTGTAAAATGATATCCTAATTAACATTAATAATAAGAATAGCCTTTTTAATGAAGTCTTGTATTATGGTGGCATTTCAGGTTCTTAAACACTGAAAAATGACTTTGTCTCCTAATCTAGATTCTAACCTGATGGTTCTACGCAGCTAATCTCAAAATGCAAACATGACTTATGTCTAAATGTTCTCCGGATATAAACGACTTCTTGGATGTTGTTTCCTACTATGCTGCGTTCCCACTTAATGGTGCTCGTGTAGTCTCTTTCCTCGCGTTGTTTTGAGCATCAGCAGCGGCTGACAAATGACGCGGCCGTGGCAGCTCTCCGAAACAGCCGAGCGACTCGGATAAACACATCTGGCAGCTTTAGCACCCGTGAGAGGCGTCCTCCTATCCACAGCAATATATTTCACTCTTCCTGTGTCCTTTACTTTGGCATTTTTCTTACCCTGTCGACTCACAATGAATCTCTTGTTTAAAATGTAATGATAGAGAAGTCCTGCAAATATCGATCGGCCACCTCAGCTCATTATTGCATATCCATAACTCTTCGATGGATCATGTCAGGCAGCCCAGCGATGGACTGACGGGCCATTTTGTGAGCTGATGGGGCACAGTAGCCGAAATGGAGATTTAGCATAGGGACGAGGGCTGCGTCACGCCCCTGTGGCAGTCATCTTCACTGGGGACAGATTGGTTAACAATGCCGGAGCAAAGGTTTCTCTCTGCTTAATTAGCCTTTGACCCCGACAGTCTCCGTGGCCTCGTCTCGGTTTGGTTCCAAAACAAACCAATAATGAGCCTTTAAGTGTTTTCTGATCCTCTGCATCCCTTTGAACAATTATCTTAACAGCTATTTATTAACAAGGTGAGAGTGATAAATGTATTTAACGGTACAGACAAGAAAACAAATAGTCCTGATTCATGAAAATGCAAAAGTTATTATTGACTCTGAAGATGTTTGATGTGAAATAGCAGTAGCTCAGGCAGTGACGGACTGTCAGCAGCAGTCACAGTGCAGAGCGAGGTGTGTGTGGTTTGTTTCAGCAGTGCTGGCTCTATTTGTACACACATATATATGTGGGGGGGCTCAAGGCTCGTCTTTGTGTTGTGAGAAAAAGAACAAATATAATCATACAACCAAAACAAAGAGCAGTCTGTCCTTAGGCTCTGTTAGCTTCAGTGTTCTGGTTTCCCTTCGATGTTGTGTCTTTTTGTTGCGACTGCTTCCACAGCAGGACGGGGAGGCTTTGAAACGCTTCATTTGGACTAATTCTTTAAACTTTGTGGGGAAAAATTCTCTCAAAGTAAAAAGAAAAGAGAAAAAGATTTTTTGTCTCCCTTCAGATGTGGATTTCTTTCCATAATCTGGATTAGTAGTTTATAAACTTGATAAGTTACATAATTACCTTAGGGGTTATTAAAGTACTCTAATTCTGAAGTCTAAATAAGTGGGACGCCATAGTGGGCATTTAGTCTGTTGCTTGGCATAATATTAATTGAAAAGTTCAATGAAATGTGTGAAATTATGACTGACACATACATTCTGTCAGGTTTAAAGGCTCCAAAACATTTAAGATGATGTCTTTTGATCAGCTGTAATGCAAACAGTAATATGGATTATGTGATGTCAAAGAAGTGAAACGAGCATTTTTTTAAATAAACTGATACATTTTAGACTGTTAGATTAAAATGATTGTCCAGCCTGCAGAGTTAGGGCTCCTACAGAAAAGCCAGGTGGTTTAAAGCCGAGGGTGAAGGTCTGCACTGTGAACATCAGCTGAGTGTCATGAGCCTCCACTGTTCACTGCTCAGTATTTAAAGCCCGCCTGCCTGACTGCTCTTTGACTGAGTTTTCCGGGCCATTAAGTCCTGCTGCTCGCCTGATGATGAGGAGCCGAGCGCCCATACGGGGAGCATCCATCCCTACATGGGCTGTCCTCAGTTGGACACACACGGGACCCTCTCAAACTGGCCAGGCGCTTTTTTTAAGCTGCAGCTCGTATCTTTTTAATGGGAGCCATTTAATCCCAGGTCAACCTTGTCATGTGACAGGCAACTCTTCATTCGTAAGATTGAATTTTTGCTGCCTTGATAACAGCCTCCACTAAGTGTTGCTGTCCCTGGACAGAAAGCGCTTTCAGGCAGTCGACAGTAGCGGGGAACTTGCAGCTTGCAGACACTGAACAGTGTCTCCTTTGCAGTTAAAAGTTATGAAAGTGAGAGCCAAAGTATCAAGGCTGAGTCATCTGCTGCAGAGACAAGAGTTTGGATCTAGTCGAGTCATGCAGCTGTTCTCTCTTAATATATCATTAATGTGTTCTTGTCTGTTATTCTAAATCAGGATTAAGACAAGATTGATTTTTCAGTTTGTTTGTTTTTGTCAGGAGTGTTAGTTTAGTTGCTGTCTCGTGTTTTGGTTCATGTCTATTTCTATCATAATTTATGCAGAGGTAACCTCCCCTGGTGTTTCTGTTATTGCTCTCTCTGTCTCACACAGTCTGTGTTCTTTGCTCCCTTCTGTTTCCTTGTGCATGTGTATGTTAATTAGGGCTGGGCCATATTATACAGTTCACGGTAATACTGGTACAATGTTAGGCAACGATAAGAAAATGATGTTTTCATACGCACATGGCCGATCGTTGAGTGAAACGGATGAACCAGAATTGGTTTGTAAAAATGCTGCAACTTCCGTGATGTGGAACTGGTTTGGTGTTTGTCCGTCAGATACACAACAAAGCACATTTTTTGTAGAACATGCAAGTGGCCGTCGTTGTTGTCGTATTTGTCGAACTAAGGTGCTCCTAACTCTGGGAGTAATCTGGGTCCTAAACTCCGTAATCCTACAGGTCCCAAAGTCAAACGAACACTGCAGCATCACTGAGAGTTAAAAACTGTCTAAATTCTTTCATCTTTAATAAAACGATCAGCATTGCTGCTTTACCAGGTGTAACTATAAAGTTTAGCATCCAGGCATCCATGAAAACAGAATTTATTACATTTAACGGAGTTAGAAGTTAGCGGAAGTTAGCGGAAGCTAGCTCGCTAGTTTCGCTAGTTACCTCAGCATGATATAGCATGTTCTGACTGAGAGATTTCTGAAAAAATTTAAACGTACAGCTCTGTTATCACTTCCAACATAAATGAAGACAGAAAACTAAACAGCAGTGACGTTTGTAAAGTTACTGAAGTTGGGCTAGCTGGTATATAATTATGTGCTACGTGATCGCTAGCGACACAGCTATGTTAGCATAACATAAACAGTGAAGCTGGAGGACGAACACTAACACTTTTCCACTCGATAAAAGTTAACGTGAATGTTCCTGATGGTTAGAGACAAATACAGTCGCATGGCAGGATGCTGTAAACGGACCAAACTTCAGTCAGGAGAACAACTGAGATAATCCATCCACAACACGAGGTTAGTCATTAATATACTGCAACAACATGGGAATAGAGCAGCTGTGATAGAATACAGCATTAATGAATCAATGGTACAGAAGTGGAGGAAGCAAGAAGAATGAGTTTAATAAAGTTTAATTTATCTGACAGCTTTGTTTCGCTTAATGTGTCTTATAATCCCATGCACCTTATGGGCCGAAAAATACATATTTGACTTTTTTATTTGGCACACTGCAGTTTAATGTTGCAAAGCTCCTCTTTTTAACTTCAGTGGATATTATATATGGTTATACTCTGGATATGCCAGCCCATGTCTACTGGAAATGGCTTTGGTTAAACTTTCAGTAAGGAATTTGCATTTGCACTGTTAAATTTTTATATAGCTTCAATGCACATAAAAAAACAGCTGCTTGTTTAAGTAAAAATAAATGGATGGGTTTTTTGGCGCTAGTAAAGTTGTGGAGTTGTATTTTGTCTCGCATCAATTATATCGTCAGTTATATCGTTATCGCAAATTTTCTGTTGATGTTCTTGCTGTTTGTCCAAGCTAAGCTGGACATTATTTAATTCTGGACTTTCCATTTCCACCAACATGTTCTGGATTTGGGTTCTTCTCTACATACTCCACACACAATGTCAAATTAGTTTTCCAAGAAAGCCCAATGTTAGAACTGCTAACACGATACATCTGATTATTAATCCTACAGAATCAGGTTAGTTCAGCTGGTTACTTTCCATCTGACTTGCTAACAACTACCTATCAAACAGAGGCAGAGACGCTGTGATGTGATGACATCTTAGAATCAGCTGTTAGCTGCTGTTGCACAAACATTACTACAGACAGCAATGCAACATCCATCCATTCTCTTCCGCTTATCATTGTCAGGGTAGCAGTGACCAATGCAGGGAACATATAGTCAGGTAATTCCACACATCACAAACTTAAAGTAAACAATTGCCTTTTAAAAGAAATTCGTTAAAAATACAGAAATGTTTGAGATTCACTGACCTAAAGGCTCACAAAGCTGTTAGCAGGTTTCAAGTCCCAGTTAGATGAATTATTTTCTTTGTTAATGAGCGATAAGATCGGCCTCGTTGATGTGAAATGATCTCTGCAAATTTAGATCCTGTGCTAAGTAGGTATTTATTTCAGATACATAAACTCCCCTGACAATCAGTACAGTTGAAGGCAGAGCTAAGCATGCACATACAGGGTGTGTGTGTTTACTTAAGTGTTATCTACCCACATGACCCTTGTGTACAGGAGATGAGTGTGGAGCATGAAACCCACAGAGCGAGCTTATCCTCGGAGGATCAGACTGAATTACCATCTCCTCTCACATCTGGGCTTTTGTTCCCTGCTTTGGCAGCAGCAGAAGTGATTGTACCTCCATTCACACCCTCCCTCCCTCTCTTAGCAGGACAAGTGGGAGGTTAAAAAAGCTTCCTTTTGTTAATCCACACAAAGACTGTTTAATAGTTTGGAAATCTTATATAGAGTGCTGAGTGAGTGAGAAAAGGGCACAAGTTCATTCCAGAGAACGAACTCTGAGCATCACAGGCGGTTTGTTACAGCCTGGAGGGGAACTTTGGACAGACTGGATATTCTTGGTTGTTACTATCAGACATGTAGATGAAAGTTACAGCTTAAAGTTCTCTGGAGGCCACGCATGAAATATATAACATGAAAATTATCTGTATCCATGGATACTGTGACGTCACCCATTAGTTTGTTTTCTTCACCCATGTTTGTATCAGCTAATGCTGGCAAGCTGGTTTGGTTAACAAGCATCCATCCAGTCGGCAAACGTCAGTGACTTGACGCGATGATAGATGATCACTGGAGATGCAAAGTGGGCGGTACCAGGTTAAACTTTTCCAACTTTGAGGTCAGAAAATGAAGCAACTTTGAACGAGAGCGAAGGGTTCTGTTGATTGAATACGACATGCTGGGTTATACATTGTTACCTAGGAAACCGGAGTTGTCTGCCTGTCTTCAACTTACAGATTTTATGTATTAAGCTTTTATCAACCCCCCTATTTAAGAAGGGGGGGCTGGAGAGTGTGCACCAACCACAGGGGGCTCGCACTCCTCAGCCTCCCCAGCTCTGTGCCTGGGACACTGGAGAGGAGAGTCTGTCCGTTAGTCAAGCCTCCGATTCAGGACGATTTTCAGTCGTGGAAGCTGGACCAACTCTTCATCCTCTCCAGAATATTCGAGAGTCGTGGGAGGTTGCTCAACCACTCAACACGTGTTTTGTGCACTTGGAGAACGCATTCAATTGCGTTCCTCGAGGTATCCCTTGGGGGGTGCTTCAGAGGTATGAGGTGTCTGGTTTGTAAAAGTTGGACTTTTCCCGTGGTTGTTTGACTTCACCAGCGCTGCTCTGTGTCACATATTAACATATTATGGACAGAATATCTTGGATGATGTGGTTCTGTTGGCTTTATTGGATGTAATCTCCGGGTCGCTTTGCAGCTGAGTGTGAAGCGGCGGGAGTTAGAATGATCACCTCGAGGTCTGAGGCCGTGGTTCGTGGAGTGGCCACTCCGAGTGAGGGAACAGTTACCCAAGGTAGAGGAGTTGAAGTATCTCAGGGTCCTGTTTACAAGTGAGAGGAGAGTGGAAACGGAGATTGACAGATGGTTTTTGGCCGTGGGGCATCACGAATGCTGTATTGATCTTTTCTTTTGAAGAGAGAGCTGAGCTTAAAAGCAAAGCTTTGGATTTTACCGGTCAGTCTATGTTCTTATGTTCCCTCGCCTAAGCTCACGAGCGCTGGGTAGTGACCAAAGAATGAGTTTGCAGATAGAAATGACCTTCGTTTGAGGAGTGCCTGACTCCTCCGTAGAGATGTGGTGAGGAGCTCGGTCATTTAAGAGGGACGAAGAGTAGAGCCGCTACAAGGGGCCAGTTGAGGTGGTTCAGTAATCGGACTGGGATGCCCCCTGGACGCCTCTTGAGTGAGGTATTCTGGCCATGACCTGCGGGGGAGGAGGTCTCAGGACAGACCCGGGATTTTGATTTAATTTTTTAAACTTTTCTATTTAATTAAGCACTTCTGATCTATTTAGTTTTGTGATTTTGTGTTTAATTTGACTGCTGTAACACGTTTCCACACACACACTTCCAAATATTTAGCATAGACAAGATAAAGAATATGTTTAATTTAATTAGTGTCATTAACAGGTGTGATGTGGCTAATTGAGAACACGGCTTCCTGCTGTCGCAGCGGCCTGACATTAATCTGAATTAAACAGGAGAGCCGAGGACAGTCGGATGCAGTTGGGAACATGTGTACTACAGTGTGTCGTGATTTAACGTCCCCACTGAAACTAACGCGTCCGGTTGCTTTCGGCCTTTAATTACACCATAGATTTCCTGCTGATGAACAGGCGGCGAATTAACAGTGAGAAGGCTAATTCACAGCCGCTCTCCCCCACCCACTCGCTGTTATTGCCACACAAGTTATTGTGTTATTGCTGAGGGATGGAGGGGAAAAAAGAGAAAGAGCTGAGTGCACTTAGCTACACAAACATTAGTATTAACGATCGGGCTGCCAGTTCACAACTGGTGACAAACTGCAGACGGGCAGAAACTGGAAACCAATCAGGAAGTTAATGAGGAGAAAAATTACTCCTCTTCTCTCCTCCCACCACTGCTGAGGAGAACACACACACACACACACACACACACACACACACACACACACACACACACACACACACACACACACACACACACACACACTAGTGCAGGGAGGTTTTATATTTTTTTAAGCTGTGAATTCAGTAGACTTGTGTAATCTGATTACCTGTGTACATTTCTCATAGTTTTATTGTATTCTGGGAGCTGCTGAACCTTCTAATCTGTCATCTTCTCTCCTGTAAACTCGATCCTCAGATTAACACGTGTGGAGCATCTTGATTAAGCAGCTGATTATTTTCTTGGTTTTTATTAATAAATAACATAAATAAAAAATAACAAAATCTTTTAATGTACCTTAAAGTAATTTTTTGTTAATTATCTTAACATTAATTATTTATTAATTTATTACTTTTATTAATTACATGTTATTAAATTAAAAAGGCATGATTTTGTTTCCTATTTGTATTTTTTGGCATTTATACAAAAAAGTTACTACTACTATTGTAAAAACGATATTTAAATATTTATTGAGTAATTCTGTGATCAAAAGGCTGTTCGACTTTTCTTGCTTCGATCTGGGAAACGTAACTTTTATCCTGTTAAATTAGCACTTTCTATTCATTTTACAAACAGGGATGAATGATTGCGTTTGCTGCCACATTAATGTTATTGTTTTATTAGTAGACATAGCTTGTTCGATTTCAGTTCAATTTTATTTATATAACACCAAATCAAAACAGTCGCCTATAAAATAAAATACATAAAATTGTATATTTATACGATAATACACACAGAGAAAAACCCAAAAACCATATGACCCCCTATGAGCAGCACTTTGGCAACAGTGGGAAGGAAAAACTCCCTTTTAACAGGAAGAAACCTCCAGCAGAACCAGGCTCAGGGAGGGGCGGGGCCATCTGCTGTGATTGGTTGGGGTGAGAGAAGGAAGACAGGATGAAGACATGCTGTGGAAGAGAGACAGAGATTAATAACAGATATGATTCAATGCAGAGAGGTCTGTTAATACATAGTGAGTGAGAAAGGTGACTGGAAAGGAAAAACTCAATGCATCATGGGAATCCCCGGCAGCCTACGTCTATTGCAGCATAACTAAGGGAGGATTCAGGGTCACCTGGTCCAGCCCTAACTATATGCTTTAGCAAAAAGGAAAGTTTGAAGCCTAATCTTGAAAGTAGAGATAGTGTCTGTCTCCTGAATCCAAGCTGGTTCCACAGAAGAGGGGCCTGAAAACTGAAGGCTCTGCCTCCCATTCTACTTTAATTTCTACTTTTAAATACTCTTACTGCTAATAGTTGAAGTTTATGTGTGTGCTTACATGTGTTTAGTACGTCCATGTTGTTGAAATGGGAACTTTTACTGACCTCTGCGTCAGTAAAAGTGTCCAGTGTTCATCTGCTAGTGGTGGGAGGAGCCTGGCTCTCTGCAGGTGCTGCAGGTGTGAAGTTGTGCGTGAGCTGGATGATGTGACGATTTCCTTTCCCACTCATGTACTGATTTATTTTTATTTGAATTATAATTAAAGTTTTGGAAATCAGCTGTTCAAGTTTTTAAAAATGTACGACTCTTGTTAAGTTAATAAGTGATTATAATGATTTGGTATAATAACTGTCTTCTGTATGTTTCCCTCCCTGAGCCTGGTTCTGCTGGAGGTTTCTTCCTGTTCAAAGGGAGTTTTTCCTTCCCACTGTCGCCTAAGTGCTGCTCATAGGGGGTCATATGATTGTTGGGGCTTCTCGATGGCTTCTTACAATATAAAGCGACTTGAGGCGACTGTTGTAATTTGGTGCTATATAAATAAAATTGAATTAATGTAGTTTATACTACTGCTCAGTTACATCAAACACAAAAAGCTGAGCACCAAAACTGTCAGCAGTTCTTTCATTCATCGTCTCCAAGCTCGAACATTTAAAAGTTTAACTACACGAAACATTTCAGAAACAGTTACCTGAGTAGAAAAGGTCACAACCAAACCAAACAGTGAAAATGATCATTGTTAATAACTGAGCCTGAGGTCTGCTGTTAGTGTTTGTGCTGCAGCTACAGGGCGAGTGTTAAAATGGGCGGGTGCACATCGCTCCGCTCTTAACTGTAAAAGATGTAATGCTTTTGTTTTGTGGTCACTGTCTTCTCTTTTTGCTCGCTGATTCAATTTGCTGTAAATCCCAGGCTTTGCCAGGAATCATTTCACCGTGCGCTCGTATTTATATCGAGGCTAACAGAGAGGAGCATTTATTCTGCAGAGCTGATGATTACTGTCCCGTTTTGTCTGTCTCACTGTAGTATTTCTGTTGTCCTTCTCGTTTACTCGCCTCACAGCACGGAGACATGTTTATTTTATATGTGCGCTGTCCTGTCTACCTACACGACGTAATAGGAATCTATCATATTAATGACTTTAAGGAGTTTCCGAGGAAGAGATTTGTACTTGGATGTCAGACGTGAAGTGAACCATCTGAGGATTGTCAGGGTTTTTTCCCGGTTTATTATCATGTCACTGCAGTGTGAAGGAGTTTTAATATCTAATAATCAAATGTGTCGAGCAAAGCTCAGCAAACGTCGTCATCGGAGCCATCGTGACAACATTTTGGATGTGCCGCTGTAGTGTTTTTAATCGAAAAACGACTCCTCCTTAATTTCCTCAATCAAATTCTGTGACTTCTTGTAGTTGGTGCAGCAAAGATTATGGAAAGTTGTATGAAATATAATCTCTTGTTTTTAATACTTTAATATCATTTTTAAAGTGGTCTTGAGCGATAGTTCTCCAGGCTTTCTGAAGGTCTTTCAAAGTTTTCTTCGGGCATTGGCTGCGTGTTCACTCGATTTTCAGTCCAGTCCAGGAGATGAACAGGAAAATAAAATCCAGCAGAGACCCGACACAGGATCAGCCTCTCAGTCGATTCATTCAACAGTCCAACAGTGAGTCTGCAGCTCACTGTAAAGCAGGGTGGAGGCTCTGCATTTCAGCCAGTGGGGGAGGATGAAATTATGAACACAGAACAGCAGCGTCCGATTGGGCACAGCTTCATTTGTCAGCACACTGCCAGTGCGGTTACAAGCTTACCTGGACAGGTACAAAATGTTGTTGCTTTGCATTGCTGCGTCTATTTTTCATCGTCCGACTTTTATATAATCAACATAAATAGAGTCATTAGAAAAAATGTTTCCATTATCTACCCAGGTGGTTGTTTTAGTCCCTGACATTGTTCGGTTTGTTTGATGTTAATGAAGTAAATCGATGTGACGTTTGTTGGTGACTCAAAGGGTTCAGACTCTTTAGAGAAGCACATTTTTGCTCTGAGATCTTCGGTGCTCCTCAGCAGATCTCTGACTCTCCATCTGTGTTGTTCCTGCAGCCTTCTCGCCCAGCAGCATCTCCGCTGGTCACGACTCCACCATGATCTGCCGCTCCATCAGCTCCCTGGTTAACGTTGACGCCAAGGCTGAGTGCGAGGCCAGCAGCCAAGCTGACGGCTTCACCGTCGACTCCATCGAAGGCGGCGCCACCAAATAAGAGAAGAAAAGGATAAGATCACACGACAGAAGCTTTACGAGCTCGGACGAGCTGAAACTTGATGTTCTTTAAAAACTGTTTAATCGTTCGCTCTAGTTTCACGTTGTCTGCACGTTTCCCTTCTAAAGCTCTGTTCTTGTATTTGTAGATCATTTTAAATCCAGTTCAGGGTTACGTATCGCAATGTAATTAACTGGCCAATGCAGTGAGACCCTTGATTAGCTTTAATCAAGATCAGATGATTGAGCGTGAAGCAACTCTTCCAAACAGAAATAAAGTGGGTTTTTTAAATGCAGAGCAAGGTTCTGGTTTTTTCCTTTGAATAAAGCTGCAGCGCCACATTTCTGCTGAGGGTTGCTTAGCATGATTGACTTTCACCTCATCAGTCCAACAGCTGGTGACTTATTCCCAGACAAGATCAAGAAGACCACATTTTTCTGTGTTAAACTCTTTGCAGCTTGTAAAGAACAAACATGTCAGGATGATGTGCTGTTAAATAATCAGCGTGCACATTTACACTCCGGCTAAACATTTAAGTCTGATTCTCTAAACGAGCAACGTAAAGACAGCCGTGGAGAAAAACGAGACTTTCAAGTTAAAATTTGTTAAAAATAACATTTAATTTAATTTTTATTTCACTTTTTATGATTATTTATGAACCAGGTGATTTATTTGATCTGAGCAAATGAAACTACATATGGATGTTTCCTGTTGGTTGTTGGCTGACGTACAGTATCCTCATTATGCTGTCATGTCAGCTAATTATGGGCCCACTGTAACCATATTCTCACAATGGGGGAAAAAAAGGATTTAATCTGAAAAACTGTTTTTCAGATTAAAAGTCAGCTGATGTAAAAAAAAAAAAAAAAAATCACAAAAATCAAGTATTTGTGACGTAAAGTTTGGTCTCCGACTGGACGTCCGTGTCAGACTCAGATGTCCTCCCGAGGACGGCGTGGGACGGGTTAGAATCGCGTGTTTTCTGCTGCGTTGGCGCCTGGTGAGCACCGGCTGCTTATTTATGGTGCAGCTTCCACAGCATTTGCATGTCTATTGTGTTTTTAACCCTCCTGTGGCCGGGAGTCAGCTGTGCACACTGCTTACTGTTTGCAACTTCTCCAACGTCCTGTCAGGCGGAGCAGAGGCGGAGCAGAGGTGGAGGCCGACGGCTGACTTTGGAATATTTCATGTTTTCAGCTCCATAGAATAGAATAGAATAGAATTCAACTTTATTGTCATTGCACATGCACAGGTACAGGGCAACGAAATGCAGTTTGCATCCATCCAGAAGTGCTTTAGTGATATAGATATATTACAATATATATTAGCAATAGTATAGATATGTGAGTATATTACAGAAATGGGTCTATTATGGTATGTTATAATGTACACGGTATGAAGTATGTTGTGAATATTCTATAACTATAAGTATGTACAGGCTGTAGTGAGTACAAGCTATGTACAGGATATGAACAGGATATAAATATGAAAAACTATACAGAATATGAAATAAATAACTTTACAGAATCTGAGATATACAGCTATACAGAAATGGGAACTATGCAAGTTGTAAACAGTTGTAGGATTAAAGATTATCGAATGTACAGAATGATTATTTACACAGAGCTATACAGTAGTGCAGTTAAGATAAGTGAGGGTGTAGATAGTTTCTACAGAGGCTATATAAAGTGCTAGTGGTTGTGAGTGGTGGTTCAGTCCATGTTATTATTGTGTTTGAGGGTACAGTTGTCCATTGTGGGTGTGTGTATGTTCAGTCCATGAGTTTAACGTGGGTCAGATGTCAGGAGGCAGAGTTCAGGAGTCTGACAGCTGTGGGGAAGAAGCTGTTCCGGTACCTGGTGGTCTTAGTCCGGAGGCTCCTGTAGCGCCTCCCAGAGGGCAGGAGGGTGAAGAGTCCATGTGATGGGTGACTGGGGTCTTTGATGATTTTCCCAGCCCTTTTCAGACACCGCTTCCTGTAGATGTCTTTTATGGCAGGAAGTGGTGCTCCGGCGATGCGCTGGGCAGTTTTCACGACCCTCTGCAACGCCTTCCGGTCCGAGGCAGAGCAGTTCCCGTACCAGACTGTTATACAGTTGGTCAGGATGCTCTCGATGGTGCAGCGATAGAAGTTCACCAGGATGTCTGAGGACAGGTGGTTCTTCCTCAGAGTCCTCAAGAAGAAGAGGCGCTGGTGAGCCTTCTTGACCAGCTTGGAGCAGTTGGTCGTCCAGGTGAGATCCTCGGAGATGTGGACTCCCAGGAACTTGAAGCTGCTCACACGCTCCACAGCCGTCCCCTTAATGTGGATGGGTGGATGTGGGTCAGCATTCCTCCTGTAGTCCACGATGAGCTCCTTGGTCTTCTCGGTGTTAAGCAGCAGGTTGTTTGTGTCGCACCACTCAGCCAGACGATCCACCTCCTCCCTGTAGGCGGCCTCATCGTTGTCACTGATGAGGCCAATCACCGTGGTGTCATCTGCAAACTTAATGATGGTGTTGGAACCATCAGCAGGTCTGCAGTCGTGGGTGAAGAGGGAGTAGAGGAAAGGGCTCATCACACAGCCTTGTGGTACACCGGTGTTCATTGTGATGGTAGATGAGCAGTGGTTATCCAGCCGGACATGTTGGGGGCGGTTGGTCAGGAAGTCCAGTAACCATTTGCAGATGAGGGAACTGATACCCAGGTCTGTCAGTTTCCTGATGAGTTGTGAGGGGTGGATTGTATTGAATGCTGAACTGAAGTCTATAAACAGCATTCTGGCGTAGGTGTTGTTGTTGTCCAGGTGTGAGAGGACAGAGTGCATTGCGATGGAGACTGCATCCTCTGTGCTCCTGTTCCGGCGGTATGCGAATTGGTGGGGGTCCAGGGTGGGGGGGAGACAGGATTTGAAGTGTGCTAGGACCAGTCGCTCTAAGCACTTAGTGATGATGGGGGTGAGTGCTACTGGGCGGTAATCATTGAGGCAAGATGGGTTGGAGTTTTTGGGTATCGGGACGATGGAGGTGGATTTGAAGCAGGCCGGTACCACAGCGTGGGCCAAGGACAGACTGAATATGTCTGTCAGCACTCCTGCAAGCTCCCCAGAACACGCTCTGAGAACACGCCCGGGGATGCCATCAGGGCCTGCAGCCTTGTGGACATTGATCCTGCTCAGCACCGCTCCTACATCGGTGGGGGAGAGAGTCATAGGTTGGTGGTCTGGCGTCATGTCTGCTTTGGTTGTGGTTGTGGGGTTCCCTCGCTCAAAACGAGCATAAAAGTTGTTGAGCTCGTTGAGGAAGGAGACATCAGAGGATGCGGGAGAGGGTTTGGTGGTCCTGTAGTCTGTGATGGTCTGGAGTCCTTGCCACATGCGTCGGGGGTTGGAGTTGGAGTAGTGTTCTTCTACCTTCTTTTTGTAATGGTGTTTGGCTTTTTTGATGCCCTTCTTGTTTGCTGATCGACCTGTGAGCATGTGGAGAAAAACTACATCTTAAATATAAAAGTAGCTTTCTCATTTCTGCTCTTTTTCACATTGACTGAAGGCATAAAGCTGCATTTGACTTCATAGAGTTTAACTGTAAATTAAAAAGCAACTCGCGGCCCGGAGCTCTCCCCGCTGCGCACGCTCTTTGTGTTTTATAGAGATTCATTTCAAACGGCTCGCTTCCAATGCCTCTATTTGTGTTTGCGTTTGAATAAGACAGCAACAAAAGTAATTTGGAGCTTTGGAGTTTATGTCGCTACAGGTTTCCTGGGAATAAAAACGCTGGGACGTGATGGAGTGCGAACGCGGCTGTGTGCCGGGAACAACGATATAAAACAGACAAAGAAAATTACTTGTATTTTCTTTGTGCTGCACGGTGGGAACATTCATTGGATTGTGCCCCATCTGTTGTAATCAATAACGTGACCATCTTGTTTTTTTATGAAATGCACTTACTCTTAATTTCATCCACCAGTGGTTTTAGAGAGAAGAATGTGGAGTTACCTATAAGGCTCTGACATTATAAATCACCTCTGGAGACCAGATTGTACAGCAGTATCGATTGATCCTGATATATCACAGAAATTTACTGTCACTTCTGTTTTCAATTAAAGATACAATCAGTCAGATAATGACTTAATTGGATTTTACAGAAGATTGAGTTTTATCGCCCCGTGCTTTATGAGTTTAGTTAAGGAAGGCCGTTTTATCACAGTTGTCAGGCCGCCGCTGCCTTGTCCTTCTGTAGCTGCTGCCCCGCGTACAGGCAGGGGAGAAAGTGTCACAGGGTCTGTTTTCCTTGAGCTGCCTCCGCCTCCATGAATCACGCCCTCCCGTAATAGATAAAATCTGCTCGGATCCCGCCGTGACACCTCCTCGGGGAGTGATGGGAGCTCGGTGCAGACGGTGTGGAAGGGGATGCTGCAGGTTCAGAGACGGAGGAGGAAATTTCCAACCGCTGGGAACAGCCAGAACGTTGGCACCACTGTTGGAAAGGAGAGAGTTCAAAGGTTATTTTATTGAGACGATATTTTACTGTGTAGATGAAACATTCTACATTAAAGGAAACCAGTTCTCCCATTCTACTCATTCCCAATTCCATGTTTTTATTCCTGAGTCTACTAGAGCAGCTTTGCATGATTCACAATTCAAAATAAGCCTCATACATCTTATACTACTGAAACTAAAAATGTGTTTCTAGTTCAGTTTTTATTCGCAATAAATGAATAAAAATTAGAATAAATGAATAAATCCAGAAGTAGGAAAAAAAGTCTCACAGGGAGTTCTTATATATAATTACTTACATTTTTTGTCTTGTTTAATATGATTGTCCTCCATAATAACACCATAGTGTATATTTAATATTACAGAAAAAGCACAACAGGTGCCCTTTGACACGATGTCTGCGTCTATATTTAGCATCTTAACACTATTTTCTTGCCAGTTTTCACTTCTGTGAACCAGGAGAGCGTCTCACCTTTAACGTATCACCATCAGCTCTGGCTGTTTACGGCCACAAACTTGGACTCGAGGATTAACTGAGCAGAAATGTAGTGGTCCTAGTCCACTGTGATGTCACAAAGGACATTTTTGGTGGTAACTGAAAAAACTGCAACATAATTTCACTGAAATGTCTAAAAATAGAAGGAGGTCAGAGTATTTTACAGTTGGTCTCATGCTGACAGCACTGACGTGGCTGTTTGGGTCAAATGAAGGGTTTGCAGAGAAACTTGTGAAAGAGTGATGTTCCTCTGGCCTGATGTTTTGTTCCTTCTGACTCGTCATATTTTTAGATTTCTTCTCTTCTTTTTTTTTTTTTAACTTTAATTACCACTAAAAGTCTATTTTATATAAAGGCTGAGTTTCGTTGCAATATTCTGCCTCCACTCTGCATACCTTAAAAAATGCAGTAAAATTAAAGCGTGTACTTCAACCAAGTATTCTGTACGTATTAGCAGCCACTGAATTCAGCTGGTTTACTGAGAGCACGACTGTCTGAAGGACGGAACGAGCTCTGTTCATAAATGTCTGTCCTGAAAGCCGAGCATCAATAAAAGGGCCAAACTGTGAAGACTAACTTCCCAGGTTCACCCTCCCCTCATCTGAGACACGGAGCAGCCTTTGGGAGGACAGAGTGCGACCAGAGGCCTCAGTCGTGGCCTAATTTTGGTATGAAGAGATTAGTTCATCGTTAAAAATGGCCTTTTTTATACTTATCTATATCTCAAAAAGAGATTGTGGCCTTGCAAGACATGCAGTAAAACACCAAGAGGCTCTCAAAGTGTTATTTTGTTGGCATTCCCCTCTGCACCCACAATTACATTTTTAAATCAGCTGTTTAAAAAAATCCAGTTTTATTTGAATCTCAGTGCCAGACCAGCAGGCCTGCATCAGCACACTGTGTGAGATAATAAGCTCATAAAATAATTATACAAGAAAAGCAGAAAATCTTTTGAGAATAACGACACGTTAATAGTTTAGCACAGAAAAATCTAAATGATTCTTTAACTCATGAAATTATGTGAAAATTGTTTTCATTCCTTCGAATAATGAATCACATTTTGTATGACAACTTCAGATTTAGACCACTTTGTATTAGTCCTGTTTTTTACTATTATTATTGCATCTTTCCTTTTCTGTCCTTATCATCATCAAATTGACTTCCCTGCCCGGCACCGACAGGGTTGAGCAGCCACGTAAAGAACACCATAAAATTTTAGCCATCTTCAAACATTTTATAGCTTTACATGCAAGTCAAATAAAAATGACCTGCCCTCCTTAATGATGACAATAACATTTATTTATTTATTTTACAAATGTGAGATAATAAGAGGCGAAAGAAAAAGCTCAGTTTGAGATGTTAATATGATCTATAACTCTGAGACTGATAATATTAATGACACACTCACGTGTGCACGCTTTGCTGATATTTCTGTTTAATTTATTCAGTATTTTGTTTTTACTGCCCGCTTATAGATTTTCTTGCAGCGGTCTTAAAAGCACAGCCTTTCCCTTTTTGCCTGGATGAAGGCTGACGTCTGACTGATGTCCTCGGTCAGCTTTCTAAAGACGTCAGATGTCCAGCTAATTCCTCTGTAGGAGCTCGGTGTCCCGCCTCCCCAGGGAAAGTTAAATCAGCATTTCTGTGACAGGACTTGTGAGTGGCAGCGACGCCCCCAATCAGCACCTCATCAAAACCTCACTCAGCAGAGGTCAGCTCCTCCTCCTGCTCCGGAGGGGCCCCGCTGGAGGAGTTCCCTCAGCCAGCGTAAACAAGAGCTCCAACATGAGGAGAGACTCAAGTGCAAAGTACTGAAAGCAGCGTGGGAAGGTTTTGTGTCGTGAACAAAACTGCCTAAAATAAACACTGGAACTCCATTTATGAAGCAAAAACTGAAAAAAGCCTTCGACACATTAATCTGAGTCCAGATTTCCAGGATGGAGGTGACATATGGTTTAAGTTCACAGAGCTCTGTGTGACTAACCAATGAGCCCCGACTACGATCTCTCATAATAACAGAATCTATAATGAAACCAAGTCAACGTGGACTCTCGAAAAGATGCACTTTTATCCAAATACACTCATAAATAAATATAAGGAAAATATATTATAGCCAATATAAAGACACGTTAATCATCCTCAGCTGACACCTTAAAGAGAGAATCATTATTTTTACATTTTTTCAGGTAAATGTTGTAATCCTACAATATTACAGTATAAATGCTTCTTTTCCTGCTTTGCTGAAGGATTATTCAAAAGTAACAAACCAGTGTTTAAACTGTGTGGAAATGAAAAAATAATTACATTTTTAGTCTTTTAAATTCTCCTGTGTCTGTTGTCGGGACCTTATTCTTCTAATAAACGGCACGTTGCTTTAGGCACATTATAATTTTGCATGTGTAAAAGAATGTGTGACTTTGAGCTCATTTTAAATACTCTGTATATGCAATCCTGTCATTTTGAGCTTCTACAGGACAACTTCACATTTCCTACAGAAGGCAGAACAAAGCACGTTTTTCAAATTCACCCACATATGTGAAAATATTGGATATAAATATGCTGATGCACTGAGGCCATACAGCACCACACACAGAACTTCATGTATTCATTTACTTTTAGTTACTTCTGGGTTGGAGCAGCTCAGAAACTCAGCAGGCTGTGATGGAGAGTGACTGTGTGCGGCAGTGTTTTAATATCAAAGGTCTAAAACTGAGATTATTAACATTTTACATGTGCGTGGGCGCTTTGATTGAGTTAAATTACGTTGACACAGCTACATATAAATTTGGGCTATAATACATAATGACTGAGCGGACTGGCACAAGTTTAATTTGGATTACATTTCTAACGTGAAACGTCTTAGCGAGTAAATTCGAGTAACCTTATTTTAATCTGTCACCCACGCGTGTTGGGCTGTCAGCGAGCGCGGTCACAGACAGCGAACAGGTGTTTAAACCCAACTCACGAAGGGTTTAGTGCTTAAACTGAAGCAGATAACACTGCAGGCGATGCCCCTCCAAAGCAGCCCCTCACCCCACGGTGGCTAATTTGGCCACGACCAGCGCGTCAGGGCGCTAAAGGACACCTTGCGCGTGACGTGGAAACGCAGGAGCCTCTCCAGCATCCTGCAGAGCCGCAGCTCTAACAGAGAAGCTGCAGTATAAACTTTCATCCCGAACGTGTTTTAATCTTTATCGTGAACAACACGAATAAATTTATTATGCGTTCACCCGCAGCCTCCCACTCCCACAAATCTACTCGGCCGGCACAAACTGCAAAGCCACTCTAGTCACCTTGAAATTTCCTCTGCTATTTTCCAATTAAAAGCTTAATAGCCCTGGAGACGGGCTTCACGCGGGGAAGTTTACCGTGCTCTTATTCCCTGTAAGCCGCGAGCCTCGGATCCCATTATTTGCTTGAATAAACCTTTTTTACGGTCAGAAATGGGCCCGGCTTTGTCCGGTGTTATGTTTCAATGCCCTCTATTAGTCCGGCAGAAGGGACATATCAGCATCCTCGACATAGCTCCCAAAGGGCTTTTATACATGCAGAGGCCTAATCAGCTAAGTTATGTACGATTGTGTAAAAGGTGCGAGAGGCGCCATTATTATTTTTCGCCCCTGGAATTAAGACTTAAAGCGTTTCGGGCCTGCAGGAAACGGAGCAGAGCGCGGATAGATGTCCGGGCCTGTAATCGAATTATGAACAGTCTTTAAATAGCAACCTTTTTACACCGTAAAGGTTTTCATGGGTGACTCATCTGGATATTTCGGAAAAGGGAAAGTTTGGATTGTATTTTTATGAAACAGCTGATTTAAGATTTAAAGGTTTCGCTGGTTTGCTTCAGGGAGCGAGTCCTTTTGAAACCTGCACACAGGAGATGTCATATTTAGTCGTTTTGTGATTTCACGCTTCTTTTTACACACACACCCTCTCTCTCTACGTGTGTGTGTGTGTGTGTGTGTGTGTGTGTGTGTGTGTGTGTGTGTGTGTGTGTGTGTGTGTGTGTGTGGTGTACGACGCTAATGTTGCTAAAAAGGGGCTCAAAACAAATCGAGTGCCTGGAAATAACACGAGGCTCTTAAATCTTCATACGAGTCTGTCCTGCAGAGTGTTTTTTCTCTGAGCTACTTACACTAATATCGCACTAATATTGCAGTAAAGTTGCAGTAATATCACACTAATATTGCACTAATATTGCAGTAATATTGCACTAATGTTGCAGAAAAGTTGCAGTAATATTGCACTAATATCACACTAATATTGCAGTAAAGTTGCAGTAATATCACACTAATATTGCACTAATATTGCACTAATATCACACTAATATTGCAGTAAAGTTGCAGTAATATTGCAGTAAAGTTGCACTAATATCACACTAATATTGCACTAATATTGCACTAATATCACACTAATATTGCAGTAAAGTTGCAGTAATATTGCAGTAAAGTTGCAGTAATATCACACTAATATTGCACTAATATTGCACTAATATCACACTAATATTGCAGTAATATTGCAGTAATATTACAGTAATATTGCACTAATATCACACTAATATTGCAGTAAAGTTGCAGTAATATCACACTAATATTGCAGTAATATTGCACTAATATCACACTAATATTGCAGTAATATTGCAGTAATATTACAGTAATATTGCACTAATATTGCAGTAATATTGCAGTAATATTGCACTAATATCACACTAATATTGCAGTAATATTGCAGTAATATTACAGTAATATTGCACTAATATTGCAGTAATATTGCAGTAATATTGCACTAATATCACACTAATATTGCAGTAATATTGCACTAATATCACACTAATATTGCACTAATATTGCACTAATATCACACTAATATTGCAGTAATATTGCAGTAATATTACAGTAATATTGCACTAATATTGCAGTAATATTGCAGTAATATTGCACTAATATCACACTAATGTTGCAGTAATATTGCACTAATATTGCAGTAATATTGCAGTAATATTACAGTAATATTGCACTAATATTGCAGTAATATTGCACTAATATCACACTAATATTGCAGTAATATTGCACTAATATCACACTAATATTACAGTAATATTGCACTAATATTGCACTAATATTGCACTAATATCACACTAATATTGCAGTAATATTGCACTAATATTGCACTAATATTGCACTAATATTGCAGTAATATTGCACTAATATCACACTAATGTTGCACTAATATTGCAGTAATGTTGCAGTAATATCACACTAATATTGCACTAATGTTGCAGTAATATTGCAGTAATGTTGCACTAATATTGCAGTAATATCGCACTAATATCACACTAATGTTGCACTAATATTGCAGTAAAGTTGCACTAATATCACACTAATATTGCACTAATGTTGCAGTAATATTGCAGTAATGTTGCACTAATATTGCAGTAATATCGCACTAATGCTGTAGTAATTTTGCACTAATATTGGAATAATCTTGCAGTAATATTGCAGTAAAGTTGCAGTAATATTGGAATAATCTTGTAGTAATATTGCAGTAATGTTGTACTTCATTGATAAATCTGTAACACGGGGTTTCATTTCGGATCCAGGGTCACGTGTTCGCCTCCAGCAGCGTGTCCGGTGCTTCGGGAGGTCGTTGCTGTTATCTGATCCTCGCAGGCGCTTTGACGCGTTTGGTTACTGCTCGTCTCCACAATAGCGTGTCAGGCTGATGCGTATCAGTGCTGTCAGCTGAGGAAAGGTGGATCCTCCACTACAAGCCCACACCTCTCATCCTCCTCCTGTCATGCGTGCAGCACAGCAGCTCCATCCACCTCCACCTCTCTGACTGCTGCTGCGGCCGACGGCGACTCTCGCGCCCGCGTCCACGCTGGAAAACACGCTGAGTCCGACGCAATGAACGGTTATGGGTCTCCGTACCTCTACATGGGGGCTCCGGTGTCACAGCCTCGGGCCCCCCTCCAGAGGACCCCCAAGTGCGCGCGCTGCCGGAACCACGGCGTGCTGTCTTGGCTCAAGGGTCACAAGCGCTACTGCCGGTTCAAAGACTGCACCTGCGAGAAGTGCATCCTCATCATCGAGCGGCAGCGCGTCATGGCGGCGCAGGTGGCGCTCCGGAGGCAGCAGGCAAACGAGAGCCTGGAGAGCCTCATCCCGGAGTCCCTCAGAGTGCTGCCCGGCATCGGCTTAGCCGGGGCCGGCGAGGGGAATCAGCCAGCCCCGCCGAGGACCGAGGAGCTGGAGCTGAGGTGGAGCAGCACGGAGCCGGGGCAGCCCGGAGCACCGCTGTGCTCAGGTAGGAGAGCAGGGGGGAGAGCAGGGGGGAGATATTTGACTCTCTAAACAATTATTGTTTGTCTGGAATGAAGAAAAAAACCCTCGAAATTATGGGATGTTTTTTTTAATAAGAATATCTTTAAAGGCCTGAAACTCACAGTATAAACATTGTGACTTTGTTATTTAAAACCGTTTTCAGGTCAAACAAAAACGGATGTGAAACAATATAAAAGCTGAAATGATCATTTCAGCACTGCTCGCCGGTCTGACTGCACTGATAATGACACATTTAGCTGAAGTGATCGATACACATCACTCCGATTTCTGTGAAATAATCACGCAAATACGAGGTTTCACTTTGCGAGTCAGGAAACAGATGAAGAGATGAGCTGTTTCAGGAAAGAGACGTTTAATAAAACTGAAGCGAAATCAAACAAAGACGTGTTGACATTTTTAAAACAATATGAATTAATTCAGTTTTTAACATTTGTTTAAATAATGATGCATATTGAATTATTACAGACGTTTTTTCTGCTGCTGAACTTTTAATAATGTTCTTCTATTTCACGCAGAAATTTTATTTTCTATATAAATATAGAAACTATATAATTTATATAAAATAAAACGTGCTTAGTTCTCGCTGACCTGCGTGGAAATGATTTCTGTGAGAACCATTAAGGAATAATTACTTTCCATCCACCTGCCCGAATCACCTTTATTGCTCCTGACACTTTAAGCACGGATTCGGACACGCGCGCTTTCATTTCCTGCGTGACTGTAAAAGATTACAGTAATCAGCGGCGGACAGGCCCGATCGAATATAATCGCCATATTTCTCACAGGAGGTCAGCTTCGGATGAAATGTTGCCGAGCAACAGGCCATGTGTTTGCAAACTGCGGTCAAAGATCCCACGGCGCGCGCACTCAGCACTCTGCGTTAACAGCTTCTGTGAGGAGGCTCAGATAAATCCTCACACGTCTACGTGTAGCGGACAAGTCGTGACACGCGATTAATGGCGTGTTGCTTTTCCTCGTGAGGAGCGTGGAGGTGTTTGCACTGTGAGGCGGGTGAGGAGTTCGCACTAACCGCCTGTGAGCTCACAGGCTTAGGGGTGTGCTTAAAGTTTTCTGTGGATGCTGACACTCTTTCGTGATTTTGTGCTTACGCCGATAAAGTTGTGACTCTCTGACCCGCAGAGTCCACGGAGGACGGCGCAGACGAGGTTTCAGCAGGAGAGAACGGAGAGAGCTCCAGCGAGAAGGAGCAGGACGCGGTCAGCTCACCGGAGGCCTCCAAACCGAACTGCTACACCCCCGAGCCTCCGGGGACCCCCTCCCTGCCAGAGGAGAGCCGCTACGGCCTCCCTAAAGCCGGGAGCGCCGAGAAGGAGGCCAAAGCCGAGAGTCCGCAGAAGTATCCGGCCAGCCCCGCGGAGCAGGGCGTGCTGATCGAGGGCCTCGGCGGCTCAATCACGCTGCCCCTCAGCCTCCGGGCCAACCGGCCCCCGCTCGAGGTGCTCAAGAAGATCTTCCCCGCCCACAAGCCTCCGGTCCTGGAGCTCATCCTGCGGGGCTGTGGGGGCGACCTGGTGGGGGCCATCGAGGTGCTGCTGTCTAGTCGAAATCCTGACGCCAGCGCGCCACCGCACGCGGACGCGCACGCGGACGCGCTGGTGCTGCCCTCCAACGGACACCTGTTCGAGCCCGGCCTGGGCTCCTACCACCCGGCGTCCTCCTCCGCCAAGTGGTCCGTGGGCTCCGCCTTCCGGGTCCCGGACTCGCTGCGCTTCACCTCCGACTCCGCCGCGGGGGTGGTGTCCACGGGCGCGCTGGGGGTCCCCCTGCAGCACCCGTCCTTCCCGCAGCCCACGCGCTACCCGCTTATGCTGCGCAGCTCTCTGACGCGCAGCCACGCGGGCCCCTTCGTGCACAACGACGTGACTCTGTGGAATTCCGTGGCCCTGCAGCAGCAGTACCAGCTGCGCTCCGCGGCGCAGTACGTGTCCCCGTTCCCCCCTGGCGCCCCCGGCGGGCCCGGGCTGTTCCGAGGCTCAACCCTCCTCCCCTCCAGGCCCTCCGAGGAGCCGCGCGTGGGCATTCAGGAGGAGGGGTGCCCGCTGGGGCCCAAGCCGGGCCTCTACTCCCCGGATGAGGAGTACGAGGAGCGCTCAGATTCGGCGGACTCCCGCATCCTGAACTCCTCCAGCTGAACAGGAGACTGAGGAACATGTGTCACCGTGACAGGACGTGTGCGTGGACGGCGTGGACTGTCCTGTCTGAGCTGAGCCGTGGGAGCAATCACTCCGATGAACCTCAAACATCAGCCTCGCGCTTCCCACACTGGACTCGACCAAAGCGGGTGAATGTAACAGACTCATTATTCTGAAAGCGTCTCAGCTGTTTCCTGTAAGCATGTGTAGTACTGTGAAATCTGCCGTGTCCGGATCACGGCTGCATGTCGAGTAATGCCAAATAAATGTGAGTAGTCCAAACGGATAAAGGCTGTTTTCTTGCGTGTCGGCCACACACACTCAGTCACGATTACACGAGACTACAACATGTCTGCCCACAGTCCGGCTTCACATCCACACATAAAACACGCGTGACACCAAAGGATAATAAGAAATAATAGAAGCAAAATATGGAAGCATCCCCGATAATGATTTTGTTTTATGGAGCAGCAGTAATAATAAAACCTTAATTTAATCAGGACTGGAAACATTTAATATGTTTGTGAGTGTGCTGTGGGCCTGATCTCTGTCACCCGTGGCACCGTCAGCGCACTCCTCACAGACACGTGATGTTGTTTTTGTATGAAATGTTTTCATATCACCTGTAAAAGCCGAACTGAATGATCTGAAATCAGCTTTAAAAAATCTGATTGTCCTTTAATTTCTTTTAAAGAAAATAATGAATAATCTCAGTTCGATGCATCAAAACACGAGATTATAAATATAATATTCATGTTATTAAAATGATTAAAGCCTCGTGAAACCCACTGTTTAGATATTTGGTGTCATGTCGAAGATGTTTCTGTAAAAGTGAAAAACAAACACTGATCGTCATCAGACAGTGACGTCAGTCAGGCTGTCAGCGCTTTAAAAATCTCAAACGCAATAATAAGAGCACGTGTCTCCCTCAGTGCTCGTGTATTTAAACCTGTGACGTGTTGATGATCTGCGCAGCTGCAGACCAATCACATACTCCAGCTTTTAAGCTTCCGCTTGTTCAGACGCTCCAAAGGTGACAAATTCCAACGAGGGAAGAACCAGGTAAGACGAAACATCCGGATTAAGCAGCTGCGGCGGATTAAAATAAACATACGTGACTTTCTAGTTACAACAGAGAAGTGACAGTGCTGTGAATAATCTGTGGATCAAAATTATCCACGCGCGTGGGGGGCAAATAGTTTTTACTCACAGAAATACACAAATGAATATCCGCTAGTCCACGTTTCCTTCGCTCAGCGCGCGGCCCCTCACGTTAAACCTGTCACGTGCTGCCATCTCGTGGTGTCCTTTGCACATAAACCACAAACAGGCGCCGGAGACTCTCGTGACGTGGATAATGAAGATTTTCAAAACAGTAGATGTAACGATGACGAGTGATGTGAGAAATGAAAGCCACAGAATCCCCGACAGTGTGGGCAGGAAAGAGGAAGGACACGCCCGGAAGCTGAACCCCTGCCTTGCTCATGGACAGCTCGGCAACTGTTTCTGCGCTTTGTGACAGCGCAGTGATATTTCCTCGTGTGCTGCTCGCCACTGTTTTTACTGCACTACAGTCACCTGACAGCTGCTGCTTTACTAATTAAAATGTGGATGCAAAACACGAGAGAAGCGTCAGAGTGATCTTATACACGCGGAAAGACACGTGAAACCAAATTATCAATAAAATAATCTGTTTGTCTGTTATTTTGGACATTTTTTTTGGGATATTTTCAAGACTGATGCCATCTTATTATTGAGTGGTTTAAGAATCCGATTCATTGACCAATATTATTATTTTGTCTTTCAGACTCATGAAACAAACAGATTTCCTAACATTCATGTGCAGTCACATATTTATGAGGCTTTGCTGACATAATATAATGATGCCATTTAAAAATAATCTTTGTTTTATTGATTAATTCTTTGCAATATATGGATTCAGACTCAGGTGTGCTGCCAACAGGGAAGCTGCAGAGCGCCCTCTGGTGGACAAACCGCAAAATAACAAGCTTTTATTTTCTTCTGCCAGTTCATTATTATTATTATTATTATTATTATTATTATTATTATTATTATTATTATTATTATTATTATTATTGTTGTTGTTGTTGCTTTTACTGGACATTTTATGTACCACACTGATATTGACAAACAGCAGCTCTGGCCTCAGTCCTGCATCTTCAGCACATAAACATTTATTCCATTAATTGATTAATTTACCAAATATTTTCTTTAAAAAAACTACTTTAAAGTAGTAACATGTGACTCATTAACGGATTTTATACATAATATTTAATGAGAACACTTTTAACATCAACTTAATTTTGTACTTAGTTTCTTTCTTTCTTTTTTCTTCTTCTTTTTTTTTGGACTCCTGGAAGGAAGAAATGTGGAAACTGAATTATAAATACAAAAAAACAAAAAAGATAATCCATCTAATTTTCAGACAGCCACTCTTCCTGCACTATCCATTCATTTTCATGAAATCTGGCTCTTTTGAACCGGAATCAATGTCGTCACTGCTCTGACCTTTGACCTTTCTAATAGCAAGAAATATGTAATGTTACGGGTTTGGCTTTAACCAAGTCATACTGCTCAGTCTCCTTTACAGTAAGCTGTTGAAAGACTCAGTGAAATGCATTAACTGTGCTGTGCTCACATTATGAAATGATTCAGCGTGTTTGGATGTGGAGCCAACACATGTATGCCATCATATTCCCGGTAAAACTGACCTTTCTCAATGTCACAACATCCGATCTGACAGGCTGTGTGTGTGTGTGTGTGTGTGTGTGTGTGTGTGTGTGTGTTTGTGTGAGTGTGTGTGTGTGTGTAAATTGCTACATAATGAGGAAAGGTTAAATATTACCAGCTGATAGTTAATGACTAAAATTGAGCTAAACAGTGTAACCAGCTGTAAAATGTAAAAAATGAAATATCTTTGAAGCTAATGTAATCTAAACCCCACAATAAGAAATCCAATTTACATCCAAAGCAGAAGACTTTTGATCAAATGCAGACTAGTAATATTAATCAATAGTTTAATTATAGCAAAGAGGTTAAATGATCTGGACTCTTTCAAACAACGAGAGGAACTTTTACATCAATTGTTTTTGTTGTTGTTGTTTGTTTGTTTTTTTGTGGAGTAAGAATAACAGAACATCGCTGGATTTCCGGCTGAAGGCTGCCACCCAGTGGACAACAGAGGAATGTCACGTTTTAATCTTAAAAACTTCACATTCCTGTTAAACTGCAGCGCATGCTTGTGTGCTAAAAAATTCTATCCACATAAATATTTTTTACATACAATACTTTTACATAAAAGTGAAACTAGGATAAAAGGAAAGTTTTCTGGATATGATACAAGTGTAATTCACAAACATCACAACGATATTATTCTCCAAATGAAAGTGTGGGGAGCTTGTAAGTAACAGCTTTTATTCAGTGCATCGATAATGTCAGTGCAAACTCAGACTGAAGGAATGTAAGTTTACTTTAAAGCTGCTTCTCTTTCTCACAGAGAAAATGTCCCAATTATCACATGATGACCAGCAGTCGGGTTACAGGGAACTGGCTGGGTGCAGCAAATGCAGATGAAAGTAAAAAGCGTGGATGAAGCTTGTCAGGCAGCTGTAGGACACGTCCTCCTGTTTGTTGCACATTGGCCATGAGAGGTCGAGGTGTCAGCCTCCTTCAGACAGAGACAAATGTCGCCCCGCCTGGTTTTCTATTCAGCTGCATGTGTTGTCGGTCCATCAGAGGCTAATTAACATAGCAGGATCCCCAGTGATCCCACGCTGCTCGTTCTGTCTATACACAGCTCCTGTTACACTTTACGGCATGCACAGCAGGACGCTTCCAACGAGATGCTGCTGTTTCAATCAGGCCCAAAGTAAACTGGACAGCATGTGAGGACTGTGTGTCTGCATCCACGCAAAGGTCATATCAGCCAAAATCGCTGCTTCCTGCATGTTTCCACAAAAAGCCCAAATGCAGTTAACACATGATTTTTATAAACACACACTGTCACATATCTGTGCACGCTGTGGGAATGAAAAAAGCCTTTAATGTTCTGAAAACTGTTTCCTGTGCTGTTTAAAATTGTTTTCATGATGTCATGTTGGACCTGAACTCTGTCTTCTTACGTTTGTTTTTGGGGAAATACCTGGTGCAGGAAAATCAAAGGCAGGGAGCCACTCCCACAAAACAACAACGAAATGTGGAAAACTATTCCTAAAATGTTTATGGAATCATACTAAAGAGACACCATTCGAAGGTTCAGATGAATAAAAGTCATGAGATGACTAATGACTCTCGGTTATCACAGACTGGTTTCTTTACAGGAACATCAGGAACATCCAAACTGGGGCGATACTGTCTGAGGAGATGTATTGTCGCATTTGTGACATTGGACAGGGAACCCCGCTGAACATCCCCACAGAAAATCTTCAGGGAACAAAAACTAAGATTTCCTGGTTTCAGGAAATACTCTAAAAAAGTCACAGGCCGGAAACATCTGTAATGTTTCAAAACCACTCCAGGATCCAGGAAAACTGATCGAAGATCTCAGGATTCCTGAGGTGATCATGGAATTTGTTCAAGGATCTCTGGGTTTCCTCGTAATAACCTCTGAAATTGCTAAGTGGAGCAAATCTCTCTTACAACACCCCAAAAAGGTTGAGGGGGGTTTGCAAAGCACCTAAAATTAATATTAACTTACATTTTCTTCTCAAAGCTTCTTTTAAAGCAATCAAGACTCAACAGACCCGTGAATGTTTATGAAATTCCATCAGTGCCTAAAACCCAATCAGTGATTCCCAGAGTCCTCACCTAACTGTCTGATACACCCCAACCTCTGAGCAGATAAGCGAACACCCGCAAAATGATCAAATTCCACGAAGGAAAAATATCAGAATTAATAAATAATCAATACAAAATCAGGACTCCCTGCAAAGACCCTTTAACAAGCTACATTTCTTAAATCAAATTAAAGGTCCCTGGAAAATCCTTATGCGGAGTTCAGCTAAAACCTGGAAATTCCTTGGCCTTGGGAATTCACCAAACATCCCTTAGATTAACTCCTTAAAGCCTACAACTATTTCACGGATCCATATAATTCCTTCAAGGAACTCCGAAGAGTTCAAAAATAACCCCTCTCTGAAAAGTCATTGAAAGACCTCCAGGCCGTGACGTCCACATTTCTCCTGGAGGGTCCGGCTCTGCGCGACCCGCCTGTCCGGCCCTCCGGCCCGCTCTCAGGATCAAAGCATTCCCGGCGTGGAAGCAGCAGCCGCGGGTGGGCTGCTCGTAACCTCCGCAGTAAATTAAGACGAAGAAGCAAATAAAGCTGCACCTGCGGACACTTTTTGGCACTTTTAATATTTGCCAAAAAGTGATTGCTCGTATTTAAACTGCTATAAGTAACTTGTTGGGCTATAATATGTGAAACATGTCAAATTGGATGACACAAAGTCATCTTGAGCCACAAACAACATTCGTGTAACAAGGTAGAAGCTGCATTTGGCAGCGACTTTTATATAACATTTATTTATGTAGTTAAAAAAAACTCATTAACATTAAAAATGTGTTTTTAAGAGTAAGTTGGCCAAGAGCACAGCAGCAAATATTACGATATTCAGTAAAAATATTTTAGGTGGGGATAAAGGAGCGGGTTGGTTATAATGTACAATAACACAGAGTTGTAAAGATACTTGAAAAACTGATATTACACATAAAAAATACACGGAAACATTGGACATCAGTTTTTGCCAGGCGATCACTTTTTGGCACAACACCGGCTCACCTTGAGTCCGCGTGCCAGAAAAGCACAAAGCGGGACCAGGTCCTCCGTGAAAATAAGAAATAAAGATCTGAACTCGTCACGGAAAACAAAGAGCTAATAACAGTCTGTAACTATATTTAAATTTGCACCGGAGAAAAATCACATTAATTGAATTCTTATATTATCTTAATGATAATGAGAATTATAAACAGATAAAAATGTCATTTAAGAAAATCTCTTTTTAATATTACGCATGCGCACAGTGACAGTAAATTAAAAATATGTGGACATTTTTAGTTTGAAAAAATCCCGCAGGACAGAGTCCCACGGCCTTCTTTCTCAATGCAGCACATGCGTGACATTAACTCGCAGCAGTCAGCGCTGCCGTCCACTGTGAAGGCCTGTGTGCGCGTGTGCTTTGTCCCGCAGTCAGTTCCCGTGAAAGTCGGTTGACAATGAATAAATGTCACGTGTCCGTGTTTTTGTCTTTGTGAGGCTGACTCTCAATCAGCAGCCCGCAAACAAAGATGCACGCGTGCAAGGCCCACGTTCAGTCATTAGTGTCACGGGTGAAAAAGACACTGAGGACCAGAGAGAGAGCACTCAGACACCCGGGACTTCATCTCAGCCGTTTATAGCATTAAAGGAGAATTATGAGGGTGGATTTCCAAAATAAAAGCAGCGAATAATAATAATCAGATGTATTAATATAATATTCAGATATTCTATATAACGCGTCTGCTGGTCTGAGGCACATTTGGGCCTCCGTATCCTCCAGCTGCTGTTTTGTGTGGGGCTCCTCTTCATGCTGACACGGTGGGTTTTTCTCTCAGGTGTGATTGTTGTGAAAACACGGTAATCTTCCCCGGTTATCTGTGGCAGCTGCACGGACTGTAACAACCCGCAGGACACCTGTATCGCCCCGCCCACCCCCGTCTGTGGGCAGAGGCCCAGCAGAATAATGATGTCAGGAAGTGAATCCACCAGGTTCAATCTTTTTTCAATCTTTATAATATCATCTTCTCTTTTTAAAGGTTTACTTATCAATAAATGACAGTTTTCCTCATTTGCTCACTGAAAGTTACAGTTTTGGAAAATTCTGTTTCATTTGTTCGTTTTTTCAGCTGAAAACTAAAAAGCTCGATTTCCATGACGCGCAGAGGACAGTGAGCCAGGCCTGAAGCTCCGTTTCTGCTCACACGAACCTGAAATTAAACGCAGACATGCGACGTGATAAACTGTTGCGCTGGTTTCCTGGACGACTTTCTCTTTTTCACATCTTCCCACTTTCGGCCTGTCTTTCCTGGAAAGTGACCTCCTGAAGTAACCGCAGGGCGCGCGGTGCTTGTGGCCGACGCTCCGCCCGCCCCCTGCATAACTGCTCCTGCTCCTATTGGCTCTTTGCGTGTTTGTAAATGAGCCAATCAGAGGGCAGCCTGCTTCGGTTCATAGCGGTGTGGCTCCTTGTGTCCGAGTCAGAGGAAAGTTGGACGCGTCTGCGTTTATCCGCTCAATTAACGGCTAATTACAAGCTTGAGTCTGGACCGTGTGTGTGTGAGTGTGGCGTTCATCACGGTGTTAACGACGTTGCCCCGCCCTGCTGGACTCCTGGAGGTAAAATTCATTCCGTTTTTTAAAAGTGTTTCTCGGCTCAGTCGCTCAGACGCAGATTAATTAAACCGGTTTAATTAAACTCTGTGAGCCAGCGTGACCCAAATATCCCGGGTTATGTGACAAACTCCTCTGAGATCCAGCAGACTGTTGGAGTTTTACTAGTTCTGGTTTTATTAAGGCCTCACTTTCTCTGATTACAAACTGCTGTGTTAAAATATTTCACAGCTGTAAATAAAAATAAATGTTCAGCCTTCTGAAAAACTTCAAACTGTTTTAAATTTAAAAAAAACGAACAACAGATTTATTATTATCTTTTTATTCTTGTAGATAATCTACTTACTAGACTAAAATATTTTTATTTTATTATTTTTTAAATAAGAAATGACAGACCTGAAAGTTTGGGATAATTCATGAAACTGTCCAGATGAGGAAATGGGAATATTTGGTGTGTTAAGTCTGACAAGCTGGTGATATTTACATATTATAAGTGCCAGTTTTTCTCACCTGATCTAATCTAATAACTCGTATTCGTCTCCAGGTACAAACTGGCTTTAAATCCGGCAGACATGTCAGAGAACTCCGGGTGTGAGCTGGAGATCGACGTGGAGAGCCTGGAGACGGAGAGCGAAGAGCTGGCCGACTCCTCCGAGCGCCCCGGCTCTCCGCAGCTCGGCCACGCCGCCTCAGAGGACGACTGCCCCGGCACTAAGAGCCGCGACAGGGCGGGCCCCATGTGCGCGGGTGACCAGAGGAAACTGAGCCGCACGCCGAAGTGCGCCCGCTGCCGCAACCACGGCGTGGTGTCCTGCCTGAAGGGCCACAAGCGCTTCTGCCGCTGGAGGGACTGCCAGTGCGCCAACTGCCTGCTGGTGGTGGAGCGGCAGCGGGTGATGGCGGCGCAGGTGGCCCTGAGGAGGCAGCAGGCCACGGAGGTGAGACTGAGGGTGGTGTGTGGTGGAGGTGCTGTGCTGATGCGTTCAGGTGCTTCGCGCTAATAACGCAGGAAGGACTCACGTGTGTGATGAAGCGTCTCCGGTTAATCAGCTGCTTGCTTGGAAGTCTGAGCCTGGATCACTGCTGCCCTGCAGCTCAGGGTTTTCAGCGGAAAGTTCAGATGATCAGGACTGTTTGAAATCAGGCAGCTCAACATATTTATCTCCTCACACAGCAAGCTGTGGCACTTGGAGCCGCTACAGTGACCTGTGGCCTTTGACCCCTCAGTGTTAGTGAATCAGGCCTTGCTTCTGTGATCGCAGCTTCTGTTGTGCTGAAGTCCTTCTTTTGTAAACGGGGCAGTTTCTGCTTTTGTCTGTGGGAAAGTCGAGCGCTTCTTCGTGTTGTTTTTGATAACTGCGGCACATTTGCACACTGACCTTTGTGCTACAGTGGAAGAAAAAGAAAATCGCTGCGCTGATTCTTCCAAAGTTTTTATAAGAACCCGAAGCCTTCAGAAGCGCAGTCCGTGTTATTGTAAAGGCTCTGTGTTCGGGCTTGCAGCTGATCAGAGTAAAGCCGAGGCTCAGTGTTCAGCGTGAATGCAGTCGCTCAGCGTGCACTTTATATCGCTTTGTTAGCTTCACTGAACAAACACGAATATAAAGGCACATCCGAGGAGCCGTTGGAGGTTTTCGAGGTTCATTCAGCAAATGAGGAATATTTTGTTTTTCCCCCAAATAAAGGCTTAGGAAGAGAATTTGAATAAAAACACAAAATCACAGCTGTTCCATGTGTGTGTGAAAAATCTGCGCATATTTCTGTAAAAGAGCGAAACTGTTACGGCGCCAGCATTTTAAAGATGAGACCAGATGAATGTTTCCCAGTTTGTGTCATCAGCTGAGCTCCTGTTAAATGTCCAAGTTTATATCTTTAACAAACACTTTCTCTCATTTCTATTACTGCAAAAAAATAAAAACTAAATGTGTTAAATGTTAGATTGACTTGTTAGGCCTGCGTCTCCGTCCTGTTTAGGGCTGTTTCGAGGCCTTTTCAAGGCTGTAATAACACGAGAAATGTGTGTCGCTGCCCATATTTTAACTGGATTATTATTAAGAGGCTGGTTTTTATTATCCAAACATACATGGGACTTGGACCTCAGCTGTGAAAAATCAGTTATTTTAACAAGGATTAAGGTGAACACTCTGTCAGCGTCTTTTAAATATTTTTCTTTTGTTTCTCTAATTTCTCAGGATAAGAAAGGCATATCCGGGAAACCAATTCCTGCAGAGAGGAGGACGATATATCAGCGACACATCCGACCGTCCACCATGCTCGCCAAAAGCATCCTCGAAGGTACGGCTCAGACAAAAAGAAAAGCTCCTCTTCTGCCTCTCCTTCGCTCGAAGCGGGGCTTACATTTCTTTTTCCTTTAACACCAACGGGGCGATAAGGACGTGCTAACATCTGTAAGCAGTAAAACTCTGGCACGTGATACACTAACTCGTTTAGCAGCATTACAAAGTATAAATAGCTAATTAGATTATTATCTATGTTGGGTGTCGTAATATAATTCCAAACACACTCGATGTCATAAAAGTTGAAGTAAATGTTTGATTTTCGATGACAGGATATCGCCCGGTGCAGTCTGATCCGTTCCTGGCAGCCAACCCGTCTCTTCCCCCTCCGCTGAGCGACCGCATGAGGAAGAGAAGGGCTTTTGCAGACAAGGAGCTGGAAACCATCATGCTGGAGCGGGAGTACAAAGAACGAGAGCTGATGGAGAACAACCAGGGGGCTCCAGGCTCTCTCCTCTTCCCCAACGGCTTGGTCCACCACTCGTCTGAGTACAACTCCTACAAGACGGCCTACTCGCCGGCAGCTCCGGTCGAGCCGCAGCCCAAAGAGCTGTGCAGCTTCCTCTCCCCTAACTGCCTGGATCTGGGCATGCAGTACCCCTCAACCCCTGGGAACGTCGAGCTCATCTCCTCCAACGTCAGCGTGGCGACCACCTACCGCCATTACCCGCTGCAGCCGTTGCGAGGTGGCTTCGTGATGTGGCCCCGCGGCGCAGCCAACCTGGGAGACGCTCTTCTGTACCAGCAGTGCCTGTTTAACGCCACGGCGGTGCAGAACATGAAGCCCGGTGCTGTGTGGGAGCCCAAAGCGATGCCCGCTGAGAGTCAGCCGCCAGAGCAGGAGGCCGCGCTCGCTGCTAAATTGGAGGGATCCCGAGCCGCTGCTCTGCAGGACTTATCAGACCCTCAGAGGCCCGACCCCAAACCTCCTGCTGTCACCCAGGGGGAGCAGAGGGAGTGCTCGGCCTTCTCTCCTCCTAAGAGGAGCTTTGGACAATCTTTCCCCAACCACCCTCATTCCCAAAACTCCAGCCAAGTCCTCAGCAAGTTAAGCAAGGACAGTGCTAAGCCTTCCATGAAACTCAACTCCTTTCACTCCCTCATCCAGCACTCGCTGAGTGAAAAAGCCAGCGGCGGGTCCGGGCCAGAGCTCAGAGCTCCGTACTGCAAGGAGCTGTTAGAGGAGGCGGCCCGCAAGTACAGGGAGAGCTCTGCCAAAGACTTTCAGGCGGTAAAACTCGCAGACAGGTACGCCAAAGACTTTCTGTCGAAGCCTGTAGGGACCAAGATGGCGCCCAGCGAGTCTCTGTCCTTCTCCGTGGAGGCCATCCTGAAACGGCCCACGCCCGCCATAAGTCGAGCATTCCATTAAAATCCACGAGGTGTCCTTTGTTGCACTATAAACACGAGGCTTGTCTCAGCCAGAGATCAGCTGCAGTTGTGGTTTTCGGGGTCAAATGTAAACGTGAGCACTGCATCGGAAAATAGACCAGTTTGAAATGATTGTTTTTTCAGTGTAATATTTATGTACAGTGTATAATATTTTACACGCGCATGTTTGAATAACTTTATTTGTGTCGAGTATTTAAACACGATGTCGATGTTTCCCTCACGTCAATAAACTTTATAAGACTGAACTTCCATAAAAAGTGTCCGATGTCATTTCATACTCGAGTTGTGACGGCTGGAAGTGCGAGCGGGTTGTTGTTTAGGTCAGAAGTTAGTCTGCACCGAGCGATGAACGACTGTGGCCGGACGCAGAAACACGAGGAACTTCAGTCCTCTGACGGAAACACACACAACCCTAATGTTTTTTTAATCATTTTTTTCATGTTGCACTATTAATAATTTAATATTTGGGCTTAGACTTAATACTTCATTTTGTAACACCTCGTTTGTTTCGTGCCCATTAAAAGCATAAATTCAGACGAGCTGTTCCTCGACTATAATCAGGGCTTCTTTAAGAAAAGGGAACTAGAGTTACAGACTCGTCCTGCAGACATTTTAACCTTACTTTTCCATAACGTGGTTAAAAACCTGTTTCCTTGACCTTTGCACTTTAGTCGTTTGCAGGGTCATTAAGTTTTTACAGTAACTCTGCGACAACTAAAATATGTTTCAAATGAATGTAGCGGACAATATCCCATCACTCCTGCAGAGCCTCAGTGAAAAACTAAGAAAAAGAAAATCCCAGGAATGTTTTTATCACTAGAGTTTTGCACAAAGACAAATTTCACAAGTAAACCACATAAATGAGGTGTGGATGTGACAGAGTGGATGTAGACTAAATATGCTCTTCAGGGGCTGAAACACGATATCGGCTCATAAATCTGCGAGCAGCATCATCTCATCCGTTCATGATGCATTTCTCCACTCATTCCTTTCCACTTACAGCCTCTCAGCGTGTGTGTGTGTGTGTGTGTGTGTGTGTGTGTGTGTGTGTGAGTTTGTGTGTGTGAGTGTGTGTGTGTGAGTGTGTGTGTTGAAAGGAAGCTCCAAACACGGGTTTCACATGAGCAGCAGAACTCTGATCCGTGCAATAATGAACAAGACAGGAGGTTAAAAAAAGTCACTAATCTCTTGTTTCTGGCACGGACGTTTCATCGGCATGAATCTGCAGCGAAACCACTCGCCTGATAAAAAGAAGCATTTTTTCCAGCATTTTCTCTTCTTTAAGCCTGCTGAGACGTCTCACGTAAAGCAGAGACTGTGGGCGTGTGATTGTCTTGAACAGCTTCCTCGTTGCTGCTGTAATTGGATTTGGCCAGACGATGACATTTTGTGTCACCGATGACGACTTACATCACTTTAAGTAGCTTGCGGTTGCACTTTGTTTTTCACTCTGTGTGTGTGTGTGTACATGTTAAGACATCTTTGTGAGGACAGACAACCTGCATGTTACTATACTTGTGGGGACCAACATTCACTTATGGGGACAAAATGCTTGTGTCCACGCGTTTGAGGCATTTTTGAGACTCAAAATGTGGTTTTAATGTCAGGAGTACGGTTAGGTTGTGTTTAGGCTGAGCAGCCAGGGAAAGCATTATGTCAATGAGATGTCCTCACTAAGATATGAAAACGAATATGTGTGTGTGGGTATGTTTACTCACCTTCTTGGGGACCTTGGTGATGTGGACATATCTGCATTGTGAGGACGATTTGGCTCCTACTTTTAAACTTAGATGGTACCGGGCCGCGAGAGTTAAGGCTCGGGTGTGAAATTGATGGTTTTCAGGGTTTTTATGGTTAACTTGGCCCCTTTCTCAATTCTCAAGTACGCGAGTCCGTATAGTGTACATGTATGCCTTAATAAAAACAAGCAGGTAAGATGTTAGAACGCTTTTATTTTGATTTTAGTGGACACTCAAAAATTACAATAGACAGCTGCTGGGGTTTGGAAGAGAACTGAACAAATATTTGAATATTTACACAGCTACATTCTAGCTTGAAAATATCTTAGAAGTTTATTTTGTGACCCAGAAAGAGAAATATTTAAAAGTTTTTAGCCGCGCTCGTCCGCCATTGCCGCGTTTGAGTTTTGGACGAAATGCATTCTGGGATATTTAGCTGTACCAAGTCCACACACGTCACCAAAGATGCATGCTCGATAAAAAAAGGCGGAGCGAGAACACATCGGGAATTTTTCGTGTTCTCGGCTTGATGCGTACTTTGAATTGGAACAGTACTTGGTCTCCGACTGATGACGTATCACGAGTACACGAGAACACAAGTACGCACCTCCGAATACGTTAGAGCACTTATGCAAATATGTGATGTGTTGATAAATCGAGCAGGTATTTGAAGTTTACACAGAAACATTCTCGCATGAAAATATCTTAAAAGTTTATTTTATGACCCAGACAGAGGAATATTTCAAACTCCGCCACTGCCTCGTTTGAGTTTTGGACCAAATGCATTCTGGGATATTGCATTTCGTCATTTCGAGCTGATTGGAGACCAAAACAGCCAATCAGATTTTTTTGCATCCAAGTCTGTGATTGGCTGGTTTTGTGGCACAAATATAACGGTGTAGAGAAAGAGTTGAACGCGCACGGGCAGAAATGTTGAGAGCGACACATTGGGAGCGAGCGCAAATGTAAAAACTGAGCGAGAGGGGCTGGTGTGTGTGTGTGTGTGTGTGGATAACAGCAAACACTGAAATACAGTTTTTGCACGCAGCAATGAATTTTGTTCACTCAAATTGAGCTTTTCTTCGCTCAAAATAAATTTCACATTTCAAAATGCAACACCTGCACCTGCAAACTTTTATTACGTGCGCTCAAATTATTTTTACGTGCGCTCAGAATAGTGGCACAAAAATAACGCCATACCTGTCAGCACTAGTGTCTTTTAGCGTCTCGTGTTAGTTTCCCCGTCTGTCCTGTCCTCATTCACAGATTGTTTTCACCTGTGGTTGGTTGTGTGCACCTGTTTCTCTACTGTTTACTCAGCAAACACTTTCTCGGGAGTTTATGGTATCCGTTGCTAGTTCTAAGTATTATTGAACATAATATCACAATCATTTTGCAACATCCCTGTTAGAGTTAAAAAGCAGGATGAAGCAGTGTACGATTCAGGGCAAGCTTACGTTGTGGCTGCCACCATATTTCATGCAGTGTCCTCAGTTTCTCTGTTAAAGTCCCCGTTTATTTGTCAAAGAGGTTTAACTCAAGGATTCACAGCGCAGCTTCGTCTGGACGTGGCTGCAGCCATCTTCTTATACATTGATTCATGCTGTGCATAGTTCACTGAGACGCTGTAAGAAGGGTGTTGTGGATTAAACATGGTTTACAAAGTGTAACTGAATATGAGAGCTTAACGTTTTAAAGATGTTGACTGTATCAGGCTGTGTTTTCATTCTGAATTCAACTGAATTCAGTGTTGTTTACACAGCCTTTTACAGATTAAACATACTCCATCTATAGCCCCAAAGTATCAAATCTGATATGTACTCAGAGCACAATGAAGACAGTGTTTTATCTATGACTTATCAATGTGTGTATGTGTGTGTGTGTGTGTGTGTGCTCTGCAGAAGGTGACAGTGTTTGTCTGCACTAACCGCCACTGATAAGTATCTGCTGAAGTCCTCACAGTCTCATTCCCAAAGTGTGCGATTTAGCATGTCAGCAGAGAGAACTGGTTTGTTAAGTCGCTCCCCTGGGGTCCCCTCCCGGCGCCCCTCACCCCTCCACCCTCCCCCTTATCAGCAGTTGTAGTTCACACAGTAGCATTTTGTTTGGCGTACACAGGTGTCGTTTACCATTTAGAGACTTCAGTCTCTCTCCTTCATCACAGCATGAACAGACACACACACACACACACACACACACACACACACACACACACACACACACACACACACACACACACACACACACACACACCTCTGGGAATTCAGTCTTTCATGGCTCTTGTTTCAAGGCAAACAGCAGAGCAGAGGTCACTGAATGCATTTGTTGCTCATACAGTCGAATGTCCACGTTAAACATATGGCTGCACTTCAGTGCTCACACATTCATTACTCACATTCAGGTATATGTATAAAAAACTAAGCATCGCCGCTCTGACTAAAGCATGATGAAGTATATTTTCTCTGACAATAATGTTCTCCTTTGCTGACTGTTGTTTAATTTTGGGGATTCACAAAAACCCAAATGACCACACTGAGCTAATGTGAGGATACTTTTTTTTAAAGGGTGTGTCTCTGTAGTTTTAGTTGGGAGCATTTGGTTTCCATCAAGAGGAAATCTCAGTCCCTCAGTCCCCACAGACGACCATGTTAGGATGTCCAGCAGAAATAAACAGGAAACTCTTTGCACAGTTTGTTGGTGCCTTTTGCACATTTGTAATTATGTGAAAACTTCCTGAGCACTTCATTGTGCAAACAGCTTTTTTCATGCTTTACTTTGCACTGAATATGCTAATTTTGCACCTGCACAGTTTATAAATGCAGCTCATTATCAAAGCTTATTAATGGTAGCTGATAATTTAACAATGCACCCACCAAATTAATTATGCTTTTGGTGCAGTTTTGCTGCACCTCTATACAGTAAAAAAGGCTTATAGAAAATGCAGATGGTGTCCTTATTCTGAAGTCATTATGTTGTGCGGTTGCCAGTATGGGGGCAGAGACGCATCTGATAGGCTGGATTTGTGTGTGTAAACTAGAGACCATGACAGCAGCCTGGACTGTAGCAGTGAGTCAGAAATATTGAAACAAAAGTCCAAAAGGTGAAAATAAAACGGAGGGATGGTGTTGTACGGAGTTCCCCTGCTATGATACAACAGCTCCATTCTTCTCCTCTGCTGCCCATATAGCATTTGGCTGCCCTGTCAGTGACTGTGCGCCGGGTTTATTGCTTTATCACCGCCTGCGTCGGCTCAATCCATGACAGACACACACACACCCACACACAAGCACACACCGGCGAACCCTTCTCCAGGTGTTAAACCAAGCCATCCGTCCCACTGTTGCCATTGTCACGGCAGCAACTCTTAGCCCATCTGATAATCTTTTGCACATTAAGAATCTATTAAGCACCACAAACTCAACCCTCCCACACACCCACACATTCCCAGAAAAATCACACGGTGGGTTATTTTGACTCTTGAAATAAATGGCACATGCCTTATTTTGCATTAGCGATCAGCGGGCGTGAAGGGAAGGGTAGGCTCTCTATTCATTCCACCCATGTTTTTTCCCTCCTCCTGTACCAGCAGCAGGGAGAGGAACGCCGGCCAGTTCCTGCATTCCTTCCCACCACCTTGTAATCCAATAAGAAATGTGTAGCCTTGCAGCTTTTGACAAGTAGCTCCCACTTAATTACCATGTTGTCGAAGCTGACAGGCCCGGGGGCCAATGGGGGCAACATGCTGGCGGTTCATAGCTTAAGGAGGCTGGGAAAGTCCTGCACACACACACACACACACACACACACACACACACACACACACACACACACACACACACACACACACACACACAATTATGATAGTTTTGCAGTACCAGTGACAAAAAAGGCTGCAAAGATGTATCCACGTAAAGAATCCGCCCTGACAATAGCGCAGGGTTCTCAGTCCTTATAAACGGAGGTGCAAGACAAGGAAACCCCAGCATTATTTTCTTTTTCGAGATATCACAATAAAATAAAATATATGACATTTCCAGTGTGCAGTGGCATGTCTGAGCGTTCATGGTGGTGAGATGTTCCACTTGTGCCTAACAGGATGTGAAATTCAAACCTCACATTATCCTGCAGGAATCAACGTTTTACAGACGACACTGGAAACAACCGTGAACAGGAAATAAGTGGAAGGACATCACTGCAGCTCACATACGCTCACGATGAGTGTCAATGTCACACAAATTTTGGGCCTTTAGTGATTTCTTTGAGTTTTTCTTCTGACACACAAGTTTGAATTTATGACGGGGGCTGGTTTGCTGCCAGTGCAAAAAATGGACAGTATAATGAAGAAAGAGAATAATCTCCAAACTTTTCTCCTCTGATCAACAGACGTTGAAACTTGGACACAACTGGATGTTCCAGCAGGACAATGATCTCAAACACATGTCAGAACTGCTTTATTTATTGGAATAAATAAAGCGGGCTCACATTAAGCTTCTGGAATGATCTTTCCTGACCTCAACCCTACTGAAAACTTAAATGCCGAGTCCATGTCGACAAACCATCCAATTTAAATGAATAATTCCAGTTGGAGTCAAGTCTTCATCCAGAATTACCATCAGTATCTGATCAAAGTGCTAAAGTACCATTTAACCAATATTAGTGGGAGTGTATGTATATATTTGGGTGTGTATTTATACTTTGAACCCTGTGAGGAAATAAATTTAAACTAAACAACAGTTTAAACATGCTCGTGATGATTGCGTCCACACTGAAGGCTCAGTGGGGACTGTGAGGTCTGAGGCGAGACAAACCTTTGTTTGTCAACACAGTCGCGAGGGTAGAAGTGAAACTCAAAGGAAGACAACGCTAACAGTCAAAGTAAAACAGGAAAAAGATATCAACTAAACGCAGAGACAGAAGGAACACTGGGGAAGAACGATGATAATCACACACACACGTAGTTTATCATCTGTCCACATCTGTGCATTTTTCCCATTCAGCAAAGCTGCTTTTGCCTGGATGGACCAACTGAAACGAGGCTGTAAAGTTAGCATCAAGATTCTGCCAAAAAGCTGAAACTTCACTTGTTGCCTTATTTATCTCAGGTTTATTCACATAGCACCAATTCACAACAGTATACCCCAACAATGATACGACCCCCTATGAGCAAGCGCTCGGCGACAGTGGGAAGAAAAACTCCCTTTAACAGGACGAACCGTCCAGTAGAGCCGAGCTCGGAGAGGGCCAGGCATTGACCACGACGGGGCAACGGGAGACAGAACAAGAGACGGGTAGGATGGACGATTCTCTGGATATCTAGAAAAAGACGGCATCAGAAATTAAGCTGGTCAAAACTTTTCCTGTTTCCTGTTGATTTCACTTAATACAAAGTAAAACTGCAAGGCAGTGGTAAGCAGGACAACTTTAAACGTGTTCTTCTAAAAAACAAACTGAAAAGAAGAGCCGAATACCGTCCAGCAAAGTAAACCACGACACAGTACTCGATATGTGGGGAATGAGAAACAACACACAGCTGTGTAGTGTCACTGAAATAATTTGTGCCGTTTAAGCAGCCGATCATTACATATTTAAATCTGCAGACTGTGTCCACTACAGCCCAACAATGATGCATTGTAGTGCAAGCTGTTACCTCCTGAGGGTAGGAACCAATTATTTCTCCAGCTGGCACCTGTACTTGCTGCACAGGTCACCCTGCTCACATTAGGGAAAACGATGCACCACAAACTGACATTTGGAGCTCTAGAAAAACAAATGAACTGTTAACGTGTGCCCGAAAGCAAACAGAGCTTCTCCCCTGGGCCCATAAAACAATCAGCCCCTCTTCAGCCTGCACAGAGGGAGCGAGCGCGCCGCACGCCTTCGCTTCGTGTACAACAATTTTTCACCGTCTTTATTCTGTTCGCCTCAGGACTAATTGTTTCCACAGAATGAATTTGCAAGTCGAAGCAATGTAAAAGTTTGACTCGTGTTCTCTGGAGTCATTTTGAAACATTGACGCAAGGATCAAGGAGAAAGGCAAATTCAGTCACTTCAAATCCAGCTGATAGCCACATTTGCAAGTTTATTCAAATAGTTGTAAATCTTTGAGCAGCACATGTTCAGAAAGGTGAATCCTGAGACAAAAACAAGCTTCTTTCACAACATTTAAGACACTAGTTTTTGCTGGATTTGAAAAAACCCCCACATTGGTCCATTAATGAACCATTCATGTCATTGCTGTTCTTTTAAGACGTTGTTTCTTATTCATTTCTCTTTATTCAAGAAAAGCTGTTTATTTGGTGACTTGTAGGAACAATGACATCTTCTCCACCTGCTCAGCGTCTACAGGGAATTTGCCAGTCTAAACATTCATGTAAATGCTATGGAAACATGGGTTGTGTTGCATTGTCACCAGAAGAAAATACTATAATCCCGAGCAATGCGCTGTCGCCGGGCTCTGTACACCTTTACAGCTGTTATTTCTGTCGGCTCGTTGTTTTTGCTGCCTTCTGCAGCTCCTCCGGTGTGATTCGCTGCACTGTGTCGCTGTGGCGTGAATGAGAGAGTCCGTGAGTGACGCTGCACGCGGAGGTCGGTGCAGATGGTGCAGCTGTAATTCTGCAGTGATAAATGGCCACCGCACCTGGCTCATGGTAACTAGAGTAAACACCGCGATTGCCAAGGTTAACACTTAAATGTTCCGATTTGCATAGGACTATAAGAGTGTATTCAAATGCACACACCCACCCCGCAGGCAAACAATGTGTCCATGTTTAGCACGAGGTGTTTTATTTAACACTGCTGAGTTAAAGAACAATGACTCACATTTTACACAGCCTTGTTCACCACAAGGCTCCCACAGGGAGTAGATTTATTTTGCAATGACCCTCATGAACTCTGTGTACTCTGTGCAGCGCCTGGTTTATTCTGAAGTACTCACATTGTTTCAGAGTTGTAGCCACACCTGTGCCCCGTGTGCACAGTGCTGGACTGTCTCAGCATTGTTTTCTCGAGGGCTGGATATGAGCTCCAACCAGCTTTTACTTGGTTTTGACGTTAAATTCTCTCTTGGGCTACGTCCACACAAGGGTAACACAACAGCTTTAGACAACCTCTGCACCACACGATCGGAGACAATGTGAAAAACACAACCAAACACTGTGTATTAAACGTGTGGTTGACAACAACACACGCTGCGATAAAAATAGGGACCACAATAAAGTCCAGGGACCGAGGATGACACGTTCAAGTTTAAATCCACTGCTTTTCTGCCCTCATTTATATTTAAGACCCACAGTGTTAAAGTGTGCATTATGTAATGTGACACTCTTTAGACCCAGCCAAAACATTAAAACCACCTGCATGACAGGATCCTTGCGTCATCAAAACAGCAGTTGGGGTAATGGATCCTTCGACTCCTGAGAGGTGGCCTCTGTGGACTGGGCCTGTTGTACTGCATCCATCGGATGTTTGCACAGGGATTTAAGGAGTTTGTTAATCCTGAGATGAGAAGTTTTTTATTTCCAGAGTGAGGGCTAACCTAAACCTTTAGCTACTATGATGTGGAGCTAACCGGCCCACAGGCTGCTTTTCTTACCCCGACTCATGTTTCATTTTCCTCATTCAGACATTCGATGTCAAAGCACATAACAGGAATTATTCATCTGCAGAAGTTTACGTCTCTAAGAAAATCTCAGATGTTATTTTATATTGGACTTCTGTAATCAATCAGAAATATCAATCGCTCGACATCAGGGATTTATTATTAGATCATAACAAATTTGATAGGTTTCACATTTCAAGCTGTCAGAAACATTTTGAAACTGAAAATGTCTAAAAGCTCAAGCTTAAACGTTTCCATTGCAGTTACACGAAACCAGTTGCTCACCCTAACCAACGTCACTGATTTACATTCATACTTTTAGTTTTTGTTTTCACCTGTCGGGTTACAGATGAATATTTATTCAATTAAAGTTTGTTAGGATTAGAGCTTCATCTGTTAGGGAACATTTAAAATTTAAAGGGACTTTTTAATGCTTAATGCTTTAGCTTTGCACCACTGCAATAAAACCTCCGCGTTGGAGCAAGCACTCATCATTCCCTCCAAAGCTTTGCACTGACCAAACCACACAGAGATGCAGCTGCTCAACATGCTGCCTCTCTAGAAAGTGATGAGGATGGGAGGGCAGATGTGTGCTTTCCTTATCCCACACAGGAGTACAAACACTGCTATTCTCTCTTTGCAAGGGATGCAGTTTCAAGGAACCAGGTGAGACCGCCTGTGGACACAGCCCTGAGGGGACCAGCTGCTCAGTGAGGGGACACGCTGGCTCTCACCCCGTTGGAGAGGAAAGTCAAGTAGCCTCAGTGTTTTGGTGGTAAACAAGCTGGAGGTCCTATACCAGCCTCTCAGAGCACTTCATCATGATGAGAGTGAATGCTACAAGGTGCTAATCATTAAGACATGTCAGTGTGTGTGTGTTTTTTCAAAGGCACTGGTGGTGGTACCAGTCTGGAACCATGATGGTACAACAGCCTCATTCAGCGAGGTACTGTGAGGACATGATCCAGCATGGTCTGACTGTAATGGGCCGAGTATCAAGTTTAGAGGTGTTTGTATGATTATGTCGTGGGCTGTTTTTCAGAAGTTGGATCTTAATGCTTCAGCATACCGAGACATTTAGGACAATTTCATGCTCTCAGCATTTTGGGAACAGTTTGGGGAACGCCCTTTCCTGTTCCAGCATGAATGCACACCACTGCACAATGCAAGGTCCACAAAGACATGAATGAGAGAGTTTGGAGTAGAAGAACTTGACTGGCCTGCACTGAGTCCTGACCTCAACCTGATAGGACACCTTTGGGATGAATTAGAGGGGAGACTGTGAGACCACCATCAGTGTCTGTCTCACAAATGTTCTTCTGGAAGATGGGTCACAAATTCCCATAAATATTCCTAAACTTTGTGGAAAACCTCCCCGAGAAGAGATACAGTTATTAGAAATCCTGAAAAGGGCCAACATAGTATTAAACCCTGTGGATTAAGAATGGGATGTCACTTAATTTCATATGCATGCGAAGGCACGGCAAGGATGCAGAATGGGTTCAACACTGGGGAGAATGGCAGCTACAGGGTGTAGGAAACCGTGATGTAAGATGACGGATGCAAGGAGGTGGAGTTCATGGCATCGGCAACTGGAAGCTCAGCATAGAGCTTAGCAATGTTGCCGTGCAGATCGGAGTGTGACAAGCAGGCATTTAAAGATGTATAATGTATGAGTACGGGGTGAATCCCTCCTGAACTTCAAATAAAATGATCGAATAAACACGATTTAACATGTTGAACGATGACATCAGAGCTCCACAGATCGTGGCTTTCCTTCATACCCGGGCACATGCTCAGGACTAAGGTGGGCTAACCCTTCATGCACATGTCAAAATATGATGCAGAGGCATGCCCACGCCCCAAATGTCCCAGCAGAACACACAATTATAGCAAGAAAATGAGTGTCATTGAAACCCCTGATATGTGACCAGATAAGCAGATGTTAAAGAAATGAAAAGTTAGAGACGTGTAATCCATCAGGTCCGTCTTCAGCATCGCTGCTGCACAATTTTAAATACGAGGCCTCTGACGCGGCGTTGTTTTCTAACCCGGCTGCAGAAGGAGGAGCATTTCTCCGAGGTCACCTTAAGCTCAGTTTGACACATTTGCATTAGGAACAATTATGACATCACAGCCTGTTCACGTTTTAACATTTGAATATTTGCATCGACTTTGTATTTTTACGTATGCTGCACAACAGCAACGTCCTTTATTTATATAAGTATCTGTGATCCTTCTGTTGTTCCAGGATCACAGTGATTTATTTGGCAAATAAGCCATTTGGTTTTAGGACAGTTTAAAAGGTTTTTACAAAATGCCTCATAGAACGAGTCAAAGCAGAAATCTGCGACGGTGAAGCTGAACAGAAAGTGAAAGGTTCACACTAATCAGTGCAGACACGACCATGTTAAGCTGGAGATTTGAAACAGTAAGAAAACAAGATGCAAAGCAGAAAATCACAATGGACTAAACGCCGGTGACTGAGAACGAGGACACAAGTGATACAAGTGGGTGAGATTCAGTTTCTCCTTCCTTTGTTATGAATCATACTGACAAACGTGCTTCTTACATAAAGATGAGAGAAAAACGTGGGAAATCATTTGTTTATAAACTAAAACTAATCCACAGTCTGATGTGTTAGAAGTCTTCACACGGACTCGGTGTTTAAACATGAAGCTTCTGCTTACAATAATCCTGTTTGACACTTTTTGCTATTTTGATTTAACAAACATTATATATACATTTTATTTTTATGCATTTGTGTTTCTGTTTTTTCCCTTAAAGAAAATCAGCTCATTGTCTTTTCACTTTATTTGCAGCTTGCTTTCATCTACACGGCACCTTAGCACACAGATGCCTCTCCTGCACACAGATGTCTTTGCAGTTTGTATTTCCACAGTCAAAGATGGATTTAATAATCTGTCCTCAAACCAGCAATTAAAACTCCAGACTGGAACTTCCTGTGTCTGCATGGACAAAGTGGGACATTTTTACTGGTCCATCAAAGCCGGCTCGTCTGGAGGAGCCGACGGTGCTCGTGTGTGACAGGAGGGTTTGAATGTTACTATTAATATTATACTGCAGTTACTGTTTCCACCGAAGTGAATAAGAAATATCGAAGCACGGGGTATGACAATGTTTGTAATGACTCATCGCAGTTGTTACTGAGATCACAGCTGACATGTGTGTCCTGGATGTCCTAACACACGCAGAGGTCAGTCTCTCATGTGTCATCTCATTTAAAACACACAAAAAAAGATTAACTTTAGTTTGAAGGATTCAGTTTTTGCAGGCTGACTGGACTCATTCTCATAACTAACTAAAGACAATGCGTGACAGAAACAGGACCGGTTTCCTCTCCTGCATCCTTCCTGTTCCCCGTGCGTCTTCACTTGGGCGACAGCGTTTCAGTCCTCATTGTGCCGTGTGTGAGATTCATCACACAGCACAGTGGGTTCTTTTTAAGTGACTCTTTCATCCTTTCACATTCACTCGCTAAACGCCGGCGGCCTCCCTTACAGTGCGAAGGACGACGGTGCTGAGGGACAACCCCACAGTTCTCTCCTCTCGGAAAAAACGTGTCAGTTTCTGTCAGGAAGACCAACGTTTGGTCACGATGGTGTGGTGACACATCTGCTGTTGAGATATTGTGAAACTGATGATATCACTACATTATTGTTTTTTACAAACAGTTATGCAAGGACGACTTGGCTGATGGATCTGAGTGACAGCAGAAAACTGTCCTCACTTTAAAAACACTGTTTTTGTTTTTTAACCATCTGTAGAAGAAAATTTGTCGAGTACTTTTAATCTGCTGTTTTATGTCTCTGCAAAATCTCTGCAGTGCTTTGCATCACTACCAGTTAATCCTCAGCATGTCCACAGTTCAGCATAAATGCCATTCATGAACACACACAGCACACATACAGACTGAGTTTATTTACTGTGGAGTCATTTTATTCACCTGCCAGCTTTTTCATGTTTCTGTGTCTTGTTAGGAATAAAATGTCTGATCATCCCAAACTTTTTTGTTCCGCTTCCCTGATTCGTGATGGGTGCTTTCAGCTGTGGCATTCACACGTTCTTTTATAACATAAGATCAAATATCCTCCACATCCTTTTCCAAATAATACCCTGATGGTACTCCAGGTTTGAGCAATAGATAAACGTTTACCATTACAGATGGGTACATTGCTTCAGTCGTGCTGTAGGTACAACTACTGGAAATGTTTACAGCCAACTCAGGATTAGATGTGCTGTTTATGTAGGATGGCAACAAACAAGGGTTTGATGTTATGTTTGAGGCTATTTTGTTCTTTAAATCAGCAACAAAATCAATTTATAAAACATGACACTTCATATGTAAGAGTTGGTACTGAAGCCACACAGAGATGTCGCTCACTTCATCAATACAAAGATGTAGCTTCTTTCAGCTACAGATGAAGTTTTGATCCAACACTCAAAAAAAGTCAGCATCTACAGAAACCATAAAATTCACTTTTAATCAACTTAAACAGTGTCTTGGTTTTGGCTTCAATGTGCAACTTTAACTTTAGTTTTCAGCTTTTATAAGAAGACGCTTCATGAAGGGGCTGAAGATGGAGAGGTGACGGCTGCTAACATATTTACAGTGCGTGCTACGGTGCGCCAGTCTGTCACAGGGCCAGCACAGACACAAACAACCATTCGCACTTATGGGCGATTCAGATTTACCAATTAACCTAACCTCACTAACTCTTTGTCTTTAGACTGTGGGAGAAAGTACCCGAGAGAACCCATGCAAACATGTGGAGAACACGCTCCACGCAGAAAGAACCCGGCACGAGAAACATGCTAACCACCAGCATGCAGCCTGAAACACGCGCTATGAAAAATGTCTGAACCTTTTTGTTTTCACTGTCAAATCTATTTATTTATAGGAAAAGTAAACAACAGCAGTTGAGCCAAAGTGCTTCAGAGATGAGCACATTTACATCCCAGGTCTCCAAAACACCAAGTTTCAAAATACCCGACAAGCTGAACGGTGTGTTTTGTTGCATTGACTAATAAGTAAGTTAAAATCACAGAGTTGCAAAATGATGATGACTCATCGCATTAATCATGCACTGCTCTAACATACACAAGCTGCCTTTATAGGTTCAGAGTATCAGTAACAACACTGATATTAGAAATACTGGCCCTATATATACTTGGAATATTACAGAGCACTAATGATAGTCAGTAATTCATCAGATATGTTAAAACAGTTTAATAAGTTGAAGCAGTGAAGGGTGAGGCATTTGTTGTTTTAGCTGTTTGGTGGTTGTAGAAAGCGTTTAGCTGAAATTCTGATGTTTGTGTGGATGCAACGCGGCGATATTTAAATCAGGCCTGCTGGTGCGTCCTGTGGAACCTGACGCCCCCCCTGTTCCTCCTGTTCCCGGTACCTTTGGGCTCCACCAGGTTACTTTTGAGTGGAGCTGCTGAACTTTTTGCTTGTATTGACTCCATTGTGCACATATAGAGGTAAACTAGCTGCTGTTGGAGGGTCTGTAAATTAAAAGGATGTAAAGTGGAGACTTGAAAGATTTGCAGCTGAGATCTAAATGATATTAATATTTTAATGATGTCCTCAGAAACTAAACTAATGTCCTCAGATTTTCTATTTGGAGCACGCAGATCGATTTGACGTTTACGACATGACCTTCGAGCTCGGTCTAATGTCAACCTGAGCAGAAGGCGTTCAGTACACAATACCTAACAACGTAAAGTCACTTATATGGGCGTGCAGGTGTGTATTTATCATGTATTTCAGTTGCAAACAGAACACACTGAGCGAGTACAGTCAGGCTGCTTTTCTGCTCACATGTGATCCCAGGATTCACTCACTTCGCCCTGTTTTCTTTTTCCTTGGAGTTCCTGTTCTCCTGTTTTTCACTGAATTTTACCCAACTAAGCTCTACAAAGTCAAAAGCTGCTGACACCTGAAGGCGCAGGGCGACGTTTTAACCTTGGTCTGATATAACCTGTTTGCATTGTGACACTTTGGTGCTGTTTAGCCAACAGCGCCTGTGCTATTCTCTGTTTACACATCACCACATTTTGTTTCCTGCACAATACAGTGTGAAGAAACTGGTTTCCATTTCTTATCTGCCCGGCTGTTTGAAGAGGCTGTTTATGCTGTCGCTCCCGGACGGACAGACTGAAGTCCGACTTCGATGCTTCTTGTCTGATTGACCTGTTTATCATTTTGCTTTCGTTGGTTTTTTCTTATCTGACATCTGAAGAATCTGTTTGCTGCAAAACTTTCTGTGAAAACCGGGAGTTTCTTTTTCTGATCTATGATCTCATACAGAAACATGACCTTTATACTGTGTTTATAACACTGCTGGCTTCGATGATCATGAGCGGCAGCTCTAAACTTTATTTAAAGAAAATGTGTTTGCATGGCTTTCCTTTGAGTCCTCTGTCAAATAAAAGACAGATGACTGTCTTCATGTCTTCCTGTTATTCAGAGAATTAATTGAAAGGTGATTTTTATTCATTTTGTTGCTTCATTTACAGTCCTGGGACTCATTTCAAACCTGTTGGGTTTTCTCCCTTCACAGTGCCCACTACTTAAAAACTTCTCAAACTCCATCATTAAATTAAATTCTGTGAGGCAAACATAACCCCGCCCATTAAATTAGCATCACATCACCGACTACCATCATTTATAAACTATGTGTGGAGTGAATTATGCTTAAGGCCATTTTTTTTAAATTCCTGAATCATGCAGCACCGTGAAAGTGCGTCTAGTGCTGGCACGAGGTGTGTTGTTTGGCATGGACGCTGGTTCACACATCAAGAGTCACATTTATGCTTTGGTTTAGGCAACAAACACGTTTTAGTTCAGGTTGGGAAATATTTTTGTTTTGAAACAGACGATGACATTTCACTGTCTTTGCAAATTGCCAAACACGTTGATTAACAGCCTCTCGCCCTCATGTTGACAGATGTCACCCGCTTTGTGTTTCCTTCAAAACATATTTGCTGTTGCAGTTTAGTTGTTTACACCTCAAACATTATTTCTAGGAGAAAGCACTGCTACGTGGCACCTATGAGTTTGTCAGCTTGAATAACAGAAATGAGCATTTTATTGACAGTAGTGAGCTAATTAATTCAGTTTTATTTACACAGCACCAAATCACAACAACAGTCACCTCAAGGCGCTTTACATTGTAAGGTAGAGCCTACATTAATACACACAGAGAAAAACCCAACAATCATATGACCCCCTATGAGCAGCACTTTGGTGACAGTGGGAAGGAAAAACTCCCTTTTAACAGGAAGAAACCTCCGGCAGAACCAGGCTCAGGGAGGGGCGGGGCCATCTGCTGTGATTGGTTGGGGTGAGAGAAGGAAGACAGGATAAAGACATGCTGTGGAAGAGAGACAGAGGTTAATAACAGATATGATTCAGTGCAGAGAGGTCATTGTCACATCTCCTCGAACCTGTGAACGTCTCCTTTATTAAACTTCTTATAAAAGCTGAAAAGCTGAGGTTTAATTGATTAAAAGTAACTTTATCTTCTTACAGGAGATGGTTGGTAGTTAGGAAGGAGGAATCAGCCCCGCCCGGCGAACGTGTTTCAAACAGCAACATTACCTCTTCATATGTTGCAACGTGACCGTTTACAGGCGGATGTTGATGTTTCTGTAAAGAACAGAGGCCGAGCCGGACAAAGCAAAGAGGTGGAGATTATTGCAAAGAAGAATTTAACTGTATTTGTTTAGTTTTGTTTTATCCATGAGCTAATCTGATCGCTACAGGCTTGTGAACGGCCTCCCGCCTGATTTAATGCACACGTCTGTGTTTGCACCGGCACTGCGTTCGTCAGGGTGACCTCATTTGAGCAGATGTAAACGCAGCCTATTTGCATGGAAAATGCTTTGTGATGTCTTAAAAGGAAAACTGCTGCAGCATCAGTTTTTTTTCCATTTAACGTTCAATCGTTGAGATGTTTTCTGAAGAATGATCCAGAATGAATCCAGATTAGATTACATTTATTCTACTAATTCCAACATTCTCATTCGTATAAAACCCTTCCAGCCATGGAGTGCCGTCTATTCCTAGTAAGAGTGAGGCCACGAGATAAGAATGTGACAACAATCAGACTAAACAGATATGCTGTAAGTCTGCCGACTCTTCTGAATATATTTGTGCACCAGTACAGCGCTGTGTCACATAGACAATAAAAAGTGCTGTTATGGGATGAAAACAGGAAGTCGTAGCGTGTTTGTCCAGCTACAGATCCTGCACTTCACCGCTCGTGAAAATGAATTATTGGATGTGTGCATTGGGAATTTCTGCCAGTGATACCACACTTTGACTTTTTGCCAGTGTAAGAGACACTGAACGAGGCTCTGAAATGAAATCTAAAGCCTGTAGATGAAAAATAAAACCCCTGTTCATGAAGCCATCTTTACATTTTCACAGGACTTTTCTCTTTTTTTACTGACTTACATGAAAGTGTTTTATGGGGAGCCTGCGTGACAGAGGGGGGATACCACCTCTGAAGCAAAATTTGGACAGTTGACTCATCCAATACATCACCTGTAAGTCTATCTTTGGGAGAGACGGTGAAGCCGCCTTTGATCAGGATCGCTGCGGAGCTGCTTTCAGTTTCACTGGGATGGTATATCATACTGTCCAGTGCAAATCACACATGTCACAGGCCAAAGTATAGCCTTACTGTACACGAGGGGAGAGAGGAGCCTTGTTTCTGCCTCAAAATGTTGTGATGCTCACATCACTCTGAAGGACTTTGAAAGTGTTGCATTAAAGAAGAAATCATTAGCAGTGATTAGTTAAATAGTTACCTTTGGTTTAATAATGACACCTAATAATACCTAATAATGACACAGTTAAATACAGAGCATGTGTGTGAATAAGAGCACATGAAGGTGGAATAGTGAAGAATTCTTCTGATACAAGAAGATTCTGCAAAATCATCTCAGAATATTTTATTTAAAGTTTACTGTTTAACTCAAGTAAAAGTGTTAATATCAAAAAATTTAAAAAAACACATCAGTACTGTTAAAAATCAAATATTACTGCTGTTAAATACACATTTGTCACTGTCCTGGGTCAGTGACCCAGTGTTTTGTGTTTGCATCATTATTGATCTTTAATTTTGTTAATGATTTATCATCGGTAGTTTCTTGCTTTTTGTCTCTGTATTTCCAGCTCCTGAAGTCCTTCAGTATCTTCTGATTTCTCGTCTTCAGGGTTTGTACCTCCCTGTGTTCCATGTTATGTCTAGTCTGCGTCTCCATGTCTGTCGTTCCCGTTTTACTTTGACAGTCTGTGTCCTCAGTGTCCTGAGTTTTGTTTCTCCGTGTCTCCTTGTGTCACATTCGTCCCAGCTGTGTTCTCGCTGTTCCCCATCCTCTCGTTTTCTTACTTGTGTATTTAAGCCCTACGTCTCTCCTTCTGCATTTCCTCCTCAGTGTTCATGTCTCAGGCTCCTCGTTCACAGTTTTCTTTGTTCTTCATATTCTTTTGTTAGTTTCTCCCAGTTTAGGTTTTTCTTAGAAGTCCCTGTTCTGCTCTGGTCTTGTTTGCATTTTGCTGTAAATTAAAACTCCATCGTCAGCGTCTGCACTTGGGTCCAAACTCCTCTCATCTCCACACGATTGCCTCATTAACTGTGACAGAATTACTATTACTAGTAACACATATGAATGGTTATTCTGTGGTTGGTCCTCATCAGACTTTCATATATTTATAGTTTCTTTTAAAAAACTATAATAGTACATCTCCAAAGGTTGATTCTGTTCATCTGGACGTAGCGTTTTAAATATGGTACAAAACATTTTGGATGCAGGAGACACCGAAAGAAGACGATGCAAACCAACAAACAACTCGTCCCATCATATTTGACATGAAGTGGAACATAAGATGTCACAATCCCCGAAAATCATCCCCGAAGACTCAAATATCACAAGAAGTAAATGTCACAAAAAACTAGAATAATAAAGAACTAAATCAAATAGAAATGCTCAAATATAATTGTGTTTCACTCGTCTTTAGTTCACATAAAGTCACTAACATATTAAACTTGTGTGACTAAAAAGCCGGAGCGCTCCCTGCTGCCTGTTTCTGACGAAGCCCCCACACAGCACAGACGTACCATCTCAGCACTGCATTAAATAATCACCACAGAATGCTAACACTGAAACACGATCTGCAGTTTCCTGAATATTGTGGCGTTTAACAAGGCGGTGTGATGTGGATTCATTCTGCAGAACTCATTATTAAGACTCAATGAGGCCTAAAATATTCTCAGCGGTAGGAAAAAGGACACGATGCCTTGTGACAACTTTGACCGGAGTCATTTTCCAGGAGAACCAGAGCCATTCCCTTTGAGTGGAAACTTATGTCACACCTGCAAAAATGAACAGCGGATGCACGGAGATGAAACGACAGAAAACGAGGAAAACGGCGGAGCTGAACAAGCGCAGAGGTCGAGGTAAACATCAGGTTTACGCCCGCTCTCTGAAATATCATATACTGTAAATTTGTGCAAGTGGGTGCACACATTAAACTGCTCCACCTGCAGGAAATCTATCAAGAAGGTCTTTGGGAGACTGCAGGAGGTCTTTGAACATGTGCTACTCAGCTGCTCACCTTTTAGCTCGGCTCTGCACGTTACATTGATGGAGGGAGAGATTTACGCCCCTGCTACGACCAGGGAAAAAAACCCTATTCGGGCCACATTTCTTTGGTGGTGCTTATTGCTCCCATTCATGGGAGTGTATTATATTCAGAATGTAACAGTATATATGTGTGACACTAATGACTCTTGTGGTTTTGGAAGTGGAACAATTTCCCAAAGTCCTAAACTTCTCAGGTAGCGTCTGTCAGAAACCTGCTGCTGTGGTGGAGGGCAGCTCTGCTTTTACTTGTTCTCCACGGCGTGAAGAGCGACCCAAATGTAGAACAAACCAGGAAAAATATCCACTTCCTTTGGGCCCGAGAGGAACGTGTCGACAGCTGAAGCCTCTGCTGCGCCTGCTTCCAGGTCTCATATGGGCCATTTATGTAAAACAACACAGAGAGCCCGTGGAGGGAAAAAATACATGTTAAATGCTTGATAATTCACCATCTCCTAGAGTGGATCAGAAGAGTCCAGGAGACAAACATCAGCTTCTCATTGGGCTGCAACTATTGAATGTTCTTACAATTTAAGTGAAATCAGTCATTTTGACTCGTTTCTGATTCTACAAAGTTCATGTTGCTTTAAAATAGAATAGTATAAAACTTCTTGTTACAAAAATCCACGTCATTGTCCTCAGATCTTACATCTGACATGCAGCGTATTAAATGAGTAATGTGAGAAAGTGAACATTAACTTTCATAATGTGGACATTAATATTGTAATTTGGCACGCTACACTTTTATTCTTGGACTATAACAGCTTTGCATGATTCTCAGTTCAAAATAATCCTCATTTATCTTAAACTTGGCCTTAGTTTCCCCCTCTGTTCATCCTCCATGTGAAACAAGCCACTTTAGTGCAAAAAGTCAGCGCTGGAAAGCAAGAAAAAGTGTAGTAGATACTCGTGAATTATGCGGTTGAAATTATAAACACATAAAATTAGACTCTTTAATATCTTGTGACAAGTTCTGCAATAAATTGACTGTAGCAGGCTCTTCCTGTCTTAAGCTGATCATATTCTACTTCTTCACACCGTTTTTTAGCAATATGTCAGAGATCATTGTTGCAGAGATTAAATATTTTAGCTTTGATGCATTTGGCTGAATCTGAGCCCAAAGAAGGTTCCAGTAGATTTAAGTTTCAACATGAACTATGGCCAAACTAAGTGTTTCACCACTGCAGTAAGAACTAATGTGGTTTCATGAAGCATCCTGCTACCAAGCCCCTCGACTTGGTAGCAGGATCCTCCTCGTTCTCCACCCTTGACCTGCCAAGTGGATACTGGCAGGTGCAATTGTCCCCTGAGTACAGACCAAAGACAGGGGGACTATGGCAGTTCAGGGTCCTGAGCAATTCCTCCACCACCTTTGAGAGTCTTATGGACAGTGTGCTGGCTGGTGTCCTATGACAGCGGTTTCTTGTCTACCTGGACGAACGTCTGGTGCATGGGAGCATCTTTGCTGCTGCTCTGGATGCCCTGAGACAGCTGATGGAGAGAGTGACAGCTGCAGGCCTGAAGAGTGAGTGAGAAGGGAGGTGGAGACTCTGGGCCACAAGTTGCATCATTAAGGCATCAGCACTTTGGAGAAAAAGTCCACACCATTGAGGACTGGCCCACCCCCACAGACCAGGTCCAACTTAAATGTTTCCTAGTGCTGGCTGCCTATGAAGGCCTTCTCCTCCATCGCTGCTCATCGGGATATTTACCATTTAGCTGAGAAGATGGGAGTATCATTGTTGGGACCTTTATTGTCTGCACGGCCAAGTCATAATTTCACTGTATTGCTTTTCTTTAAAAATCTAAGTGTGAAGTGTTACATTCAGTACTTTTACTTAATTATGTTGTAGCATGAACGGCCACATGGGAGGTCTTTATCAGCAGAATCAAAGGCATAAAACTAAAAATACAGTTAAAAGTCTTCAGTTCATTCATTCATTCCCAAGTGTCCAGGGGGCCGGATTGGAAAAATAATTTAAAAAATGTATAACATTTGCTTGACAGCATTTGAAAACTAATTCACCAATTTTGTATGTAATGACTTTAGCAATGAAATGAAGACTAATAGTTTTATTGGGAACGACTATTCAGCATCTAAAAGTAGAGTTCATTTTGATTGACATAAGCAAATGATAATGTTGTCGATGGCAGAGAATTGTATGAAAGCAACTGATACATGTTCAGAGGAAGGAGACATTGCTACTATGATGTGCACAAATGACTAAATGTTGTGGAGGTTGCACTAATGGTTTTGAGAATTTTCATTCTGATCTGAGAAAAGCACCAAAGTGACTGAACTGCAGTTTTAAGCCATTTGGAAAAACATGTGCCTCTGGATGCAGAAAAAACAAGTTAGACACTGTAACAATGCAAACTTGAAAATGTTTTGGTACTTTAACACTAGACTGCAAATGAAGACGAACGAGCGAGTGATAGAAATTAAAAACTGGAAACAGTCCCATATGATAGATATTTTCTCCTATCGTGCTCCCGAGGTCTTGGGGACTTATATGTATTGTCGAACAGTAGCCGGGAGAAAGTGGCTGAGAAGCTGACTAACTCCACCGTATCCAGCTTTGTTAATGCTGCACATCCATAACAGGGGCGGCTCATTTTTCAACAATGCTAACCGTTACAGCAGTCCCATTATGAGGCGAAGCTTTGACGTGAAGAATCTAAATGAACATTATTACTACTCGAATTACTCGAGTTATCGTCTCAGCCCCATTTTCTTATCTTTGTGTATCTGCACCTGTTGTGCTTTTCAGTACTTTGCATGTTTCCAACGTTATACGAGACTAGAAATGTTTAATATCATTTAGCATCCTTGCTGCGTTGCAGCAGTTTGAGGCTGAGAAGCAGAGCAGGCGGGAGCTCTGATTTCGTCATTCAGATTTGCTCCTCTATAACCATTACCTTACTCCCCACTTTCCCCCCTGGAGCACAGGTGAGCTGAGCTCGGCTCTACAGCCATGTCCTGCTTCTACTGCACATTCACAACAGCTGCAGGCTTCATGTATGAGCACTTGATATGAAAAAAGAATTAATTTGATCTGACCACAACCTGCAAAATCCCCGTCAGTGCAATAAAGACTCCCAACATGGAACCAGGAAGATTTACCTGGATTAGGAATGAGCTATAACAGTATTAATATTTTCTACAGTAGCAAATGCTGCAACGGAAACTGCATAAGGGAGCTATTACTACTGATTCTCCACAGAGCATTTTGGATTTACTGAATTTCCAACATGTTGGTAGAGAACAGTTTTGTATGTCAAACAAAAGCTCCTATTAAAAACAATATGCATGTGAACAAATGCAATAAGTTGATTTCTATACGGTGCATGAAAATGAGGTTTTTTAATTTCAAAGTAGTTGCAGGTTGTCATGCTTGAGCAGCGACTGTCAGTGCCAGAAATATTTAACCAAATGCACAACCAAAGTGAACCAAAGTGAAAGCAGGATTAGCTGACTCTGACTCTTTATGGATCTGTTCTATCATAATAGTTAAAAACAAGACATATATATATAGATATATATATATAGATATATAAATATATCTATATATCTATCTATATCTATATCTATATATATAGATATCTATAGTGGGGCAAAAAAGTATTTAGTCAGCCACCGATTGTGCAAGTTCCCCCACCTAAAATGATGACAGAGGTCAGTAATTTGCACCAGAGGTACACTTCAACTGTGAGAGACAGAATGTGAAAAAAAAAAATCCATGAATCCACATGGTAGGATTTGTAAAGAATTTATTCGTAAATCAGGGTGGAAAATAAGTATTTGGTCACCTCAAACAAGGAAAATCTCTGGCTCTCACAGACCTGTAACGTCTTCTGTAAGAAGCTTTTCTGTCCCCCACTCGTTACCTGTATGAATGGCACCTGTTTGAACTCATCATCTGTATAAAAGACACCTGTCTACAGCCTCAAACAGTCAGACTCCAAACTCCGCCATGGCCGAGACCAAAGAGCTTTCGAAGGACACCAGGAAAAGTATTGTAGACCTGCACCAGACTGGGAAGAGTGAATCTACAATAGGCAAGCAGCTTGGTGTGAAGAAATCAACTGTGGGAGCAATCATCAGAAAATGGAAGACATACAAGACCACTGATAATCTCCCTCGATCTGGGGCTCCACGCAAGATCTCATCCCGTGGGGTCAAAATGATCATGAGAACGGTGAGCAAAGATCCCAGAACCACACGGGGGAACCTGGTGAATGACCTGCAGAGAGCTGGGACCAAAGTAACAAAGGTCACCATCAGTAACACACTACAATGGCAGGGAATCAAATCCCGCAGTGCCAGACGTGTCCTGGAGTGGCCTAGCCAGTCTCCAGACCTCAACCCCATAGAAAATCTGTGGCGGGAGTTGAAAGTCCGCGTTGCTCGGCGACAGCCCCAAAACATCACTGCTCTCGAGAAGATCTGCATGGAGGAATGGGCCAAAATACCAGCTACTGTGTGTGCAAACCTGGTAAAGACCTATAGTAAACGTTTGACCTCTGTTATTGCCAACAAAGGTTATGTTACAAAGTATTGAGTTGTATTTTTGTTATTGACCAAATACTTATTTTCCACCCTGATTTACCAATAAATTCTTTACAAATCCTACCATGTGGATTCATGGATTTTTTTTTTTTTTTTTTTTTTTTTTCACATTCTGTCTCTCACAGTTGAAGTGTACCTCTGGTGCAAATTACTGACCTCTGTCATCATTTTAGGTGGGGGAACTTGCACAATCGGTGGCTGACTAAATACTTTTTTGCCCCACTGTATATACATATCTAGCTATCTATATATGTCTATTAGGGGTGCAACGATACACAAAATTCACGGTTCGGTTCGATACTTTGGTGTCACAGTTCAATATTTCTTCGATACAAAAAAAGTTCATGCTTTTTTAATTTGTCATTTATTAAAATTATAAATATATATTTTAACTCAAAAGTACAGTTTTTAAATTTAATGTTGCTGAAACAAAGTAATAAAATAATAAATATGATTGAGGAATCACTCATCTTTGGAAAAGAGAGTTTATTACAGAGAAATGGCTCTTTCAAAATAAAAGCTCTACTATACGCTTCTTCTGGGCTATATTCTCAGCAGCATATTAAACATATCAGGTCCCCATAAGGAGAATCCTGTGCTAACGGCTGTCTAAATGACTCGGGTAAAGTTTGTAGCATGCTGCTTGTTGTTTTTGTCTGCTTCCACTTGTCTTTGCACTAGGATGATGTTGGAGTAAATGTGCAGTCATATTCGTTGTGTTCCCACTAGTGCTGTCAGCGTTAATCTGAAATGACGTTAACGCCACAACACGGCAAATCTCCGTTAACGAGCTACCGTGGATCGCCCCGTGCGTGGAGCTGGACGGGGTCAACACCTTAACGAGCTAACTGCGCTAACACACTAGTTCCCACCAATTGAGCATTGCGTGGTACATCCAACATCCTGTTTTACTTTAGTCCATGACGCGCTTACCTTCAGGGTCATACCTCACATGAAAACCAAAATAGTTCCAAACACCAGATCTGAATGAGGGTGGGGGAGGTTCAATTTGCCATGTTGCAGCGAGCTTAGCTTCTGTCTTGCTAGCTTGCCCTGCGCTCTTCCTTCTGACTATACTGTCTGTGTGGAGCGCTCAGTGAATCTGCACTCGACAGTGCAGCCTAGGCGGAGTAGTCGAACGCAGATCCACTGAGCGCTCCACACAGACAGCAAAGTTGATAAAATTGATTAAAAATTAAATATATATATCTATATATATGTAATGGGGAAGGCTTTAGGACCCAGGGGACTCAATGGAGGGCATAAAAGAGGGCGTAGTAACAGGTGCTGATGATTCCCACTGACAAGCGGCTGTGAGTAATGGATGCGTGAGTAGGTGAAGAGCCGAGAAGTTTAATCGCCTACGACGCAAACTGTGGTTTTAAACCTCTATAGATGAGGTTCAAGGTATAGGCTGTTTGTCTTTTAGTGTCCTTTTTTTTTAAATTTTGTTGAAATGTATTTGATGTTTATTATAATTTATGTTTTAGTAGTGATTTCTGTGGAAGAAAAGGCCAAGACAAATCAGGTGTGCAGCAAATACAGTTGCCTACTCGAGGTATGTTAATTTAATATATCTGACATTTTAAAAAAGGGAAAAAAAGTCTATTATGCATTATAATTTAACTTATATTGTATTCCCTCCTGTAGGTCAGGCTGCACATGCGAACTTGTCACTGTTTTTTTTCCTCCTTCTCTGTATGGTTGTGTTTTGTTGGTTTTAGCAGGTCACCGTTTTTAATTATTTTTGTTGTTTTATTTCGGGTTTTGTTTATTTTTATTGGGTTGGTGCAATACTAAGCGGGCAACGTGCAATCCCTGAGTGGGGCTCATACCTCGGGGGGATGAGGATTTTTTTAGTGGTGCTCTGTGTGTGGATTTGCCGTGATTAAGGTTTATTAAGAGTGCTTTTATATTACCACCGTCTATTGCCTGAACTAGCACTTAGTGCATGCTATAAGTGTTCGGTTGGGCCTTTTTATGTTTGAGGTGGATTTGTCTCTTTTAGAGTGACGAGCACCTGGGACCGCCAAGGAGGAACAAACCCTCAGGTGATAGCTTCGTTGCTGGCAAGGTTGCACCGCTACTATTTTTTTTTTTTTTTTGTTGTAGCGATGTTTTAGGTTTTTTTCTTTTTCTCAAAACTTTGGTGTCTTGTCATGTTAATAAATTGTTGAACATCTTTTACTGATATTGACCCTCTTGTCCTGTTTATTCTGGATTCGATCTGTGAGAGTTTTTTTTTTGGTCTGAAAGTTCGTACTAGTCATAAGAGAGGCCCACAGTGGTTACTTGGTGGCTTATACCACGCTCTATATATATATATATATATATATATATATATCAGTGCATCTCTGTGGAGAAGACTGTCAAACAATAGTCTTGTCCTAATGGTGGCTGATGCTTAAATTGAACTAAATCTGAGTAAAGTAAAACAGTGAAAGCATCCAGGTGAGACTCAAGAGTTGGCCATGCTAATGAGGACTTCGTCCTTTTGTGTCAGGATTACAGGGTTGTTTCAAACGGGAGGACAAACATTCATTTAATCTCTGTAAATATAGGTCAGTCGGTGAGGAATGCATGACTCCAAATACTGCTGACCAGAGATGGGCAGTAACGCGTAATCTGATTACTTTTTTCAAGTAACGAGTAAAGTAAGGGATTACTATTGCCAAAACGGTAATTAGATTACTGTTACTTTCCCGTAGGAACGCTGCGTTACTGCGTTAGTAAAACCGTGATTTTTTGCGAGAATGTCTCATGACAGTGACGTAAGCGAGTGCGACGTTAGTGACAACAGCTGTGTGCAGATCAACAGTGGATCATATATCGATTGTGGGAGAGAGTATGAGCGTGCAGCGTTTAAAGCGTGGAAGTACTGACCTTACTTTGAGTTTGATTCCATAAAAAGTGACAAAAACATTAGTGTCCGCTGTGCGTGGGAAGAAAACTTCTTTTTACAGCGAAAAAACCCCTAAACTTCCAACAAGCACCGAGTAGCTACGACGTAATGGGAAACTCAGAGAAACTCGCGGATTCTTCAACTGACCGCGGCACACCTGCACCAGGGTAACCCTCCGCCTACCCTGCTCCTGCTTTACAGGTGAAAATAGAGCAACAGGACCGCTGAGTCTTTGACTTTATTTATTTTCTGCTGTGTTTTACTTGCATCTATTTGAAAGAGTGAGTGTAAACACAAAAAATATTTTATTTTATGTGCTGGAATGTGCAGAAAATAGGTTTAAATGTTAAACTAATTTCTTCCAGTCAGAGAATGTTGCATATAATTACATTTTTGCTTGATGCATAAAGTTAAAAGATTAAAACTAATAAAACAAGTTAAAAAAAGAGACTTTTCCATTTGATTACATTTTGTATGATGGATTATGCAGAAAAAGTAGAATTGGGCTGAAAGATCTATCACTTTATCACCTATTCAGGTTGTAAATCGTGTTTTTAAAAAGTAACTAAGTAACTAAGTAATTACTTTTGAAAATAAGTAATCAGTAAAGTAACGGGATTACTTTTTTGGGGAAGTAATCAGTAATTAGTTGCTGATTACTTTTTTCAAGTAACTTGACCAACACTGCTGCTGACCAATAAGATTTGAGCACTTTGGCTGCAGAAATTCAGCCTCATCCTGCGAGGTGACCAACGCCACCGCCTTTGACCGCACGTTTGTGAGGACAGCCCTCCAGCGTGCAGCAGGTTCACTTTAATTGAGCTTTATTTATATTGCACCTGATCACAACAACAGTCGCCTCCATCGAAGGACTCTTGACTGAAAGAGAAAACCTCCGGCATCATCAGGCTCAGGGAGACGCAGCCATCTGCTGCGACCACATCTCCACCTGATCTGCAGATCTCCAGGGCAGAACGAGAAGGACTTTTGGCAGCTGCAGCCCAAGATGGAGAAAATAAAGTCCGTCCAACCACAACCTTTCCTCTCTGGAGAGGCAGCTAAATGATACAGACGACCCCTTAATGTGAGGCGGGAAAGGGCGGAGCTAGCAGTGAGTCACTGCTCAGGTGTGGGTGGTGTAGTTCTTTCACATGGATTACAGTAGATAAATAAATGAAGTCGTTATGCGGTGGGCTGTTATCTGTACCGTTATAAAGTCTTTATGTGAGAAACGCTGGATTTGATCTAAACATATGATTCCAGTTTAATCTGCATCCTATTTAACTCATTATCAGTTTGTCTCTGCACCTCGCCTAACCACGGCCTGCTAAAATACCAACACTGACGATGACCAGACTCATCGTGTAGCATCCTTAAGTGATTTGAGGATTTAACCGTTGTGAAGCCACCTGAGCCGTGTCCACGGGATTGATGGGAAAGCCAGACGACATGTGCAGCGTTTTACTGTGGGCTGCTCTTCTATTTTCTCGCTGGAAAAAAACTCTCACATCCATGAAACACACATTTGAGCCTGAACAGGAAAGGGGACTATATAGGCTATAGCATGACATGTGTAAGCAGATCTAGCTGCATTTGAAGTTTTAAAAGCTTCTGCCTGAAAGATTTAGTATCGAGAGGGGGAACTGTATACGACACCCTTGCAGGACCCCTTATAAATTGGAATAAATTTTTCAAAGGAAATCATAAAAAGCCCTTTCCTTTTCCCCTTCTCGCCATGCCATGCTGATGGCTCCATTTAAACTGGGCCTATCCACATTCTTTCACCATTACTGCTAAGTATTGAGCTTTACCTTCAGTGACAGAGAGTTTAAACTGAGGTAGGAGCACTTTAATGGCCCAATTTGAGCCATTTTTACATTACATCAGGATGTATTGTGGTATTGTTTGGAAAAGGGCAAAGAATAATACAGGTCCGGGGAGAACGACAAAGCCAGCAACTTCCTACAAATCGACCCGGCTGATGAGAAAAGCAAAGCATGTGTAACGGCTTGGAGCGACCCTAAAAGGGTTCCTGGTTTAAAGAGGTCGGTTAAACGTTTCAAGTCCCGTCACGCTTCACTTGGACAGCTTGTAACAAAGGAGAGACTCTCCAGAAGTACTGGTGATGCAAGTGGATGCAAGGATCCCGCTCGCTCTTCATCCCGATCCTCGCCGCTTTCATCAACATCCACGAAGTTCGTCCAGTAAACGGCCTAATAACGTTTATCGCCTCGCTTTATTGTTTCACAATTTCTTGTTGAGAAAATGTCCCTGGCTGTGTAAAATCTCAGATGAAAGAGAGCGTTTGGATCACCCCTAAATGTGCTTCGGTTTCAGCTGGCTGCAGGCTGTTTGGTGCACAAAATCTCATCTGTGCATTTTGGTTTGACACCCTGTAACCAGAAATGTCACCAGCTTCGAGTGCCGTTGACCGAGACACTAAACATCTGCCTTCTTCAGAAGGACTGCACGTAGTTTAGTCCGTTTTAAATCAAACTGGTTAGTTTTCCAGCTTGGTGCAAACACAGTAGTCGCACTTTGTGTGGAGCAAAACAACTGCACCAAGAGCCTCTGGAGGAACTGTAGAACAACTCGTTTGTGATCTGAGCCAGTTGCCAGGTGTATGCATTAAGTCTGCCTTCCTATTCTTTGCATTCTGGGATGTGGCAGAGTACCATAGATGTGCATAGGACACATGGTCAGTGTTGACTATGCAACCAACTGTAAAATGTTGCAAATCCTCCTTGTTCTACAGTAGACCAGAACACAGCAGCTTCTTCCTGCACACACACTTCCTGTTGAGTTAAATAAGATGAGTAGAGTCCAGTCCACCCGGATTAAACAAAATGTTTAGTCAGACAAATATCTTACACTGAAAAACAGGGTGACAGAGACAGAGGAGCACAGGAGCCTGGAAGAAATGGAAGGATCGTGACACGAATCTGAACACCACTGAGTGATCACAGTTTGAAGTTGGAGTAAAAGAACACACTAGTGTGTGATCATGATTATGGTGTTAGTGCACACCTGACATCCTTAATGATGACCGGCTCAAACTAAAGTTTCATTTCATTCATTTTCCTCATGCGCAGTTATCTGCTTGGAGGAGTCTGCTGCCATCGGGGTGTGCCTTTGTCATTTCTCTGAGCCGTCTGCAGTGTTAATGCAGAGGATGATAACTCTGTGTGTGTGTGTGTTCAGTCTGCCTATATCAAAGTATTTGTTTAGCCAATCAAGTGTGTTGAAGACGCTCCAGGGTCCTACGTCAGTGAGTCTCCACTTTCTCCTCTTCAACCTTTACATACAAATCGTCTTAATCTGCGCACTGCAAAGCAGAGCATTATATTTCTGGTTGCTTTTTCATGTCATATAAGCACATTATCTGTTTGTTATTGTGTATGGTGTCTTATAGAGATCTGGATGTTTGTGTTTTCAGTGGGAGAAACGTTTCGTCACTCAGAGACTTCTTCGGTCTCAGCTGACTGCAGGTTTGCCCAGCTTTATAAACATGATGAACTGGACGTGAGTTTAGTTTCATGATCATTAATTAGTGATCATTACGTCTTATAGAGAGCATCTCGTGGTGCCTTCAGCACCGAAAAAGAGATGATTCCTTCTTTCCCTCAGCTTGCACTTTCACCTTCTGCTCTGTGCCGCTCCTCTCTCTTTCCCAAAGGGATGTAATCGTTAAATGAGGCAGACGATGAGCTTTGCATTTTAGTGAGATGACTTAAATGTAGCGACCGGGTGGTCTCCTGAGGGCTCAGTCCTTGTAAAGATGAGGACCTCCCCATCTGTATGAAGGCCTCTCGGGGTTTGGCTGTTTCAGGTTGATGACCCGCACAGCTGGAGCTCCGACCTCAAAGACTTGCACAGTGATTAAAACACTCAAAGTTGAATGACACTGGAGCAGCATTAGCTTGGGTATAAAATGTGTATTTGTGGCACTGTTTGTCACTCTTTTAATCAAAATAGAGATAAAAACACAGACAAAATAAGCAGCAGGACCCAGTTCAGCTCTGTGCTTCTCAGTTTGTCACATTAAGTTACTTTTCCGTCTGTTATCCCTTATCATGATTTTTCCTGCACACAGAATAAACTCATGCAAAGAGGTTTTTGTGTTCCTGCAAAGAAAAGTCATCAGGAAAATGAAATGAAAAAAAAGGTTCAAAATATTTTTATTTTGAACCTTTTTTTCATTTTGGGTTTTCATATAATGTTAGTTAAGATCACTGACTGTCAAAGGGAGCAACTAGAGCTTTAGAAGTTAAAGGTACAGACTGGTGATTTGATCTCCGGCTGCTCCAGTTTGCATGCCAAATTTCCTCGGGCAGGAAAATAACATCAAGATGCTCGAATGCATCTATTAGAGTGTAAATGTTAGATAGGAAGCACTTAACACAGAAGAGTGTGTGTGTTGTGTTGATCAGGTAGAGTAGAAAAGTACTGCATAAGAACCAGTTCAGTTACTATTGCCGTTTGACTGGATACAGGTGGGTTGTAGAGCAGCTTGCAGATGTGCAGGCTTGATATTTGTCAATCATAGAGGCAAAAATGATGGGAAATGCAGTCTTCTGTTAGGCAGGATAACTAATGCATTGCCTTAGTGAAATGAAAATGTTAAAACTGGGTGAGACTTTACGACCCCTGTCTCTCTCTCTATCCCTCTGCCCAGTGTCAGTGTTGTGTATCACTCACACTCTCAGTGGTGTGTGTGAGTCCCTGGTGTACAGCTGCTCGTCTCAGCGCCCTTCGGCCCCCGTGAGTAAGGAGAAGTGCTTCTCTCCCAGTCTGAAAACTTCCTGCCGATCTGTTCCGCTGCAGCTCCTTTGGTCTGTATCCATGCGCAAACACGACTGACCAGACACATGCAGGCCACTGAATCACTCACAGCCTGATGGGAAACATCACCACAAATCACTGCAGAGGCAACTTGTTTCAGTCGCTTCTGCTAAGAGGTCAACAAGGTTAAGACAAAGAATGTGATCATACCTCCGGCAGCACATGTCAGAGTGACACACTTTTGTTTGTTCTCTTCAAGCCCCGTAAAACTCCCGAGATCGTAGATACATCATCAGAGCCTACGACCAATAATATCTGAATGAATGAACAAGACCTCCACCAAGGCTGGAGGCTCCCTCCACACGCTGCATGTAATGATTCACTGGATCCAGAAGAACATCTGGAGCCACTGAGACAGCTCACTGAGACAATGTGTCATTTGTGTCATTCTGTTAATGCTGCTTATCAGCTAAATATGTGTGTGTAAGGATATGACACAGAACATTGCAATGGAGAAGAATCCTTCCAATAATTAACCTGATAGATTCCTAAAGTGAATCACTTCTAAGTTGAGTCAGCCGCTGGTAAAATCTTCCATTCCAATCGATCACATGATCTTCTTGGTGGAAGTAAGAAAGACATGTGTTTCTAACAGAGGTAAAGGTTGGGGAGATGAGCTGCAGATCTGCAGTGACCGTTCCAGGATATGATGAGGCCAGAACAAGCAGAGGGAGCTAGAAATGAAACAAACTGGAGTCCTGAACAATCGAGCCCAAAGCCAAGTCTTAATAATCAAGTTACTGAACCCCAAGTTGTTCTCTGGTCCGTTCCTCAAGTGTGAGTGTGATGTTAGATAGAAAGCAGGGCCAGAACATTTATCGTTTACTTCCAGAGTTTGGGGGCCAGAGCCGAAAGCATCAGCCTCCCTTGGCTTCCAGTTGATGTGCTGCAAAGCTCAGTAGAGGAAAGATGTCCGGTGTAACAGAGGCAAAGGACGAAGCTTTCACCCTGGAGCAGGGGGCTGCTCGCCCCCCTCACCTTCTGTAAAAATGTTAATATTGCTATTTGTTTACTTGTAATCTGTTTTGTTATGTTGTGACTTTTCTGTTTGCTTTGTTTTTAACGTTTGTGTTTTTACACGTGATCTGCCAATGAATAAAGACACTGGGGGCGAAGATGAGCACGTGACTTCAGGTCAGGGGATTTCACTTTGTTGCCGTGGTGAAACTGAGTGTGGGAGGGGCACTTGTTAGTCAGGCGAGTTTCCAGAGAAGCACAGGTGGAGAGCGGGCCGACAGGTTACAAACAGGTTAGTGTATCGTCTTACAGGAGCGGCGGAGCCGGAGACATCCTCAGTGTGCGGGGAGTGGGGCCCCAAACCGACAGAGCACAAGCAGAGACTCCCGACTGATTTGTTCAAAGCAGATTGTTAACAAAGGAAGCCTGAGTGCCACCATATTGACCGTGACAGCCAAAGAACTGCAGCACCACATGACCTTGATTTAACTACTGGCTGATTGCTTCATTGCAGACCGGTGCAGGAAGGACGGCTTCCTCTGAAAGTCTCCACCCTGGGGTGGAAACCCACCACCGAGCCAGCCCAACAACCAGCAGAGAAAATTAACAAATGACACATGGGAGCGAGAAACAGAAGAAAGTCCTAACCCAGTCCTGCCGAACCACAACGTACACAAACACAGCGATGGAGCAGATGCTCAAATTCAGGATCAAACACTGAACCAGAGCATTCAAAAAAAGAAACGCTCAACAGCGTCAGGAGCCAGAGCGACCAAACGAGATACTTGTTCACCTCGCACATGCGTACCTTCAACCCTGCATAAAACAAAGGTGCAAGTCAATGTGCATGACCTTGCATAAACACTTGCCATAAAAGTTAACACAGATGATTTGAAGTGCTTCAGCTCCTTGATGTGGGTTTGCTGATGACCCGCGCAGATCTGGTCCTCTCGGCAGAGTCCAGCTGCTCCTACGACTACTTCAAATCATCGCCTCGGCAAGTGTGACGCAGCTATTTCCGTGCAAGCGGGTTACAATAGGAACAGGAATGCTCACAGAGCAATAAAGAAAGCACAACGGGATCTGGAAACTAGATTGGAACATATAAAGCAGTGTATTAATCTCTGCTGGAGGTTTCCTCTTGTGCTCTGGAAGTCTCCCCCCCTCGTGAGATGACCTCTGCATCTGTCCAACCTGAGGTTGACGAGGGCCTCTCATTGGCTCTGGGTGCAAGAAGCTCAGGAGTTTTCACTAACATGTGCTCTTCCTGTTTAACACATATCTAACTTGGCTTGTCCAGCCTTAAATAATAATTACTGATGAATTAAATGAAATGAATAAATGGGACAATGCTGAAAACTGAAAGTGCAGATAATGTTGCACTGACCCATCAAACCACAGCGACAGTGTAGCTGGGATTTAAGTCGTTTTTTACACTTTACTGAATAAACTTTTTAAAAATGTGGTGATAATTTTGCACTCCTTCATCTGTGGTTAAATGACTGGAGACTTAGTGCCATCAAGTGTTTGCCTTAATAATTGTTGTTGTTGTTTGTTTATTTGTTTATTGGTTGTTTGTCCTGTTTGCAGTGACACAGAGTGTGTTCCTGAGAGGATGCATTTCAATACTGGTCTGTCTGTTTTTTGGAAGAATTTCCCGTTTTTCTCCTTTCTTGCTGCCTGACCTGCTTTTGCTGGATTCACTTTGAAGTTTTGAATATCTTCTTCATATCAGGACATCATGTGCTCAACCAGCTGTCTGTTTTTAGTACTGCCTGTAAGACAATAAAAATGACATCTTATTTTATTACCTGCCTTCCTGCCTTTATGATGTCCTGAGTTTGAGTCTGTTTAGAATTTCACATTAAAACATTAAACTTCCACCAAAAAGGAATAATAATAATAATAATAATAATAATAATAATAATAATAATAAATTAAACACATGTTGGAATTTTCATGGCTGCATCCATTTAAAGGTGATCAGATCATTGCATTATTTGCACAGTGTACTGCAGGTCGCTGATTTGAACCATGTCATTATTATTTGCCGTAGCAGCCAGTTGTTATAGCAGCGTAGCATCAGGGTGTGTGATGCCATCATCTACCTCCTGCACTGAGCTCTGACCCACCTGGAGAAGACTGGAAGCACTATGAGGATCATGTTCTTTGATTTCTTCTGTGCCTTTAACACTAGCCTGGATTTCTGAGGGCCAAGCTGGAGCTGTTGGAGCTGTTGGTCTGCAGGGGACTGTGAGGGCCCGCTACACTGCAGACTTCTCCAACTGCAACAGACTGCCACCTCCTAAACTTCTCTGATGACTGGCATAGTTGGCCTCATCACAGGTGAGGATGACTCGGAGTACAGAGAGTGGATTCAGGACTTTGTGGAACCGCTGTCCGTACTGATGAACGTGGGAATACCAAGTGGATTTCCACAGGGGCAGACAAACCACACTGACACCAGGGAAGTGACACTAATAATAATAATGGATTGGATTTATATAGCGCTTTTCAAGGCACCCAAAGCGCTTTACAATGCCACTATTCATTCACTCTCACATTCACACACTGGTGGAGGCAGCTACAGGTGTAGCCACAGCTGCCCTGGGGCAGACTGACAGAAGTGAGGCTGCCATATCGCACCATCGGCCCCTCTGGCCAACACCAGTAGGCAAGTAGGGTAAAGTGTCTTGCCCAAGGACACAATGACCAGGACAGAGAGCCCAGGGATCAAACCGGCGACCTTCCGGTTACAGATGCGATTCCCAACCCCCTGAGCCACGGTCGCCTAAGATAGTACCTGTGTGTTCACCTGAACAGTAAACTGGACTGACATCACAACACTGAGCAGACTCTACCTGCTGAGGAGACTGAGATCTTTTAGGGTGCAGGGGGCGCTCGTGAAGACCTTTTTTGACTCTGTGGTGGTGTCAGCCTTCTTCTGTGGTGTTGCCTTTTGGAACAGCAGCTTATCTACAGCTGAGAGGGAGCGGTTGGATAAACTCATCAGTAAGGCCGCGTCTGTTCTAGGATGGCCCCTCTTGACCCAGTGCAGGGGGGAGGACACAGAAGAACTCCCCCGTGCATGAAGCAGTTGCAGAAGTGGAGAACTCCTTCAGTGACACACTGCTGCATCCACGATGCACAAAGGAGTGTCACGGAAAGTCCTCCAAAACAAGACATAACACATCAGTTTGCATCCATGAGTTTTAATTTGCTACATCTGGCAACTGTCTGCAGTTTATTGCTCACAGTAGCTTACATCCCACTGTCTGCTTGGATACATCAGGCTTTTCAGGTCACACTGCTGATGCTGAGGACTCAAAACCTCAAATGTCAAATATGAGTCATTTTGCATTATTGTACTACTTGCGACACTTTTCCAGTCAAATATTTTCTTAGCTCAGTGCACTCTGTAAGATAATAAAGCATCAAGTTCATGTGGTGTATTAAAATGTGCAAACTTTCCCTGATTTGCAAAGGACAAAAAAACCCGAAGGAACACGTGTCTCCAAATTGTACTCGGTAGTTGATAAATGTACACGTTCTGTCACTGGTCAAGGCGGGGTGAGGTGAAAATCTGTAAAGGATATAGGGTGATGTGATCTACTGAACCAATCTTGTTCTCGGCTACACAAGCCCTGAAACTTAAAAGAATAAATCAGAGGAGGCTCCCCTCTGCCCTCCCTCTCTCACTCTGAAGTCATTTTTTTCATCCTCTCTATTCCTTCCAGGATCCCACATGTGCCCAATATATCACAGAGACTGTATCACCTTCTCCCTTTGTTTATCATCTCCTTGGATAACCATGTGGAATCCCCATCTCATCCCCTTTGCCTTGTCTCCAGAACTTCTAAACGTATTTTACAAGCCACCAGTTACTGAGCCTAATGGTTTGCAGCAGCCGAGCTGGTAGCGCACATGATATCTTGAATGTAACAATCAAAGAGGCATGCAAGATTTTGGTATTTCCGCTGGCTTACAGATGTGCAGCGGCTTCCAGCTCCAGAAGCTGTAATCTAAGTTAAAGGCGAAGGGGAGAAAAAGACTTCAAACGAGCGAACATCTTATTGCCAGGTGCCGCTGTCACAGATAAGAGACGGTGCAGTGGAAACCTCAGCTTCAGCTGGCTGTTGTGTGATGCCAGATAAATAAAACATAACAGTTACAAGACACCACTGACACACATGTCACTGATGAGAAATTCATTATTGTGCAAAACAGGGCAGGCGCAAGACTTTTTAGGGTCCCTGAGCACAACTTGCCCCCCCAACCCTCCAGGAAAGAAGATGCCTACAGCAACACAGCTTTACTCTGCAGCCTCATAATTAAACATTTTAAGTCTTATTTTACTCAAATAAACGTAATAATGTATCTTTAGTCTTGCATTGAATTTTTTACTTTCTAAACTCACCGATAGGTGGCCTGTGGGAACTCAGACACTGATCTTTACGGACCATTTCTATTTTTCTCATATTTACAGTAAGGTTGTTTTGAATTTTGCAGCTTTTTCCGTCGTCATTATAGGAACCGTGATTTTATGCACACAGGAAACACACACGGACCAATCGCTTGGCAACTCATCCCACATGACACTATTTAACCAATCAAGTCCTTTACTCAGAGTGGGCTTTAAAACTGAAAATTCTGTGAGAAAGAAAAAAATAGCAAAAGTCACAAGTGGTTAATCAGGGAGGACGAGGCAGAGCCCATTTAATCCCACAATCGTTGCCCTTTGAACCCCCTATGATATTAAGAACATTGAACACACTGTGCAGGGGAAGTCTAAGCAGGAAAATGCATGCACTAATTTTGCAGGGAAAAAATTGGGATTAAATGGGTTAAAGCTGAAATTTTAAACATCTGAAATGTAGTAAAGGAAAAGGAAGAAAAGGAAAAACTCAAACTTAAACCATCTATTGATTTAGTATTATTATTTTTATATATTAACCCCGTCCATCCAACAGCTTTAGAAAGCAGAATCATGGTTTGAATACACTGACAGATGCTTCTTGTTTCCCAGCAGCAGCTCTAAGACTCTCTATAGGCTCCTCTTGTGAGTCTTTTTCTGAAATTTATTTATTTATTCACATTATTATGTATTATATGAATTATTGTTATTATTTACATCTGCATACTTGTGCAGTGACAAGCAGGGACGAGCTGATTATTAAAGGGTGGAGAAGCGATAAAGCTTTGCAGGCTAACATGAGTCCCTCTGATGTTAGAAAATAAAATAAAAGTTTCCTACTTTGTTAATAAATGAAACATAAAGCAACTGAGATAATCTGGAGAGTAAATTATTATTTTTTTACTATTTATTTATTGTTATTTTTAGATATTACAGTTAGCTTTTTCATTTTTAAAAAAAACAACCTTATTTTACTTGAATTTTACTTTGTTATTATTGTAATATTAGACGCTCCAGTCATTATGAAAATGAACGAGAGACATTGTTGAAATTCTGTTGAACTGCACTGTCTTTATTTTACATGACAGCCAGAGGTTAACTGTATACAACAGACAGAGCTGTGTAATATTTTGATTCTTTAAAATAAAATTGGTCTGCATGTCTGCATGCCTGTGTTCCTCGGGTGGGAGTGGGCTGAGGGGGCGGGCCGTCTGTTGTCTGCCTGCTGCAGCTTTAAACACTCACTGTGACATTTTCTCGGGCTGGCTGATGAAGCAGCCGCGAGTTTGCCACTTGTGCAGCATATGTCTTTAATAAAAGCAGAGTGTACCTTCAATTTTGATTTCTTTTCATATGGGCCTACAATATGTGGACAGTGCTGGACAGAAGGTTTTCATTACTCTGTTAAAGTCACACTGAAGTGAAATCTTCGATCATACAGGACATGCGTTTGATGAATTAAGCCCCAGATTAGCTGAAATGTACAAATCAAATCGTGTTTGTGGATAAATACTGAGATTTAAACCTGAAAGCTCCAGCACAGCTCCTCTGGTTTTACCTTTGAAGTCAATTTTTTATTTAATGGTTGGGTGATCCCAAGGGTTTGGGTAATGTAAATAACATAAATGCACCTAATCAATAAGAAAAAGGAAAAGATGCAGGTGCAGCAGTCTGAGCAGTTTTCCCCTCCACCAGCTTTTCCAAGCGTCTGCCCTGTTTCCCCCCGCTGCACATGCCCCAAACCCCTCACATATTGGGGGTCGAGGTGTCTTAACTCGTACTCGGCTTCTTGTCCCGCCTCTAAAATCTGTTATTAATCATTTGATTTAATCAATTAATCGTCTGATTCCTTCAACAAATAAGCACATAAACCTTCCAGTCCCAAAAAGTTGATTGTGTTTATCTGGACGTTGGGACGTCCTTACCTGGATGATTGAGCGTGAAACACATGAAACGTTCAGTTTTGGCTTTTGTTATTGTCTCCTGTATTTAATCCTAACCTTTATGTCCTCTTGTTTTGAGTTAGTGTATCATTACTCCAGTGACTAGTTTCCTTTTGTTTCTTGGTTATGTTTAGTTGTGCCTTGTTCCTCTCTGTGTCGTGTCCTCAGTCTTCCTTCAGTCCTTGGAGATTCATTTTGCTTTTTTGGTTTGTTTGCTCTGCACCGTGTTTGTGTTCCTGTTGCCTCCTTGTTCCTTGGATAACTTTGCCCTTGTGTTTCTGGACTAATATTTCTTTGGACTTTTTAAATTTGATTCTTGCTTGCTTTTGTTTTTTAACTCTGCCCGTTGCTTCCTGTATTTCTGTCATATGTGAATCACAACACTAGTGGAGTTTCTTTTGAACCACCTCATGTCACTTCCTAAAATGTTTTATTCCTGCTACGGTACCTCAGAAAGAAATTTGGCCTGTTTAGTTCACATATCTGGTGTATGTCTACTGTAAGACCATTAACGACTGATGGTGTCTGAGTCGTGTATATGTGATCTGAGTTACAGCAGAAGCTGATTTCCAATCCTCTGCTGTGTTAGGGTCCCTGGGTCGTTGACCCAGTGTTTTGTGTTTTTGGTTCTTTGATTTTGTTATTTCATTATATTCTAGCTTTGCTTTATGGGTTTTAGGATCATTCTTAGTTTAGGTTCTCTGGGTGGGGTTGGTTGGAGTTTTAGTGTTCTGGTTTTCTGTCTGTGTTCCATAGTTGCTGTCTTCCCTGTCTGCTGTATCCCCACATCCAGTCAGTGTTTGTGTCTGCCCTGGTCCCACGTCTCTGTTCCCTCTGTAGTGCCTGCATGTGAGTCTGTGTTATGTGTTTCCTGTTTTACTTTGAAGGTCTCTGTCTTATCTCAGTGTGTTCAGTTTACGCTTCTTTGGTCTCGTCAGTTCTGATTTGCCCCAGCTGTGTTTCCCTCCTGTTACTCATTCCCTGATTGCTCCCTCTGTGTATTTAAGCCCTGTGTTTCTCTGTGTCTGTGTCGCGATCTACCGTTTATTTTGCTGTGTGTTTTGCCAGTCCACCGGTGTTAGTTTATTTTCAGTTTTTCCCAGTTATGTTATGTTTACGTTCAGCATTAAAGCTGTTTTGGTTTAAGTTTGTCTCCGGAGTCTGCATCTTGGGTCCTATTCCTGTTTGCACACAGCCGTCACCTAACATGCTGACATTTCAGACTCCAAATCTTAGTTTATAATCAGAAGAGGAAATGACTTTCCTTAAAGTCCTCTGCCAACATTGATTCTACAGTTTTAACAAATACTCATACCTCGTGCACGTATGGTATCAATTTCAAACTCCTACGTCGTTTCGTTCTCAAGTTATGAGAATCACAAACTTGTGGGTCAAAGCTGCCCACCCGCCCGGCAGGGTGACGACAGTACCCCATCAGCCTTTTAGCCGAGAACATTTTCTGCATTAACCTTCTGTTCTCTGCAGAAGGTCAGAAAACTTGAAAAGTGTCTCTCCAAGTGTCTTTAATGTTTTGCTTTTTTCTGCCCATCGATTCAAAACCAAACACCTGTTTAAAAGGATCCAAAACCACGAACGTTCCCAGAACTAGGAGACAAAAACAAGTTCTTGGAAGTGTTTCTTTAAAATTATACTGTTATCAAAATAGTGTCTGTTAATCTTGTTTTAATCACTAGCACACCGTCACTCTCACACTGTGCGAATGTACCAGTTTGTGCTTAAAATAACTTCAAACAACTGGAGCTTAAATACCTGGAAATAAGATTTTCTTGATACCAAAAATCCCGTGGAAAACTAAGTGGAGCGGAACAGTTTGAACATCACGCTGAAAAGCGACTCTTCCCTATGGGTGGAAAACTGACGCTTTTTTCTGCTTCCCAGCTCTTTTTTTGATTTGTCTAAAAACAGTTTGGGTTCTGAGGAAATGTGTGTGACTTCTGGAAAATGATGTGTGCTATTAAAACCTGGATTTTATGGTATAAACCATTACACATATCTGTTTTGATAACATTTTACTCACGGAGATACATTCTGATGAAATTCTGATGACTTCATGAGGTGATTCCATGAGGGCAGCAACGATAAAGAGGAATCAGAGCACTCGCCTTTATTTTCTTTTAAATCTTATTATTTCACATTATTTTCCAAGTTAAGGATGGAAAAGGAAATTATCTCACCCACAGCTGACCAAAGAGAATCCAAGTCATGAAACCAGCGTAGTAAAGAATCATCATCTCTGCCAGTAAATCCTTCAGCTCAAAGGTATCTGGAGCCGAGTTTGACCTGATCTCAGTTGGAGGCCTGGGGTCAGTTTGACTCTCTGCCAGTCCTGCCAGATAAATATGCTTTGTGCTCCCAGAATCTCTTCAACATAAAGAGATCTCTCACTGCTCCATGAATCTCGAAATCTGTTCTCCATCTTAACTACGTTACATTCTGCTGGATCAAACACGCTTCCTTGTGCACGCTGCTGCATTAATAAATCAAATCAGATTAAAAGCAGCTAAACCAGCTGTGATGTCCTCACTCAGAAATGACAGAAAGGGTTTAGAAAACAGAGATTTTGACAAAGTTGCCAAGACAAAAATTAATTTAAAGCTTTTAATGCTTTAAAGCTGTTAAAAGAAACATTGCATTAAGCCGTGCAAGCATCAGTGACATGACTTCATGTCAGAAATCAAAATTATGAGGTTGAATAAAATCAAAAATTAACTTTAAAATAAAGGAACACATCCTGTTAGGCCTTATGTGGGCCTGGAGAACAGTTGACTGGTGAGTAGTTGTTGGAAGTTGCTCACAGTTGCTGCGAAATCGGTCAGTGACTGTCAGTGTTTTATCCCAGAGCAGTTGGTGAGTGGTTGCTGGCAGTTGCCAGATAAAATTGGTTGCCAGGTACACACTAAAAACCTTAGTGTGAATCGAAAACCTTGGTCACCAGCAGATTGCTGCTGTCACCAATAGTTTACATGAAGGATGCCAATATGTCTGCAAATACTTGCCAACTGCTGAACTTTTACTCTGAAGGGACTCTCAGGACAGCGTCCCTTCAGAGTAAAAGTTTCACCTGTTGGAACATGTTGTTTGCAGCAATAGTTTTACCAAAGCAATCACAGGAAGGTTTACGAGGCAGCATCTTCTTCTAGAAACAGACACCACCACTTACCAACTGATAGGCAATACACATGTCCCCTAGCAACCATGGTTGCCAAGGGGTTGTTGACCAGTCACTAGCCCTGTGTGCCCGTGGCTTTATGAAATGATTTACTTAAGCTGTACAGCTTGTGTGAACACTGGTTTGGCACACCTCATCCCTGACTTTCCAGTCCAAAAACCTCTCTATGAGTCTGATGCAGCACATCAACATTGTTTCCTTTACCAAATGAAACTCTAACTGCTTGTAATCAGATGCAGTTCAGAAAGCACCACCTCAGTCTGAAGGGGGATTACACCATGGATTTGCTGCAGATGACACAATCACTCACGCACTTAAATCTCACGAATTATTCAAATTCTGTCTAACAAGATGATATTTGCCGCTTTTTGGTGACTCGGTGTGACCTGGTCGCTTAGAAAAAGATTAAAAATGGAAAACAAATGTGAGACAACACCGCGGGAGGTGGAGGGACAAAAGAAAGCAGGTCTCACACAGTCCCTGCCAGATACCGAGTGCTAATGGAAGCAGGAAACGCATATTAATGTTAATACTTTATACGCAAATATTTCTGTGCTCTCCCACCGGCTTGTGTTACTCAACGCTCAGAAGACGAAAGCCAAGCGCTTCTCATGTTTCTGACCACAACAAACCCTTTTCTCGTGCACGTCCAGCTTCGGGCCGACTGTGCAGGGAGGGGAGTTAGCTGTGATTGGCTAATACCTCAGCCTGTTGCTCCCCAGGGACGACTTCACTGAGGTGAACTACATGGACGATTCTTCTTGCGAGAGTGCCTTCACGTGCTTTTTGTTTTGCAGCCAACGTCCTCGTGTTTGTGGAAAACAGGAGGCGATGGGGGGCAATGAGCAGCTGGAGCAGAGGCGGCCGTGGGGACTTTCCATGAAATTGGCTACTTTCAGACTTGTTTCCATGAGACAAAGCATTTCTTTTTACAGTGGAAAAATTGCCAAACTTGTGTTGCTATTCCAAACACTATGTGTCATATTAGATGAGGCCACTATGCTGACTGTGGAGCTGGTAGCGTGAAAGGAACTTGCTCACCTGTGAAGGTTATTTTTAAAACTGCTTTATGGCTGCAGGTCTTTATGGGGGGAAATAATTTAAACATGCAAAATTGACAGACAAACAAACAAACAAACAAAAAATAGGAATTCCAAGTGAATCACTGAATAAGCCCTGATATTGCTGCATGTTTACTAGTTGAATTCACCGTATCATTAGGAAGCATAATGGTGCAAATCAAAGTGACAACAGATGAACTGGAGGAGCAACAACAAGACAACCCTTTAAAGGAGATGGTTTGTGGTGGCCACAGACCATTGCTCTCCGTATCCGAGTGATTGTTCTCCAGTTTTGCTTTTTGGCAGTGAATTCTTGTCACTGTTAATAATGCGAAATGTAATCAACAAAAAAATAAACATGGCCACCAATCTGCTAGTTTTTGGGTATTTTGAATTTAGCTAATGCTAAAAAGCTAATGCTAGCAAGCTTGGTTAACAAGCTGCATTTATAAACTGTGCAAATAGCAGACTAACAAACCACAGAATAAATTCTGAACTGAAGTACAAATCCTCTTGATGGTTTGCAATATATAAAACTTGTCAGATTATTTACTTAAAATGCTCCAAAATAATACACCAGCACAGCCGGGGTTAGGGGACCAATGCTTAGCTACAGATTCCTACATCGGGAGAACTGTCAATCAAAGCAGCCGCACCTGTCTCAAGCTTCAGATGGAGACTTGTTTTTTTTTTTTACTGCATTATAAATTTTGAATCCATAAACCTTTCCTTTAAGTGAAATCTATCACACATTACGTATCTGTATTAGCCTCTTTATTGTCATGAATGAGGAAATATATCCAGTGTTGCTAACCTCTACTACAAACATTTATCCCCAACGATGGCCAGAGATTAGATGGTATTCTGAAAAGGTGATTTAAATTGAGACCCGGTTAAACAGTGAATGACTGGACTCTCCAGCACACGCTGAAATAATTCATTGAAAGCATCAGGGAGCTGAATCAAAGAAACGCTGACACTTCCCATATAACTTAATGCTGAGCTGGAGGGGAAAAACAGATCTGTGGTTGGAGAGCGAGTGGAGTGACCCAACCTGGTCAAGTGTAACTGAGAAGGCCATGTCTGGTAACCCCAGGTGCACCAGAGGAGTTAAATGATGTGAGGAAATAAGCAATAACTGCAGAGCGTGTGTGTGTACTTTTACAAAAGCGGTGTCAGGGTCGATAAGTGTCCCGCGGTGGCAGCGAACAGCTGGAAACAGACGATCTCTGACTCTGAGAGCAAGACTTGTTTCATATGCAGCTGGTTAAAGAAGCAAGGACTTTAACATTTCAGCACAAGCTAGTGCTAAGTGCAGACAGTGTGGCTGTTTGAAAATCAAACATGAGATAATGAAGAGCCGAAGCTGCAGATGCTGTGTAAAAGTGAATGTTTTTATAGTGTTGTTATACAGTTTCCTACATGTTTCTGCCCAAAGACTCTTGGCAGCCTGAGAGCTGTGTGGTAAGAAGTTTAGATTGACTGGGGACACTTTTGTGACTCTTTTACTTTAATGTCTGCGCCTTGAGCACCCCCATAGGATCCAATTAGGAGGTGCATTGGACTCCTGAGCTGCATCCCCAAGTTAAAAAAGTGCAGCTTGATCCCTTAATAAACATTTTTGCCATACAGAATACATTATTAGTCTTATTAGAGTTCATGAAAATGCCACCAATAACCACCAAAATTTTACATGCTGCAGTTTTCCACAAAGGAGGAAGAGCTGTTCTTGATTTATCAAAACTCTTTAGAGACTTACAGAGGAAGCACGAACACAATTAGCTTAATACTGTATATGTTTGCCTTAAAATCACTGGGTGTCATTAACAGGCCGCACAAACAGATCTGGGCATAAACCGCCTGAACCAACATTTCACACACAAATCTGCTAATCATCAAAATTTACTTCCATGAATTTTCTCGTAGTCGGCCGCTGCCCATGAGTACAAACCAACAACGAAGGACAAAATGTAGACACACAACTTTAAACTACTGTTACTTACTAGCATGATTATTAATTATGAAGCTGATTGATCTTTGGTTGTTTTTTACAGTTTTCCCAAACACCATCAGCCAGAATTAGAATTAAATACTTACCAGTAAGACATTAAATTGGATATGAAGAATACAAAATACTAACTGAAAAGGTTGAAATTGGCATCATTGTATGGTTGTCATCACTTACAGTCTCATGTCCTGGTACTCTCCAGGAGAAACTGGAAATTTTTCCTGAATTTCTCATCTCATGCTAACAGATCAGATTATCTGACACCTCTTCTTTTCCCCGTCTCATCCGTCTGTGGAAACACTTCAGCCTCAGACACTAAAGGCTCAGTCGGACTTTCTCCTGCTTTTGTCTTGAGACATCGTCAGCACTTTCATGACTTCAACAAAACATGCTTACATTAGTGAATAAGGCCCGATGTTTGAGTGTTGCTATCAGAGATTCCCAAACCAAGACTAGATCCAAAGCCAATCATGCCATTTTTTTCCATGGTTACCAACGCTGGTACAGACGGTGTGATGGTCAAGTCCCACGAAAGCTCCCAGACTGGATGATTCTGACAAATGTTATAGTTAACCATTCTGCAGGGAAACAACCACAACAAGAACTCAGATTTCTCTTAAAATCAGGCGAAATAAAGCAAATTCTTTTTGCTAAATGTAACCGTGGGACAGTGAGAGTCTGTCCCACGGTTACATTTGCAGCTTTGGAGGGGCTGCAGCTCATGTATTCTGTGTCCTGGCCCTATAATAAGTCTGGGCTTATATACATGTTACACTTAACTGTCTGCTGGTCCAGAGATGAGTGCTGTACTGATTTGGTATCCACTGAGCCAAACCAACAGGAAGTCCCTTTTCTTATTTTATCACTAATATGCTGCAATGATGTTGAGAAATCTGTAACTGATCTTTGATACAGTGTAGTATAGTTAATGATCACGATAACAATGAGCGACATTAAGCATTTTTCTCAGTCTCATTTCAAACGTGTGTTCAAAAAACAACCAAAAAACACCTTCTGTAATATCAAATGGCAGAGAAAGAACCAAATGCTTTGCTGATTATGTGGAAATGTTTGTGAGAATGAATGATGGATCTGTGAGGAGAGTGAGACGCGTCAGCTGAGAAGCCCACGCAGACACTACGGTTTCATCCGATACTCATGAAACTGGTGAAATCATTGCTGGAATTGTTCCTCTTGAAACTCTATTTCATGTTTCACACGGTTTCCCAGGCGGAGACGGACCTGAAAGAGTCCCACACTCAACAGTGCTGTTAAAACTGAAACAAGTGAACTGAATCTCCGAATAAAACGCTTTCTGTGTTTGGACCGGAATAAGTGAGATCCTCTTAATAAAGTGTAAAGTTACCGCACACCAGTCAGCCATGACGGCGGTTGACAGTCAGATGGTGGAAGTAAAGAAATTTTCTCAGAGTGTCGCAGGTGTAGCAGGAACAATCTGCATTTAATGAGCTGGGAGGAAGCCGGAGTTTAGCTTTCCAAAGCGAGAGCAGCAGGAATGGATTCATCAGTGAAAGCATACATGCAGCAGCATTTCACTGCTACTGCAAAGACAGCATTCAAACACACATAGACACTGAAATGATGTTTTTAATCATATTAAAAAGGAAAAGCTGGGACTAGTTTTCTTAGTTTGAATTCACCTTTTCTCATTATGTCATTGAGCCAGGGTGAGCTGTACCAAATTATAGCAAAGCAGTTCCTTTATCTGCAGGTCTTTATGCAAAATATGACCTGGAGAAGGAAATGACCACAATAAACCCAATAAATAAACCTGAACTCATACAGAAAATGATTACAAGTTATTAAAGTCAAAACTTTATTTTTCACAAATAGAATATCAAGTAAATGTTACATTAACTATTTAACTTCTGGAATACAGAATAAAGTTTTTAAAAAATGGAGTCATGAATAAATAAAGATCAAAGTGTTTGCACTGAACGTGACGTGAACACATTTCCCAACACGATCTGGTGCTCAGAGTAAGAACACACCGCCTGACATTCGACTCGCAGCCCCCTGGTGTTAAATTATGCCAAACGATGTCTTGATTTTCCCACTGTTACATTTTCTATTCTATTTTAATTTCCATACTCTTGAACTCACACCGGGAATGTATTCCTGCAGACTGAGTAATGATTTTGGGAAATGCAGTCAGGTCTCGGGAGGCAGCCGTAAAACTTTGCTCCCTGGATCCACTCGAAAGATGGAATAATCAAAACCTCCAGCTTTCTTTGATCTACAAAAACATCTCTCTCCGTATTACCAACCCCACTGTAACATATTCAGATCAGTAAAACTGAGCAAAGGTCCTCCAAAAGGAAATGTGAAATTGGAACATGAGCCTTTACTCTGCTAAAACACAATATTACACTTTCATTTGATGACTTCTTAAGTGGGGAAACCATAGAGACAGAATAACTCAATATGAAGACACCGTTTATGAGCGCTGATGTCATCGTGCAGAAAGTCGTATTGCATATTGGTAAAAGCTTTCACGTTGGGAATAAAACACGAGATTAGCACTGATCTTTTTATCCAGAGTCAAAGCATGTGAAGAACCTCTGAGTGGCTCCAGGCAGGTTTTTATATCCAAAGACGCTGCTTAAAGCAGAGTTACCGCTCCAGATACTGACCGCAATCATTTTCACAAGCTTCACAAGGCTTTCCGACGTTACCATAATGAGGGATTTTATTTTGTTTTTAAACTGTTAATAATGATGTAAAGCTATGAAACTGCCAGATATTAAAAATGTGTCTATTATTTTAAGGATGGATCTGCAGCAGTGACCACAGCTGAACATCTGTTCATTAAAGCTGTGCGAGTCATTAGATTGCATGAGAGGACAAATCCCAAAACAAGTGTACAAGAGACGCAAATGTGTCGTCCAAGTTTTTCCCAGTTAGTTCAAAAGAAAACATCATCTAGTGCACAGAATATGAACTACAGTTTGACAGAGCCACAGCAGAACGATGATTTCAAAACTAAAGAAACGTGAGAAAATGTAACTCTAGAACATACAATAGGACCAAATGACAAACCGACAGATTTCAGTTGGAACCGACTGAGGCTCCACGACACAAGTGCAGACATACTGACTGCTGCTTTGTTACACGACCACTGTTTCTGCACGGTAGCAGGCGGAGCCCAAGTTCAACTGTAAAAATACCAACCTTCAAAATGAGTTTAGCAACTTTTTTCCTGCAAGTTAAGATTGTGATTTGAAAAATGAGATAATTAATGTTCAGTTGTTGGTGTAACTGGTAAGCTGGGAGCACCTATTAAAACAACAGTGATCAAGTCAGCTAAGTAACTACCAGCTTCTGATCATCTTACTGTAATAATTCTAATGTATGTAATATATATGTATGTGTCAGTATGAGCCAAACTTAAGTGAACTTTGCATGAACATCATCACACACGCAGTCATTATTCACACATATGTATTAAAATAAATTTTCTTCTGCTTATCCGAGGCCGGGTCACAGGGGGCAGCCTAAGCAGGGAAGCCCAGACCTCCTTCTCCCTCATCCACCTCCTCCATCCTATCTGTGGAAACATCGAGGCGCTCCCAGGTTAAGATATATCATTTCTCTAGCATGTTCTCCCCATAGACAAGTTTTAAACTGTCAGTTTAAAAAAATACTGATTATTAATCCCAGTTCTTTGGATTTTATGTTATTATGTTCGTTTCATCCCCCTGTGATGTAATCTGCTCAGCGTACGTCGCCCATATTTAACTTAACTGGAATTTTGGTCGACTCACTGATAATCAGTACAATACTAATCTTTGCTTATTGCTGTTCACCAGAATTCTATTCAGTCCACTTTTTTCCATATAACTGAATCACGGTTATTTTAAGGGACTTTATATTGTAAGGCAAGGACCCTATAACTATCCAGAGAAAACAACAGCTAGACAACCTCCTATAAGCAAGCAGTGGCAACAGTGGGAGGGGAAACACCCTGTAGTGCAACCTAGGTCTTGGCTGAAGACTAGAGGAGGCCGTGCTTTTGCCGCAGCCAAATTATGGAATACTCTTCCTCTTGGCATCTGATTCTATTCAATCTTTTAAATCACGTCTAAAAATGCACTTTTTTTTAACTCAGCATTCGAGGCTAATTAGGGTGATTTTCATCTGGCTCTGCATTTACATACATGCAATTATTTTATATGTGTAACTTATATTTTATATTTGTTGTCTGAACTGAAGAAGCTTCTTGAGGTGAAACGTCTTCAAGCAATTTAAAGAAGTCCAGACGCTTTTCTTTCTAAGCTCCTGAGACTCTATTTTATATTGTGATTTTATCTGTATTGGTATTACTGGAAAGCACTTTGGCCTTTAAATGTGCTATACAAATAAATTTAATATGATATGTTAACAGGAAGACACCGGGACAGGGAGGGGCAACCATCTGTTACGCCGCCTAGTGAGTGTTCGATTATTTGCTTCTTGGGCTGAACCACAGAAAAAGACAACTCGCCTGTAGAAAACCAGGAATCAAATGCAGCACAGAGAAAAAACTAAAAAAAGGTTTGTGTGTGTGTGTGTAGTCATGTGACCATGGTATTAATAGACACAGGAAACATTTGGCAGATGTGTCGCAGGGAGACAGTGTGTACTTTCCCCCCTGCAGATGGAAAAAACATAGGAAGCAATTAAAAGCTCGAGGTCATGTGCCTTCTCACCCTGACACTTCAGGAGCAGGAGGATGCCTGCTAAAAAGATAAAGCTTCTCTTTCTTGAGCTTCTATTACAAAGAGACTCCTCCACCCTGCTCCACCCTGCTCCACCCTCCTTAGTGCACGGCTATTTATTTGCTTACACAGCTTTCCCAAACCTCATTCAGCCTCTAAAGGTCAATAACCACACAACACCTGTCTCAGGCCACACTAATCAGAACAACGTCTGTTTTTCTGTTTGTGGACAACAAGAGCACACACACACACACACACACACACACACACACACACACACACACACACACACACACACGCACACACACACACACACGCACACACGCACACACACACACACACACACACGCACACACACACACACACACACACACACGCACACACACACAAACACACACACACACAAAGCTGCCTGCTTTTGCGCAGTATTTATGGTGAGACGAGGTGGGCAGACATGTGGGAACCCAACACCACATTTACATCCAATTGCTGTGCAATGATGAAGTGGTCCATTTGGTTCAGATTGACTGTTTGTCCAGAGCAGGCTTTGTTCTGTAGGCCTGCAGATCCATCATGTGCAGGAGTCGGTGGGACGTCTGAACGCAGCCCCTCGTCGTGACGCACGTGATGATATTTATCAGCTAAAACCGACCCGATCGTCCCAAACAGAAGGCGTTTGGTTGGATTTCTTTGTTTGTTATACACTGAGCTTGGATTTATAATGTGGTCTAATATGATCCGAACCTGTATTTTAATGATCTCATAAGCTGCAGCTGGAGCCCATGTGTGGCTGTCTGCTGTCCTTTTTGTGGAAAATAAGTAAATAAAAAGTGTGTAATAAATGCATAGTTAAAAAAGCACTGTATTCAGATTGAAGCTATTCCACCTGCTCTCAGTGCTTCTCATTTATTTTCCTTACAGCTAGAGAGAGAGAGAGAGACGGGTGAAAATTAAAGCAGTGAGGAGAAACATCTGTCCGATATGAAACAAAACCAGCGATCAATCTTCAGATGTTGCATTCAGAGCAAATAACAAAAACCTGTTTTGTTGTTCGTACCTTTATCATTTTTATTTTTCTGTAAGGCACCCAACGCCAGCAAAGTCTGCCAGGCACCAAGAAGCATAATGACATCTAAATCAACAGGACTCAGCAACTGCAGTTTGTTTTAACTTGTGCCTGCTCCGGGTTTTACTGCCAGACAGATTTTGGCTGTGGTCTTCCCTCTGCCGAGGCCTACAATCCGCACCAAATGTTTCACATTACCCAGTGTGAAAACCCTCCTATTCCTCAGATTCTTTTTTACTGGTCCATGCATCCATGGAAACTTGATATTTCATATTTCATTCTGGTTTGTGGATGTCATTGCAAGTGGACGCCGGTTCACATGCAACCGCCCGACCGCTGCCTTTGATCGGCCTGACCGCGACTAATTGCGGACGGTGAACAAATGAAAGAAATATCGGGAGATTTCATGGGAATTGCCACCACGGCCCGCGCTGCCCGGTGCTGCTGTTAGCAGTTAAAATAACCTGTGACTACTTAGTTTGTTTCCTTTTACAGTTCAACAGAGATAATTTTGATCAAGCGGAAGTCACGGAAGCGTTTGCGGCTTAGAGGAATTCTGGGATTTAAAGTTTTCACCGTCACACCGAAGCCGTAGCTCTTCATTCACATTCCCAGCACATGGAAACATAACACTTGCACTGCTTTTAAAAGCCTTGAGCACAAGTCAGAGCACCTCCTTCACATGTCCTGTTTGAGTCTGTAATAAACTGCGTATAGAAACACAACACCACAACCACAAAATCCCCACATGTTCTCAAAAGGTATTCACGATAGAGAGCTGAATTGTTCTGGCAAACAAAATTCATTCCTCGCATAAAATATCAAGGGAAAGATGTAGAAAAAATTTAAAGCAGCATAAATGTTCCAAATGTTTAAGAGTGGCCGGCGGATCCCGAGGGGCTCGTTCGCTCTCTGTTCCTCGTACAGGATGTAACTTTGCAAGCTGGTTTTCATTCAGGCTCCAACAAACCAACAGCTCACTCTCTTAGCGTTTATCTTCGCTGAGATTTGCGTGCAAGTGTCTTCCTTTCTGCTTTTCCTGGTTTTTTTTAAATGCATTAAACCGTTTTCCTGCTGCTTTGGTGCACAAACATGTCGATAGGTCTAAGGTATGTGTTCGACCACGTAGCACGTTGACCTGCGCGGCTTCAGGGAGTGTTGGTAAAAAGGCGGCCGATTTTCCGGTTAGGAGGGCAGGTTAGCCACGGTCTCAGCAGCAGGTGACTGGAATGAGGTCATGATTTGGTCATGGGAGGGGGGACGGCAGCCCCCTGTGTGTGTGTGTGTGTGTGTGTGTGTGTGTGTCTGTGTTGAAACCTCTGAACAACTGCTGTGAGGAGACATCAGAGGGCCGAGCTACGCTGCTTTTCTCCACCGTTCAAGGTGTCGTTTCACACCGCCGAGCCCAGCCGCTGTGGAATCCTCCGGATTGATTTGCTTATCCATGAAAGAGATGGACTGCTACTACGAGCCCCCGGAGATAACACGGGAGGAGCACCGTACACACCAAGGAGGAAGACTCTGAGCTGCCTGTGTAGCATTTACACCACTTTATCTCACACCCCTGACTTTCCATAAAAGGTTATTTGCAGAAACTGACCTCCTAGAGTCCTGTGACATTTGCCATTAAGCTTGCACGAGTAAAGCTTTTCCATGTGCTGCTTTAAACAACTGCTGCCACTCAAATAACTTAATAACATCCACATTTCAACCCTGACCACCTTTACTTGCAAAGATTCTTTTTTCTTTTAAAGTTACTTTGCTCTGTGGTTGGGTTTTACTCCACCTGTTATGATTTCTTTTTCAATCTCGTGATCCTGCAGTATTCTTATGACCGTCTGCTGAAAGCTGCTGCTGGTGTTAATGAGACCAACGGTGCTAAAGAGCAGGAGACGCAGAGGAAGCTGAACGGTTTATGCTCACTGTGTCATGGAGCGTTCAGGTTCAGATGCTCAGTGTTTAAATTTTACATAAAATTGAAAAAGAAATGTAAAATCACCATGTTATATGTTTATGTTATATTTCTGACATTTTACACATAACTATAAAATTATTACAATAAAAATATATGCAAAGTAGATTTTTCCTTAGTAGAAATTCATGGAGGGATGGCTGGAACATTGTGACCATCATCACTGTAAATGTTGTTTTTCTTCATTTATTTTATAACTTCTGAAAAAAAATTCAATGCAAAAACATTTAAATTCCAGAAATTCAACTCAATATCTGTTCGGCTATATTTTTGCATTATTCAAAGCAATGATTCAAAGGATGGTTTGCAGCTGACTCCTGTGTGTAGTTTCAGGATGCTGTGTGTGTTTAACAGCTACAGTTTCTGGCTTCACTTTGCAAACCGTCACGAGCGCTCTGTCCACGCCCCTGCTGACACAGGGCCCACTGAGCGTTGTGACAGTTTTGCAGAAATAAGCTTTTAGCTGCGATTCAGGAACCACGTGTCCACTCGGTGTGACAGCATCAGGTTGCTGAGAGAAAGGGAACAATGTGCAGTTACACACAGACAGATTCAATCTGGTTAAACATCACAATACAGCCAATAGCTAAGAGCATAATTATAAAGTAAATTAAACTGAATTTCAATGGGTTTTTTTATTGTACACTACAATTTACGAATAAATGCTAATAAAAATAGATGCAATAGAATAACGGACTAACAAGTCAGATTTATGCAAGAAACAAAGAAACAATTACAGAGTAAGTAAATTTAAAACTAATTTAAAGCACAGCATAAGTAAAAAAAGGAAAACTCGTGATACATAATGAATATTAATTAAGAATTTAAAATAACAAAGATGTAAAAAGGCAAGTTTCAGTCCCTCCATAGTTTGGTACATGCTCTGAAGAGTGCACAGTATTGTGACATAAGACAGAGAAATATTGTTTTTACATATAGTTAATTACACACTGCTTAAAATTATTTATGCCGTGCTTAAATTTACTTACAGCACAATTTGTGACTTCCCTATAAAATACCTGATTTCTGCTGAAATACCAGGAAATTATGCGGTACGTAAAATGACTTAAATGTGCAGTGTAATTATTTCTTTGTTCCACAGATTTTGAAACGTCCACACTGCACAGGCTGTCCAAATGTCAGCATATCAATGGATGTGGCTGCACCAGCTGCTGTCTGAATGCATAAATATGGGATGAAAATTAAGTAGTTGGTGCTCGTCATCACATCTCGTGTCTCTCGTTTTTAGTGAATCGTGTGTTCGGCAGCAGATCTCCGGGCCGCTCTCTGACTTTGCCGGGCACCAAATCAGCTTGGCATGCTGCAGCAAGCCTTCTGTAAGACATTGTCTTCAGTGAGGTATCGCCTTTCACTCTTTTCCTTTCTATGCCATTTGCTGTGTGAGGGTAACAAAGCGGCGTAAATCTCTCGAACTACCTGTTTGATAGTCGTCCAGAGGCGCCTGATCGCCACTGCCAAGTTGGGGAGGGGGGGGGTCGGTTACTGCTGGGAGCCTGAATCTCATTTGAGCTCGTAATGATGGTTAAAACAAAAGCCAGTGTAAGGAGAGACGGGAGTGTAATTAGCAAGAAGTCCAGTCTGTAAATACTCAGCGGCTTCAGCCTGTTATGCGATATGATTCATGGAGTGTGTTGAAGAAGAGTGAGTGTGAAATTTCCTCTGCTTGGCGTTCTCGGCCTTCAGATCCGACAAGATGAATGAGCTTGATGAGCTCTTCGGTTTCCGTCTCAGCCTCCTCGCATTTGGCCTTCACGGTTTCTTTCCTCCCTCGCTGTGGAGCCACTTTACAGGAGCCATGAGAAATGCCGCCATCAAAGAATGACTTTGTTAGGATATTACAAGCTGATGTGAAAGTAAGAGAGGGGAAGAGAGAGAAAAGAAAGAAAACACTGGTAATGGATCATAAGTTACACTTTTAATGGAACAACGTGATTTGATCCGGGTGTCAGCTCTTTCTAACTGATCGGAGCGAGGAGGGCCGCGAGGTTTCCTCGGGCTGTTTGTGCTCCAGATGATGTAAAAAGTGAGAAGGAGGAGGACAGTTTAGCCCCAAACAATTAGTCTCTGCAGACCAGCGAGCCTGCACAGTGCCAAAGGCCTGCCAGAATGAGAAACTCAGATGTTCCTCAAAGCAAATGTCGAGTCAGATTGACTCATTTGTGGATCGCGTTCAAATGTGAACGTATCTGTCTGGGACGAGCTCCGACTCCATAAAAGCCGTCCCTCGTATCTCCCCAGTATCTAATTGTATCTAACAGGAAATGAATACTTGATTCACCACCAGCTTAAAGAGGCAGAACTAATCAATCCCAGAGAGCCAACAAAAGCATTTTATGCAAAATTACTGATGAAAAACGAGTTTCTTAAAGATACAGGGACCCTGCGCCGCTCCAGAATCGGAATCAGACAGACTAATTATACATTCATAAGCCATAACTTACAGTTCAGCATAAAAATAATAATTAATCAAAATTTAAGAATCAACAATAATGCATGATATTCCATAATTCTTATACAGAACATGGGATGTTTTTCATGACCTCACTCTAAAGTCAATGTTTTTAAGGTTTGGACTTGACCCTCCTGTTATGTTGGTTTCCAGGAACACCAATCATTCCTGGGTCAATTTGACCCGGGGCGTGTTTCCTCATCCAAAAGTGTCAGACACACTGGCATTGATTATTTTACAATTTTCTTTTATAATTTAGATTTTTTTCGTTTTCTGTAGTGATGCAGATGACATGTGACATCTCTTCTGTTCTGGGTCAGTCTGACCCGCAACATAGAAACATCTATGATTTATGGCTTTCATTATTTACTGTCGAGTTTCCTTCAGTTTATTGTTCACCATGTCTGAATATTTTTTTTGGCACAAGCTACATTCTTTAATTTAGCTCATCTACTCAGTCCAGTTCTTAAGTGATGATGTATGAACCCTGCTTGCAGGTCCAAACCAGGGTTTTAATAGTTTTGCAATTTTCATTAGTTTTTATTTTTATTTAGTTTTGACTTCAGATTTTCAATTTTATATCAGTTTTAATTAGTTTTTACCAATTGTTTGCTAGTTTAGTTTAGTTTTTATTTTTTGAAAATCCTTAGTTTCAGTTTAGTTTTGATTAGTTTCAGTTATAGTTTTAGTTGTATTTGCAATAATTAAGTGTAACAAAATCCCAGTTTCATCATATCAGTCATGCTCTTCTGCTTATCCTTGGGTATGTTGCTATTCCAGCTACCATACCCTGCACCCTGCACAGGTCGCCTGTCTGCTGCAGGACTAACACGCAGAGACAGACAACTCACATTCCCACCTATGGGTTCTTTAAATAAATAAATAAATAAATAAATAAATAAATAAATTAGGGCAGATGAACAACCATTGATACCAGGCAACTATAAAATGTATATCTTGGCCCCAATGAGACTATTAACTCTTGCAGCACCGGGTGTTCGTAATTTTGGTTCAAGTGAATTGATAAACTTTTTGAAGGCAATTGACTCACACAGTTATGTAGATATCCCCGTCCTGTTGTCCCGGGATGCATCACGCTGCCTTGCCTGGGGTTAGCGTCTGTTTCTGGGGATGAGGGTTGAGTGTGCTCCCTTCTCAAGGAAAGCTAGGTTAGCCTTCTTTTGTGAGCTTTTCAAGTGCACTTTAAGGTTTGTGGGATTTTTTTCCCTTTAGAAATGTCCCTCATAATTTGTCTCTTTCCACTACAAGACACTTGCTTTATCCAAAACACAGTCATATTCAAAGTAATCCCAAATTGGACTCTGGCGCTTTCTCCTGACATGATTCTGCGCGTAGACGGAGCAGCAACACAGACGACCCGACTAACGTGCTGCCACCTGCTGGCATAATGAGACACAGCAAGAAAAAAATCTGGAAACTAAACTTCATTTTCACCCTCGACTATTGTATGACACGCACACATCAGTGAAAACTAAACACATTTTTGCTATAAATTCAGTTAATTTTAGTTAGTTTTGTGAACACTCATTACAGTTTTAGTTAGTTTTCCTTTTTTTGTTTTTATTTTTATTTCCGTTAACGAAAATGTTTTTTCACTTCTAGTTTTCGTTATTTCGTTAGTTTTCGTTAACGATAATAACCTTGGTCCAAACTGAGTTTATTAAGGCTGTTGTGTTTTTAACATGTTTTAATGTTTTGTATCTTGTTCTGTCTGAACAACAACTGTGTGATTTAGCCCTGTGATGGACTGGAAGCCTGACGAGGGCGTCTGATGCCTCTTTATGTAGGCTGGGATAGGCTTCAGACTCTCTGCAACTCTTGTACGATGAGACAGTAAGAAAAAGAATGGACAGATGGATGGAACGTAATTTTCACATACGCATCGTAAATTATTATTTTTTCAACTTAAAGCTCATTTTTCAAAAATGGTGAGGCCTTACTGTAGCGAAACCATCCCTGAGAAGGGTATCATAACCTCCTGAAGCGAAGAACAAAACATCAGGCGGCTCAAGAAGAGTCCCAGCAAGTGCAGCCGCCACATACCACATTTTAACAAGTATCTTACCACACTCACGCTGTAACCAAGTCAAACCATATGGACTGGGGAGAAGGGCGGGTGCACGGCCCAGCAGAGGTGTCCCATCTCAGGATCAAGTCATAAGTCATGTTGAAATACCTCAGAAGACAACAACATGTGGACAATTACCATCCTGGAGGTGGAAAACAGAAAACAGACAGAGAGCTAACAGAGAGATAAGAGCTTTTTGTTTTCATGGAATAAGTGAAACAGCAGAAAGTTGTTTTAATGACTGAACTTCCTCTTTTTCCTTGTTTTATTTCCTGTTTTGTTCCTTTAAGGTTGTTAAATTTCAGCCTACATGGCACGCTCACATTTATTTTGAACAAACCTGTTGCAGCTTGTCATTAAACACTGAAGTTTACACTGAGTGATGATGACTTCACTGATGTCAGGACGCTGAGCAGAAGGAGCTACACTGCGTGGTGAGGACTGCACAGCGTGTGGAGGGGTTGGAGCACCCACACCTAAAAGATGTTTACACCAACGGTCCGAGGAAGGAGGCCAGCAACATCATTTAGTCACCCTCTGTTTGAACTTTAGCCATCAGGCAAACAGCACAGATCTGTAGCACAGCGTTTTGCCTCCATCACCTCACCACAACCACCCATACACTCATCACATCATCATCATCATCACTCTATGTAATCATTCCTTCGGAAGTAAAAATATTTTTATAATCTGTCTGTTTATTATTGTTATTATTAATTGTTCTGATGGGTGTAGCAGACATGCTAGTCTAAATTTAGTTGTTCTTGTATAATGATAATAAAGTTTATTGTTTTGTATTCTATTAATAAAGTTGCTAAAGTTAATCTTCTCATTTGTGATTGCACACATGACAGACTGACAGCAGCTCATGAATTATTGGATTATTTCTTTTTTATGAAGGTTTATAAACTTTATCAGTAACAAACTATAACTAAAATAAAAGTTGGATATAAGCATTAGAAAATCACTTGTTGGTTCTGCTGATCTTTGCATGTTAATGTTAGCATTAATGCTACTTTGCTGACTTTTTGAAACCCAGAGTGATCGTGTTTGGAAGTGAGGGACTAAGCTAATAGCTAGGTTAGCGTGCTAGCATGCTAGGTGTGTGCAGACATGCATGCCTGCTAATTAGTGTAACAGTGAAAGTAACAGATAAAGAAGATGCTGAAATGGGTTGGAAGTTCTGTCAGAAAAGCCGTGGTATTTGTCAGATACAGACGAGAGGTTCAGGGACTGACAGAGGTGGGCTTCAGCTCCCAGCACACACCACGCCCCTGAAAAGGGAAGAGGGATCGAGGTAGAGGGAATTCATCTGTCTTTTGCACCAGGCCGTGAATGTGCTTTTTAATCCTATGAAGTTGGGTATTTTAACATGTGAGTGTATGGGGACTGACTCACTGTTGGTGCCAGCCTCAAGTGGACACTAGAGGAACTGCAGTTTTTGGTACTTCCAAACCGCAAAAGTAGTAAAGCTCTGTGATTTGCCCTTGGCTGTTTATTTTGGCTTTCACTCGACATTTGGTTGGTGTGGTTTGGCTTACACCCCCCATCATCTTAGTGGTGGGTGAGGCCACGTGGCGGCCCTTTGCTGCGTATCTTCCCGTTCTCTTTGTCCTCAGTTTCAGGTCCATCTTCATTGCTAAACTATCCAATAGAGGCAAAGAAATACTAATAAAAAATACTTATGACATTGCGCCCAATAATGAAAAAGTGCAAATGAGGAGAACACGACGCAAAATGCACAGCTTTATCTCTAAAATGCTAAGCTTAACATTAAATAATACCCTACTCTAACGTCTTTTGGACAAACGTTCTCACGTTGCTAATGGAGATAAATAATTAGTCGTCTGCTGTGACAGGTCAGCGCTGTGAGCAGGCCGGTGAAAAATTGGGCCACTGCTGACAGCTCCAGTTAAAAGTATCTGTGGCACAAAGTAAAACATGACCTTTGTTTAAAATTGCCCAAAAATTCCTCCTCCAGAGACATGCAAAACGTTTTAGTTCTACACAGCATGTGCACATAATGATCAGCCACCTGGCCCCGCTAAGTTTTTTTTTCTATGTGGGAATTTCAGACTAATTCAGCCAGGAATGTCAGATGGCTTCTCAAGATGATGCACCTGATACTAAAAAGAGCTCCAGTACAAGATGGATAGCTCCCCGGAGAGAGCTGCTCTTCTTTCCACCCTAGAAGCTTCGGCCTTTATTTTTCCACCAGCAGAGGTGCTTTGACTTAACCCTAACCCTTTATGTCATTTAAATTTTGAAGATACTTCTCTTAAGAGGAGAGCTGGCTGGGATAAATCTCACATTATCTGCAAACTTGCTAAAGCTACAAAGTAGACAGCGCATACCAAAAAACCCCTCTCGCTTTTTGTGGGCCCTGAAGATGACGGGCTGAGGCTGAGGCAAGGTTGCGCTCAGTGGGGGACCAGGAATATAGCCGAGGTCTGGAGGGGTGGGTGGACTTTGTAGCAGGAACTTCAGAGAAGGTGGGACACCTCAGGATCAGGTCGATTACAGCTTGCGTGCCCGTGTCCAGGTTTATGACGGCGTTCCGCTGGAACAGATCTTTGTTGGACGGAGGGGCGAGGCAGGTGTTTCCCCCCGCTCTGCTCCTCCCTCATCACCAGGTCATATAACTCAATGACACACACACACACACACACACACACACACACACACACACACACACACACACACACACATACACACACGAGGATGAGCCGCCAGCTTTCTTTTCTTTTAAACTAGAGCCTCACTTTCCTTCTGTTTAACCTTTGACCCCAGTGAAACAGTTCACAGCTTAGAGACACTTCTTAACACCAACATGCCCCCCCACTGTGGGAAGTCCTGACACACGGGAACACTTATTATCATCATTTTCTTCCTCTGATTAGTTTTGGTGCCTGAAACAACTGTGGCCGAATAAAAATGAAGTTTTGTTTTTTGTTCTTTTTTTAAATAATAAATCCTGGACATAAAAATTGAATAAGATCAAAAATTAAATTTTAATGGTTTAAATGATTTTTTTAAAAAAATGTAAGTACAGTCAAAAGATTTATGTCCTAAACGCTGACTTTAAGTAATTTGATTACATGTAAATTTTCCATTTCCATTTAATCAAAACATTAAATCTGGTGAAAGGAAGGTTATTAGACTGGTTCATCAAACATACATCTTTTATTATTTTAACTGTCCTGGTTACATTTTACTCAAATGTATGACTTTTTAAGTATAGTAGTTTTTCATTAAGACTAGTTAAAACAATTGAAGTGAATGAAGCGCTTTAGCTGCACTTCCACATTTCAAGTTGTCAGCTTTGCTCGTCCTCTTGTATGACGACAGGATATTAGAATCGAAGCTTGTGTGAATTTTCTACTTTTAAAATAAAATTAAATCTGTGAATTCATCTGAAAATCGCACAGAGGAGGTTATGTGATTTTAATTTGCAGCAGCACTCAAAGTAAAAGTGAACATTGTGCATCATAAATGTTAAACTCAGACAATAAAGTTTTCTTATTGTTTTCAGAGGAATATTGGAAATGATTCCAGATCCAGAGATTCAGGTTTTGCATGTTTTGAAGGGAATTTTCAGCCTCGAACTGTAAGCTGAACGCCAAAGACGACCTGCTACATGAAGCATTAGCATGGTGATGTCCCACTACCATGCTTACGTTTTTATGCTTGTAAAAGTCGTTTTGTTTATTTAACATCTGTTTGATATCTTTTGTTGGACTTTTCAATTCAATTCAATTTTATTTATACAGCGCCAAATCACAACAAAAGTCGCCTCAAGACGCTTTATATTGTACAGTAGATACAGAGAAAAGCCCAACAATCATATGACCCCCTATGAGCAGCACTTTGGTGACAGTGGGAAGGAAAAACTCCCTTTTAACAGGAAGAAACCTCCAGCAGAACCAGGCTCAGGGAGGGGCGGGGCCATCTGCTGCGATTGGTTGGGGTGAGAGAAGGAAGACAGGATAAAGACATGCTGTGGAAGAGACAGAGGTTAATAACAGATATGATTCAATGCAGAGAGGTTTTCACACAAAGTACATGAAAGCTGTTCTCTATACCAGTACCAGCTGTAGCTACATTACCTGTCCACAGTTTTAGCATGTTAGCATACATGATGGAGAGGCTGTCACTGTGGCTAAAATGTTTTTGGGATTGTTTCATTTCTATTACACAGAATTTGAGTTTTCACCTGAGAATGTTAAGCCCAGGTTGAGCATTTGTCCACACATAGGACTCAGTTCTGCTTCCATGCGCCATCTTTGTTTACTCTTTCCCACCCAGGCTTCTAGACTTCTGATTCGCCAACATTTCTACATGGTTAGGAATATATCGCCACCTGCTGGTTTGGCACGTTCCTAGCAGCGTTTTTCTTCATTTTTGCGTTTACGTGTGGACGGGATTTAAAAAAAAAAATGAAAACAGAAAATCTCCATTTTCAAAAATACCCGTGTACGTGTGGACGTAGCCTTACAGTGCTTAAAAAATCTTTAATTTAACAATAATATTTTTGAAAATATGAATCTCTTTTCAAACTGCAAGATGTATATAATCTGGAGTTTGCATTATAGTCAGAAGGTAATGGGTAACAGTGCGAAGTATCAAAGCAAGTGTAAAAGCTGAACAGTTTGACCAGTGACATTGAGCAGCAGTCGACAGCAGGACTGGCCCTCGAATCCCTGGAGGCCTTTGACTTGACAGCTGCCTTTATTCAGTGTTGTAATGGCCTGTTGCACCACTGTGCTCTGCTTGCAGAGAATAAAAAAAGCAAATTTTAATTAATTGTAAAGCACAATTTAATCTCATTAATTAGTTTTGCTTGTGTTTGTGTGTCAGAGGGGGAGGGGTCTTTTCTCTAACTCCACTGGGGTGGCCATATGGTGAGCAAAGAGTGAGCAAACCTGCACATGGCACAGTCTCCCACCGCTGCAGGAGAGCAAAAGCAACCCAACACATCAATAAAGCGTACGTCTTTCACATGCAGAAATACCAAGCTATCCGTCACACAGCAGGGGGCGGGGCCAGGTCACTGGACTCCTCTACACTTGATCTCATGTCGTCCTCCTCAGACATGTGTGCTGCCCTTCTCTCATTCTCACATCTGAATCAGGCGCTGTTAGTGCAGACTGTACATCATGTTTCATACTTTGTTTTTCTTTTTTTTAAGCGGGCTTGTAAACAGTCAAATGAATATTCGCCCTCATATCTTTCGTATTCTGCAAACACTTGACGGTGTCCTGATAACGCACCTTAAAATCTCCTGTGAGAATGTCAGTGAACTTTTCCCTTTTCCTTCCAGTGTATGGAACTCCTTTCATTGCTCCAGGGATTGTTTAAAGATGACATCTTTATTTTGGGTTTCATGCTTGAAATGTTAAATCCACAGATAATCTTGTTCTTTGTGAACGCGCAAAACAAACTGAAGGAGCCTGAACTTAACTCAGCTTTGTGCTACTGTACTCTGCACTACGGGCATGCAGGTATTTGGATAATATATGATAAACGATTGCCATAAACCACCACCAAGGCAGATATGATTGAGGTGACAAGAAGAATAGCTGACTGTGACCAAGCTGATAACAGCCCTGAACAAAAGGCCTGTTTCTGATAAAGGAGATGGCGGAGATAGATCTCTTTTTTCGGGACACACGATGCTTGATTTACACGCTTACGTGAGTAGAATAGTTTTCACCTTCTGATGGACGACGATCTTTATCTGACTTCCAAACTATCCAAATGCCATCATAATATCAATTTTTTAGCACGAACAATAAACTGGTTCGTTGCGTTGCAGATGGGAAAATTCTCCCGGTCAGGGTCTTTACTTTGATCACCGCCTCAGCAAGATGCCTCCTCAGGTCTCAGATGCACCAACACCTGCGTCCATGTTGTTTAGCCATGCTCCATTGGTGGTCTGTCAACACGAGTGCTGATAGACCGCCAAGGACTAATTCAAAATAAATGACAAACCTGTGGGGGGGAAAAAATCACGTATAAAAGAGACAGTCTATGTTGTTAAAAAGGAACCTGTGAAGGAGATGTGTTGAACTGGAAACGTATGAAGGTTCATACAAATCTCTCTTAGGGATGAAAAGCATCTGCAAACATCTGCATGCAACAACATTTTTCTCAAATGAGCCTTAATCACAGCAGCATTATGGATCAAGTGCTACTGTCCTCATATCCAGATCATCAGCGTATAAATGTCTGGTGTCCTCAAACCAAGTTCTGATTAAGGCTTGTTTTGTTGATACGTTTTTACAACAATAAAACGGGTTTTTATTTGAGGTTCTATTGAATCTATTGTGGGGAAGAAGAAGCTGATCTACATTTCTACCCTCACCTGTGGTCACGAGCTGGGCCGAGCCTGAAAGAACGACGTCCCAGGCACAAGTGGGGGAAACAAGTTTCCTTCTGTGGCTGGGCTCTGAGGAGTACTCAGAGTAGATCGGCTGCTCCTCCACATCAAAAGGAGCGACTTGGGGTGGTTGGGGCATTTGATTAGGATGACTCCTGGACACCTCATAGGGGCTTTGGGCATGCTCTACCAAGCGGAGGTCTTGGGGTAGTCCCAGGACTTTGTTACAGTCGCAGTTGTGCGTTGTCTCTTTATGACAGCCTAAGTTAATGTTTAGTGATGTCACAAGTATGCACCACTGCCCTCTGCAGAGTGTGGGAGAAACATGCTGCACATGGAGGCACGGACTGAGATGGACCTCATATCTTTACCTCCCCAACTCAAAGTATCATTACGGGCTGTACGAACACGGCTCACTTCATGTATGATAAGACAGCAGTCGTTCAACCGGGCCTTGTAAGGTTGGTGAGGAGTGTGTTCATTAAAGGACAAGCCCAGTAACAGTGTGGTCATGAGTTTTTAAATGTCCTGCTGAGTGTTTCTGCCGCCTCCTCTCAACCACCGAATACAACTCACGTTACAACTAGGTGGAGAGACATCTCCAGGCTGGCTTGGGAATCACTTGGTGTCCCGCTGGATGAGCTGGAAGAGCTGGAAGAGCTGCCTGAGGTGAGAAAAGTCTGGGCTCTCTGCTAAGACTAGTGGTTCATGTTCATGGATAAGACACTTCACTAAAAGGTCTTCATAAACACGTTAGTTATTTTTCCGGCTGACCTCTTTGCGTTGTCCTTTTCAGACAAAAATGTGGGGAGGAGGGTATCAGCTGTACACCTGTGATTAACTGACTCAACTTTCTGGTAGTTACTGCTACACACAGATGAAACCAGTAAAAGCAAGACGAGTCTTCTCAAAAGGTATCATTCTGAGTCCCAACAACAACAAAAAAAACGTTAGTTTAAAAAAAAGAAATTGACTTGCAAGAAGATCAATTTTAAAAAAGATGATTACCCAGTTCATTAGATGCTGAGAGAATTAGCTCTCTACTTAGCGCTGTTGTTGCTTTTATTACAAAGACAGAGAGAAGAGCAACGCTTTAAAACACACAAAAATAAATGCACGACTCGAGCCATTTGTGTGAATCATCAGAAGGGTGTGACACAGTGATTTAAACTTTCCAGATCAATAACTCAAACGAAACACAGCGTCAACATAAATGATCCCTCGCTGGTGTCTCTGTGGGGCCAGCTGTGGGACGAGTGGCCTCCTGTGGAACCAGCTCCCAGTTTTTAGGAGACTGACGTCGTCTACTTGTAAGATCACAGGTCAAACTCGACTTTTTGATAAAGCTGGTAAAAGTGTTTGTGGATCAGATGACCCTGACCCTTAATTATGCTGCTGTAGGCTCAGGCTGCCTTCCCACGATGCACTGAGCACTTCTGCGTGTCTTTGACTTCTATGTTATTTCTGCCACAGCTGATTTGTTCTTGCCAGCTCTTTTTTTCTCCTCTTTTCTGTCTCATCTTCTGTTCATCTGGAGGCTATAACGTCACTCATCCAAGAAATGTTTCCTCCCCTGAAAACGCTGTGCAACTTTGCAGGACTCGAAAATATGTTTTTGAAAAAAAAAACTTATTTATTTTTTTTACATTTTAAAATTTTTGTGTTTTTTTATGTGCGTGCACACAACAGACTAGTATTTTCCTTTTTTTTTTAAAAACTTTGATTATTAATGTGAATCTGGTGCTTTCGTCACAACAACACAAAAATGACACAAAGATCCAACACAGTGAGGACTGGCTGCTCAGAGAGCGTCAGAGCGCCATTAGTCAGGAAAGCGCTGCAGCTGCTGGAGCATTTTAATACTGGGGAGTTTATGATCTCGCCCATTCACAAAGTGCCTCCTTCCCCAGGGGGTCATTACTGAGCTCCCGACTTCATAATGGTGCTTAACATTACCAATAAAGGGGGGATCCAGTGTCAATAAACAGAAGTGGTGATGTTTAATCGTTTCTGAGCAGAGGAGGCAGCTGACAGATTTGAATCACAGGGGGTTAATCCAGGATACACAACATGAGTTTTGGCAGATATGCACCCTTATGTGGGGAAAAGCAGTAAACAGAAAACAGCCACAGTTTATTGGGCGTTTAACCCTTGGAAACCTGCAGGACAACGAGCTGCTATCTGCTCATGTCTCCCTGCTAATCAAAGCAGGTGAAGCATCTCTGAGAGCTCCTTCCAAAGGTTCAGCGTTTCAACTTGTATCACTTTGGCTTGATTTGCATCGCTTCTAAAATAACACCTGATCGTATTTGCCTTCTGGGCTCATGAGCGTGACTTGTTGATGTTCCCCCGGGCTGTTGTTATTTGTCACGTCAAAAAGTCAGTTGGGCTTTCCAACTGCCGAGATGTAATCTCTGTCCTCCCTGCAGGGACGACGTATGCCTGAATCAAAGCGGCAGACGTCCATTGTATATTTGGCATCGCTAAATAAGCAGAGAAACATTTTAGGGCTTTATCATTAGTGTGCCAAGTCTCTGCATTCAACCATGACATATGCTGAAGTATTTTTTTGAGTACTTCGAGTGTCTGCAGTCAGCTACTTCAGTTTTTGGCAAGCTTTTCTTCTGAGCATTGTTGCCTCAATATTTCATCTATTTTTTAATTCTCCTTTTTTAAAAAAAGAAGATATATAAACGTGTTTATGCATGAAATAAATCGACAGAGTGCATGTCATATTTATACAACAGCTTTTTATAAAGGGTGCCGTTTCTCTTGTCAGAATTCCTATTTGACATCAAACAAGTGTCAGGGGTGGCTGCTGTGGTCTACAGCCTACAGCCTTGCTGTGTGTGTTCTGTAAATATGCAATGGGCTCTCTGCTGCTGTTTTTCACTAACATATTGCACAATCTCTGTGCAATCACTACAACAACATGGATTTTAGCTGCAGGTAATGCGTTACATGCAAACAACCTTCTTCTGATCAAAGACACGTGAACGGTCTGCAGTGAAAAGGAAACGTAAATTCATTTGTGGATGTTATTAGCTCAGAGTTCTGAATAAGGCCAGAACTGAAAAACATCTTAATTTAAAAAAATGTGTAGCCAAAGAAATTGCAAGAAAGCAACCAATGAGTGCCCATCATGAAGCGAGCTGCATAACTCATCACATGGCACTCAAATATTCACCTGGTTCTGTGAGCAAACACACAAAATCTATTCCATTTTATCTGTTATCTGTGACACTGTTCACGTGGAAAGCAAAAGGTTGCTGGTTAGATTCCAGCCAGAGACACACATGCCCGGTCTATAACTTCACGAAGACAATCGTGTGGGGCGACCTGCTGTGATGACCCCTTGTGGCAAGAGACGGAGCCAAAAGGAGCTCAAACCGTCCCTATAAGAAGATCCCAAGCTGCTCATTTCGTTTTTATTTACTCCCTTTGCACATCATGACATGCAGGTAAGTTAGAGTTGTAATAATATCAGTTTTTTACATGAAGTCAAGACCAAAAGGATTTTGTTTGTTTGTCTGACAGGAGAACACAGAGCCTTAACCTGTTAATATGACTGAGGAATGGAGTTGCACTAAAAACTCAACAAGAATGAGCAAATCCTGCAACGATTTATCAGGAACAAGCACGATGTGTGTGAGTCAGTATCAGTGTGTGTGTTTGCTGGCCAACGTAAAGAAAGCAAAAAAGCATCTTTCATTTACAGTGGGGCAAAAAAGTATTTAGTCAGCCACCGATTGTGCAAGTTCCCCCACCTAAAATGATGACAGAGGTCAGTAATTTGCACCAGAGGTACACGTCAACTGTGAGAGACAGAATGTGAAAAAAAAATCCATGAATCCACATGGTAGGATTTGTAAAGAATTTATTGGTAAATCAGGGTGGAAAATAAGTATTTGGTCAATAACAAAAATACAACTCAATACTTTGTAACATAACCTTTGTTGGCAATAACAGAGGTCAAACGTTTACTATAGGTCTTTACCAGGTTTGCACACACAGTAGCTGGTATTTTGGCCCATTCCTCCAAGCAGATCTTCTCGAGAGCAGTGATGTTTTGGGGCTGTCGCCGAGCAACACGGACTTTCAACTCCCGCCACAGATTTTCTATGGGGTTGAGGTCTGGAGACTGGCTAGGCCACTCCAGGACTTTCAAATGCTTCTTACGGAGCCACTCCTTTGTTGCCCAGGCGGTGTGTTTTGGATCATTGTCATGTTGGAAGACCCAGCCTCGTTTCATCTTCAAAGTTCTCACTGATGGAAGGAGGTTTTGGCTCAAAATCTCACGATACATGGCCCCATTCATTCTGTCCTTAACACGGATCAGTCGTCCTGTCCCCTTGGCAGAAAAACAGCCCCATAGCATGATGTTTCCACCCCCATGCTTCACAGTAGGTATGGTGTTCTTGGGATGCAACTCAGTATTCTTCTTCCTCCAAACACGACGAGTTGAGTTTATACCAAAAAGTTCTACTTTGGTTTCATCTGACCACATGACATTCTCCCAATCCTCTGCTGTATCATCCATGTGCTCTCTGGCAAACTTCAGACGGGCCTGGACATGCACTGGCTTCAGCAGCGGAACACGTCTGGCACTGCGGGATTTGATTCCCTGCCGTTGTAGTGTGTTACTGATGGTGACCTTTGTTACTTTGGTCCCAGCTCTCTGCAGGTCATTCACCAGGTCCCCCCGTGTGGTTCTGGGATCTTTGCTCACCGTTCTCATGATCATTTTGACCCCACGGGATGAGATCTTGCGTGGAGCCCCAGATCGAGGGAGATTATCAGTGGTCTTGTATGTCTCCCATTTTCTGATGATTGCTCCTACAGTTGATTTTTTCACACCAAGCTGCTTGCCTATTGTAGATTCACTCTTCCCAGTCTGGTGCAGGTCTACAATACTTTTCCTGGTGTCCTTCGAAAGCTCTTTGGTCTTGGCCATGGCGGAGTTTGGAGTCTGACTGTTTGAGGCTGTGGACAGGTGTCTTTTATACAGATGATGAGTTCAAACAGGTGCCATTCATACAGGTAACGAGTGGGGGACAGAAAAGCTTCTTACAGAAGACGTTACAGGTCTGTGAGAGCCAGAGATTTTCCTTGTTTGAGGTGACCAAATACTTATTTTCCACCCTGATTTACGAATAAATTCTTTACAAATCCTACCATGTGAATTCATGGATTTTTTTTCACATTCTGTCTCTCACAGTTGAAGTGTACCTCTGGTGCAAATTACTGACCTCTGTCATCATTTTAGGTGGGGGAACTTGCACAATCGGTGGCTGACTAAATACTTTTTTGCCCCACTGTATAAAGCATCTTTCACAGACAGGTGATCACAAAGGGCTGCACATATTAGAGTCAAATAAAACAGCCCGTGTCATGGCCACGCCGCCCGCACGGTCACAGCGGGAAGCAGCAGAAGCTCCAGGCGTCCTGTCCGCATCCAGGAACACAAAGAAGATAAAGCTCCACGGTGCGAGGGCCTGCGACCAACTTTCCACACCTTTTATGATCATGCATGTGGAAAAGCTTTCAACATATGCAGTGTATGAAAGTTTCAGTTTCAACTTCCTGTTTTAATCTGATAGTCCTTCGTCTCATGTTCAGTCCCCTTGTTTCATTCAGCTGTGTTCCCCGGTGTTTCACATCTCCATGATTGCCTGCCGCGTCTCCTTTGATCTTTGTTGTGCCGTGTGTTTCTTCCTCGTGTGTCTCGTCACATCGTTTTGCTCCTGCCTTGCGTTATGATTCTCAGCAACAAAACTGACTTTGAGTTTTAAACCTGACTTTCCGAGACCTAAGTTTAGGTCCAGCGCAGTTTGACACACGCACAGCGAAACCTGACAACAATAATCTGTAATGTGTGCAAAGTAACTACACGTGTTGCATAACACCACAGTTTCACTTAATGCTGCCTGTATGCTCAGGTAAGCCATGTAATAAATGAAGATATTTATCCTTTAATCTAATTTCAGGAGCCACAGGATGAATTTGTAGTTACGTGACAAAGCAATTATCCAGCACAGGTGCGACTAAGCAAATATTTACTTTGGTCCCTTCAAAGTAAACCTACATCTTATCATGCACTCTGCACCAGCTCATCAGCGCAGCATCTGTCACTGTCAAAGCAAAGCGTTTCACATATCTGCATCATTGTTGGTGTCGCACAGATGATCCCATGTTTGTGCAGTAACGCACACTAAAGCCCGCTCCGTGGCTTTGTGCTCGATCTCCCTGTAGCAAAATGTCGGAGCAGGCTGGCACTCGCTCAAAAATAAGATACAATATTGCAGTTTATCAAAGACGGAGCTATCAACAGAAAGACTCCTGTGAGGCACCTCGCCCTATAAAACAACATGAAATCAAACAGCTCGGGTGAACTCATTCAACATCATTGTTGAGATGACAGCTTATTCTTTTGGCAAGCAAGTGAAAAGGGCCTGTTACGTGCTTCTCTGACACTTTTCATTAACACCTGCACAAAAGCAACAGTGAAAGACAAGGACGAGGAGAGGCGAACCTGACCGTATCCCCACGCTCATTCATCACAGCCAAAGGTATCTGCATCATGCGTTAGAGTCAATAAAGCCGCTGAAACTGGAGCTGATTTCTTGCTAAATTCCACCATTAGTCACAGGCCCATATTTCAGGATTAGCCAATCCTAAAAGGGGTAATTGTGGCTCAAGAGGGGGCTCTTAAGTCTGTCTGAAGCTGTGTGGAGTCAGTGTTTGTTTAGGTATTATTTTTGGGGGGGAAATGGTGTCTTTCTGCGTCTTTATGCCTGGCTGCTGTAAAATTCCTGCGTTTGTGGCTCTTTGAGGTTTTGTGATTCCACTTTGAGGACAAAAAAAGGTTTCAAAGAGAATCCTCATCAAGAGTTATGTTTAAAAAAGTCTAATGGTTACCCTGTGAAAAAATTCAGTTGTCACATGCGAGCTGCCCAGCGTGGCCCGATCACGTTTCTCCGTTGAGGTGAGGTGCACACAAGACAATATGACGCCCGAGAGCCACTTAAGTTCCCCGCGGACATTTGATAGAAGCCTTAATCGTTATTTTGGGGCAAAGCGGGACAATGGCGCCTGCGGGAGCGTCGTCACGTCGAGCTGTTTGCATTACTACTCAAATCTGTGTCGTGCCTGTTAAATCTTTGCAACTGAGGGAAATTTTTCAGCACCCGGCTTTTCCCACAAGAGAAATCGCTGGGAAACAAGCTATTATTTGCAACCCTATCCCATTTGATTTCTCTCTGCAGTGAAAGGAAATAGTTCCCATTGAGCTTTGTGAAACAAGAAAACCATAACATTTGGTCAGTCGCTCTCGTGTGGTTTTAGAGAAAACCAAAATATCTCGTTCAGGGACAGGCTTCCACAGGCTCGCCGTGCACAGTGAACTTGGGCTGAACTGGTTGTTAATGATTATAACCCTGATATATGCGGGTACGTATTGTAAATGAGGGCACACTTAGGAAACCACAGGGGCCTTGTTATCCTTTTGCTATTTTCTCGCCGCTTAAGGAGGTCCACCTGTTCCCTCTTAAGTCACACCGTGTTACTGTTAACTCTGAGTATTTTAAAAGTAACACGAAGACATGTAGAATCAATGCTGTCAGCAAGTCTGACCAAACATCTCTGGTCCTTTTATTATTAAAATATGAGCAAATGCACAGTCAGGTTTGGACGGGTACATTTTATCAAGGAAGATTTCATTTGTTGCTTTTTGTATTTACACATCTGCAGTGTTTTTACAAAAAACCGCGGAAGAATTTAAACATGAAACTGTTTTGGCTGTTTTTCCAGAGAAGTGGAACTGTGCTGCATGTCATGTTATTGTAAGAGAAAACCTTTCAATGGAGTTGAAAGGAGAAAATATGAAAACTGAAAACATTGCATTCATGCTCACTTGGAGCTGTATTGAGCATCTGGTGAGGACTTCCCTGCAGTACAGCCTGTATTAGCTTGTTGGGAACAACTCAAGTGCAGCGGGTTGTAGTGCAATTAAAGTTTTAATCCCAAAGAAAAAACTCAGAGTTACATTTAAGTGTTCTCCTGAAAATGTGAGTGCCAAAGCACAGGTTTGAGCAGTAAAAGGAGACGGATGTTGTGATGTAATAACCAGCAGAAATGAACGGACACCCCGGTGTTTCTAATGTTTTTACTTGGTGAAACCACCACAGAAGGAAGAGCTCAGGAACAAGTCTGCCCTGCTTAACTGAAGTTACAGGAACTGGTTGCCTAATATTTTGCTTTCAGTTATTGAATGTACATTTAATACAAAGTATTTCCACATATTTGTCTTTTTTTTCTGTCATTACTGCACAGGGAAGAATGAGACGACACATGAACCGTGAACAGCGCCTACAAAGTTGAGAGCTTTTACTTTATTTGTTCCTGTAAAGTCAGATTATTTTCACATTCGTCTGTTCCTGGAAACAGAAACATTCAAAGGTTATTGTATCGCCATCAAATGCTCGAGGTCCCTGTGTGGTTCAGTGTTGGGAGGCTGCTAGTCCCATGCAGAGCTTTGCATGGGACTAGCAGCGTGTTGTACTTGTGTCCTGTAACCAAGCTCTTTGTGGTGTTTGTGAATTAGCTCCTGTAACGCTGGAAATCACACTATGCAAAGAATTTGTTTTTTTTAATTTAGTGAAACTTGTGCATTAAAATGATTTGTTCCAGGTTTTTGATCTCTTTTTGTCAGTGTTCACTTGTAAAAATCAAGCTTTTTATACTTGATTGTTACGAGCAGTGTTGGTCAAGTTACTTGAAAAAAGTAATCAGTAACTAATTACTGATTACTTCCCTCAAAAAGTAATCCTGTTACTTTACTGATTACTTATTTTCAAAAGTAATCAGTTAAAAAATTACTTTTAAAACTTGATTTACAACCTGAATAGGTGATAAAACAATAGATCTTTCATCCCAATTCTACTTTTTCTACATAATCCATCATATAAAATGTAATCAAATGAAAAAGTCTTTATTTAAAAATTGTTTTATTAGTTTTAATCGTTTAACTTTATGCATCAACCAAAAATGAAATCATATGCAACATTCTCTGACTGGAAGAAATTTGTTTAACATTTAAACCTATTTTCTGCACATTCCAGCACATAAAATAAAATTGCTTTTTTTGTTTACACTCACTCTTTCAAATAGATGCAAGTAAAACACAGCAGAAGTGGGGCAGGCGGAGGTTTGCCCTGGTGCAGGTGCAGTGGTCATGTCAGTGGAAGGATCCGGGAGTTTCTCTGTGAATTTCAGATTCATGTGGCAGCGTACTTGGAGCTTGCTCAGAGGTTTAGGGGGTTTTCGCTGTAAAAAAGAAGTTTTCCTCCCACGCAGTGAACAGCGGACGCTAATGTTTTCTAGCTTGAATTTAGTGATGCAGATTTAAGTTCCAGTACAAAGTTGTTTGTGCAGCCAAACAAATCTGTAATAAGTCCAGCAACCTTTACAGCAAATGAAATTCAAGTGATGTTTAACATCCAAAAATTCTCTTACCAAATTTACAAAGACAACAAACAGCCTCAAGCACTAGCCTCACCTCCTCCAAACTCCCAAGATCCCACTCCAGTCTTTAAGTCTGACGTCATCAGCTGTTTCTGGGTCCAAACTCTGCTTCAGGTCCCAAAGTCAAACCAACACTGAAAGCTACAAACTGTCTAAATTCTTTCATCTTTAATGAAATGATCAGCGTTGCTGCTCTAGCAGATGTAACAATTAAGTTTAACATCCAGGCATCCATGAAAACAGAATTCATGAAGGTTAACGGAGTTACAAGTTAGCAGGACATTAGCTCGCTAGCTTCCACCTAAACATGATATAGCATGTTCTGACTGAGAGATTTCTGAAAAATTCAAACGTACAGCTCTGCTATCACTTCCAACATAAATGAAGACAGAAAACTAAACAGCAGTGACGTTTGCAGGGTTACTGAAGTTGGGCTAGCTGGTATATAATGATGTGCTACGTGATCGCTAGCGACACAGCTATGTTAGCATAACATTAACACTGAAGCTGGAGGATGAACGCTAACTTTTTTCCACTCGATAAAAGTTAACGTGAAGGTTCCTGATAGTTAGAGACAAATACAGTCGCATGGCAGGATGCTGTAAACGGACCAAACTTCAGTCAGAAGAACAACTGAGACAATCCATCCACAATACGAGGTTAGTCATTAACATACAGCTGCATGGGCTGGGCTGTAGTTACATCTAATGTTTTAAAAACTGAGGTTTGAAACAGGCTGCCAATGAGCAGTGATTATAAAAACTGAGAGAGGCCGTCACTGATCACTGATGATTTTAGGAGCTTGTTCAAATTAAATACAAGAAGATACAAACATTAAAACATGTTAAAAACACAACAACCTGAATCAACGCAGATTAGTTTTGACCCATAAGCAGGGTTCATATGTCATCACTTAAAGACCGGATACAGTGGTCCAGACTGTTTTGGCAGTGCAAAGGTAACCCACATAATGACGAGTCAGTTTACACACAGATAAATCTATCTATTGTCGCCTCTTACAGATTAAACAAGTAATTTTTTTTTACCTTGTTACAGATGTGCACGACAAGCTCTGATACATACTGGATAATAAGTGAAACATCTGTTTTCATAGTCTGAGTAAAAACAAGTGTCAGAGGCCAGGACTACACTGGAAACAGTGCCGTAGCTCCGCAAACGCACATAACGCACACTGCGTAGGGCACCAAATGGCCGGTAGGGCACCAAAAAAATCAGGGTCGTAAAAAAAAAAAGTAAACCATATTAATACTATAAATATCATATGCATTAATATGGTTAAACAATACAAAAGCAACATAAAACAATTTTCCCGAGAAAAGGGGTGAATCTGCTTTGTGCCCTGTCTCCAGTCTCCTCCTGGTGCCCCCCCCACTCCCAGTGGTCTGTTCTATAATTGGTAAACACCTGTTTGAACATGGCCTCGAAACGGCAACAGGAGTCGGGAGCGGAGAAAAGAAAGAAGAAGAGGAAGCGTGATGAAACTCAGGCGTCGCTTGCCGGTAAGGCAATGTTTAAATAATAATAATAAAAAAAGTTCATTATTGTAGCCCTTGCTTGCACGCTCATGTCCGTCAACTCTGTGATAGCTCCTGTTAGCAGTGTTCATACTGTGTTAACAAATGTTGCAAATGATTGATGTTGGGTAGTTTGTTTACGTTGTGGATATGAATATAGAATGGACTACTAAAAGCAACTCATCATGGTCACTCAATTGACGGTTTTCAGATAACGTTAGCAATCGTGACTCACGATTGCTAACGTTATCGTGATTCGTGAGACTAGCATTTCCCTCCTCAGGTTGCTAGCTGGCTAACGTCATGCATGCTACTGATTAACCTTAACTTTGGGATAGGTCAGTGATGCAGTCAAGTATTATTATCAGATTAGACAAGATTACTTTGTATGTTGCTGCATTTCAGGATATCTATAAAGACGCATATCTTATTTATGCCATTGACGTCTGAACACATAAATAGTTCTCGTCTTTCTTTAGGTTCATAGATCAAGGGCGACATCTGTTGGTGAAACTGTAATATGAAACCTATATCTTCCAGTAATATAGATTTCCTACTTGCGCATTTATATCAAATTATGTACAGCATGTTTATATTGCCATTTGCCATTATGAAAATCTATACATGTAAAATATAGTTAGTAATTTTTAAATGTACCAGTGACTTACTTAATTTATTAGTCTTATAATGCAATCTTTCGTAGGCCTACTGTAGATTCAAAATTGTATTTCTGTAAAATCCCTGAATATTTTCTCTTGTATGCAGGGTCAATGCTTAAATATGTTCAAGGAGGATCTCAAGGACAGGATGAACCATCCAGTAGTAGTGCCATCCCTGGACATCAACCACCAGCCATTGTAGACCCTGCAACAATCCCTAGCCAAGAAGAACAAGAACCATCAACCACCAGTTCAGGTACAGTTCCATACACAAGTATCACTGAGAGTCCTGTCACTGAGAGACTATCAGAAAGTGACACTGTGGAGACATGTGTGCCCCCTTCAACCGATCCTGCTCTTTGGCCAGCTCACATTGTAGATGCTGATCGTGTTGAAATTGTGCGGAGAGGTCCTTTTAATGTCAGCTCTGATTTTAATTTTCCAAAGGGGCCTGATGGAAGAGCATTTCACACTAGCCTTAAGTTCAAAATTCTTCCCAATGGAGAAAAGGTTCACCGGAGCTGGTTAGTGTACTCACCGCAGAACAATGCTGTGTTCTGCTTTGCATGTAAGCTTTTCAGTGTGAAGGATATAAAGCTGAGTACAGAGGGCTTCAGTGACTGGTCGAACATCAACATCCGTTTGAGGGGTCATGAGTGTAGCCAAGACCACATACAGTGCATGCTTAAGTGGAGAGAACTGGACACACGGCTAAAGAAAAGCATGGCAATAGATCAACAGGAGTTGACCTTACTAGAGGCAGAAAGGAAAAAGTGGCGAGAGATTCTCAAACGATTACTCTCAATAACTCTCTCACTGGCTTCCAGAAATTTGTCTTTTAGGGGCTCTTCTGACTGTCTTTATGAGCCGGACAATGGCAACTTCTTGAAGGAAGTAGAGCTTATGGCAACATATGACCTTGTAATGGCAAATCACTTGGCCAACATAAAAGATGAAGGTTCCCACACACATTACCTCAGCCCTGAGACACAGAACGAACTAATTCAGATTATCTCTTCAGAAACATTCCGCGCCATTGTGAAGCAAATCCAGTTGGCAAAATACTTCTCCATCATTCTTGACTGTACTCCAGATGTGAGTCACACTGAACAAATGTCAGTCATAGTACGCATTGTTTGTTTCCAAGCACAACCAGATATTAAAGAATACTTTCTTGGCTATATAAATGTGGAGCAAACAACTGGCCTTAACCTGTCCAGTGTTGTCCTTGACAAGTTGAAGGAGCTTGGCATTCCATTTGAAAACTGTCGAGGACAGGCCTATGACAATGGGGCCAACATGAAGGGGAAGAAGCAAGGTGTTCAGGCCAGACTGCTACAATTAAACCCGAGAGCATTGTTTGTGCCTTGTGGAGCTCACACGATGAATCTGGTCATAGCTGATGCTGCCAAGTCCTCTCCAGATGCAACTGGCTACTTTGGGTATTTGCAGAAGTTGTTCAATTTCTTTTCCATTGCCACCCAGCGATGGGCCATTTTAACAAAACATGTGAAATTGACACTTAAATCTTGGAGTGACGTTAGATGGGAAAGCAGGCTTCAAAGTGTAACTGCTGTCCGGAGTCAGACAAAAGAAGTGAGGGATGCTCTCCTGGAGGCCAGAGAAGCTGTAAGTGATGCAGTCGCAAAGGTGGAGGCTCAAGTGCTTGCTGAGGAAGTAGCCTCATTTCGATTTTTGATTTGCTCCATCGTGTGGTGTGAACTTCTTACAATCACAAACCAGGTGAACAAGTTACTACAGTCCAGCTCCATGCAGCTCGATGTTGCTGTCAGGCTCATTGACACTGCCAAAAGTAACCTCTCTAAATACAGACAGTCTGGGTTTGATGAGGCTGTGTCAGCTGCCAAAGAACTCTGTGAGGCCCTGAACATAGAACCACAGTTGAAGGAGAAAAGGCTCAGGAGCACAAAAAGGCAGTTTGCATATGAAGCTGTTGATGAGCCCCTCCATGATGCCCTTAAAAAGCTTGAGGTCACATTTTTCAATTGTGTTGTGGACTCTGCTTTAATCTCCCTACAGGAGAGGTTTGAGACCATGAATCAAGTGAAGGAGAAATATGGAGTGCTGCTTGATTTCAGCAAAGTGAATGGGATGTCCAAGGAGGATTTAAAAAAACACTGCACTGAAGTACAGAAGACACTGACAGATAAGGGAGTAGCTGACATTGATGGACCTGAGATGATGCAGGAAATCATCAACCTTCCTCAGCTGCCACCACAGACGTCTGCTTTGGAAATGCTGTCATTTTTACATGACAATCAGCTTCAAGAGGTATATCCCAATCTGTGGATTGCTCTGCGTATTGCACTGACCCTGCCTGTCACAGTTGCCTCTGCTGAGCGAAGCTTTTCAAAGCTCAAACTCATTAAAACGTACCTGCGTTCATCAATGGGGCAGGAACGTTTAAGTGGTCTGGCTGTTATCAGCATCAATGGTGACGTGGCTCAGAAGCTATCATATGATGACCTTATAGCTGATTTTGCAACCAGAAAATGCAGGCGTGTGCCTCTCTAGGCCCTAGAGAGGCACACCACGCCTGCATTTTCTGGTTGTCAGAGTATGCCCTAGAGTCTAGGGCATACTCTGACAACGAATTGTAAAAATGTTTAACATAGTTACTTAAGGAATGTGGCTTTTGTGTTCAAATTCTTATTTTTCTTATTTAAGTTTCTTATTTAAATTCTATTGTGAAACTATTTGTAAATATATTAATAATAATACTATTATATTATATATATTATTTTTTTATAAAAAAAATTACACATTATTGCCAGGCTCTTTGTTCTTGTTCCAATGTTCAATTTTTGTTTCAGTATTTATTTGTAACAGTATTTTTAACCTCCTTTAACCTTATTTATTTGTTTAACTGTCATGTTTGTTGTTATTTAATTAAACAAATTCCACTGAGAAATTCAAAAGTATTAATGTTTTTTTTTTTTTTTTTTTTCAGTGGCGGGGGGGGGGGGGGCACCATAAAGCATTTGTGCTTAGGGCACCCAAATGGCTAGCAACGGCCCTGACTGGAAAGGTCTAAATGGTTTACTGGTACTAAATTGACCAGGGGTAAATTTGTGAGTTTTGTGTCATCTGTGGATAACAGCAGTGAAAATATACCTGAGGTTATACTAACGATCTGTATGTGCTGGTTATGTTTTCCTGTACACACTCTAGCATGATGTGTCAGGACCATGAGGACAATGACACATTCTAAAACAAAAATATGCAGAATTAACATGAATGAATTACGGTGAATTTCAAGTGTTTCCCTGCAGGCTGCTTGGTTTTACTGTCAGTCTTAACACATTTTACCTTCTTTCATCAACAGGTTTCTACTGGTCACATCGTTATTCCCTCCTCTCTCTGACTGCAAATCAAATTCCTCTTGAAGACTGCAGTGGGGCTGCTACGCGCTGGCTTAGAGCCAGGCCTGTCTGCATTTCAACGATGGACTCGCACAGCAATTTGCCTGAACAAACTTATCCCAGCTGTACGGCTAAACCTCTGGAAAAGACATCACTGCGACAATTTCAGGCATGTTTGACTTTTCAAATGGATTTTCAGAGATGTTCCTTCCTGTAGCTGCTGTTATTTGAGTCAAAATAAAAATAGAATCAAAGACGCACACCTCCTAAAGATGGCATTCAGTCCATGTGCGAGCTGTTCTTTTAAGTCAGAGTGGAAACATGTCAGGAGATGAATAGCAGGACAATAAAGGCTTTGACTGTACTACAAAATGACACCACCAATAATAACCTTACCATAATAATGGAGAGGTATAAAAACAGATGTTTTAAAAAGTGGAAAAGTCCATGAAAAGAAAAATAGATTAAAAAGCAAACATGCCTCTGATGGTCCGGACTCGTCCTTCCCGCACTGTATGAGGTTAAAAGGATCAAAATCTACTACCCATTAAAACTGAAGCATACCTCGAAAAAATACATGAAATGTGAACCAATATAAACAGTAATATTTCAATTTATCAAATAACACCTTTAGTAAGGTGTTAGTAAACACATAAAGCATCACTCCTCCCTCAGTATGTAATATATGTAATATATAAACACAGAAACATTTTATTCCTCATTAATAAGCTCATATGTAACATGACAACATTTTTATAAGAACCAAGACCAAAGACATGCATGCACAACCCTGATATGGATAAGAGGAAGAGAAGGGATAAATGACAGATTCACCTTTTCTGTGTGCACAAACAAGGAAATATTACTTCAGGACAATCTGTGTCTTACAGCATTTATACTATAAACATCCTGAAAATTTAACAGTTTAATGTGATGGACGCTGTGAAATATTCACTGTTTTTGTTGTAATTTCATGCATGTTTATTTAAAACAAAGATACTTCAGTTGATCTAAAGTACTCAGTGAAAAATGTTCCTGTCTTAAACCCTCCCGCGAACTCTGGTGCATACATTTCAGTGTTCTGTGACTCTCGCGTGGCTTTATGCATAAATATTTGCATGTTCTTTCTCACTTTGTGCTTTGTTTCTTTTTCTGTTGTCAGGACAGCTGAGACGTGAGTCTTTACGTCTTTCATTTTCATTTGTAAATACTTTGTAAAGCTTAGCCAGTCGAGGTCATGTAAAAATGTATCGAACTAATAACTATCTGAATTTGCAATTGTAATTTTAATCAAGTGTTTAAAAACATCTCTATTAAAAAACAAACAGTTAGTTCAGCTTATAATTCTATAATCATCTACTTAGATTTTCTAAATCACACCATAATCCATTAATGTAATACCTTATATAGAAACACTGACTCTGTAAAGTATAATGACACTATCTTTAATCACATTATATATGAGCTCATTAATCAGTACTAAAAAATATCTGAGCTCTATAAAAGATGAATTAAGTTTTAAGTAATACTTTATTAGTGCTTAATAGCGTGTAATTAATATGAAGTTGTTACTAGCTGGTGTCTGGTCAGATAAGAGATTCTCTCTTCCCAATTGGTCGCAGCAGATGGCCCCGCCCCTCCCTGAGCCTGGTTCTGCTGGAGGTTTCTTCCTGTTAAAAGGGAGTTTTTCCTTCCCACTGTCACCAAAGTGCTGCTCATAGGGGGTCATATGATTGTTGGGTTTTCTCTGTATCTATTATTGTGAGTCTACCTTACAATATAAAGCGTCTTGAGGCAACTGTTGTTGTGATTTGGCGCTGTATAAATAATATTGATTACTTTGTGGTAAATTACTGCAGTATAGCTAACAGCACAGTCTAACGGCCTCTAACAGCAGCTAACTGGTTTCTGATTTCCATCACTATGAAGCTGTTTCAGGTCGTTTTTTCCCTCATACAGTATTTGAGTGAAATTTGACTCCAGACTTTGAATGACCCGTTGCATTGCCCTCCTTTTCTTCTCTTCTTCTGATTTCTTGGTGGATATACTAATGTGCTTGGGATCATTATGCTGTTGAAAGCAGCACTTGTGGTCCATCGTCAGGTTTTAGACACATGGCTTCAGAGTTCAGGATTCACAGTTTAATCGATTATTGCCTGCTGCCCAGTCGCTGATGCAGACAATAGCATGTCAGCTCATTCATTGCTGCTGTTTGGAGGTTCTTCTGTTAAAAAGCTGTCTGCAGTTTGTATCAAGTACATCTACTGTCACTCGTTCTGGTTAAACAACACACTTCAGCAGCGACACTTGAAAGCGTCACCTGTAAATCCTCTTGAGGTTCTGGTGGGGCGCTCAGCTCTGGACCACCTGAAGATAATTTTATTTAAGGGGGAACATGAGCATAAGTCCAATGTCAGAGAAACCATCATCTTTTTCTCTTTTTTGAAGGTTTCGTGCAGGTCTTCTGATATCTGCACAATAAGGTCACACATTTCAGTGGCAATTCACCTGTTGCTTCCTAGAAAAGGTGCACCTGATGTAAAATTTCACAAATATAGCACAAATATTTGATGTCAAAACAAAGACATTTCCTTCTGTTTGATTGCAAAATTTCGGTTTTGTGTGTCATAACCTCCTGAGACTCATCCTGTTCACTGTGTCCTCTGCAGTGGACAAAAAAAGTTAAACTGAAACATCCTTTTTTTCCTCGGTTCTCGGGAGAAAATGCTGCAACATTTACTGTGAAATTGTGCCTCTGTATACCAATCATATTTAACCCTGTAACACATATTTGATACATGAGTTTTTGAGACCTCTCCATCCGGTTGTAGCAAAAATGATACAAATTATGATGATACAAATCATTATTGCAAATGCAAAGTTTCAATTGTTCCATGGTTCAGGCTTCGCATGGCCAAATTTTGTCTGTAAAATGTTTTATGACCCCAAGGTTGTCATGAAAGGCCAGGGAAGCTGTTCTGTATCCAGGTGTCCAGGTGTGGCGTCTCTGTGCACCTGGGAATTATGGGAAATTGTGCCTGAAACCGAGCTAAGATAAGATTAGAAATACTTTATTTATGTCAAAAGTGGTGAAATCACCGAATAAAAGCATCCGGTTGAATCTAAAGTGGAAAAAAGTGAAGAGATTAACAAATAGAAATCTGATATGATACAATAAGAAGGTGAAATATAAAATGAATGCAGGTGTTGTCGTGTTTATATGTGTAAAGTAGACACATACAGCATCCCACTATCATCTAGCTGTGTCCTCTGTATATGCAGCTGTGGACAGAAAAAATATTTTGGTCAACGATGCACCGCACGCAGGAGCAATACGCTGAAAAGCCGAGCATCCACCCTCTGTTTTGCTTTGCCATGCTTCATTTTCTGTTTTCTGTATGCTCCAAATTGAACTCATCTTATTTTGGAGATGATTGCATCCCCTTTTGCCGACTCCAGAGTAAACATTTACTCCGAATAGGAAATAAAACTAGTTGAGTAAAGTGTACAGTACAAGCTCGCTTCTTGGAAAGGCCGCAGAGGAGCGGTGGTTTGGGTAAGAACCAATCGCTGGCTCTGCTCAGACTATCCTGTCAATGAGTCCCTTAATACCATAACAAAACACGAGGCTGACACATACGACGGGCCCGTCTGTTTGTGAACAAGTCATCACAAGATTCCCATCCAGGGTTAGAAAGTTACATACACATCAGTCCTGACACGGAGGACAAAAAAAGCCTTTTAAATGGAGGCCGGTGGGGGGATTTGTATTGTGAAAGGCATGAGAGGAGCGAGGTGTGGCACTTTGACAAGCTCTTTGTGAGCACAGGGCTCACATATTAATTGCAGCGCAGGGCGGCTGCCGTTGCTGTCAGAGAGCTTTGGTGCACAGCGCCGGGTGAAATACCACAGGCTTGAATCAAACGACTAAATACTTATCACACGTATTGTTCTCTCAAAGTGAGTGCTGAGTGTCAGGTCAATGGATGAAGGCTGATGTATCTGAAGGCAGCGTCTGATCCCATTTGTCAGAAGCACGTCTGTCATTACCTCAGTAATGAGTAAGGTCTTGAAATCTGTCAGACTGCACAGAGCTGACAAAACATACATCATCTCCTTTTTACAAACTCTGATAAGAATGGTGTGCATTACAGCAAGTGATGACCTGTATAAACACTGAATACTACAACACTGTGGAAAAAATGCACGCCTAATCAGAGGAAATTCACCGTACATTAGAGGCGGAGAAATAAGGAAAAAAGACACGAGGAAACATAAGAAACTAGAAGTGGGCAAACAAAAGAAACGTGGCTGTTTCACTGACACAGACTAACAATGGAAGCAGAGTTTACATAAAGGTCAAAATCCATGAGAAAATACACCACAAAGTAGCACAATATATCAACTGTGTTAGCTTTGAACACAGCTCTTTGTCGGAGCCTCCAGGCTGACGTACGGCTGTTCAAACACAGTTGTAGGAATCATCTCAACAAAACACATCAGCTCTCTGCTGTCAAACTAAAGACACTCTTTCTCTACGCAAGTGTGGGTGAAAGGCAGGCTTGGTGATTAGCTGAAACGCAGTGATGTGAATTGATGATCTGCTATTTTTTTATATGTTTGTCACATTGAAATGTTTCAGATCATTAAACAAGTTTAAATATTAGACAAAGATATAACAGGTAAACACAAGATGCAGTTTCTAAATGAGGGAGTTTATTAAGGGGAAGAAAATCCAAACCAACGTGTCTCTGTGTGAAAAAGCAATCGCCCCCTGAACCTGATCTGTGTTTGACTTAACCCAACATCTGCAATCAAACGTCCCTGAGTTTGTGTCTATGTGTCGGCCTGCCAGTCTGTCACATAGACACAAACTCACATTCACTATTATGGGTAATTTAGAATCACCAGTTAGCCTAACTCTAATAACTGCGGGAGGAAACCAGAGAGATCCCACAGCAAACTAACCAGACTGGGGATTTGAACCCAGAATTTTCTGCGTGCTTTTGTCCTTGGCAGGTCAAACCACAATAAATAGGGAGAGTGTACAGGTGGTGTGTGTGTAGTTGTCTGCCTGTTTACATTTCTCGAATTTCTCGAGTCCAGGAAACTAACCACTCTTACTACACTCAACAAAAATATAAACGCAACACCTTTGTTACTGCTCCCATTCCCCATGGGATGGACGTAGAGACCTAAAATTCATTCCAGATACACAATATAACCATCCCTCCCAAACAGTGGTCACAAATCAGTCCAAATGTGTGGTAGTGGGCACATCTGCTATATTGAGATAATCCATCCCACCTCACAGGTGTGCCACATCAGGATGCTGATCTGACATCATGAGTAGTGCACAGGTGTACCTCAGACTGCCCACAACAAAAGGCCACCCTGGAATGTGCAGTTTTGTCTCACAGCAAAATGCCACAGATGCCACAAGCAATGAGGGAGCGTGCAATTGGCATGCTGACAGCAGGAATGTCAACCAGATCTGTCGCCCGTGCATTGAATGTTCATTTCTCAACCATAAGCCGTCTCCACAGGCGTTTCAGAGAATATGGCAGCACATCCAACCGGCCTCACAACCGCAGACCTCGTGTAACCACACCAGCCCAGGACCTCCACATCCAGCAGGTTCACCTCCAAGATCGTCTGAGACCAGCCACCCAGACAGCTGCTGGAACAATTGGTTTGCACAACCAAACAATTTCTGCACAAACTGTCAGAAACCGTCTCAGGGACGCTCAACTGCATGCCCGTCGTCCTCATCGGGGTCTTGACCTGACTCCAGCTCGTCGCCGTAACAGACTTGTGTGGGCAAATGCTCACATTCGATGGCGTCTGGCACGTTGGAGAGGTGTGCGCTTCACGGATGAATCATGGTTCACATTGTTCAGGGCAGATGGCAGCTGAGAATGTCCCAGTTCTTGCATGGCCAGCATACTCACCGGACATGTCACCCATTGAGCATGTTCGGGATGTGCTTGACCGGCGTATACGACAGCGTGTACTGTGTTAATGCCATAAATAAATAAAGCTTGTAATAAGCGTAATAATAATAATAACAAAGAAATTATTTACAAAATGAGAAAATGTTTAAAATAAAGTAAAAATGCTAAACCAGGATCTCCACAAACACATACACACTGAGTCACACCTTTGTGCGCTCATTGTAAACTTTCTATCCCACTGGGACAGACTGGTCTTTGCTAAAGAAAAGAAAAAAGGTCAGTAATAGTAATAATAACTTTGTATAATGTCTGTTAAGAAATCCAAGGACCAAAGAGTATAACTAAACAAAAGGATGGAGGTTAAGAGTCCCGTGATGAGAACGAGGCTTCAAAAGTAGGCAGTGCAGACGTTTGGACGGATCTAAAGAAATCACAAATCAAAAGCCTTCAGATAGAAAGAAGAGCACAACAACACCGTGATCTTAAATCTTACAGCTGACCTGATAATTTAATATGTAGTTTTTACTAGAGTAACTTTGCCTCATCCAAAGTTCAACACAGTCATTTATCTGCCTTTGTGCTGCCAACATTTGTTTGCTGTCTGCAACAAGCCTGTTTAAGCCCCTTTCTCCTCCCTTTAGACAAAGGTTCTTCTCATTGGCTGCCCCTTGCAAACACAAGGTGTGATTTATATGTTCAGAGCCGGAGCTGTGTGCCCGAGATCATCATATCAGAGGAATCTATGCTCCTTACAATAGTGTTTAAGCTGTGTGACGTCTTATTCTTGATGGTACAGAAGTGGAAAGAATAACCAAACAATCAGACATCGTTTAGACTTCATACATTTAGCGCAGGTTTCTGCAGTACTAGTATTTTAGGAATAAAAAAGGATTTTATTTAGAATATTCACACTAACCTGTGTGAGTGAAAACAAACAGAGCACGTCATTCCTCAGAGGAACCACAAAACAAACACATATGTCTTCCTGAACGGCCGACAGACACATTCCTCCACAAATGCAGACAGACATGTTGCACCCTTCTTTACACCGCAGCACCGCTCAGCCCGTCTGTGCATGTGGTTAAGATGAAGTGGTCTTAACAGCTCGCAGATGCTTGCCGTGCGCTGATGGTGGGCAGGTATTCAGGGCTGACTTCATTCACTGTGACAAGTTTAAAACACATGCTGGCTTTGTAGCTTCAGCTACAACTTGAAAGGCCTGGAAACACATTTGGGTAAAATGAGCCAAACTAACCATTCTGCCCCGTTTGATCCGTTTGATCCAATTGCAGCTCGTGGTGAAAGAAGAGGACACAACTCAATTACAGGTGCCATTAACAGGCGTGGATCAGGAGCTGTTTCTGGTCTATTTGGACTTTAAAACGTTACAGGAAACGTTTTTTATTTATGTTTTTTTAACTAAATTTTGTGGATTATATTCCTGCATTTCCCCTACAGCTTTCCTGGTTTTCCTATGCAACTGTATACTTTTAGGGTCAGAGTGAATTGTCAGGATAATGATTGTTTTTTTCAGCTGGGTGCAAAAAGAAAAGCAGTGAGATGCTGTCCTACAGACCTTACGTCAGTGAGGACACTTAAATGAACATTTTGGGTTTTAAACCTATGTCTGCCATGTTTATTGTGCTGTTCTCAACCCTTGATCATCTGCTTTTATCTTCCACAGGCTTCAGGCTAACGTTCCTTTGCAGTAACACCCTTGAAATCCAGGTAGGGACAGATCTTTCCAGGAAGTGCGAGTGACAGGAAGTGTTTAAACTGTCAGTTACTTATAGTCCTTCATTTATTTTATTTTTTAGAATGAGCCAATAATACTATTTCATACAGCAGCATTTCCAGATGCAGAGCTGTTTGTTTTTTATTGAAAACACTCGGGTGAAGATGCATGATTAGAAAGTACTGGTCCGTCCTCAGAGTGCATTTTCAGGTTTCATTTGGAGGATTTGATTATGCAGAAGTGCCGAGTAAAGTTGACATTTCAACAGTTGCCCGTGCACTGACTGATTAGACATCAACATCTGTGCTCATGTGTAATCTGTCCAAAGATATTAGCAGGGTTATCATCGTGCTGCTGCTTTGTCCGGCCCAGGCCACCAGATGTCTGGCAGGCTGTAATATTAAACAGCGTGCTTTAACAATGAATGGCAGAGCACCTGCAACAAAGGCAACTACAAAGGGGCTTCCTCTGACAGCGTTTCCTCTCTTCTCAGCCTCCTGCATGGCCCCTGCACCATCTTGGAAAAAGATCTCAGGGCCGTTGCTCCGGACCAGACGCCGGTCCCCTGAGAGCACTCAAAGGCAGCTCTCACAAATTGAGCACCAACAGGCAGAAGCTGAGGTTGCGGTGAAGGAGGAGGGCACGGTCACCTGCACGTAAATCTCTCCAAGTTCCCCTTTCATGAGACCCGCTCGAAGAGAGCAACAACAAACATGGTCAGAGGGTCGGGGATAAAGCACAGACCTGCAGCTGGACACGTTTAGGAAAATTATTTACAACAGATAATATTAGGCCGAGCTGGACACCCCTGATATCCGAGTCAGTCGCTGAACACCTGCGTTTTCCAGCAGTCTGTGAACATCCACTGTACGTGAAATTTTAAAACCAATGAGGAAGGATGGAAAACAGATGCAGGTCAAATATTCGTAACCTGACACGGTCACATGGCTGCGATGATGAGAGCGACCTGATGATTGGAGAACTGTGGATGCAACTTTAAATCAGAACAACTGAAAGTAGGCGACGTCCAATAAGCATAGGTTGTACAAAAGGAGATGTCTGCTCCTATATGCAAAATACGCATTTATATATTATATATAAGCTTATTGTATTCAAGAAATATTTCATTATGCTGAAAAAATACAACACATCTTTGCAGAGTTGATTTTGTGCCGTTGTGTCTTAAAAACACACAAACTCACCAAAATCAGAAGATCATCGTTCCATGGAAAAATAATGTGATCAGCACATGAAGACACTTCTGTTATTGTCGCGATGATAATGTGACAAAACTACAACAGCAACACAGCTGAGCATAACTTAATGATGACCGACGTCCTAAACACACTCAACCTGTCACAAATGCACAATAATAAGTCCACCAATGTGCCGTGAACGTGTGGGCTCTCAACGTTAAACATAAAACAACACGACGCCTAATTAGCTGATGTTCTTTAATGCCACCTGAGAACTTCTTCATTTGTGCACCAGCCAATTAGAATCCAGGGATCGAGACACTGTTTTTCCTGTCATGTGATGACGCTTGTGTCTGCCTACTGAGCATGTGCAGTTGCTGCATGTCCCTGACTTCTCTCTGAAACTGCTCAAACACACATTGCAGTCAACAGGCCCTTATTTCACTACGCAGCCAAAGCTTTGCTGGTATTTAGTTTATTATATACATTCAAAGTTATATCAGTGCTTTATGTTTATGTTTTTTTTAAATATCAAACATTGTATATAATGTTTATATGTCAACTAGATGTTTAGCTCATTGGTAACTTCTAAATCTGCTTTACTGTCAAATAAACCTGTAAAAGATGGATGCAGCGTCCACTTCTGAAAAGTGAGGACAGCGTGGAAGAGCCACAAAGATGCATTTTTGTTAATGCCCAGCAGGAGGTAAAGAGACCTGCAGTCCAATAGAAGTCTATGGGCAGTGACCCTCAACCCTGACCTGTGAACTCTGAGTTTTTAGGCTCAGTCACACATTTTAATTCATACTGAAAAAGAAAAAAGAACTTTTCAAATGTTGGTGCCTGTGAGTGTGCAGCATCACCTCTGACCCCCCTCACACTTATTACTTATTATGATGCTGATGGGTAGTTACGCCCATCTTCATATGTCACTGCAGTGGTAACACCTGGGAGAGCAGCCACACTGATCACTGTGTTCGATTTGAATCAGTTTTTTTTTTCTCTTTGCTTTTGAGAAATGAAGAATCTTGAAACCAAAAAAGGCAAATGACATCAGACTGAACAGGCAGTCAACAAGATCTCAACAAGGTCTGGGAATCAGTTCACAGTGTGTTATCCTCTGGCTTAACAGTGTCTTCTAAATAATAAATGAACGTGGTTATAACTAGAAATAAAAAGTCAAAAATGAATAAGAGATAAAAGGAAATAACAGGATTTAAGTAAGAAGAGAAAACTTAAGAACTTCCAGCTGCTAATATCAATAATAATTTGTATGTACTGTAATACAAAGAACAAGCAGTGACACATGTAATGTGAACTGTATCACACTAAACAAGCACATTTACTGGTATCTACTCATAACAAACATGGCCGCTTTATTATTTCAGTGCTGCCTGTCTGTGCTGTTCAAACAGCCATTCCATCATCCAGCTCAGAAATAAATCAAGTACACCACAATGTAAGCATTGGTTATTCAAATGGGACTCTCAGATAACACAGAGAAAAAGCAAACAGCTCGCTGCCAAATGTGGCTCATGTAAAACTAATTATAACACGGGCTTTGTTTGCACCTGTGGAGACGCAGTGTGTGCACAAGCCTCTGATTCTGTTAGCCGCTGATGTGACGGCCAACAGGAAATTGGTACTAATAACTTTAATACTTTAATAACTTACTTTTGTCTTTGTCTACTTTCTAATTCTGGAGACATTAATAATAGCTTTGATTGAAACCTATTATTTATTTGTTTATTTGTTAAGATATTTGTGTGTGTGTGTGTGTGTGTGTGTGTGTGTGTGTGTGTGTGTGTGTGTGTGTGTGTGTGTGTGTGTGTGTGTGTGTGTTCTACATTTAAGGTCATATATTTTGTGGTTTATATGAATTCTTTATTGTTTCACCGTATCGTCTTTGCTGTCTTCAGGTTGGGATCTGCTTGGATTAGAGCCACCATACACGGCGTCTTTTATCTGCATATTATTTTAAGCACATTTGTCATCTTGCGTATAGACGTTTTATGTGGAATTTAAAAAATAATTGCTCGCATTTGCAATCCAAATTATTTTTCCTTTCATTTGGAATTTTCACTGAGGCCAATAACGTCCTTTGTAAGGCCATGGGAATCAGTTTTATATTTTATATCAGGGGTTGCTGATCGAAAGAGACGTCTCTAAGTATTTCTGGTGTATATGAGCCTCGTAGAGCTGTGCAGGCTTTGTCTGTATAGATGAGTCAAATTAAAAGCAGCCCACATTTAAATGAAAATAAAATAAATGAGTGAATGAGCAACACTGGAAATGGTTTGCTGACTATTTATTTTTACAAGATAAATTTAAAATATAGTTGCCAGGCAAACATCTAATATTAAAGTTACCTAACAGGTCGGGAACAATATGTTAGCATAGGGCATTACCATTCAGAGAAACTTGGTATTACATGTGGTGTTCCCCAAGGGTCAGTGTTGGGACCAAAACTTTTCAATGTATACATAAATGATATTTTTGATGTTTCTCAAGTACTTAAACTCATACTGTTCGCAGATGACACCAACATATTTTTCAGTAGCGATGATTATACTGATCTTGTAATGACTGTAAACAGGGAGCTAAAATTAATAAAAAAATGGATGGACATAAATAAATTATCATTAAATATAAATAAAACTAAAGCAATGTTTTTTGGTAATTTAAAATATAATATAGAATTACCAATTATCATTGAAGGTGTACCAATTGATAATGTGAGTGAAAACAAATTTTTGGGAGTTATAATTGATAACAAAATTTCATGGAAACCCCACGTCAGACACATAAAAACCAAAATTTCCAGAAGCCTCGCAGTTTTGAACAAAGTGAAACAATTCCTTGATAAAGATGCACTTCGTACTCTGTACTGTACCCTGGTTCTTCCATATCTTACATATTGTGTGGAAGTGTGGGGAAATACATATAAAAATACAACTAATCCATTAGTCACAGTACAGAAACGAGCACTGCGTATTATTCACAAGGCTGGTTATCTAGATCATACTCACAAATTCTTTCTTCAGGCAAAGTTACTTAAATTCCAGGATCTGGTTAATTACAATACATCCATAATTTTTTATAAAGCTTTTACTAAACTTTTACCGGCAAATTTACAAACTAGATTTGAAATTCGAGAAAAGGTTTATAATGTGAGAGGCTTTGGAGAATTCAAATTACCCAGAACTCGAACAACCCGTAAAGGCTTTTGTGTGTCTGTATGTGGTGTGAAAATCTGGAACAGTCTGAGTTTACAACTGAAACAATGCAAAAATATTCATAGATTTAATTTTCTCTACAAACAGTTGGTCTGGTCACAGTATACTCAATGATGGGTTTTAGTGTGCTCTGTAATGTCTGTCCTCTTACCATTGCTGGTATGGATTCCAAAATAAAAAATAAAAAATAAAGTGTGCGTATGTATGTACATATATGTACTTGTGTGTGTAGATATATATGTATGTATATGTATGTGTGTCTGTTACTTGTAGTTATTACTGCCTGTTACCTGTGGTAATGCAATTTATAATTTATATATTCTGTATTCAGTTATGAAGGCTCTAATTGTTGGTTGCGAGCTGCCGCTTAGATGCTTGTATCTGCCCGGGGCTGTTGATGGGTCTGTATGCAATGATGGGCGTAGCTGCGGGAAGTTTATTGTTTTTTTTTGTTGATGAGTGAGTATAGGGGTGGGATTTAATAAGTTTTCTTCGTCCCACTCCTTTTTCAGGCAAGTTTTGTTTTTTGTTTTGTGTATTTTATGTTCAATATAGGTATTTGTTGTGCCTGAAAATGAATGAATGAATGAATGAATGAATGAAAATGTTTTAATCATTAATTAATCAACTATTGAACTGATTTTATTCCACTATTATTAAGTCAGCCAGTAAGTAAAATGTATAAAATAAGAGATAAAAATCAAACATATAACAATGTAAAGCAATAGAATAAAACAACAAATTAAATTAAATGAAAAACCTGTATGTATAAAAATGTCTTCAGCTGGTTTCAGTGGAGTCTGCACGACGTGAAGACAGTGGGAGTGAATTCCAGCCTTGAGTAAATGTGGCCAGCAGCAGCAGCCTCGTACCTGAAGACCTGATGTTTGAGTATGTCAGAGATAAACTGGGGCTGAGACCATGAAGGGCCCAAAAAATTCAAACTAAAATTTTCTGGCAACCAATGAAGAGAAGCCAAAACTCGAGTATATGCGATTTTCTGTTGGCGCCAGTTTAAAGTTCTGCAGTCTGAAGACCAACCAAAGCTCATTTATTAAAACATAAAAAGATAACAATAACAATAATAATCTTTCAGAATAATCTGAAACTGTATTTTATGCTGATTGGTACCAGAAACAGAAGCACCTTTCAAACCTAATTATTTACTATCAAAAATGACTAAAAGTGTTTTGCTGCTGGAAATATTTGGTATTTAAAAAGTAAAACTCTCACATGTGGTATTCTTTATTCAGTCCCATCCGACCTTTAAAGAGACTAATAAAGCAAAATAGGATATTTCAAAGAAGAGAAAATTGAAGAGCCCTTCTTTGCATTTCTACTTGAATGTTCTTTTGTTTGACCCTTTATTTAAAAACCTTTAGACTTTGAATAAATTGTCATGCCAGTGATTCCCTGAAGCCTTTTACGGAGGGTTTCAAGGTGAATGGAAGCCACAACCACTAGTCCTTTTACTGACAAATGACTGCGGCCAAGCCCTTTCCTGGCTCAGTGAATTTGAAGGGGGTGGTGGCTTTCACCACAAACTTAATTAGGTTTGTTTATTTGGGTAAGATTTACATTCAGGAACCCTGTGCACATCCTTTATAAGGACACGTAAGAAAGGGCAGAATTGTTAAGGAGGGGAAGTTAGGACAAAATGTCGTGAGCAGCTTTGTTTATCGATCTGTGGGGTGCAGGCCATTCAAATGATGGCTGGTCAGGCCTTTGAATACCTTTGAAGGTCATCAGAGTGTCACTGCTCGTGCACAGAAAGTTCACATCAAATAAAACTATTTTTTCAAAAGACTGAAATTTGAAAAATAATCATTAAATATTTGATTTTTATTGCAAATCCTGTTGATTACATTTGAAAATAACCGTAAAACAGACGAGTTTTGTGCATATTTGTAGGATCTGGTGGATCTTATTTTTTATCTACTGTAAAAAATGAGAAATATAAACTTTCTAATGTGAAGCACATGCACATTTCTTCCTGCCAGCAGAAGACGGCCAAAAGGTTTTGGGTGTGTTAAAAAAAAAAAAAAGCCAACAGGGCGTTAAAATAATTTACTTCCCTGAGTGGTTCTGAAAGCCTGACAGCACCAGTTTGTAGAAAGAGTCAGCCTGGAAGTGATCCCAAGGAAATATTTTGAATATATTACCATGCTGAAATAGGCTGTAATCGTTATTGATCGTTATTTTAATTCATTTGGATAAAATACACTTCATGTAAATGCTGACAAATTATGAACTGTACTATGCAGAAAAGAGTAATACTCTGAGTTTAAATAAACAATGTTCAGTAAAAACAGCTTTATCTTTTCATAATGAAAACAAAACACAGTTTCTGATATCAATAGGATGCAAATGGAGCTTTGCTTTGCTGTGCATTATTTGCATGGCTTGCCTTTAAACTCTGCTATCGTCAGACTTGCTAAGTTGGTAAATGTAAACGTGTGCTGCAGTACTCAATCACTCTGGATTTGGCGTGTTTGTTTAGAGCCCAGGCGTGCGGTTCTTCACAGGTGCTTGTGTCAAAGCAGGAGGCCGGCTCGCTGAGGCATCCGCTGGTCAGTGTCTCCATCTAGTGTTGACTCCACAGACTGCATGCAGGAGCGCTTTCCTTAAGCTGCTTTAATGTTACCACAGCAACAGTGCGCAAACACTCTGCTAAGATGTAGTCAGACTGTGACTGACAGCTGACAGCGGCATGATCTCTCATATATTGTGGAGTTTTTAGCTCAGGATGTAAAGTCCACAGAGGCAATGTTGTTGTGATTTGACACTATGTAAATAAAAATGAACTGCAGAAGGTTTTTTTTTTATAAACTACAAAAAGTAACTAACAACATAAAGAGTTCTATGAGATGAAATGTGCAACATCTGCATGTTGTTAGATTTGATTTAATCACTTAATTGATATATTTTAAAGAAGACGATGCTTCAAGGAGAGGAGAGCTGTGCTGACTCAGTGCAGCAGTTTTGTCTGATTGTGGAAAGACAAACACACAGCGATGCAGGAAATACGTACAAGTGCCACAAGATGATGTATGCTGAGACGTTTAATCTCAGTTTAGGTTTAACAATGTCAACTTACTGTTTATTGGCTTTTATGCTTTTTCCATATTTTGCACTTTTAATATACTAGCTACGCCTCACGGATCCCCTAAAAGTGTGTTATTTGTTATTTGCTTTCAGGAGAATTTTTATGTTCTGTTGTATGAATGTAAATGATATCTGCATGAAAAGAGGTTGCTTGTTTATATCTTCATTAATGTAGATGTGTATTTATGGTTTTATGGAGGAAGAATAGCCAAGGCTAAGACTGATAGCATATTTTCATTAAATACAAGCAGCTAGAATACAAAGCAAAAAAGCATAATCACACTTAAAGCTTACTGAAGATACAGCAGAGAGGAGCCTCACCATGACATGGAGTGTTCAGCATAACATTTGCATATTTGTGTTGACCTTTGAAATTGAATTACTTAAGATTATAATATGATTTATTATTATTAATGGAATTTATGCTGTGCCCCTCTACAGACACCCCTCTGCATCCCTTTCTTCACATTTAAACTAGAATCTACTCACACTCATATAGTACCTTTATAGTCTTACTGACCACTTTTAGACTACGAGTCAAATTCTAACCATATATTCATGTAGCACTATACAATTAAAGTATTTTATCTGCTACTATCCACATGGTGATTAAATGAAGGACTCTTATTGGTATTTTACTGTGAAATACTGACAGTAAGAAAAAACTACTCATTTATTAGGATCCTTTCAGACAGTTTCCTTTAAAAGACAATTGAATGACCCACCACTGGCCCAAAGCTCACCATCCCACGGATTCTACGTTGGATCAGGCCTTGTGTCCATAAAGTTTGCTTCTGCATGCTTTTGAAGCTCCGTGTATTAAATGTTAAATATGAATAAAACTTGAATTAAAACTTGAAACAATAAAAAAGTGAGCTTGTATTTTCCTGCTGTAGTGACTAAGAACATATAAAGGCATACATACGTTACATACATACATATTATACACACAGTGCAGTGCATATATGTACAGTCTGTATAACTAATTGCTAATTACTCTGATGTTAAACACAATTATAAAAGCAAAGTATACGTTTTTAAGTATTCATTTCTAAAGGCAGGGAGAAGAGCACTGACAGATGGACAGCATCAAATACGTTATTACAACACAAACCATGTTTGTAATAAACTTTTACATGAGCGGGATATTCGTCCAGGGTGCTGCTCTCAAAGTTACAGCACTGGTCACAGAGCGGGCACACGCCCAGAAACAACACTGCAAGAGTGACAGCGATTCAGCCTATCACCGTTTACGGTAGGTGGGACTTCCGGTGACATTGACAAATCAGTAATGGCGACACAAGAACAACTTAAACATGACAGCAAAACAACACCGAGGGGGAGTGAACTTATGGACAGCAGTCATATTTTGAAGAAATATTATAAAAATTTCATCTAATTATCTGCAATTTCAATCCAGCGAAAAGGTAAAACGACTAACGGTGGTTCGGTTTTGATGAATACTGAGGTGTAACTACTGTTAGGAACTGCTAACTGTCCAAACTTTCTAACACGGACGCAGTTCGCTACATGGAAACCAGAGCCAGCTAACGGGCTATGCTAGCTGACGTTAGCAGATGGCTAAGTTACCCAACGATCGAGCAAAGCGGCAGCGAAAAAACGGCCGAATTTAGGGCTTTTGTGAAACTGCGTGTCTATAAACGCGATACACAAGTTAAATTGTGCGTCTTTAAATGTTAACTAGGTCATGTCAGGTGCTCGACTTTCATCTTAACTTTGATTTTGTCTGCATATCCGTTATGGCCACCAGTTTTTTGGGGAAGCCATGATCCAATCAGAGTGGGCTCTACAGTTGATCGAGCTAACGTTACTGTAACTGTACAGGGACGGTCGGAAAACAGGCCAGCTGGTCCTCCAACAGCGTTTATCTACGTGGCGCTGATTGTTATGCATGTTTTTTGTTTTTCTTATAGGTGTTTATGACATCGCTGTGTTTTCTAACGGTGCAGATACGTTTTGCAGTCACTATGCAGCTCTATAAGTCAATCATGCTATGGCTGTTGAGACCCTGGAAATTTCTGGCTCATAGTGACACTTGTAAGCAGAACATAACGTCAGACACACGTCAGCTAATTCTTTCTATATAAAAGAATCCTTTCACGCAGCCTCGGGTTTTATTATTCTGTGTGCAGGAGAGCTTTGCCTTTAACCCTTGTGCCCTCAAATTTTGCACCCCTTTCCACACCTTCGTGGACAAAAATGTCCACGCACAAAATCTGCCATAAAATACAGCAATAATTTTTCTGCGTGTTTTCATAAATCACCAACTTTAACCTTTTTCAAAATGAGCAAGCGTTAAATGATTTTCAGAATTTTAACCCTTTAAATCCCGGTTTAAACATTTGAACCAATGCATTTTGTTTTTACCCTCCCCACACACACAACACGAATTATTTTCCGTATAATGAATAGAATTGGGGATACGGACATGTCAAACATCAGCAACAAGTCTGATTTGAATGGATTATTATTTTTTGTGTAGTGCACATGTATAATCATAATCAGCATACTTTATTAATTCCTAGGGAAATTATGTGGGTTACAGTTGCTCCAGTACAGTAACATTAACAAAAAGACTAGACTATGTAACAATACAATATTTTAAGATATAAGAAATAAGGAATAATACACACCCAATCTGCCATAAAATCCTCATAAAGAAATACATTTTTCTGTCTTTAATTTTTCATAAATCATTAATCAACTGGACTTTCTCTCAAAGACACACATACGTCACATATTCAAAGCCTGGGTATTTCAGTTCATATTTGTTCATATTTCATATGTTCTGTTGTGTTTTCAGTGTTGTTGCAGTTTGCATAATAAATGTTCTCATTGATGAATTAGATGTTGTTTCACACACACATCCATACAAATCACTCCTGGGGCTCCCTGGTGGTCACAGGACTCCATAATACAACTGGCAAAAATACAAGAATTTCATGCATTGGTCTACTATGGGGAAATGGTTGAATATGGTGAAGTACAGTAAAAATGTCAAATATCACTGCTTTTCTTCCAAATGAAATGCTAACATTACAGAATGCATGGTTTTATACTGCAATGCAGAGAGATTAAAAAATGTTGTTTCAGTGAAAGTGATTGAGGCCTTTCTGTCCACGAAGGTGTCGAGAAGGATTACCAGGCACTACACAAAAAATACGAGTAATGAAATTAAATCAGTTTGACATGCCCAAGACTCTAATCACCACCAATGTCCTATTCCCATACTATTTATTATATGGAATCATAATCAGGTTTAACTGTTAAACAGGCATTGAATTAACTCAGTGGCTGTTTCCGACATTCTTTGATCACTGATAAACATGATTGACGTTGTTCACAAACAACAGCTAACATATTAAAATCCATTTTCGGATGGTATGTGCCTCATCTTGTTTTCATAGAATTAAAATCACATCAGTCATGTTCTTATTTTCCTCCTCTAGCTGTCTGGTACTAGGGCTGGGCGATATGGCCTAAAATCCATATCGCGGTATAATTTGAAGCACGTGCGGTAACGATATATATCGCGATATATACGTTATACATTTTCTTCTGTATTTTCCACACTATAAGGACTTAAAATCCTTTAATTTTCTCAAAAATCGAGAGTGTTCCTTATGTATGAATTCTGGTTGTGCTTACTGACTGACCTGGAACGGATTTCGGCTGCAGAAATCTGTTAAAAAATGTTTTAGTACAACTTTGGTAAGCCGCACTGCTTGATGGATTGTCAGAGCATTACGGCTGCCGTAGTGAGGAGCTCCGCGGAGTAATCTGAGTCCAAAACTCCGTCTGCTTCAGGTCCCAAAGTCAAACGAACACTGAGAGTTAAAAACGGTCTGAATTCTTTAATCTTTAATAAAATCATCAGCGTTGCTGTTTTATCGGGTGTAACAATTAAGTTTAACATCCAGGCATCCATGAAAACAGAATTTATTAAATTTAACGGAGTTAACAGTTAGCAGGAAGTTAGCTCGCTAGTTTCCACCTAAACATTTCATACCATGTTCTGACAGAGATTTCTGAAACTAATTCAAACGTACAGCTCTGCTACCACTTCCAACATAAATGAAGACAGGAAACTAAACAGCAGTGATGTTTGCAGGGTTACTGAAGTTGGGCTAGCTGCTATATAATGATGTGCTACGTGATTGCTAGCGACACAGCTATGTTAGCATAACATTAGCACAGTGAAGCTGGAGGATGAACGCCAACTTTTTTTCCCGCTCGATAAAAGTTAACGTGACGGATTCTGGTGGTCAGGATCAAATACAGTCGCATAGCAGGATGCTGTACACGGGCCAAACTTCAGTCAGGAGAACAACTGAGATTATTCATCCACAATACGAGGTTAGTTATTAACATACTGCAACAACACGGGAACAGAGCAGCTGCGAGAGAATTCAACATTAATGAATCAATGTTACGGAAGTGGAGGAAGCGCAGTTTTTGGCTTTCCCCATATTTCAAAAGTGCTTCATCTCTTTGCTATGACTGTCGCCCAGCATAATTTGCAGATGATAATGGTTGTAGCCGCTGCGATGCTTTCGACCAAAACAGGCGCAGCTTGATGACATCATCAACATGCGCTATCGCAATAGAGCGGTATAGTCAAAATCTCTATCGTTGGCCAAATTTATATAGTTTCTATCATATATCGTTTATATCGCCCACCCCTATCTGCTACCTTCACAGGTATTCAGTAGATGTCCGGCCCCTCAGAGACATCAGGTGGTATGTCGCATCCTGGCCCTTCTCCTGGGGCGGGTATGTCCCCAGGGCCCATCTTGGGCCCCAGCCCTGGACCAGATCCCTCACCGAGCTCTGTTCACAGCATGATGGGCCCCAGCCCTGGACCCGGAACACCCAATGCACCTCACGGCATGCAGGGCCAGGGACAAAGTGATTACTCTCAGGACAGCATGTACTCTATGCATAAGGTACAGCGTGCAAACAGTACTACAAACTATGTCGTGATGTCATTAGTGCTAAAGGAAACTGTTAAAGTAGATATTTATATCACTCTGATGGATTCAGTTTTTTAAACCTTTTAGTATGCTCACTAATAAACCGACCAAACTAAAACAAGGAAGGGAGGAAACATTAGGAAGATATGAAATACTTTAATTATCCTTTTATATATCACATAAATATATATTAGCTTAAATGAGGGAATACGACATATCTGTTGTTTGATAAATTGATACAGACATAAATAATAAATGTGAATTTTTGCAGTACTTTTATAATCTTTTTATACTCTTGAGTTCATGCAGTGGAGGGTGGAATAGATTTTTTTGTTATGGTAATTTTTAAAGATTTTGGCAGTTTCACAGTAGAATTACTGATGTTACTTCTGCTTAGGCAGGCAGTTCATTTTGCTGCTGTAATAATCCCAACTTTGGAACTAATAAAGGCTGTCTTATTTTATCTTATCTTATTAATGTTTATTTTTGATATGATTAGAACCATCAGTGTCCTAAATTCAATCTTAAACTGGCAGGACAGTGTGTTTTTGCAGTTAACTTGTGTAGATCTGAAACATATTTTGCGTTTTCAGCCCATGGAGGGGATGAATGACAAGTCAATGGCAGAGGCAATGCACTTTGGTCACATGAAAGGTGTGGGGATGAGGTCTCTCCACAGTGGCATGGGACCTCCACAGAGTCCTATGGACCAGCACAGCCAAGGTTTGAAACCCAAGTCCTTCAGCTCTCTAAGCAGCCTGGTTTATTAACTTAACCTCATCATCCACTTGTGGTGTTAATGTTTCTCAGACATCTTCTAAATATAAGAGTTAATATTAAACAAGGAGGAAGCAGCAAGGAAATAAACAACCCAGCTGTGTATTTTCCTCTTTCTAGTGTGTTAATGATTAAATAACCTCTAAGACTCATTGGCTTTTGCTCTGATCCCGAGGTTGTGACCCAATTCTTCAAGGCTTTGATGTGTGAAACCTCCTTTCTGTCCACTTAAGGGTACATGTCTCCCCACCCATCCCCAATGGGAGTCCATGAGCACGCTTCAAGTCCCATGTCAGGAGGCGGAGGTGGACCTACACCACCACATATGCCCCCTTCCCAGTCAGGCCCTATGATGTCAATGGATCCCCAAGGAGGCATGCCCAACATGGGCCAGCAGGTGAGGGGGTCATCTGCTTTTAGTCCAGTACAGCTGCAGCAGCTCAGAGCTCAGATTCTGGCCTACAAGATTCTGGGTCGTGGGCAGCCGCTACCAGAAAACCTTCAGCTGGCTGTTCAAGGTAAAAGGAGCCTACCCACAATGCAACAGCAGCAGCAGCAACCACAACAACAGCCGCAGCCACAGGCACCAAGTGCCAGTCCTTACAACAGGCCTCCAGGTACGATACAGATTTATGTTGGTACAAATATTTTGTGAGTTTCTTTGTTGTGAAAGTCTTTGAACATTAACAAGTAAAGATAAAGAAGAATTATGATTTTGTTTTTGGTTCTTTGTTGTACCTTAATGTGAGACTGTAGTGTAGAAAGATGCCTCAGTCAAAATATAAACTGATCTAATTACATAGTTTAGTTTTGGGTTTACGTTGCTGTCAATAAATTGAGTAAAAAGCTTGAAATTGTCACTGAGCCCAGATTGAAACATTCATATTGAACCTGTTTTGTCTGACAGAGAACAGAGATTTGTGTGATTAATGGTGTAATGACAGAAAAGAGGCGTGAAATAATTTTCCTTTACAGTTTCAAATTGTAACGGACAAATTGTTGAACTATGAAATCTGTTATTGTGTTGAAAGGTATGCCAATGGCACCTATGGGGGGTCCCCAGTCGAGTCCCTGCCCAGCCCCGGCCATGCAAGTACTCAATCAAAGCACAGGACCCAAGCCTTGGGCCGATGGTAAGTTTGGCAGGTGTATGTGGTAAACATGGGCTCTGTGGCTGGACCGATAACACAGGAATCTGCATGTGGCTTCACAGTCAGTCCCACTTTTCATTCCGCCCAGTCTAATCCAACATGCAGTGCCCAACAGATCTTTCTGTCAAATGGCTTAAAGCAGAGAGATCCCCAAGCATTTACTAAAACTTCAGTTCAGCAGGTAAAGGTGAAGAGAATAATGGTGCAGTAGTAATATGACAGAAAGTATGACAAGAAGATGAAATATTTAGAATGAATAGTAAAACAGTCATAAATTAAAAACAGATACAGAACAAGAAAATCTCAACTTCCACTGTGGTCGATTTAAAATTGAACAAATAGAAAAATGAATCTGTCAGAAGCTCAGGGAGATCTTTCTGACAGCTAATTGCTCCCAGGTGAGGACACTGTTTCCTCTGTCATGAGCTCTGGCGTTGTGTTGGTCAGTTAACCGTGTATGAGGAACGGAAAAATTGACCTCCTGAAGCCAAAGGGGGAAAAATCCATAAGATGTGTGTAAGTGCCAGGTTGTCTGTAAACACACAGGTGCATTTACTGAATTGAGAAAACCCTGGTTGATGTGCGTGTGTTCATAACTTCCCATGTGATAATTTGGTATTTTTGAATAATTCCCAGTGCAGACATTTTTACAGACGGTATTTTTACCTAACGTATCCAGTTCGTCCCTTTGGGGTCATCACAGTGGATCCATCTCACCCTCTGCACCGTCTTCTCTCACACCAATGATCTGCTCATCCTCTCTAACTACATCTGTAAACTTTCTCTTTGGCCTGAAAACTTTCTTGTGTCTTTATAATTCTTTGTGCAGCGTATTTCCTCTCTCTCGTCTGTAGATGTTCAGACCATGTCCTCTCCAAAGATCCAAGCTGAGCTGTCCCTCTGATGTGCTCATTTCTAAATTACTTCCACCCCCATCTTTGTCTTTTATGTTAGTGTCTCCAAACCATCATAGCAGGCCACTCACATCTTGTAAACCTTCCTTTTCACTCTTGCCGCTGTCCTTCCGTCACCGATCACCCTTGACACTCGTCTCCACCCTGCTTCACTCTTCTCTTCACCTCTATTGTCCACTGTCAGTTGCTTTGAATGGTTGCCCCCAGGTATTTAAGCTCATTAAGCATAAAAAAACTCATGCAGCTTGTTGTGGTTAAAACCAAACTGAAAAAAACGAAACAATACTGACACGTTAAATTTTTAAAAACCTTTTGGTACTGAAGGAATTTGAGATTTTGGTTATGTGGGACTGGATGCAATAACCAGAAGTCTTTGCTCTCCAGGTCAGTGTGCTGAAAATCAAACCATTGCACAGAAGCAGCTCACTCCTGTTGCTAGTGGTCGCCCCTCTCCTGCACCACCTCAGGCCTCTGCTGTGCCAGCTGGGCCCATGCCGGGCAGTTCGGGGACCCCTCAGCCTCCTGGGCAGCAGGGGTCCGTAATGCTCCCGATACAGCACAAGCAGAACCGCATCACACCTATCCAGAAGCCCCAGGGCTTGGACCCAGTGGGAATCCTGCAGGAGAGAGAATACAGGTAGACACATTCACGTATTCATCAGTGGTCTCACAATAGTGCAAAAACTTCACATCTACACAACTCATCACAATAAAGAATGAAACTGCCTGCATGAAATCAGTGGTAAAGGAAGTTTGAAGATGAATTTATGTGTCGAGGTCAAACTGCTGCACATAACAAACTGCATTGCTCTGCATATGTGACATTACATGTTTTTCACTTGAAACGAGTTTAAGTCACATATCCAAACATTGACTGTGACACGAAGACTTGCGAGCAGAGTCTGTGAGCGTTTGACGAGGGTTAAGGTTACAAGCTTTACCCGTATGAATATGATAACGTGAGAAACACTTTGTGGTGGAGCCCCTATGGCCTTTCTTAAAGGTGCCTCGCATGCTCAATCACAACTCACTGTTATCCCCGCAGGCTGCGTATTTTTCTAAAAACAAAGATTGCCGAAGGAGACGTCGGGAAGCCTCCACAGACCTTAATCTTGTTTTGGCCCTAAGGCTTGTTTTTCTCTCCATAAATTTGATGTTGTTTTGATGATCTCTTCTTCATGTTGTCTTGACCGAGCTGCATTGGTTTAGACATGATTAGAGAGAGACTTGTCCTCAGTCCACCTTGTTTGTCCAGTGAATACATTGTGAAATACTGTGCCTCTCACAGTGTTGTGGAACAGCACTGCATTATTGTCAGTGTTATGTAGTAATAAATATACTCCTGAGGCTGTTGAATAATCAAAACAACTTTAGATCTTATTGATTTAATGCAGTTTCCCCTCAGAAAGCTACCTGATGATACTACTAAATAAGTAAAGCTCACAGTGTAGCTGCACCATGGATGTGTGAAGAGGACCAGAACTCGTACTGCGGGCAACAGACCACCCAGAGATATAGGGGAAAAAACTTTCAGTAAGACTACACAAAACCTGCAGGTTTTATGGTTTAGTTGGACCCAGAGTGTCATCATCTGTGTTAACATGCACCAAAGAAGCTAAAGAAGCACTTGGAAACTAGACTTTAAGCCTGAAAGATACTTATTCAGCAAACACTCAGTATGCACCTGAGGCAATGAGACCATGTGTTGATGGAGGCTCTAATGAAGGTAACTGCAAAACAAAGCATACGTCAAAAAAGTAAGTGCCATGCTAGATTCAGATGTTGCAGATTGCTGTGAAAAGTGCAATCTGCATCCAAATCCCATCTAAATAGTGTGATAACATGAATCACATTCTATGGCCTTAACAGCTGACAGGTCTCATGGCAAATGGATATAATAATAATAATGGATATATCACCATCGTCCAAATTTCCAGTGATGTAAATACCTGACAGCATGTGGTGGCCAAATGCCTCAATAAAACACTGTATGTGTGTCCAGTGTCCTGCAGTTTAACCAAATGTCTCCGTAATGTCTCTCAGACTGCAGGCTCGGATTGCGCATCGAATCCAGGAACTGGAAAGTCTGCCAGGCTCGCTGCCTCCGGACCTCAGGACTAAAGCCACAGTGGAGCTCAAGGCTCTGCGTCTGCTCAACTTCCAGCGTCAGGTACGCGGCAGCTGCAGCGTTTCATGTTTCACGTGACTGCATCAATGTAAATGCATAACTGCAGCAGCTCGTAGTCGAATGGAAAGAGCTCACTTTTGTTATCACTGGAAGTTCATCGGATCACCTGCCGTGTGAGTGTGTGCGGCGCTTTTATCGATAAATCCACTCTGGGCTGGCTTGCTGCTCAGGTATTCTTAGAACGGAGATGCCATTTCCACTGATTTATGTTAAAGGTACATGTACATACAGAGTTTGGACTTCTTGCTCTCAGTCAACAAAATACATTCATCCACCTAAAAATATGATTATTAATTTGTTTTCTTTAGGCTGGCTTTTATTGTTGTTTTGGTTTATCGACACTTTCAGAATTCTTAATTTCTCTTATGCAGTCGTGCTTTCCCATATGGAAAAGATGTATATAAATCTATAAATACAGGGCTCTAGACTAACTTTTTGCCATGGTTGCACTGGTGCGCCTAAAAATAAAATTTAGGCGCACCAGCACAAAATTTAGGCGTACAAGCACAAAAGTTAGGCGTACCCAAATTTTTAAACTGCATTACTTAACACCGCAGTTTTACATGTTCACGTTTTTTTTGATTTGTAAATGATTAACTAACAACCTTTCAAAATGATTAACTTGACACCCCCTTTGCTGCCCAAATTAACAGCAGCTCCATCAGCCCCCATAGCAATGATTTTATCCAACCAGTTACTGCACTGGTCCCCAAGAGCAGCAAATGCTTTCTTTGAGGCAGCATAAATTCCTAAACAAATTAAAAAAAAATACCATTTACTTATCAGATCAAGAGTTTACAATGCAGTCTTTTTCAGTTTGAGTTTCTATATTCATGTATTATTGCTATGTTTAATTTTCAATGATAAGAACATGCTAGATATGGTTAATTCAGTAACACGACGTAATATTATTAATCATATACATAGGCTACGTGACATGACATGGCTTACCTTGGGCATGGGCATGCTGGACCTCAATGTGTCCAATCAGTATATTCGCTGGTCTTCCTTTTTGCAAGATACGAGCGTACACAATGACACATTCTTTTGTGGCGATGTCTGTGTCTCCATCGATCAGGAAGGCCATGTATGTACTGTTCGCAATTTCCACTGACGTCTTTTTTTTCAGTGTGTCAGCGATTACGCCTATAAACTGGGCGCACGCAACATCATTGCTGTATGTGGGGTTTATGTCCAAGCCATTTTTCCTGTGAAGAGTTATTTCTGACTTGAACTTAGTAAACGGAACTTCTTCTTTTGCAATATTGTAGGCGATGTTAAACTTAATGATCATCTCGGCCTCCTCCGATGACCTGTTTACTCCTGCCTGCCGCTGAAAGGCAGTGGGGAGCGGGGACATTTTGGCAGAGCATTTATCGCGGCATATAATGTGTCTTCTCGATGCTGTATGCTTTTTCAGCGTTTCAATTCGAAACGTATTAGCACCAGTGACAAATGCTGTGTTGCCGGCCATGGTCTTTCCACACTCGCGACAATAAATGCAGTGCATCATATTGTCAGCTTGGCTGTATCTTAGCCAGGGAAACTGGTCAAGCCACTCGATTCGAAATCTATACATTTTCTCACTTTTACTTTCAGTGGACTCCGGCTGGGAGTCGATCGTATGTGGCTCATTTTCTGATGCCGTCTCCGGACCAGTGTTTGACAAAAACGGAGAGGTTGATGGCTCCGTGTCAGAGCGCTGGCTCAGAATTTTGGACTGATCAGGCCTTAACTTAACGAAAAAGTTATCAATTGTTCTTTTCATATTTTCTCAATACCAACTTCATACACTTCTGACCTGGGCTACTCACCCTTCGCTATCTGCCCGCACTTTCAAACGTAAACACAAGTAGGTCTGCAGGAATATCTGGACCACGGCCAATCACAGAGGTCCCCGCCTCTGAGTATCTCTGATTGGTTTAGAACACGACATGGGCATAATGTGTGCCTGTTGTTGAACACACGGAGACTTTCAGGGTTGCTGAAACCTTTTTTCCGAGAAAATACTTGGTTGCACCGGTGCAACCAAGTATTTTTTATTAGTCGCACCATGGAGAAATTTGGTCGCATTTGCGACCAAATTGGTCGCACTCTAGAGCCCTGAAATATATAAACAGATATAAGATCCCTTGAAAAATTATATAATGAAACTTGTATGTTTTGGATACTTACTAAAACAATATATGAAAGTAATGAGAAAGTGGCCACTTTCATGAGTAAATCATATATGTTTTTACTATTTCTTTTCCATATGGGTTGTAATGAAGTGGACCAACCCTGTTTTTAAAGGAAGCTCATTCAATCATGCAAACGTTTAATTAGAAGTCAAATTGTTCATTTTAAGCCCTTTGATAATACAATAGTGCCTCAAGCTGCAGCTTAGCACTATTTTCAACTCATACTCAATTTGTACTTTAGAGATACAGGTGAGATTAGATCACTTTAGAGTTTGATAACCCGTTGATGAATATCCCAGCTGAGGCAGGACGTCGTGGCCTGTATGAGACGAGACACGACCCTGGAGACGGCCCTCAACTCGAAGGCTTACCGGCGCAGCAAGCGGCAGACGCTGAGGGAGGCACGCATGACCGAGAAGCTGGAGAAGCAGCAGAAGCTCGAGCAGGAAAAGAAGCGCAGGCAGAAACATCAGGTGAGTCACACCAGAGTCCATGTAACAACCCACAGTACTTATTATATCATTCATCTTATTGTTGTTCTTGTAAAAACTGCAGTGCCATGGAAATCATTAAAAGTAGTGGTGCAACGGATCAAAAATCTCACGGTTCGGATCGGATCAATTTTCAGATCAGCAAAAAAAGAAAAAAGACAAAAATTGAACATTTACTTGAAGTATTTTTTGCCTGTTAAAAACATTCATCTCTAATAGTAATATTAAAAAATAAATTATGGTTCAATATAGGGCAGTACAGGGCTTTGTATCTACCACTCAATTCAATTCAATTTTATTTATAAAGCACCAAATCACAACAACAGTCGCCTCAAGGCGCTTTATATTGTAAGGTAGACCCTACAATAATACATACCGCTCACTACATCGCACTCCGCTGTGATATAATGAGCGGTCACGGTCACGTAGCTTTCCGTTGACCTGCAGCTCCACCCATTTTTAGTTGGGCAACAGAAGATGCCTGGGACAGCTCAGCCATAACTTTAATCTTTTCCTGCTCATACATGCCTGGAACGATCTTGTCACTAAAGTGGACGCGCAACGGGATATCATAGCGTGGCTCAAGCATGTTCATCGTAGTTTAAACCCCTTGTTTTGCACAACAGAATACGGCGTCCCGTCTGCAGCTAAACACCCCAGTAGCTTCTGTAATAGCTTTAGCCCGGTCAGACTGGGCAGCAAAGGGCTGCTTAAATACTGCAAACTCCTCTGCTCCTCCACTTGGACCGCTAGCGCTGACCATAGCTATCGCTTGACAGACTGACCACGCGCACCATACACATACTTTTTTTCCTTCTTTTTCGGATCACGTGCGTGCCGAACCGTGGAGTGGGATCGGTTCGGATTACGGATCAACCGTGATTCGCTGCACCACTAATAAAAAGTATTCATGACAATTTTTGGTTAAAAAAACAAAACGCTACCGTCTCATTTCCTGCAGTCAAAACAAATGCAACAAAAGCAATCAGAAAACTGTCAACAGTGCGACAGCATCCAGCAGGTCCTCTGTGTGAAAGCAGGTGACAGGCTGACAGGAAGGAAAACTCATGTGGCGTCAGGGTTGTGTCTGCAGTGACGGGAACAGAAACAAAAACTTGTGACTTGTTTTTCAGGAATATCTCAACAGCATCCTTCAACATGCCAAGGACTTCAAAGAGTATCACCGCTCTGTGTCCGGTAAGATGCAGAAGCTCACCAGAGCCATCGCCACCTGGCACACCAACACGGAGCGTGAGCAGAAGAAGGAGACGGAGAGAATCGAGAAGGAGAGGATGAGGAGACTCATGGTGAGGAGCGCCAAACCAAGATGAATCTTTTTGGAAGTCATGTGTTTTCATAAATGCTCAAACTAAAAGTTACGGATATACATGCTGATTATTCACTATAGTGGCTACAAGCATATCACAGCTTACAGTAAACATGTTTGCTGCCAGCAAATAAAGGATCTGGGCCTTCCTACAGCCTGCTGAGCTTGGACCAGCCTGCTGGTGCTGTTCTTATGATGCCAGTTGTTGTCACTGAGCTCAGTGTTGGCTTGACACACTTAGACATCTGTCTAAATGTTGCTCTCTGCATCTGTATAAGAAATGCCCCCAAATGCACAAAGCAGACCAAAACTGAACCTTTCAGAATTAGTATTTAATGTGGGTGATGGTCTCAGTGAGAAGCAGGATTAGACTGTCCACTCGTTTTCCGCTGTTCTCATTCTTCTCTGGTGTCTGATTATATTCCGACTCATTAAATCAGAGCTGGAGTTTGTCAGCTAAATAATAGCACACGATACAAACGTCCACAGTGTCGTGCTGCGGCTCTGCGTTCCTGTTTCGCACTTCTCAGCCCCCCACTCGGCTGCCAGCGCTGTTAGTGCTGCTGAGGCCTCATTACACGCATGACTGAAGAGAAGGGAAACTGTAGAAGTGTCTTATGATACAGACAGAGGAGGACTTTGTGACAGAGACAGTTCACAGATAAGGTCGCTGGTGTGCAAATACACAGTTTAGCCATTTAAAAGTCTGTCTATTAGTTTTTTAAAAATTATTGTTAGCATGTTTTGTAAAGGATCCATTTGTAATCATAATAATAATTAAAGATCCTAAAGGTTAAACTGGCAACTATATGAGTGCAGTGGAGTTAATTTATAATTCCGTCCTGTTATTGTAATGGATCATTTACACTTTACCGTTACAGCAGCTCTCGTCTTTAATTTGATGTCACTTTGGCTCATCCAGGCAGAAGACGAGGAAGGGTACCGAAAACTAATCGATCAAAAGAAAGACAAGCGTCTGGCCTACTTGCTGCAGCAGACGGATGAATATGTGGCCAACCTCACCACCCTGGTGTATGAACACAAAGCTGCTCAAGCTGCCAAGGAGAAGAAGAGGAGACGGAAGAGAAAGAAGGTAGGAGGATGAAGGTCAAGTGTGTGCTCTGTGCAGCACTCAGCTTCAAGCAAACATAAACACAATAAAGTGGCTGCTGCTGTTTATCCTTATGTGTAGGATATGTGGCCTGCAGTGTCATATTCAGTTCAGGGCAGTTTGTTTGCTCTTCTCTCAGTGTTCTCAAATGCTCCTGAGTAAATGACTTCACTACAACTACACTCACTGGCCACTTTGTTAAGTGCACCAGTTCAACGGTGCATTAATGCTCATGTTGCAGCGACTCGGTGTGTGCGGCCACGTAGGCCAAGACAACCTGCTGACGTTCAAACCGAGAATTAGCTCAGGGTCAAGGACAAACGGGGATTTAAGTGCCGTTGAATGTGGCGTGGTGGTTGGTATTTCTGAAATGGTCTGGAAAAGAGAAAATATCCGGTGAGCAGCAGTTCTCTGGGTGAATGCCTTGTCGATGTCAGAGGTGAATGGCCTGACTGCTTCAGGCTGATAGGACAGAAACAGTAAGACAAGTAACCACTCACTGCATACAAGGCATGCAGAAGAGCATCTCTGTGTGGGCGACAAACCTCCAAAGCAGCACAAGACCACTGGTGTAAGCTAAGAACAGGAAGCTGAGGCTCACAGGGTCGACAACAACAGGCTGGATAAATGTTACCTGGCCCGATGATTTTTGATTTCTGCTCTGATATTCAGACTGTAGGGTCAGAATTTGGAGTAAACACATCCTGCCGTGTATCAGCGAGTCAGGCTCCAAGTACCAACAGGATATTGTTTAACAAAAACACCCCAGCTATTGTGGCTGACCTCGTCCATCCCTTTGTGATAATGGTGTACCCGTCTTCTGAATCTGCTTCCAGCAGGATAACATGTCACAGAGCTGCCTTACAGTAGTTTCTTGAACATGAAGAGTTCACTTTATTTAGTGGTTCTTCACAGTAACCAGCGTCATGGATGTGCAGCAGCTCTGTGATGCTGTCGCACACAGTATGGACCAAACTCTGTGAGGACTGTTTCCAGCTCCTTGTTGAATTAAGCAGTTCAGACGGTAAAAAGGATCCATCCTGGTCCTAGCAATGTGTACCTAATAAAGTGTCATGTGAGTGTACAACAGGAACACAAAGAGCACCTCAGATTTCCCATTCCCTCTAACCTATTATTATTATTATTATCAGTGTTTTTCCAGCTTTGATATGAGTCAGTGTTTTGAAGAAAATGCCATCTGATTGGTTGATGTGTTATTTATGTAGAAGGTGGATGGCGATGGTGAAGGCACTAGCGCAATTGGACCCGATGGAGAGGTGAGTGACTGTTCATGTTAAATGTAAAAAGTGTTTTGTAATTTGATCTGCAGCTAACTTTGAGTTTACTGAACGCTACCTCATTGTTAGCACGATTCACACTCTGCAGCTTACCTGCTCAGGACTGCAGACAGAGTCGGTGCTGAGATGTGACAGCAGTGGACATTTTTTGTGGAGACTAAAAGTGGCAATAAAATCACACGAGTCCTGCACTTATGTTCAACAGGTGGACACAAACATGAATGAGTGACAGTCGTACTGATGGATGTGTAAATAATCAGCTGTTAAAAATCAAGCACTTCTGTTTCAAAGACTTTTTCAGGGTTCACGTCCCCCCGATGTCGACAGATGTTCGCTCTTTGTCCTCTGAATGTGTTTAACTTTCAAAATTAGTAACGCTGATAATTATCCCTCTCATGCATTTGCTGAGTCTTTTATTGTGACTGCTACAAAATCCAACCTACTCTGACAGAAAAAAGAACCAAATAAGGAGGCGAACAAACAAACAGTAATTATCCATTGAGAGGCAGACTGCACCCTGGGCGATTGTGCAACAGAGGCATGTTGTAAACAGTCCTCCGAAAGCAAAAAGACGTCTGTGCTGTTTGTTTGTTTGCAGTCGTAACTTTCCACACTTTTTAATCATGTTCCTCTGTGTGCTCCAGAAGCTCAGGCTGAACTTTGATGGCAGGTTTGGTGAAGCTCTCATTGATGTTGTTTACCTCTAAAGGCAACTTTGGAGGTCTGAAAGTTTGGTTCATGTTGGGATTTATTAGTCTCATTTTTTCCGGTGAAAATAATTTATAAAATAATAAACAAAAGCTTTTGAATTGTCTGTAGAATTTTATGTTTTATAGCTCTTGTTTAATTGGGGTTATGGAACTAATGAAAAGTGTTTTACGTTCATGATATGCAGTCATAAAAGCAGCAGAAGCTCAGGTTACATCAGCGGTGGCTGATGAAAGTGAAGCTTTGTGGTTTATGGTTCTCGTTTCTAAATGGATTTGAAGATCTATATCATACTTTGATCAATATCAAAGTCCGCCGCTCATCTTAAAAACTTAACAGCTCATATCTTTTCAAAAAAAAGTTAAAAGACTAAAGTTTGAAGATGAGTTCAGATTTGTTTATGCATGCTGCTTCTTGTGTTTCCTCTGTCCTGTAGCCCATGGATGAAAGCAGCCAGATGAGTGAGCTGCCTGTCAAAGTGATTCAGACTGAGACCGGGAAAGTTTTGCAGGGAACCGAGGCCCCAAAATCCAGCCAGCTGGAGGCTTGGCTCGAGATGAACCCCGGGTGAGTTGCACAGCACTGTTGTCGGCTTCTGATCTCTTTGAAACGAAACCGTTGGACACTCCAAGATTCTGCTGGTGGCAGTCTTTGTGTGTTCGGCCACGGTGGCTCGTAATGCTCACACAGACTGCATTTTGTAACGCCAAGAACAAAACTTACCAAAATCAATTCCAAGAAAATTCTTTCAAGTCTAGAATTAAGCATTGCTATGCACATCAAGGTTTGTGAACGCGATGACTCGAGAACGAAGCAACATAGGAATTTCAGACAGATGCCAAATCTCAGATAAGCTTGGATCTTAGTGACCTTGGCCTCGAGGTCAGAGGTCGAGTTTCCTGAAAACCTGGCGTGTCTAATAACTTGAGAAGGAAGTCACCTCGGATTTTGACGTTGATACCAGTCTTGGCATCCTCGATAGAATTCATGCATTTTTATGTAGCTGGTTTCTCAGTGGAGCAATATGTAGCTGTTCCACCTGACACTGTGGTCCATGAAAACACATCAAACTACACTCGCTGTGTTCCCTCTGGTCACAGCACACAGAGTCCACGGCTGTATCCCAATTCAGGGTCTGCAGCCTTAACGGTCCACAGGGGCCGCGCACTCAAAGACCGCTAAGGCCGGAAGTGCGAGGCTTGTGAGATGGGACGGTCTAGCCTCCGTCGCGCTGCCCAGGTTGCCTAGCAACCATGATACTAACAGCTGGAAACGTGTCATACAGCTGTGTTTGACAGAAATGAAGGGGAACATATTTTGTTCATTTGTTTGTTTGTTCCTACATGAGCTTTGATCATTCTCTGTAAGATTAAGCTCAGCTATTGAACGGCGTATTTTTTAAAGTAAAGGCTTTAAAACCAAGTTAGTACAAACGTCACTAACGTCACATGACTTTGCCGACATGTGGCCAACAGGAATGTTTTCATGTTCTTCGTTATTAAACATTTGCACATAAATAAGTGACATGATATTCAATACTTACTTAAAGTTTACTCTTCGGGCGCCCCTCATCCGCCGTTTTTTTCTGCAAAATTATCCACACCCACCGCCGCGCTATGCATTCTGGGATATGTTGGGCCACGAAGTCTACACCGCCACAGCCTTAAAATTCAGGGAAATGAAGGACGCATTTGAGGACCGCATTTCGAGCAGCCTTCGAATTGGGACAACCTTCGTCGCGTCGCTGTGACGTAATCGGCCTTAAAATGCGGCCTTTAAGGCTGCAGACCCTGGATTGGGATACAGCCCCTGTTATCACTAAAGCACCCGTCGTTTTCTCCGTAGCACCTCCAGGATTGCAGGTGTCGCTCTGTGCAGCAGAACCGTGAGCACGATCAGGTGGAAAAGATTCGTCATTGCCAAGAACACCAAGAGAAGAAAATCCAGTTTGACTTTACACAACTTTAAAACAAAAAGCAGCAGTTTCATCTTCAGTGAAATTATACTGAGCCAGAAAAATCGTTAAAATTAAAAAACACAAAAGAGCAGGAGCTGCTGCAACAGGCAGACAGTTAACAAGGCAGAAAAAATACTGAAATAATAACATTAGCTAAAATGTTTTAGATTTTTAAATAATATTTAATAAAACTAGGAAACGTTGAAATTCTCCTTCCACACTCTGATGATATTGATAGTCTGAATATCAATATCCCTGAATCAGCGCATCTCTTTCATAGTTAAACATGTTTATAGTGTGAAACTTTTACTCGCTCTGTTTATTTATTTATAAACTCTCTTCACTATCTGGAGAGTTGTTGCTTGTTAGATAAATTCTGCTGAAGCTTGTCATTATGTTTCTGTGACGGGCACAGATGTTTTAATGAGGCTTTGTTTTTCTGTTGCTTCTTTTGAAACAGGTATGAAGTGGCCCCGCGGTCAGACAGCGAGGAGAGCGGCTCAGAGTTTGAAGAGGAGGTAGAGGATTTTCTCATTAATAAACTTTATATTGCACAAGATCCACCAGGGGGCGCTGTACACTTTATTATCCACATCAAAGTTGCTTCTTTGTTCCACCTGTGCTGCTGTTATTTTATTAAGCACGCTCACAGTCATGTGTTATCAACTTTACCTTATAAGGAGGAAGATGAGGCGTCCAAAGGAGAGACAGAGGAGAAGAAGATAATCGATCCCAATGGAGATGGAGCCACTGAGGGTGCTGCCAAGAACATCATCGAGTATTGTATTTCCTTCTGTTATCTCCCATTTACTCGCCATGTGTTGCATCGGCTAGAAAGAAGCGTTCAGTTCACATATGCTGGAAGTTGAGGGTGTAGATTGTTTTTTAACAAACCTGATTTTCCCTGCAGGAGCCTCACAAATAAGCAAATAAACAAACCTCTGGCTGTCTTTGTATTGGATGTGGATTTCCAGAGGAGCTCAGACAGTTATTAGTCTGAGCTCCTGGGGTCAGGCCTCAGTTAGGCGCCATTAAATTAAATTTGTAAGCTGGTTTAGTTTGAGTTAGAATACTTTCAAATGCTCTCTGTCTCAAATGATCAAACACACATGCAGGTCAGCCAAGCAGGATGTGGATGATGAGTACAGTGTTCCTACTGGCCAAACCAGCTCCCAGTCTTACTACGGCGTGGCCCACGCTGTCATTGAGAGGGTGGAGAAGCAGTCGTCACTGTTGATCAATGGGATGCTCAAACAGTACCAGGTACACACACACGTATACATGTCTGCTTTTGTAGAAGCTGTCTACTCCTCCCTGTGCCTGAATCTACCAGAGGTCTCTTCCTGTTAACAGGGAGTTCCTTTTTCCACCATTGCCAGGTGCTCCTCGCAGGGCATCAGTGGATTGTTGAGTTTTTCACCCTAATATTGTATCTTTGAGGGAACTTTTTGGTCCACGAAATCCAACAACATGACAAGAATTTAATAAATGAGTCAAGCAAGTCTACATTGGTCACATTTGCGAATAGATCGAGGGAACATATAGAAACACTTGTTGTGAAGCTTCTGCTTTTTTCCAGCTTTGTGCCAAACAGTGTGTCAGATGTGTCCTTTATCCTAGGCTGGTCTAAAACGTCGTTCTTGCCTTTAACTGGTTCGACCTCATTTGTAAGCGCTACACTGGAACTTTGGCGTGACTGAGCAGGGCCTCCTAACTGTTCTTGGACAGCTTGTCCTGATTCTGGCTGAACAGTGTGGCCCAGTGCTGCCACCAGTAGACACGTCTAATTTGTCTTGAATGCCCTGTGAGGACTTGAGTTTCAGTTCAGTTCTACCGAGTCTGTGAAAAACATCTAAAGTGTCCAGCTGGAGCAACAGAGTAAGATGTTGAAAGTCTAGTGAGATGGCAGAACGCTGCACAGAGATTTGCAGCGTCATGCAAAGATATCAACTCTTTCAGCAGCTATTTTATCTTCCATCAACAACTATGTGCAAAACAGACGTAATGTGGATTTCAGGTTAGAGAGCAATCCACCAGGAATGTCTGCTTGCATGTGGTTGAAATTGGAACTTCTTTCCAAGTGAAAGTTGAGTCAGATTGTACCCTCTTTCAGCACACCGGCTCCTTTCAAATCAGCGAGAACTGATTTGCAGAGCTAAACTTTGTCTAAATGTATGTCTGCATGTTCACATGGGAAGCCCGTGTCTAATGTGATATGGTGCACATCCATGGGGCATTTTTAAGCACGCGTGGGATCCACCCGAGCATTTGATGTGTGATTTGAGAGGCATTAGACAAAGTCATGCAAACACTGAGCTTGCATGGGCAGTCAGCAACTTGATTGCAAACAGAAATCAATATGGCAGCTTGTTTGAGACCAAAACTAGTGCAGCAAAATGTATTTATAACAACATGGTAGCAATGAAGTATGCAGGTGCTGAATATGTTTTCATTTTAGATGAAAAAAGTCCAGTCTAAGTGCTTTCAGTAGTTTCCTGGTTACATAGACAATGAATGGGAGCAAACGTTGGCTGATCTGCAGAGAAGACCAACTTTGTATAAGGAACATTTTAGAGACTATAAAGTTCTCGTATAAGTTGCAAACTGCAACCGAGGAGCACCGCTGCTGTCAGCTTTAAGCAGAGTTTACACGACAGCTGAAGTAACAGACTGTCTGCATACAAACAGCTTTAGCTGTAATTGGATCTTCATTCTCCAACTTTGTGCTAGTCTAAAACAAAGGGTCAGTGGATGACAGTGTGTTTAACACGTAGTTTGATAAATGACTTCATTTGGCTTTTTACCCACAGAGGTTTTGATTGTGACTACAGTGACACGCGCTGGCGTTCCTTAACTCCCCCTGGGTATTTGGACTTGATGGACTGCATCATTACTGTGTGTGTGTCTGTGTGTGTGCGTTTCATCAGTTTTTGTCAAGAAAACAGAGTCTCGTCATGCTTTCTGTTCTCATATATTCTAAATGCATTTTGCAGTCCATGCACGTCTATTTTTGTAGTAAATGTGAGTGAAACAGTCCAGCGCCAACTTCCTGCTGTGCTTTCAGTGCCACCAGTAACAGCTTCATAATCATCAAACGCTACCTTCAGCATGAAAACAGACTACAGATGGCAAGAAAAAGTTCTTATAGATGAGTGCGATTTCATTTGATAAATGCGATGAATCCACACCTCAAATGTTAGATACGTTTTATATTATTGATTCATGTAAACAAGCAGCACGTTTCGTGGGAAAAAAGCCTCTCAGCCTCCTAGAGGTCCGAACTAAACTTAGTACCTTGATCAGAAAACTAAACTTCCTTTTTATTTCTCTTAACCTTTAACTTAAGCCTACATGTGGGACTAATAAAGATTTATCTTAATCTTAATCAGCAAATTAGGTGATAGTTAAAATAACAGCTCGAGCCTTAAATGTATTTATGTTCTTCAGTGCAGGTAAATTAGCCTCTGCTCTCTGTGAAGATGTCCTAGTATATTTACTGAGGCCGTTGCCGCCCTCTGGACATGGAAACAAATCATTTTCGGGTTTTCTGAATATTCCCGAGTCTGTGGGCAAAGAGCTGGTGACTGTCACAATCTTCGGTCATAGATAGAGGCTTTGTAAACAAACACATCTCCTGTTAGGCACATGAATGCGTCTTAGTCAAGCCTGTCTGCCTGTAGCGATGCAGACACCCTCATCTCGTCTTCAGCTGCAGCGTACATGACCGTGAGAGACATATTGGCAGAGATCTGGAACTGGCAGCTGGGTACAGCTAGCATTTGTTTTCTATCCAATCACGGTGCAGTCATCCTGTTTGTCTGATTTATGGTGTGCCAAATTTAAAATGAGATATGGCGCCCTGCTTGGGGAAAATTGGACATTCATTAATCGGATCAAACGTCTGCAGTGTCAGTGTATATATAGCAAACCTAAATTCACAGAGACTATGCATTCAGTTGGGAATTTCTTTTCACAACCTTCATCTCTGCAATTAGCTCTGCCGCTGCATGTAGTGAAGTATTGTGCAGTTTATTGGTCACCTTTTCTGTTGCCACTGTCCTCCTGACCTTTCCTCAGACCGTCCTTCGCTGATTGTTTCCCCACAGAGTTATTTTTCTCCCAATGCTTTAGGATATAAAATGCTGTGGTGGCAGTAACATCAAGTTAGCCGGCAAAGCTCACAGTGAAAAATGTCAAATTAACTTCTTCTAAAGGTCTAAAGGTTTGCACATTTACAAGTACAGAGGCAGAAGAAATGCCTTTAGATTCCATATGTTTGGCAGTTCTTTCTTTTAGGCTGTCACAGCTAAAGGCACAGCATGACATCATGGATATGTGTGTCTAGTTATGTTTAAAAACTTTAACACATGTATAATTTCTGCACTTTTCTGGATTTTTCTGGATTAAGTCTGACATGTCAGAAAAAGTCACTTGTCCCAGAATCCAAAATTCAATCAGTCAGCAATAAAAAAAAAGGATCAAAGATGAGTTTCAGTGTAATCTTTTGTCGCTTTAATGTCTTTTTTTCTTCTTAATTCAACTTAATTTCACGGCGTATGTTTACCTGTCGCCATCTGCACCCCACCCGCAGTGGCTCTGTGCCCCGACAGCAGGCCCCGCCCCACAGTTTGAGAAATCAAGTGTGCTGCTCCACAGTGGGATGCTATAGAAACAAAGATTGCACCAGCAAACGTACAGAGCTGGATGTTAGAAGACATTAGAAGGCCCGTAGTGCTACACAGACCATCCTCAACATGCAAGAAGCTTTTATGGGCTGCTTTAGCTTCATCACCTGATTGTTAGGACTGCCCTACGATAGGATAAACACAGTAGTGCAAGGATGCATTTACTTGACTTGTTGCAGGTGCCTGTGATTGCCTCCATATCTGCTTTTATTATTCACAGCAGCCAAGGAGAGCTCCATTATTCATGTTGGAATATAGATGATTGTAAACTCTGGACATTATTAATTGCATTGTCTTTTTAACATCTAGTTAGACGTGAATTTCTCCTTTTTCTTCGTCTTCACCGTTTTATCGTTTGTGTGTTTTGTGTGCACACAGAGCACGCTCATGCTTTCCTCTCTGTGTTTTAGATTCAGGGGCTCGAGTGGATGGTGTCCTTGTACAACAACAATCTCAACGGCATCTTGGCTGATGAAATGGGGCTCGGCAAAACCATCCAAACCATCGCCCTTATCACCTACCTGATGGAGCACAAGAGGCTCAATGGTCCCTTTGTCATCATCGTTCCTCTCTCGTTAGTACTTCTCTTCCAGTATCAATCGTGGCTCTTATCTCGCAATGTCATGACACCCTAAAATCTAACATTATTAGAGTTACCTTTGAAAAGAACTTCAAATGATAATCATTCGTGTGAAGGCTTTCTTTTTGTTCGTGTATTAGCAGCACTACACGTAAACTACCCTGAAGGTCCTTATGAGTGCTCCCTCACTCCCTTCCTGTCCTTTTAGCTATTTCCATCGGTGCCAGGAACCTGTTTAAAAGGCATAGGCTATATTTTATCAGCTTCAGCCTTGTTACATGGACTCAGCATCCATTTGAAAAAGCACAAACAGCTTTTCAGCATGACTGCACCTGGAATTAAGGGGCGCTGTAATAAGAAAAAAATGTGTTTTTTTATATCTTTCTAATAGATTTGTGCTCTCCACACGCCCCTGTAGACTCACAGTGAAATAGCCTGAGCAGTACGCGGGCTGTAATGGAAAGCAGGAGAGTTGGTGTTTGCGCAAGTGTCAGGTGTTCACATCCATCTCACTGTGATAAGTCCAAATTCATGCTTCGTAATTATTCTAACAATATCAAGTACAGTGCATACTAAACAGGGTACGAGAATACTACTGCAGATATTTTTCACTTTGCAGTGTGGAAAGGGTCCAGCTGCTCACAGCTGCATTAAAAATGCATTGTGCACGAAGGTGCTTATTGTTATTGAAGTTAAATTGGTCTTCTTAGGCCACTTCCTGTTAGTATGAGGCGGATGGAGGCACGGACAGACACTCACACATACGTCTTTCAGGTCTCGCTTCTCTTCTGAATTGTGGAGCTGCTGGTTTGCTTTGCCTGTGATAATTGAGGCAAGGTGCAGAGAAAAGTTCAGCCAATCAAATTGCATTTATTCAGATACGTCAGTGCAGCTGCTTGGCACTCAGATTGTGTTATTGAAATAACCTGAGAGAGTACGCTAGGGACGGGTGCAGCTCGTCATTCAACATTTAAACTGCAGGAGAAATGAATCATTGCTCTGAGTAATCAGAACATCTCATGTAGCCAAAGCAGTGAAGTTCATGCTAACTGCTAATGGAAGCTTGCCCTGTGGGAGAGATACCACCTGGATATGACATTACTGCTCTAGTGACTGCAGCAGGACAGAGGCATTACATCATCAATAACGTTTATGTGACCCTGCACGCCCCTCAAACCACACGGTGTTCTGGTTATGGCTTTCTTTTCTTTACTGTGCTTTCACAGTACTTTTTGGGTTTAGCACAGTCTTCGGTCCAATCAATCAGCTTGTCACCAGCTGATTGTCACTAAAAAGGGAGAGACCTGATTACGCCTGCTGCACCACCGCTCCCCTGCTGCAGAGCCAAAGACATCACCTCTGCCACAGTTTAGTTTTTTAACCTGCTAAAACAGCACAGGAGGATAATTAGCATGTCTGAGTGTGTTTTTGGCCCGAATAAAGATGCTGAATTTTAGTACAAGGCCGTGTGTGCATCTCATTATAGGGTCAAAGGAGCCAAATTATTTGATGGCAGTTTTAATGATGAGTAGAGAGGCTTGTATTTATTTCATGTGTGGGGCCGCTCACACAGTCCTCACGAACACTTTATAACTGTGCAACATTAAGGCTAGAAACAACCCATAATGCATTGTTGTCCATTACAAAATAATATCTGATAATGTGAATAACTGATGACTTTACGGGGTGTGGTCGAAATAAACTGTTTTCAGAATGTGGGAATATGTCCGATTACTGATCCAGCTTCATGAAGTGTGTGATTCCCCTCATTGTTTTTCACTTACAAACAGCAGGAAACCAGCGTGCTGTTGTTCAAGGGTGAAAATTCAAAGTGGTTTAAGGCTGATGAAAGTGTGCTCCTTGTGCAGAGTGCAGGAAAACACTTGGCTTTTTAATTGTTATTCCTTTTAATGTTGGTTTCTAACTGCAGGTGTTGGAAGATTAGAGTGAACAATGGTTGTGTTTTTAGAAGCAAGCCTATTTTTTAATGATTAATGAGCAGAGCACTTTTTCTTTCTAAGTGATGGAAGCTGAGCGGAGGCTTAATTCGCTGCTCAAGGCCACTGTGTGTAATGTGCTCTTGAATATGCATAGTGTGCAAATATGGAGTAAAGCCTAAAACTGTCTGTTTTTTAGCACACAGCAGTTTGTGCCAGTGTGCCACTGAGCAAGAGCTCATCTCGTCTCTGCTTTTGTGCATTTTCATGGTTTCATTGGTTGTTTTTGTAAATGAAGTGTTGATGAATCTGTCGTCTTTGAAGACTCTGCCTTTACTGCTAAAAACATTCTGACCACATTTAAATGCTGTTTTCAGGACCTTGTCTAACTGGGTCTATGAGCTTGACAAATGGGCTCCGTCTGTGGTTAAGATTGCTTACAAGGTGAGACAAATCTCTGTTTTTTAGTCTAGTCTCTTTTTTCACATCACAGATGTTCAGATTTTCTGCTTTTTACGACAGAACGTTGTCTCTTCTTTGTCTCTCCACATATTAGGGCACCCCTGCTTTGCGTCGTGGGCTGGTGCCTCAGCTCCGCAGCGGGAAGTTCAACGTCTTGCTGACCACCTATGAATACATCATCAAAGACAAGCATATACTGGCTAAGGTGAAAAGGATCAAACCTCTTTCTTCTATCTGTAATCTGCTTCCTAACGTGAACCCTGTTGCAGCAGCTCCATCACAAATATCCACAAAATGAGCAAAAGGAAATTATGGTGAGCTTCCATCCACCGCTGCTGCCGAAGCTCAAATCAGCAAAAAGTCTGGAAAAGCGACAGAACTGTGATTGTTGTTTGTTTCATGCAGTAATTTGAGAGATGTTTCCTCACTTTGCTTTTCATCTCTTCAGTTGAATAAGTCATGCATCGTGCATTATTCACTGACTCGCTTTTGCACTTTGTACATTTTGCTGTTTTTAATGAACAAACTTTTCATCTTCAGCTAAAATTCAGATTTTTGTTTTTCTCACTCGAGGCTTTTTAAAGGTTAAATATGTGCATCTGGCAGTAATTGTATTTTATTAACATAAAAGTTTTGCAATAACACCAAGTTTTATTACTTGTGATGAACAAACCTGACTCCTGTGTGAAATGTAACTAGAACACAGGGATGTGCAAATCTTACAAAACTGTATTTTATTCACAACAAAACACAGAAAACACATCAAATGTTTAAACCGAGTGAAATAATTGTTCATTTTGTATCTGATGGCAGCAATATGTCTCCAAAACAACAGTTTGCCACTGTGCAGCATCCTCTCTTATTTTAACATCAGCCCACATCATCAAACATCTGGAGCTGAGGAGCGCAGCAGCTGGAGGAAAGCTTCCGGCCTTTTGTTGCTCCCACTCGGACTGTTTTTCAGATGTTGCTGCCATCAAAATCAAAATGAGCCAATGTTTCACCTAAAATTGTGCATTTGTTCAGTTGAAACACGTAATATGTTTTCTCTGTTCTGTTGTGAGTAAAATATGAGATCTGCAATCAGTGAATTCTGTTTTATTGACATTTTACAGCTTTTTTGTGCTCATAATACACATTATATGACAGGGGGCACAAAGATTTCATCAGGTCAGATGAGAACGTGTGTCATAAACACGCTAAATAAAAGGCGGAGTCAGAAGCTTGTTTGTATTTAGAATTATTCTGCAGCCTGACGGTCGTCAAAGTGCAAAATCAAAATCCTGCAGTGACGACTGAGACACAAACTGAAATATTTAAAATGCTAATTTGCACTCGGGTTCTGTTTTGTGTCTCCTACAGATTCGCTGGAAGTACATGATTGTTGACGAGGGTCACCGCATGAAGAACCACCACTGTAAACTGACACAGGTGCTGAACACGCACTACGTGGCCCCCCGTCGGCTGCTCCTCACCGGGACTCCTCTGCAGAACAAGCTGCCCGAGCTGTGGGCCCTGCTCAACTTCCTGCTGCCCACCATCTTCAAGTGCTGCAGCACCTTCGAGCAGTGGTTTAACGCACCCTTCGCCATGACAGGAGAGAGGGTAGGTGCCAGGAGAACTACCAGTGTTTTAGTTTTAAGCTAACACTGGCTGATGCTGAAGTCTGGGTTTTGCAAATCAAGTTAATAATTAGTTTTAACCTTCGTAGATCAAATAATAATACATAATGCATTTTGTGTTGTCATGTAGTATAAATTTACAAAGGAGATATCAGAAAGAGACGAATCATTTCTGAAAGCTCTGTGATTATAGAGACTGAAGAAGTTTTACAGTTTGGCTGCTGTCGTGATCTCACTCAGGGCAGGAACCATCAGAAGGAACCTCGGGCACATAAATGGTTAATAAGTCCTTCATGTCATTTGGATCAAGGCCACTTAAAACTTTTAAAGTGATGATAAGTACAGACATTATCATTCATTATCAGAAAATGCCAAAGCTTCTGTGTAAAAACTGAAATCCTTTTAAAAACTGTATTTTCAGCCTTTTCTTCCTGCAATGGGCTGATTTTTACTGAACACAGAAATACTTCCCATTTAAAGCTGTTAAATGGAGCTGCTTCCATCTGTTCCCCTCAGCTCACTGCTTTTCTTTGCAGCAGTCACATGTTTCATTACTCCTGGCAAGGAAGCAAAGGGAGGTCATTTATATCTAAAATTTAACACGGCTTATTTAAATGCATAAGGGAGAATGTTTTTATACCCACTGCATTAAGACTCTGGAAGTGTTCTGGATGTAATTCTGAGTATCCACGGGGAATTTTATTTCCTGCCCCTGGAAAGTTCAGTGAGTCTCATTTAGAAGTCTCTACATTTAGAAGCGGTTTCGACTGCTTTCGATGCTTCTGTACCGTCTTCCAGAGCGCAGTAGGCTGAACGAGCGGTAGCCAGCATGGAAGTGGTCTCTGATATCTGTCTGTGCTCAGTTTGCAGTTTCAGCAGTCATGGGACTGCGGTTTGGACAAAGGTCCCGGTTCAATGCTAGGAGAGGACACAGCCCTTTGGGGTCGTGTCATATCAAACATGTGGACACCTTTCATGTGGGAGTAGGCAAAACTTTCAAATCCCCCGTAGCAGTGCCCGCTCCCACCAAGTTCAACGTTTCATCTTTAGATTACATACAGCTCGTCTCATATTACTTTTCTAGATGCATATAATTAAAAGTTATAGATGATTTCTAAGCTGAAAAAGAAGTTTTCGTTTTACTAAAGGGAACCTGTTCTGCTCATTTCCAGCTGTACAAGCGTTGCATGATTTAGGAAAAGAATATTTAAAAGCGTATTTTTGCTTTCTTGCATTAGTAGTAGCTGTTTTAGTTCATGAAAAACAATTTGGTGCCCTGGGTGCAACAGAAGCACCGTGGCCAAACATAACAATTTTTAATTAAAAAGGCACCCTTAAGGAAAAAGTGGATTCAGGCACGCTTCTTATCATCAATTAGTTTTTAAGTGATGTGTAATAATGGCAGCAGAGTGAGTCAGTGGTTGGAAACAGGCCGGACCCTTCTGTCTGGAATTTGCATGTTCTTTGTGTGCCAGCATGGGTTTCTTCCAGGAGCTCTCGTTTATCACGCCATGCAGAACATGGCGTGATAATAACAACCTTAGTTGGCCAAGGAAACACATGCAAAAGAGCTTCTTTCTCTTAAGAGTTTTACTTCTGGGTTAAATGACGGTTTAGCTTAAAGCAGCATGTCGGCAGGTAGGAATCTCGTCACTCTGCATGAAACAAGCAGCTGCGAGGCGTCGTCTCTCACTCTTTCTGACGTGTTCAGGTTGACTTAAACGAGGAGGAAACCATCTTGATCATCCGGCGTCTGCACAAAGTGCTCCGCCCGTTTCTCCTGCGCAGGCTGAAGAAAGAGGTGGAGTCTCAGCTGCCAGAGAAGGTGAGGTTAACACGACTGAATGCTGATTTAGGACGCTGCAGAGTTCTCAGTGCACCAAACCTGCACTGCTGTTTGTATGTAATGCATGTGTAAGTCGCTCCTATTGAGCTGATTTCAAGGTTACATGCAGCTGTTTTTACACTTTGAGGAACGGGATAGTCTTTGCTGACCTTGGATGCAACATTCCTGCTTTCCAAAGTAATTGAAGCTGCAGGTTTGTAAGTACTGCATCGAGCTCCTGGCCACACTGTGCCGGAGGAGTTTCAGAAAGTAATTGAAGAAAAGGAGATAAAGTAGTCTGTGTGACCTAAACACATTGTTATCAACTTCTACGGTTGCATTGCTTAACTGTTGTGACCCAGAGCCAGACACCTTAACTGATGACAGGAAATTATCCGTAGCCTTCTTCTGACCATTCATAGTTATTAAAAAGAATGAAAGATTTTGAAGGAGATGACTTTCTAAGCTGAAGCACAACCTCACAGCTCGTTCTTTGGTATTATTCTTTATGCCTTTATTTTCATTCTCATTAGAGTATTTTGTCAGTGCTGAGCTGACTGATGGGGATTGTGGATTTGGCTCAAACAGCCTCACTATTGAAAAGACACCACTGTGCCGCTGGAGTTTCATTTAATTATTTATGTTGTCGTTCACAGGTGGAGTATGTCATAAAGTGTGACATGTCTGCCATACAGAAGGTTCTGTACCGCCACATGCAGAAAGGCATCCTCCTCACTGACGGCTCAGAGAAAGACAAGAAGGTAGATCATCAGCTCCTCGGTGGCTCCGCTGTGTCGCTTTGTTCTGTCTGTGTGTGTCGACAAAGCCTTTGGGAAGAGTCTGCAGTGATTTGCCTGCTGTTTGACATTAGAAGGACCTTGAACTTTCTTTGAGTGCACATTTGCTATGTTTGCATAATTTAATTGGATATTATAAATTTAATTTGACTCCTGAAGCTACATTTTAATTTCCAGCTTTAGTTTAATTTCTTTTAACCAAAGCACTCGCGGGAATATTCTGCCCATGATCTGCGTTCAAAACAAACTAGTCAGTGTTACCTACGTCCAAGACGTTGTAAAGAAGTGTAGTGTTTTTCAATGTGCTGTCCATGGATGCGTCACGATTGTGCTCATCAATATGACCATGTAAAGGGGGGAAGAGCCCCTCTGAGAATCGCTGCCTTATCGTGGTGGAGGGTTTGTGTGTCCCAGGGATCCCAGGGGCTTTGTTGTCCGGGGGCTTCTACCCCCTGGCAGGGGTCTCCCATGGCAAGTTGGTCCTGGGTGAGAGACCAGACAAAGGGCGATTCAGAAGCCCAATCAAGGGAACAGTTCATCCTGCCTGGGATGGGGTTACCGGGGCCCCGCCCTGGAGCCAGGCCCAGGGAGGGTGTCCGAGGGTGAGCGTCTGGTGGCTGGGCCTTAGTCCATGGGGCCCGGCCGGGCACAGCCCGAAAAGGGACGTGGGTCCATTCTCCTGATGGCCCACCACCCGCAGGAGGTACGTTAGGGGTCGGGTGCAACTGGGACAAGAAATGCCTCCTGAATCTGAATCTCCTTTTGACTTTATTGAGCTTCGTGACAGATTTTCATCTTCTTTTATTAACTGAAAAAGCTCTAACAGCCCAGTGCACGCTGACTGTCCCCACTTATTTTAGAAGCTGAGGAAATCCTTCCTTCATGAGTTGGTAAAGACCAAACACAGAGTTCTGACGGAGTCGGCACCGCTCTGCTCCTCAGGAGGCTGCAAACACGGCTCCAAATCAATCAGAACGTGGTTCCTTAAACAAATGTTGGATCGGTCAAAACTTCGTTCACACCTTGTTTTCACTTCCCACAAGTTTTTAAAAAATAGTTAATAATTAAAATAAGGTCTTGTAGGTGATTAGTAGCATCAGCATATCCAGACTGTTTGGGTCTTTTTTACTCATTTTATCTCTCATACATTTCTGCAGGGCAAAGGTGGAGCAAAGACCTTAATGAACACCATCATGCAGCTGAAGAAGATCTGCAACCACCCGTACATGTTCCAGCACATTGAAGTGAGTGTGGGATTGTTTGCTAGAGTATTTTATGTTGATTTCAAACTGTTGCACATTTACTGGATTGTGATATTTAGGTTTCAGCTCAGAGAAGCAGATCATTGATCACATCTGTGTCCCCCTGGTTTTTACCGCTGTTCCAAGTGAGCTGTTTCACGGTGGCTTTAGAGGGGAGTCTAGGATTCACCGTACCTCAAACACCAGCATTAAACACCTGGTCCTGTTACATTTGCTACAAATTGGTTGTTTCCAAAGTTCCTAAGTGTTGGCTTGTGATGGCAGTTAACGGCAACATCAGCCATATTTGTTCCACGCCGAGCTGATTCATGGTGTTGTTGGGACATTGCCTTTAAAAGTAAAAGTAGTTCCTCAGATGCCAGGAGAGCATTAAGCGTCTCGTCTTTGCTCTCGCAGGGAGTAATAGAACATATGGCTTGCGGTGTTTGCAGAAATTGATCAGGCTGGTAGACTTTGAGGCTGACGCTCATTTGAGCCCATCTGTTTGGATGCTGGGGCGGTTCTCAGATGAAACATCACAAGAGGCTGAAAACCTTAAAGGCTCATTCAAACAGACTCTCTGTAACTGCTTCAGTCTCATGATTGAAGTCCTGATAGAGTCATGTAAATGTGATCAAACAGTAAGGTTTTCATTGATGTTTAGTTCTTGTGTTTGTTAATGTTCTCAGGGCCCCACACAGAAACAGAACTGATAGATCAGCTGGTTAAAACCTGCCTGTTGTTGCAAATCTTGTGACATGTTCACAAGAAGTCATATATTTGCCGTTTATAGGACTTATTTTAATTGTCTGTGTTGCTTTGACTAGTTGATGTTCTCCATTGCAGGAATCCTTTGCTGAGCACTTGGGCTATCCGAACGGCATCATCAGTGGGTAAGTCGTACGATCAAACACCTCGTGTCCTTCACTGTTGCACTGTTACTGTTATGAAAACATAATAATACAGTGGCCAATCGATCTGTTTTGTGCTTTGAAAAACACATTTGATTTAAGGCAGTGCTGTAGATGTTCGTGCATGGGCTGAGTAAATAAGTAAAATAAAGATTTAACAGTGATTTAAGCTCATATTGATGCTCAGACATCGTTAAGCACTTAACTGCTATATTTAGTTCTGCAGAGATTCAGGATTTCCTGCCATGAACGTTTGCTTTTAATTTCATCTTTATTAATGATAAAAAATCCACACATGAAAGTGAATGATTAATATTGTTTACGTCAGTTTACATGAGTGCAGTGATAGAGCTCGTCAGTTTGTGTATAATCATTTAACAGCTAATTCAGGATGACGAGGTTTCACATGCAAGAAGCCAACCTGTCAGATAATTGCTGCATCTCTGCTGTGCTTGGCACTAATTGGCACCAGATAGCAATTATTCACAGCGGCAGTTCACCTCAAACCCCTCGTGTGAGAATGGGTCCACGTTTAGATCACAGATTGCAGCTTTGCTTTGGAACATGCCAGAAACAGCCTGCTGTGTTGCAGGAACAGGACACGTGAACCCGACGTGAAAGACAGCGCCGATTTCATGGAAGGGGTATGCAGCGCGCTGGAGCGAGAGTCAAAGTTTGAAGTGTTAAGCTCGCCGCCTAATGCTGCTTCAGGCACGAGGATCTCCAAACCTTATTGCAGCACGGCGTGCAATAAATGCTCACAAAGGAAATTGCGGCCGTTTCAACTTATGTAGCGCTCGACTCCAGGTACACGACGCCCAGCTGAAAACAAGTCGAGCTGCCTGAGATTCACAGAATTTACAGAAAATGTAAAACTTTTGTGATTTATATCGTTGTCTGGACGATAAATGTCTTATATGGGAATATGAGATGTTGGTCATATCGCACAGCGCTAATTTTGCAGGATTTTCACTACAAAACATTCCAGTAAAACAGGCGTGCTTTTGTCCCATTTTTGTGGAGACAGTGAAGGTTCCACGGCGTGCAAAGAAGAGCGTAAAGTCTGAAAAGGTTAAAGCTCGAGAAGCTCTCATCGTAAATTGAAACCTTATTATTTGCAGCCTTCGTCACGCTCGTTATAAAACATATTACTGACGTTGTTTTAAATAGCATAGGTGTCACCAGTGATTCACCTCAACATACCTGAATGGGGGGTGTCCAGTGGAGTATCACCTTATTTGCTACATGAACTGGGAACGTTCACTTTAGGTGAGGTGTTAAAGTTTTGCTCCGCTTCGGTATCTTGACCTAAAAATAGTTCACGATAAACAGAAAAGTCTTTTAGTTTAAAAAAAAGTATGATTCAAGGCAAAGAGAAAATAAAACATTATAGAAGCTACTTAATAAAAGATGCATCGTGCACATAAAACATGATGAATAATAAAAACCACTGTAGAAACTCATTTATTGAGAAGTCCTTGTTCATACCTGCTGTAAGCAGCAGCAAGCTTTTAAAAATGCGAACAGATCCTCTGTTTTTCAGAGAGAATTAACATCAGCGCCTGTGTGTTTGGGTTTAACTGATGTGTGTCATTGAAGTGCATTTCTCTTCATGGAGCTCCTGTGGTCAGTGACACGCTCATTAACAGAGCAGGATGTTTCAGTGACATACAGCAGGGAAAATAAGGATCGAACATGTCACCAATTTCCTGAGTAAATATATTTCTAAAGCTGCTTTTGAATCCACACATGTGAAGAAATCAAACCATGGACAGAGACAGAGTTTTTAACAACACAGTCTTGGTAATATATTGAAAGAAATCCAGCTGTTTATTCTCATATTACCCATTGGAGCTGTTTAATAAACAAATCACGCTGAAGAAACAGAAAAATTAAAGTAGCTTCAAGTTCCAGGAGACAGAGGACAGATTAAAAAGCTCAGATAATGTGTGGATGTTTCATAATGTTCTTCAAAGCTTTAGTGAACATGTTTTCACAGAGATGATGCAAAAGCCCAGAGCTGCCTCAGCTGTTGTTCAGACTCTGAGTCAGGCTTTCATTGGCCAATTTGAAACCATTCACTGCTGTCACACTAGATGCCACGCAGGCTTTAAAAGTCTATTAATAAAAGTTTATGATCCATTTCTTGTTTTTACTATCTGCACTCAGGCCTGATCTGTATAGAGCATCTGGGAAGTTTGAGCTCCTCGATCGCATCCTACCGAAGCTCCAGGCCACCAACCACAGAGTGCTGCTGTTCTGCCAGATGACCACTCTCATGACAATCATGGAGGACTATTTCGGATACCGCAACTTTCAGTACTTGCGTCTTGATGGTGAGCTCACACACACATCTGTTTGAGGTGTCCTGAGCTGAGCCTGTGAATCAGGACAAAGGCAGAATCAGCATATTTTAAAGTCCTGAAAGAAGCTGAATGGAAACAGAATCAGATCCTGTCTTTGTTTTGCTGATATGCAGTGAGGGGATTAATGTTGTAGTATCTTTACCTGAGACAGTAAAGCACCTTGTGGTGAGTGCTAGAGCTGCTGGATTATTGCACTGCTCAAGAAAATGAAAGGAACCGTGGAAGTCACACATGGGACTCAATGCACGAATACTCGAACTGAAAATCTGTACGGATGTTCTTTGTGTCTAATTTACTGAGAACAAAATTATCGACTTGATTCAAAATCACACCAAATGTCAGAGTTAAAAGCTGAAATCTCAGGCTGATCAAAGTTGCTCCCACATGCCTGGACGCACTCTCGACAACATCTGGACGGACAACCGATGAGACGGCATGTGGTGTCCTGGGGCATTAGTGAGCCACTGGGTAAACTCTGGTGCTGTTTGGTGGGTTCAGATTCACTGATAGATCCCAAAGGTTCTCGAGTCACGTCCTCGTTTCCCACACTGGAGTCTATTCCTTATCAGTCCTCACTGGGTTCTCACTGGTTCTGCTTTGAGTCACCACCATCACTAGCAGCATATCAAAAACATAACACTTAAATGCTGTGGATCAAATGTTTGTGCATGTTTGAGGTTTTCCCCTCTTTGATGTGATCAGTGTTGGGGCCATCGTTAAAAAAAGTAACTGTTGCACATATTGCACGGAACATTTTCTTAAAAGTAATGCAGTACATTACTGAATTTGTTACATTACTTTTGTGTTTCTTCTTAAAATGACATGAAACATCGTCTCATAATTACCATTTAACCATCTAGACCTATAGGTTACTGTCATACACACCAACACAATGAACGATTTTTCTCTTCGTATTTAGGTATGAACACAAACCAAAGATGGAAACCATTATAGAAAGACTTCAAAGCGATCGTCATGGTGATTCTACTTTAGAAACATGAACAGATAGAAACACAGGCTTTAGCCTGACGGCTCATCAGTTTGTTACCTGTTGAAGTTCAGGGTCTGGCTGGGAGCTGGAGTCAGCACTCTCTCAGCTTTAAGATCACTCTGGGGTCTTGGCTAGCTTAGCGTTAGCATGCTATCTGTGCAGGTGCTAGCAAAGAGCTGAAGTTGTGTTAGCAGCATGATGCAGTTGTTTCTGTCCTGGATGCAGTTTCCACTTAAATATCATGCTTCTGTCCTTTTGTGGAATAAGAGAGTAAGGTCTATACAGTGCAGAGTGAGCCACCATTTTCCTTCTCCTGCACACGAACTAGATTGAGCTGATTGTAGCACAGTAAGCGAAATCGATAGGCAAACAGATTAACAACTCCAAGGAATCAAACTTACCGGGAACTGCTTCTCTACAAGAACCGGTTGTTGATGCTCATCCCCTGGCAGGGTACCAGTGCCTGCATATGGAGGTCTAAATAACCCTCCAAAAACTTCCTCCCCAAATCACCACTGACCCACTGCCCTTCATGCTGGATGAAGGTCACGCCACGGCGTCCCCAGACTCTTTGACATCTGTCACAGGCTCAGTTTTGCATCTGTGGAGAGAATGGGGTGCTTTGCCAGACCTGCCAGTTCTCATGATGATCTCAGGTCAAATGAGTTGATCCACACAGTGCTGTCTGTGAGCACATGTCCCACTAAAGGACTCTAGAGCCCCATGCCAACCTCATGAAGTTGGTTTCTGGCGGTTTGGTCCGATATGTGCATGAGTAGCGTGCTGGAGGTCACTTTGTATTGTTAGCTTGCTCTTCCTGTTTGTGTTCACACAAAGGAGCAGATACCAGTCCTGTTGCTGGGTTGATGTCCTGGTGTCTTTTCCACATTCTTCAGAATGTACTGGGAAGCACCAAAAAAACCTTCTTATAACGGCACATATCGATTTGCCACTCTTGGCGCAGTTGGACGGCCTGTGGGACTTAATTGGGCTGCGGTTATCTCACGCTACCAGCAGTGGAAAAAACAGGCAAAAAGCAGCATAGAGAAAAAAATAATTCAAGGAATAAGGAGAGGGCAGCGATCTGTGGCCACCACCTGCTAAACCATCCTCTGTTTGGGGGTCTTGTTGTTACCTGCTGTCACTGCGATTTACAACAAAGCATGAAACTCGATTCTTGATGGTTGATGCAGGATGATGTCCATGAGGTTTGCTGTTACACTGTGATGTGTTTTTGAGTCGTGGATTTTGAGCAACACTGAAATTATTAGAAGAACACTTGACTTAACTTAAAAAATGGCTTTTGAATTAAATGTGAACCAAACTAACGGTCACGGGCAGCATGTTTAGAAAGGCCAACAGTAAATGAAACGCAGCGCATTAGTCACAGTATATTTGTGGGCATTGAGCCCTTTAAATACATTATATGGTGTTTAAAGGACAACTTTCCTGCCTCTGCCATTAGGACTATTTTAATTTGCTGTAACTCAACAACAGCCAGATCCCCGCACGTGCCATCGCAAACAAAAGACGGGTTATTAGCCGCTGGGTCTGGCAGCAGAGACCCGAATCCACTGAGGAGCTGTCATTGATTGATTGATTGATTGATTGATTTTTCCCCCGGGACTCATACTGAAACACAATAGGACGTTTAACTCGATAGCGTATCAGTCTTGATTTTAGCCTTACTGCAGATTTGTTTTTCCCAGCAGTGGAAACGAAAAGCGTTTCATCAAAAACATCACAAACAGAAAGACTGTCACAGTTGGGCCAATTAAAAAAATAGAAGTTCAATACTTTTGTCTTACTTTGTTAGATATAAAAGCACATTACACACTCCTGTGCTAAAGAACACAGTGCAGCCGGTCCTGCTTCACACCAGCTTGCAGTGACTCTGTCTTCGTCTTTTTATGCCTCCATGCTGCTTGGCTGTCCATCTGTCTCGGTGTTTGAGGTCCGTCCTCCTCACTCTGATGAAAGCACCACTCTTGCATACTTTGAGGGAAATTCTTGAAATTTAGAAAGTGTTCATTTGCATTAAAAGGAAAGGTCTGTGTTGCAGTGACTTCATGATGTCCTGCAGAAACACTTGGCTGTTATTTAAAGCAATAACCAGAATGAATCTATGGATAGCCCTTCCACTTCCCATTTATGCCCATAAGCCACCAACGGCCTCAGTGAGCTGGAACTAAACAAGCTGTTATAAGGTCAAACCACATATATAAGATACGTTTGGTCAGACATGGATGTGAAAGGTGGTAAATCACTGATGTGATTTTTGTCTTGGCGTTTTGTGGTGAAGAGTTCTCATCAAATCATTAACAGTTTCAGTCTGCAGTTTGAAGCAGTACATCATTTTGATGCTCAGCATTTCCACTGTCTGCACAGTACAGCAAACTAAATGAAGATGTAAGCCCCTTACTCTGGACCCGTCTCTGGACTTGCCCTTTAGAGACGCCTCTGAAACAGTTTGATTGGTCTGAGATGAGGAGCAGTTTACACACGCTGGAGCAAACCAACAGGAAGAACTTCATGCAGACTTCAAACAAAGTGATGATGTTTCTTATGATGCAAACGGTTAAAAGACCTACACCATGTAGGTCTTTTAACCTTTTGTTTCTAGCCTACATCAGCAGAAACAGAACATATTAAAGGATCCCTGTTAGGAGTTAATTCCGTACCACAGATGACAGCGACATAGTTCAGTTCAGGTGATCGGACCCTTCATTATACTAAACCATAACAGGCCTGTTAATGCAGTTATGTTATTTGCCTGTGGTGTGTCACACTCTTTGAAGTTATGTGCATCTCTTTCATACACTCTCCGTTTCTCTTGAATGTCTGTTCAGCCTCATTTTGCTTTTAGAAAATGGATTATTATTCATTGTCTCACTTCCTTTTGATGTTTCTGCATTGCTGTGTGTATTTGGTTACTTTGTTTTAGGGCTGCTCAATTAATCGAATTTTAATCTCGATTACGATCTGGGCTTTCAACGATCATTAAAAATGACTGAGCCGATGATTAGCACCTCCCTTGTGCTTTACTCTCGCGCTGCTCCGTGCGGCAAATCGAGCGCACCGCTCTGCGTTTCGAACACGCGTCACAACAATAAGAGGACCCGAGGGAAGCTCGGAAAGCTAAGCAGAAGTTATTTGGAGAGGAGAGTGACTGCTGTTGGTTGAAAAGAGGTAAAAAAACTTCAGTGGTGTGGAAACATTATGGTTCACGGAGTCAGACGTGGATCAAGTAGACACAGTGTGTAAACTTTGCTACGGTGTCGTAGCTGCACCACAGAGCAACACTGCAAAGTTCACTAAACACAGATGTTTACATTTTTCATTTATTTCTTATATTGCAAACATTTGCACTGTTATCAGTATTTGCACACTATTTTATATTATTTTTTGACAATCTTGAAAGTCATTATTCAATACATTGTTATTGTTAAATAAATATCGTCAAATAATCGAGATCTCAATTTCAGTGAAAATAATCGTGATTATCATTTTTGCCATAATCGAGCAGCCCTACTTTGTTTTATGTCTTTAATGCATCTAAGGATTCATTTGATAATTAATTGTATGAGATAGTAAAATAAAAATTCAAAGAATAAAAACAGATTTCGTGTTTCAGGAACCACCAAGTCCGAGGACCGAGCAGCACTGCTGAAGAAATTCAATGAGGAAGGCTCTCAGTACTTCATCTTCCTCCTGAGTACCAGAGCTGGCGGCCTCGGCCTCAACCTGCAGGCTGCTGACACTGTGGTCATCTTCGACAGTGACTGGAACCCTCACCAGGTCCATGACTACAGAGTTTGAAGTGCTCAGTATGATGTTGATCATATTTCAGGTTGTATGTCTGTGAAGGTTCTCAGTCATCCAGGTCATCGTAGTCAAAGGAGCTTGCAAAGAAAAGCGTCTGGACTTCTTTAAGTTGCTTGAAGACGTTTCACCTCTCATCCGAGAAGCTTCTTCAGTTCTAAGGTCAAATGGTGGAGAGTCCCAGATATAAACCTAGTGGGAATAACCCCCCACAGAGGGACAAAAGGACCCCTGATGATCCTCTAATCGCCTGAGCCAAGGTGTGAAACTGGGTGTGGGTCCCAATCAGCCAGAGTTTCGGGTGTGATGAGAGGTGAAACGTCTTCAAGCAACTTAAAGAAGTCCAGACACTTTTCTTTGCAAGCTCCTTTGACCATATTTCAGGTTGTTTTGTTAAGTGTGCGTTTACCTGGATTTTATATTTCTGTGTTGTGTTGTAAAAAGATGGCTGTGCCTGTTTTCTATACAAATCCCACAGAGATCAGGTTCTTTCTCCGCTGTACCCACTGCTGCCCTCTAACCAGCCAATCAAAAGCAGGAACGTCAGTGAAAGCGTCCCTGGCCGTCAGCCAATCATTTACAATCTAACAACGAACAAAATGATTCTGTACCCTAGCAACAATAACAGCAACAATCTGGAAATGAGCTCACGGGCACTCGGTGGAAGAAAGCCCGTAGAAACAAGCTCTATTATAAGAACCATACATACAGTCCTGTGCAGAAGTTTGAGGCAGGTGAGAAAAATGCTGTAAACAAAGAACGCTGCTTTTTTTTAAAGGAAGTGTTAATCATTTATTTTCATCAATGAACAAAATGCAGTGAAATCTAAATCACATCAGTCTTTGGCGGGACCGCCCTTTGCCTTCTTCTACGTACACGTGCACACAGGTTTTGAAGGAACTCAGCTGGTCGGTTGTTCCACCCACAGATGGTCCTCACATCCTGTCTCTTTATGTAACCCCAGATGCTCTGTGGGGGCCGTACCATCGCTCCCAGTACTTCTTGATCTTCTTTATGCTGAAGATAGTTCTTAATGACTTTGGCTGTATACTTGGGCTCGTTGTCCTGCTGCAGAACACATTTGGGGCCAATAAACAATCATTTATATTTCTGAAAGCGTTCTTTGTTTACAGCGTTTTTCACACCTGCCTAAAACCTTTGCACAGTGCTGTATGTTGAAGCAAACACATGAAAAAGACGCCATAATACAGTAACTGGAACAAAGAGTTCATCTTCATTTCCAAGGTGTGTTTGGTTCTTCCAGTGAGGACGTAGCTCTTTTTTTCCAGCTTTAGCTTGTCCAGCGCCAGCCGGGAGTTTATTAAACCTCAAATTTACAAAAAGTCAAATAATTAAGTGACTAAAATATTAAATAAATTATTTCCCTTTGCTTTCTGGCTCCAAAGGTTTCCAGTGATATGCAAATCAGATGAACTGTGCCTGGCTTCATATCTTATTGATACCCCACTACATTGATTTGTGACAGGGTTGACAACTAATCCATTTTGACTTTGGCGAGAATCATTGATTAATTTTTAAAATGGCATCGGGTTGTGAAGCAGCCCGCAGCTTGACTCCAGATGAATTTCACAGAGTGGACCGTGGGAGGCGATGGCTTTGGTATCGCGTCAGGTGCTACTGTTGAGTTTTTCCGGTGTTTTCAGGAGAGTTGGTACAGTTGGAACAGAGACGGTGCTGTTAGCCTGGCTGTCGGGCTGACAGTCATTCGTGTTGTCTCAGTGGTTCAGTAGAGTTTTTTCCAGCTTTAATGTAAAACAGCCTCCTTTATGTTGATGCAGGACCTTCAGGCTCAGGACCGGGCTCACCGCATCGGCCAGCAGAACGAGGTGCGCGTGCTTCGTCTCTGCACTGTCAACAGCGTCGAAGAGAAAATCTTGGCTGCTGCCAAATACAAACTGAACGTTGATCAGAAGGTCATCCAGGCCGGCATGTTTGACCAGAAGTCGTCGGGCCACGAGCGCCGCGTCTTTCTCCAGGCCATCTTGGAGCACGAGGAGCAGAACGAGGTAGGATCGTATTTCCATATGTTGTTGTTTGCCTCCAAGACAGCATCGTTTGGGGAAGAAGATGAGGTGTTATATTTTTTACATGACTCTTCCCTGAACATTTGGTCTTCAGTTAAATTATGCTTTGGTTTAATAGAACTACTGCAGGCTCGGATGATTCCTTTGATACGAGTTATTCATCCTTTTAATATTCCAGCACAGTTGCACAGTGCAACCGTGGCAAAAAGTTAGTCTAGAGCCCTGTTCCAGGGTTTAGTAATCGCTTTAGTTTCATTTTCTGTGGCGGCTGATTAAAATTTGTAAACCATACTTGATTTGAGCTGAACGTGAGATGATTGTGTTTCACTTGTGAAGAACACTGTCTGCTAACACCTGCCTCCTTTGCTATTTTAGGAGGAAGATGAGGTGCCTGATGATGAAACTCTGAACCAGATGATAGCCCGCAATGAGGATGAATTTGAGCTCTTCATGGTAAGATAATGACACATCATTGCGAGATTGAAAGTAAAATTGCCATTTCAATGTAAAATTGTTGAAATGACAGGTGTTACAATATTAATTCACCCAAAATAGAGAAGCTGGTTCTTTCACATCTGTAAGACAAATTGATTATAGGTTCATGTCAAGGCTGTTTGTGTGGTTAAATGTCACCTGTACTGAGGCCCGTCCCCTGCCAGATGCTGCCTTTTGCACGATAAATTAATTTAAGACCAGTTGATGCGGGGAGTGTGAATCTGGAGTGATTCAGAGGACACCCCATAGCAGTTTCACTCTTTGCTACTCATCATGGTCCTCTGTGTTGGCTCAGCGTATCACTAAGATCACATTTCTAATGTTTCTTCTTTTTTTTTAGATTCTCACCACATAAGCTCGGCCTCCTGCGATTTTCATTGGTCTCTTAACTCTTCCTAGAAGCGAGTCGAGCCACTGAGCAGCCATCTGTTTGTAAAACTTGTTATTACAGCGGGCACCAAGACAAAGACCTTCAGATAGATTCCACAGTTTAATCTGCACAAGAAAGCTGCTCTGTTTTGGTGACTGTAATCTAAGTGAAATGTAAAAATACCTTCTTCTCCTGACTTCTGCAAACTCTCATAACACAACATTACTTCCTGGCAGCTCTAAAAACTCCCTAAAAGCCTCCAGCTGATCCAAAATGCTGCAGTGAAGCTATGAATAAGGACTAAGGCTGTTTTTTCCATATTAGCCTCTCATTCAGTCGAGGGCTGGGCGACATGAAGACAATCTAATATCGCGATATTTGTTATCTGTATCGCGATACACGATATGTTTAAGTAGAAACTCAACTCGTATTCTGTCGCTCGGGTTACTGAAGTTGCCACCACTGGTGCAGTAAGCCTAAAGCATTCAGAGTTGTGTGTTTCACTCTAACCTGATGTGTGTTTCCTGTTCTTGCCGTCTAAGCGCATGGACATGGACCGGCGCAGGGAGGATGCTAGGAACCCAAAGCGTAAGCCTCGCCTAATGGAGGAGGACGAGCTGCCTTCTTGGATCATCAAAGACGACGCCGAAGTGGAGCGGCTCACCTACGAAGAGGAGGAGGAGAAGATGTTTGGTCGAGGGTCTCGCTGCCGTCGGGACGTGGACTACAGCGACACGCTGACTGAAAAACAGTGGCTGCGGGTAAAAACGTGTTTCGTTATCATGTCAGCCTCAGTCTCCACGCTGCAGCCAAGTTAGAGGGTTTTGTGTTTTTTTCCTGCTGCTTCACCTGGAACCTCAGCAGTTAATTATACGATCATAGGTGATAAATGTGATTCACCCCGCGCCGCAGGTCACGTTTTCTGAAAATGTTGTGAATGCGATAACTCGAGAACAAAATGATGTAGGAGTTTGAAGTCTCAGTAACCTCGGCCTCAAGGTTGTGACTTAGAATTTCAAATTAATACCATAGATGTGTCGACAAGAAGGCTGAGGAGTCGCACTGGCCACTGCCAGCATTTTTAGAAATACTGTAAAGCAGACAGGTAAGTTAAAAGTGCCTCACTAATGACAGTACTCTTTAATAATATATATATATATATATATATATATATATATATATATATATATATATATATATATATATATATATATATATATAATATATATATATGTATATGTATATGTGTATATATATATATATATATAAATATATATATATATATATATATATATATATATATATATATATATATATATATATATATATATATGTATATGTGTATATATATATATATATATATATATATATATATATATATATTAGGGGTGCAACGATACACAAAATTCACGGTTCGGTTCGATACTTTGGTGTCACGGTTCGATATTTTTTCGATACAAAAAAATGTTCATGCCTTTTTAATTTGTCATTTATTAAAATTATAAATATATATTTTAACTCAAAAGTACAGTTTTTAAATTTAACCCTAACCCTTGTGCGTGTTTTTTATTTTGACAGCGAATGCGCACCTGCGGACCACTTATGTGCAGCCCTGGTTATTTAGCTCATCATATTACAGCCACAGAAATTCTTTTGTCCATGAAACCATAAAGCTGCACTTTCTTTTTGCCTTATAGTCTGATTTGTCATAACTTCTCCGTTTTGTGGTAAGCTTTTCTTTGGCTGTCACTTCTTCACCCTGACCTGTCTTATTTGGCTCAGCAGAACTGAAATGCTTTTACACACTCACTCACATAAGCTCAGCGATTCTCTGCGCGATCAACCTCTCACATGTTTAAGCTGCGGGAGATTTCACTTGTCATGTTTGCATAGTAAGCTAACGATTAATAAGACGATGTCAGAGGAATTGGTGCACAAATTATCATCACTCACAGATCAGTGCTGTCGCTCTCTATACACAGTTCGCACGATTGCAAAGTGAAAGCAAAAAAACAAGCGCAAATTCAAACGCGATTTCAATATGTCACATATTGACAGTGGCTCACCGATGCCAATGACATAATTACCCAGCTACATTTCTGAAAGAATGCAAAAGCATTGACATATATTTTTCGTACAATAGCCCGACGGGCAGGGAAGAGATAGATTTTGGTAGCCCGACTGGAAAGATCGCTAGCTCCGGGACGTCGGGCTAGCGATATTGCGAGCCCTGTATCTGATTGAGGAATCACTCATCTTTGGAAAAGAGAGTTTATTACAGAGAAATGTCTCTTTCCAAAATAAAAGCTATACTATCCGCTTCTTCTGGGCTATATTCTCAGCAGCATAAGGAGAATCATGTGCTAACAGCTGTCTAAATGACTCGGCTAAAGTTAGTAGCATGCATGGGGCTAGACGGCCAACACGTTAACGAGCTAACTGCGCTAGCACACTAGTTCACACCAATGTAATTGAGCATTGCATGGCACATCCAACATACTGTTTTACTTTAGTCCATGACTCGCTTACCTTCAGGGTCATACGTCACATGAAAACCAAAATAATTCCAAACGCCAGATCTGAATGAGGTTCAATTTGCTTGTTGCAAGCAGAGCTTAACTTCTGTCTCGCTAGCTTGCCCTGCGCTCTTCCTTCTGACTATGCTGTCTGTGTTGAGCGCTCAGTGGATCTGCGCTGGACAGTGCAGCCTAGGCGGAGTAGTCGAACACAGATTCACTGAGCGCTCAACACAGACAGCATCGTCAGAAGGAAAATTGATAAAATAAATTACAAATGTTGTATTGTTCGATACATATGCGTACCGAACCGAAAGCACTGTATCGAACGGTTCAATATCGATACGAATATCGTTGCACCCCTAATATATATATATATATGCAAGTAACAGTTTAACCTAAGTCTCATTATGGCTGCATGCTGTAGTTTTGCTTGATTTGATGCTAAAGGCACCGATTCACACTCAGCAAATAAAGTGTGACATGTTCCCTGGAGAGACAAACTCAGATCCGTTTTATTGACTTTAGCTCAGTTCTGTGGGAGAACGAAAATAGAAAGAAGAAAGTTTCAGGCCAAGGTGAGAATATATTGAAACACTGTCAACTGAGTTTCAGACGAACGTTAATTAAAAGAAAACGACTTAAACCTTTAAGCAATATAACAAAGCTAGAGGTGTGATGATCATAGAAATCGTTTGTCAGGGAGCAAAGCATCCCCCAACTCAAATGGTTTGAGTCATATAAAATATCAACAAGTACTGAGTGGATTTCAAAATATGAACGTTGTGTACATTAACAGGCCTGTTTCCAAAGGCAGTCTTTGGCTAAACCTTTTATTCAGTTCAGTTGTATTTTATATAAATTCAGTTGAATTGATTGCAGTGAATCAAAAGAACAATCGCCTCTCTGCACTTTATGTTGTGAGGTTAAGAACCTAGAGTAACAAATCACACGGCCCTCTATGAGCACTTGGCAACAGTGGGAAGGAAGAACTTCCTTTCAACAGGAAGAAGCTTCCAAGTGAACCAGGCTGAAGGATGAGGGGAGGGAGGCAGGACAAAAGACACACTGGGTATGTAAATATTTTACAGATGAAGCTGTATGATTAAAGGGTCCAACAGCTGATGGGTATTGAATAGCGGGGTGCGACACAAAGGATGCAGTTTGGCATGGTTTTGCTTAAATAAGCAGGGTCTTCCTGAAAAAGGTTTCTGCAGTCTGGCAGCATATGTTGCTCCAAAATGATTACATAGCTCAGGCCTTCAAAAACCTCTCGCCGTGGTTTTCTGTACCTCTGTGCTTTAATACATCAAGAGCTTTTCTCCTAGATTGCTCCGAGGAAACTTAACAAATCAAACATTTTGACACTTTTCATCGACCTACAACAAGTTGTGTGGCTTTCCTTCCTGTTGTCTCGGAAAACGGACATTTTTCAGGTCACAACAGATCATCATTAAACAGTCATTAATGATACTGGGTTTCAGAGCACAGTGCATCCTGCCCAATGTGAAAACACTGTTGGTCCTACAGTGTAACAGCATGCACCACTGATAATCTCTGAATCTTTGCAACGAGAATTGTTTTTGATTGTTGAGATCCTTGCTGTAGGTTTGACCTCAGCTCCGCTGTGGCTCTTTTCACGTTTTAGGCGATTGAAGATGGAAACCTGGAGGAGATGGAGGAGGAGATCCGGCTGAAAAAGCGCAAACGCAAAAGACGTCAGGACAAGGACTCCGGCAGAGAGGACGGAGGCGCGAAGGCCAAGAAGAGACGTGGACGACCGCCAGCAGAGAAGCTGTCCCCCAACCCGCCCAAACTCACCAAGCAAATGAACGCCATCATTGATACAGTGATCAACTACAGAGACGGGTGAGATCATCCAGAGACTTGCTGCATGTTTGAGATAACGTATCATACAGTTAATATACCAGCAATTCATCTTTCCATTGTACAACCATTCAGGAAAAATAGCATCAAACAGGTGATTCACATCAAACAGGCCTTTTGGGATGAATGAAACGAGTCTAATAATTGGCTGGATGATGTATATAATAGCTGATCTGATTAGACACTCTAGTAACTCCGTGTTCAGTGTTATTTCCATAGCATATAACTTATGGAAACACGTTATAAAGTTGAGTAGAACATTAGCTAAAAGCCCTGTGGTTATAGAGGAAGGTCCAAATAGGTTCTTACCAAATGAGAGGACTTTAAATAAAGCACTGCCTTATTTTTCATTTCACACCAGCAGCATTAAAGCTGTTAAAACTTTAATTACAGTTGTACTCTCTCCATTCAGAGCGGGCCTTCTGAAACACTAGACAACCTTCTTATGCATATATTTATTTCTTCAGAGCTGTGCAGCATAATTCATTTAGCTCCGGAGCTGCAAAGAAACACAAGAATGCGTGCCAGATTACATTTGGCTGTCTGAAAGGTACAAATGCTTATAGGAGTGGAGCAGTGGGCTTATCCTGTGGAGACTCCGAGGAAGGAATAAAATTACTTACATAGCAAATATAGGAGGAGGACCCTCCAGTCTTGGGGTGACTGGGACTAACACCTGATTTGTAGCAGAGGAAAGTGTTCCTTTAAGTTCTTTTATCAACACATATTAAGGTTTTGTTTTTGTTGTTGTCTTTTGTTTGCAAGCGAGCGAGCTGCTGCTGTCAAACTTAAATCGATAGATTGGCCAATAGATCATCCCGTGGTCATCGATATCCAAACCAAGTCCCTCATAAAGGCAGCAGGGACGGTGGGGAAACCAACCGGAGGAAGAGCTGATTCAGCATGTGTTAAAAATCTAGCTAACGAGGAGCTCGGTGCTTGAGGAGCGTCACCCTCAGTACATGAACTGACCTGAGAAGGTTAACTTGTCGTGGTTACAGTAAAATTTACGTTTGCATGCAAAAAGGTGGCCCCGTTTGTGAGAGTGTAGCAAATAGTGGCGTGACTATCCACTGGAAAGTACAGCCTTCTCGCTGGTCGGCACGGTGAAAATGAGCAGACGTGAGGTAATGTCTGAGAAACGGGAACCTCGCATTGGTTCTTCCCAACAAGCCAAAGAAAATAAGTGTGCGTCTGATTTGTTGTGTCTGGATACTTTCTCTTTTGCCCACATGCAGAGTCACGAGCATGCATCTCCCTTTGACATCCACCCATGCATGACAGAACATATGCATTTGTGTTCACGTTGCTCTGAAGTGCACTGGCTCACTGCTCGGCTGAAGCTTTTCCAGGAAACTGCTACCTGCCGTTCCAGAAGTCGAATTCTTTCCTCTCCCTGTTGATGGTTGTTCTTCCCAGAGCATCTCAATCACGACTCTGGCGCTGCTCTCTCCACACTTGACCGGGGCAGAATTTGAAATTTCCAGTGCAGGACTTTGGATCCCTGGGTTACAGTGATGTTTCCTAATAAAACAAAGTGTGACTCCGCATTGCTTAAAGCAAATGCGGGCGGAGTTCAAGCTGTTGCTGGAATGTAATAAATGCTTATCTCCTCAGTGGAGGCAACAGCAGCATCCAGGAAACAGGTTACGGCTTGTTTGGCAACACCTGTGGTTTCCAAGTATGATGTGTCACGCACAGAACAATTGGTTTCTAAATCAATAGTTTTTCCATCAAGAAGCTCCACCGTCACATTTCCACTCCAACCCCAGCTCTTTGATGGGAGTCAGCAGTTGAGTGTGTTTCCTAAAGTCTTTGTTGCTGGGCTTGATAGGCGTCATACATCAAAGGCAGCTGAGCGAGATCAGTGGAAACGCTGTCCGATGATTGATGCTGTGGAACATCATCTCTTAGTTGCTTGTATTTCTTCCCCTTGAACTCCTAAATTAATGACTGCAGATTTGAGATTTCAGTATTTTTCTTTCTGATTAAGAGCTGGCCTGGTATAAAATGATTGATGAAGCCACAAGGAGATCCTTAAAAATAATCCCACATGTTGAAATGTTAGTGTTTCTGCCAAGTCTCTGTACACAAAAAGAAGGGAAGTCAGTGCTGGCAGAATCTAACAGATGATATCGGACATTTGAGAGAAAAATGGCGTGTGTGCTTTCTTACAAATGCAGATGAGTTGATCTTAGTGACAGGAGCAAGCTGGGTTCTCCTCATCCTCCTTATCTCTCTTTTCTATTTTCACAAACTCTGGAGAAACTGCAGGTAAAGACGCCGCCGTCGGTCTTCGTGCACACCGTTACCGCAGGCTCACTGCTGCAGCTGTGTGTTGGATATCGCTTCAGAAGACTCAACAGATCTAGTTCATAATTATTGCCTTAAATATCATCTAGCAGGAAAATAAGTGGGTATTTCAGGGTGTAAAATACTACCGAATACTTTGAGTGAAGTTTGATTACTGCTGGCATTTTACTTTCTGTGTTCAGAGAGGGCCTCTGTACTCGGGGTATCTGTGAAAACAGCTCGCACGTCAGATGGTTTCAGGAGCTAACCTGTCACAGCTCTGCGCTTGCTTCGTTTTTCCTCCTGATCTCCAACTTCACTTCTTTCTGACTCTTGGCACTCTGAGATCCTTCCAACTGTTCTTTGCTTTGCTAACTTTAAACTCACCCAAACACTTGTTATTTCTGGCCATTTGATAAAGTAATATTTTAGCATCTGAAGCCCGACTTCTAATCTAACTGCTTTAAAATGAATTTTGTTCCAGCTCTGGTGGTTTTGCTTTGGGGGAAAGCCAAAACCTCTCTGATGGGAAGTAATGTTTCTGTGTTCAGGAGAATAAAAGTCTTTGGTAATTCTTTTTGCAGTAGTCACTTTATCAATCATGTGTAGTAGAATATGAACCTCTCTGACAGGAGTGACGCTCCCACAGAGACCGATGTCTGCAGACACTGATGCTGATGATTGTGATCAGCGTAAATCACAGTAATTAACTTCTCCCTTCGTTAAAGTCATTATTAGTTCTCCTTTTTCTAAGTTTGCTGTTCAGTCTGACAAAATGTTATATCTCACTTCTCCATGTGCTGGGCCCTCAGCTAAAAGTAAAAAGACCCCACAGTGCAAGAGAGACATCGATACAATTAGATGATTTAATGTGAGCAGCACTTGGCGATAGTGGGAAGCAAAAACCTCCAGGTGGCTCAGGTATGGACAGCCATCTGCCGTGACCAGTTGTAGGGTCAAGAAGGAGACAATAGATCAGGGGTGGGCAACTCCAGGCCTCGAGGGCCGGTGTCTGCAGGTTTTAGATGTGTCCCTGATCCAACACAGCTGATTTAAATGTCTTTAAGCTCTCCAGAGGCCTGGTAACGAACTAATCGTGTGATTCAGGTGTGTTGACCCAGGGTGAGATGTAAAACCTGCAGGACACCGGCCCTCGAGGCCTCCCCACCCGGCCATAGAGAGATAAAAACAAAACACACTATGTGAGAGAAATGACAAATGCTGAGGGGAAAATAAACATGCATGTTTAAAAGAGGAGAGGCGTGAAGAAATGTCCCCCGGCAGTCTGAACCTGTGTCAGTGTAACTGAGGGTCACCTGATCCAGGTTTAACTTTGTGCTTTATCAACGTTTAAAGTGTCCAAGCTGGGAGCTGCTGCAGAGGAGAGGGGCCTGAAAGCAGAAAGCAATAACTCCCACAGTGATGTGGATCTTAAAATATTAATGGTGTCCTTAAATGAGACCTAAAGTAACATTTACACCCAGTTGGTCTCGTTTTATTAGAAACACTACAGCAGTCTGACCGCAGCATCCGTCCCACGAGGCTTCCTGCGCTCGCTCTTTGTTGCAGCGCTGTGATGACTGTTGGTCTGTGATAGAAAGCACCGGCAGTGTTAGTGTGCAGTAGAGTTTGACGGCATACAAACTGCTGTTTTTGTTTTTCCAGCTCTGGAAGGCAACTCAGTGAAGTGTTTGTCCAGCTTCCATCCAGGAAGGAACTCCCAGAATATTACGAACTGATCCGAAAACCCGTGGACTTCAAAAAAATCAAGGTTTGTGATCTAAGATGATCCATTCATTTGTGCAAAGGAGGGACGGGTTAGCGGGAAAGAAAGGGCTGAAAATTATAACTCCAGGTCCTTTAATAGAAGAGAATACTCAGTAAGATGAGAAACTCCTTAAATGTATTTAAAAGATCAAAGAAGTTTCTGTTTGTGGTAATCTATTAGTTTTAATTTAGTTCCAACAGTTTTTGGTATTTAACAATCAGCTCTTTTCTCTGTTGCTCGAATAGTCCGGTAAATTCACCGTCCGTGGAGCTTCGTGTCATGATGGATTTGAAAGGAAGGGCAGACGGTGAAGCTTGATGTCGATGTAGTTTAAGGTTGTGCGACCTGTGTGGATGTAGGCGTCGCTCAGTGCCGCTGTTCTGTTTTTGTCTTTCAACAGGAACGTGTGAGAAACCATAAATACAGGAACGTGGGGGACCTGGAGAAGGACGTGATGCTGCTCTGTCAAAACGCACAGACCTTCAACTTGGAGGGATCCCAGGTCAGAAACCCTGCTGTGGAACTCTCTTCATTTTCCTGCTCATCTCCGGGGCTTTGTTGGTACTCCGGGACTTCTCTAGAATAGCTTTATATATTTATATATGGTTAGAATGATTGTGTGTAGGCGGGGCCAGCTGTATGGTCGGTGACGGGCTTTCCCCTGAGAATCTTGGCTAGACGGAGCTCGGCGTTGCTTTGATCGGCTCCTGTTCTGTCGGACTCGAGCTCGTTTGCAAACACATGGTGTTATAGTTATTAGCACTGAGCTAGCCTAAAATGAACTGTACACCCCCCCGCAGATATACGAGGACTCCATCGTTCTTCAGTCTGTTTTCAAGAGCGCCAGACAGAAGATCGCCAAGGACGATGACAGCGATGACGACAGTGAGGAGGAGGAGGAGGACGACGACGATGACTCAGAGGCCGAGGGTGAGACGCACTTTGTGGCTACGCGTACCAACACACACACACCAGAGACCTTTGGTTGTCTCATTGAAATTCTTCTCAGTGCAAACCCGGCGAACGCTGCTCGGGTTTTATATTCATCGCAGCGGGAGCCCCGTGCACTCCTGCTGACAGACGAAAGTGATGTTTTAGACATAGGAGCGAGTCATTATTAAGGGAGGACATTTATTGTGAAATGTTAAAAAGCATTTAAAACCACGAACTACAGCTGATGTGCAGTAATGACACCTGAGAGATTGAGTATCAACACAAATCCCTGACAGCCCTGCATTAGAAACGGCCTCCAGCATAAAAATCTACCATGTCAGCTAAACGTTCAACAAATAGTTTCGTTTCTAATATGTTTGGTTAAACAGGATGTCGTAGCTTTTATTCTCAAACATGCTGAAGGGAAGCGGTGCAAGACTGTTCACGTTTCTCCCGTGTTTCAGCCAAGTCAGTGCGGGTAAAGATCAAGCTGAGCAGGGAGGCACGCGGCCACGACAAAGGCAAGAAGAGGCAGAGCCGAGGGAAGGCCAAGCCGGTGGTCAGCGACGACGACAGCGACGAGGACCAGGATGATAATGTAGGTTGTAAAATAATTGTACTTATGTTGCCGACACAGGTGGTTCAGGTCCATCAGCAGCTGTTGGCTGGCATTAAATCTTCTGTAGAATAAAAGGATAAAAACTTGTAGTGTACTTATGTGAAACCAAATGCTTATGTAGATAATGACGTTCAGTTCGCTATATTTCCCGGTATTATCCGCCTTCTGCTGTTCAGCCTCCGCTTCACTCAGTAATGTGAAGTTAAAGCTGTGCAGGCACCACGTCTGTGCCCACTATCAAATACACCTTGTATCCTCCCCTCTCTCCTTTCTTTCTGCTCCTTTGTCTGTTCTATGCGGGAATAAAACCACGATGAGGCCACATAAACGCTGTTCTGTGGTTACAAACTATAGAAGTTTCTCCTGAAGTTAGCTCGGTGTTAGCTCGGTACAGCAGCAGGAATAAGACGTAGCACATACAGGCAGCTTCAGCCACTCACACAGGGAAAAGCTTCAAAGTTTCATTGATCTCGTGGGATGAGATTTTGAAGATTTTAACTTCTTTGTAAATCGTCTGATGCAATCACACTCAAAGTCTTTGAAGACCATCTTCCAAATTCACTGTTTACTCTTATAGAGTGAGCTTCCCCTGGCTTTGGTCTCATATACCGACAGTCACAAAGCTCCGTGAAGCACCCTTTAATTCCTCGTCAGCTATCACGTCTTTTATCTGTGTTGATGTGGCGTTTGCCGCTCATTTAAAAGCCAAATCGCACATCTAAAGACCCAAAGGACCCTCAGAAGGATGTAAATGAGTCCTAAATATTTCTTAAACATGGTGTACGGAGCATGTTTGTGAAGCAGAGTGTAACAGGTGCATGTAGAAACCACACGTTTATATTCTCCATTTATTGTGCGATACTGTGAGAACGAGGTGATGTAGGACTTTCAGTTGATACCGTAGGTGAACGTACTAAAAATCTTGAATGAGTTTGAATCCCAGTGACCTTGACTTCAAGGTCAGAGGTCAACTTTTATACCATGGGTGCATCTACTGGGAGGCCGAGGGGTGGCCCTGGCACCTCACTGCTGCCAGCTAAACCTGATTGACTTACCCTGGTCAGAAGTTTTTTTTTTATTTTCATCTATCTTTTTCCATAAATAATGAAATAATGATGGATTGCATTTATATAGCGCTTTTCAGGGCCCTCAAAGCGCTGTACAATGCCACTATTCATTCACTCTCACATTCACACACTGGGGGAGGCAGCTACAGTTGTAGCCACAGCTGCCCTGGGGCAGACTGACAGAGGCGAGGCTGCCATATCGCGCCATCGGCCCCTCTGGCCATCACCAGTAGGCAAGTAGGGTAAAGTGTCTTGCCCAAGGACACAACGACCGAGACTGTCCGAGCCGGGGCTCGAACCGGCAATCATTTTCTGTTACGCCCCCCTGAGGAAGAAGAAAACATTTCACGCCCCGCCCACTCTCCCCTGTCACTATAAATAGTATCATTTGTCTATAAAATTGTTATTATAAGTACATTTCTGCATAACATTGTATCCTTATTAACATTAAAGAAAGCATAAAAGAAAGAAATATAGATCAACTTAAAACAAAGACTAACAATGTTGTTTAGTCTGTAACAGAAAGGATTTAAGTACATGTACTAGTACTGCGACTCTCTAAACTACTACAGACAAAGTGCATCGATTTGCCTGAAATATAAAAACATCCTTCTTCAAACTATAAACATTTTTTGAACCATTTGATTCTGAAAAATAAAATTAAACAAAATCCATAAATACATTTAAATATATCTGCAACATTAACTGCTCAAGTAAAGTACAGATCCTAAGAACGCTGCCACCTACTGTAGCGGATGTGCAATTACACTGTATGCCGGTCCGTGTTCCCCGGCGGGGACACTATTTGAGAAGGACCGTCTTAGTGTATTAGTGTATATTGCATATTGCATAGCTTTTTTTTGTTATACGTAAAATTGTATTGTATTTATTTAAATTTTTACTTTTTAATTATTTTATTTGCATTTTTCTAATCACTAGGGTTTGAGAGTAACGCAATTTCTATTCTGTGTATGTCCTGTACATGTGGCAGAATTGACAAATAAAGTTGACTTGACTTGACTTGACTTGACTTCAGCGTAAGTGAGCAGCTTACCTTTGTCCAGGTGTTGCATCAGTGTTTGTATTTATGATGCTGAGTGTTTAAGTGTCTTATGTTGGCTGAGCTCGGAGCCTTCACGTTACTCCGTGAATATGAATGCAGCGATTTCATCAGCTGTGTGCCGGCCGTGGTGGGAGCACGCTCTGCCCTGACGGAGTCTGTTCAAAGGACCGCCTTGTCTGACTCGCCTCACTCCTTCACTGCTCTCCTCGTTAGCCTCAGAACAGGAAAAGATGTGAAGACCGCCCGTCCCACCTCTTTTTCCTCCGGAGAGCTTTCTTATTTCAGCGTTGTTGTGTTGCGACAGGCCGCTCTGCCTCTCGTTGCTGCTTCGCTGCATCCTCTTCCTCGTTCTTAACACTCTTCTTCTCTTTGTCTCTGCAGGATCAATCAGACAAGAGCAAAAGTGATGACGAGTGACGAAGGAGAAGCAAGGGCGCGAGGATATTGTTTACAGCACTTAGAAACAAAGGACAATATCTTCCATTGCTGTTGTTCAGGTTCACGTTCCTTAAACTTTGCTCCGTGTGTCTTCTGTGTGTGTCTGTAGGGTGTATTCTCATCTCCCACCAGCTTAGAAATGTATTACTTACAATCGATAACATACAGCAATACCAATCAGCTTATATTTCTCTTTTTAAGACAATTTTGTAGTATATTTTTTAACTACGTGCTTTAACAAAACACAAAATGTACAAAAAAGAAAAACACACATTGGTCATCCTATTTGCGCTTTTGCTTTGTTTGTAATCGCTTGCTTGCACTTTAAAAAAAACCTTCAGTATCCTGATTTTTAAAAAGTCAAGTAAAACAAAAATATGTATAATCAGTGAAATCAAAGCTAATTTGGAGAAATGGCAGTCAGTTTTTTAAGTTTTGGATTTATTGTTTTTAACGTGTGCCGTGCCAAATGTAGACAAACTGACTGTTAGCTTAACCCCTCCCACGCGCAGCGTCTGTCCAATTACAGCTAGGCTTTTTTAAGCTTGTACGAAATAAATATGAAAGTAAGTAAAAGATTTAATAGTTATCTGCCTCAGTGTGTAGATTAAACACGCTGTCAGCGTGTGCGCTCCATAAAGAAGGTAACACCTGCTAACTGGCCCAGGCTGAGGTCACCTTGTTCTGTGGGGTGAGTGGACACGTGTGGAAGACTGAATCATTCGCTGGACAGCGTTTGGAACAGTCTGTGTCGCGTGTTGTAGCTCATGTGGACAAGTCCACAGTCCAGTCCAAGTCCTCAAACTGTTGAAAGCTGGGCTCACGTCTGTGTTAGCATGTAGACCACAGTCTGTGTGTCACAGATGAGTCCACAGTTACGACACTTTCTCTCAGAACTGTAAAGAATGCAGTGGAGAAACCCAAAGTTCACTTCTGCTGTTCATCGTAGAACAATCCAGTTAAATCTCATGGTTTAGTCTAGAAATGGGCAGAAGTGTCAGGCGGGGTCCTCGTGGTTCCAATGAAGGCTTTCTCTGTTTGTCGTGGACCAACGTGGGTTAGGGTTCTTTCACCTGCCCCAGGGAGGACTTGCATCTTAAAGGAGGAGAACTCCTGCAGGACTCACATTGAGGCAAACTTTTCTTGACGAGTAGCAAAAGGAGAGATGTTGATTTCATTGTGGTGCAGACAGCCCACAGCCACTTTGGCCTGGTAGAGGCGACGAGTGTGTGAACGTTGAGGTACTTCTGAGTTTCCCAGCTGCTCTGAAACTCTGGCCACTAACTGTACTTTAATCCAGCGTCTCCCTCGGGCTCCACATCAGTCTGTGGAGATGCACTTTTGTCTCTTATCTGGGACTTCCTCGAACTCAATTATCTCTTCAGCCTCTTTATCTTTCCTCACGTGCACATCCTCCCTGTTATTACCATCAGTGACTGAGGGCTCTCTGAATGTGATATGTCAGCTCAGTCTCAGTCCTGCAGCAGCGGCCGGCTCGCTGAGTAGCACAGCATACTGCTGCAACATCAGGAACAGCTGTGCGCTTCATCAAACATTCACACACACCTGATTACTTATTTACCTACAGTAACAGGACATTATATAGATCACATAGTACTAAGACAGGGCATTTTAGTCATCACAAAACAAATGTACATATTAATCAGCCTCTGAGCCTGACACTGAGGCACGCAGACCCTCACGATCAAATCTCTTTGTGTTCTGTCATTACGTTACAGTTCACACAAGGCCTGTTCTCTGCTTTCTGCTCCATCAGCCCCACCTTAAAGCTTCCTCCTGCTCTCTCCCAAAGCAGCATGTCGGCTGCTGTCCTCCACCTCCTGCTCTCCTACATCTCGCTCTTCATTAGCTACAGCTGCCTCCTTTCTTTCACCTCCCACAGAAACTGTGGAAATATGAAAACAGAGACTGTAACACTGGGCCAATTATTAGCGTGTGTTTCCTTTGGTCTGTAGGTACTCTGTTGTGCTGTTACCGTTGGTCCAGCATGTCTTTGAACCTCCTTAGGAGCGGGCTTTTTGAGTCTTTGGAACTAACAGAATTGTTTTCATTGGTTTGAACAGTCGATAAATGCTGAGCAGCTGCTGATAGATGTCTTTGTAGCTGTGTGGTGTGAGGGGTTCCCCGAACAGTCTCGTGTCACTGCCCTTACTGTTTGGCCCCGTCATCAGTTTACAACAGTGATTCACTGTTAGGTTCCCGGGGCTGCAGGGCAGAACATGCTCTACTGCATGCTGCAAACAAGCAATCTGTCCGTACTTTGAAGAAGAAAGTACTTTTAGAAGAACATGATTTGGTTGCATGTGGGCTCTGTAAGGGAAAGCCAACACATAACCACTAAACAGCAACTTACAGAGCAGTTTTGCTGTTAGCCCAGCAGTTACAGCCACACTGAGTGACTGTGACTGTTAGACTGAGTGAGTAGTGTAAATTTCACGATATGTTTAGACTGTTTGGACATTAGAAGACTAACTGCTTCCTCTGATTCTCCCTGGAGACCTGATGCCATGTTATCAGTTTGCAGAGATACAAATGGCGTTCTTACCTTCTGAAGTGCTCAGCTGTGTCCCTGCATCACCTTCATCAAACTGTTCACACGTTTAGTTAAAGATCGGCATTTGCAGATTTTCACAGCTCACTGAGCTCAGCACCTTGTTCATGAGTAGAGCCTGCCTGCACATTGAGATATAGACTCTCTGCATCAGCTTTTTGTTTTTAAAAGGGAACATTTGTTTCTTTCAAGGTATTTAAAATCATCCTGTAGACATTTCTAAATACCTGGGATGTTATAATACTGTGATATCACCAAGGCCTCCTGTACAGAGACGCCATGTCCCTGCTGTAACTTAAATATCCAAACAAAATAAAAAGGCTCTTTAAATACCCACTAAGAACTTTTTAGATTAGCTGGCGGGAGCAGAGCTGTACTCGTGTGTCTATGCGTTCACCTCATGTCGAAGCTTTACAGTTGCAGTAACGGTAACAGGAGGGCGGGGCTTAGCAGACGGTCAGCAACGCGATTACACGATTGTGAAAGTACAGGCAGATAAAAACGTGCGTCTGTAGCTGACAGATGAACTTGACACAGCCAGAAATGTCCGACGCTTTTTTTAACCGCTTCTAGTAAGACAAATATAATCGCACATGATTAGGGAGGTGCACGTGGTTCATGTGTTCTTCCTCTGATGTTTTTAACATTTTCTGTATCACAGCGTTGTCGCATTAATTTTCTCGTTTTGTTGGAGTTATTTTCTACGTAGAAAGCTCGTGTCAGACAGCGGGTTCACGGGGAAACATCTCACTTCGGGGAATGAAACCAGATTCTGTCGTAGCGCTAAATGTAGCGTCTGAATACATGTTACAGTCGTTTTGCAAAAAAATAGAAAATGAAATCATAAAAATCTGAAAAATAAGTGTAACAAACCGAGTCTGACGGGTTGTGACGGCCTGAATTACTACAAAGAAAACAGTATTATGAGATTAATGAGACGTGTCGGTTTGTTTCAGGTGTTCGTGTTCCTTGTGAATTAGTTCTAAACCCTCATTTTATTGTTTATGTGTTATTTGTAGCATGCACTCTTGACAGTATACCGTGCACATGCAGATATATCATTTTTGTGTAATATGTGCTTGCCGACTCTCCGTAAGTGTGACTTCATCTTTGCTTTCTTTGCACAGTGTCTTTGTGGTTGTATCTCATAGCCCAGGGCAAATAAACATCACTGATTTCCAACACAAAGATCGCGTCTCTGCTTTTTCTTTGCCTTCTGCTGTTTGTTGTGTTTGTGTTGCCGATGTTGCCGCTCACCTTTGTTCTGACACTTTATTTCAAAAACTCGTTAAACTCCTGAAGTTCATCTGTTTTCGGTTATAAAACTCAGTCTCTCTAATTAGGGAGAACTGCAAAAGTCATGAAATAAGAAACATCTGAATGTGCTGTTCTTCTGCACTAAAGTTAACGAGCAGCGTAACCTCGGTGGTTTCAACTGACGCAGATCATCAAATACCGTTCAACTCCCACGTAGGGATGGGTACCGGTACCGGTTCTGACATAAACGGTAGTAACCAGACCGAAAAGCAGAGCACAATTCGGTGCTTTTTTCCCCCTGAGCTGTGACACATTTTAGATTCTAGCCAATCATTTTACGTTTCCGAGGATAGTAGGCGGGTCCAGGTACGTGCGTTCTGTTAGAGCAGAGCTACAGATTAAAAATGCCCAAGGCGAAGCGGTCAAAGTCTGGCTGTACTTCACAGCAAAAGATGCAAACTCAGCAGCAACAAGTGCTTTAAGCTGATACTGTGATACAGGGGCGGAGCGTGGGGGTGGCTTACGGGGCTTAAGCCCGGGTTGTTTTGTCAGAAGCCCGGGGTATTTTGGAGTGTAATTTTTTCATAGTTAGATGCCTGGCTGACAACTGTATAAAACAAAAAGTACACACAATATTCGAAGCACATAGTGCACACTGTGGGAATTTACGACTGTGCGTGAATCCCCCCCTGATATTGGTATGATCCAAGCTCAGGCACTAAGCGACTGAGCGAGGGGGCGGGGGGAGCTGCTGCCCGTGAGTGCGCTGTTGGAGAGACGGAGCCAGCCATACTAAGGAGAGCTTAAGTTTGAGCAGGTACCAAAGCAAATCATTCGTACCGTACAAATAATGTAAATATGACGGTGCATCACGAAAGATTGATATGAAACTGATCACTTGACCAATATTATTTTACTTGCTCTTCAAGTGAATCAACAAATGGCAAAATGAAAAGCCGAACAAATGCTATTTTTTAGAGAGTCTTAGCTTACGTGTGTTTATTTCATATTTTCAGTTCTTACCCTCCCCGACTAATTCGGTTTCAGTTATGTACTGAAATATAAGAATGGACATTAGAGGGTTCTTTCAAAGAAAAAACTCAGGTAAATGTTATTTTATATATTATGCTTTGTATGTTGTTCAGTATATTTCTATGCAAAACAAGAGGGATTTCAGTACACAGCAGGATATTCACATTTGTAACCAGATATTTACACTTTAGGGAGAAAACATAAAACATTTTTACTGTACAACATCAATTTAGAGTAAACTTTTGTTTTAGATAAATATTGAAATATATTTTGAATTAGTTAAATGTCAGAATAAAGAGAGACAGAGCTTTCTATTTTTTATCACTTTCATTAAATTTAGGAGTACATGTACACTAAGTTTATTGTTAATTAGTAAGAAACTCCAGACGATTCCATTCTGAGCTGAAGAAGCTTCTGATAGGTTAGTAGAGTCCATGTGAGTAAACTGGTGGCACAGCTGTGGATGCATATAAGGCAAAACACAGAGCCTGTTTCTTTGACATGGGAACATCAAGAGATGTCAACCAAAACACCAGGAAAAGAATCGTGGAGCTCCATAAATGTGGCTCAGTTTGAATACAATTTGGTGCCATTTGCAATTAAAAAACACAGACAGTTTCTCTCTTTACTCTTAAAGTTAACAAATATGTTTTTATATTTATCAATCTAAAAAAATAAACATTTAGTCTGATTTGATGTTACAATTAAAAAAGTGTTTGTGTTTTGATCTGAAGAGTTTGTAAATATCTGGTTTCAACTGTATATTTGATGATTGTCAGCACACAGAGAGAGAGAGAGGAGAACGAGGACAGAACAGATGAACAAGAGCAGGTGAGACACACATGTTAGTCAAATGGTTGCTTACTAAAAGTATCACTGTATCATAGGTACTCATGTATCTCGTACCTAGTGTTTCTTTTTAGGTTTGCTATTTTTCAAATTCTATATTTATTAAGTTCTGCAGGCTTGTTTGCACAACAAGGATAAATAATTATATAAACTTTTCTCAATCTAAATATTGTACTTTGGTAGAATTAAATAAATAAGTGTAGTGCAGGTCTATGATGATTTTTAGTGCTACTATCATCTAGTTCTGATTGTGGTTATGTCTTGGTTAAGTCCTCAGTAATCCTGCTTTTGAACTGTTGTAGTCCTGTTTTAATTCTGGATCAGTTCTGGGTCTGGTTGAATTGGGGTTTAGTCCCTGTGTCTTGATACAGCCCCGACTTCGTTCTGTCTTGCTGCTCAATTAAAAAACTAGTTTAAGGTGTCCTGCATGTGTGATATATATATTTCCCTATATGAAGTCATTCTTTTTTGAACAAAACTCAAAACAGAGCCTATTAATCTTTCAGTCATTTCTACACCCCCCCCCCCCCCCCTCAAAAAAAAAAAAAAAATCCCACATGCATACTACCCTTTAGGGCTAAGCCCCGGGTGTTTCAAATGTCTGGCTCCTCCTCTGCTGTGATACTGTCAAAGGAGGTAACACCTCGAATCCGATGAAACACCTGGCGACGCATAGCGTTTTTTTTAAAAGCCCAGAAATGCGCCGTATTTGATAGCTTGCTGCGAGACCTCACACCGTGCACATCTACTGTGCGTGGGTTGCCTGTTATGAGACCCGGATTTAGCAACATCCCCCAAGAACCAGAAGAGGAGAGTCCTGGCCCCTAGCCCTGCCAGTGTAGCAGAAATGATGAGGATGATGATGCAGCAGCAGCCGTTCTTCTCTGCATGAGTAGCTTAATGTTGTTCGTGTGTAATTTACGTTGAGTAGGCTAACCACGTTATTACATTAATGCATGTAAGGTGAACTAGCAAACATCATCGTAGCTACATGCGGCTGTCTTCTTGTTTGATGGCAGATACTCCCTTCACCCTGGCCAAAAAGGCTAAAATGACCAAAGAAAAAGTGGAAAACAATTAAACATGAGAGGTTTAGGACAAAGTTTGTGTTTTTTTCCATTGTTTAAGCACTGCTTCCAGCCAAGAGTGATACCATATATGCCCCATAGCTGCAGAAAAGGCTAACATTGTTATATTTTTACAAAAAACAGCTGAACATGAGAGGTTTTTGGACAAAGTGTGTGTTCTCCATTCTTTAAGCACCGACTGTCACGACCGCGCTGGCAGACGTGTGGAATTGGAGATAGGACCCAAAATGCGGCAGCTCTGGTGCAGATGAGTATTTATTTAACAAAAGAAAATACAAACAGCAATGGCGTGGGTGAAGGTGAAACAGGAAAACCTAAACTGGGTAAAACTAACAAAACAAACCAGAAACGAAGATGCAGGGAGGTCCGGGGAATTACATACGGAGAGACGCAGGGAGACCGAGGGGAAACAACACAGACGAACCAGCAATTACTAAGACAGAAAATACAACTTAAATACACTCAGAGAACACAGGGAGATTACACACAGGTGGGAAACACAGCTGGGAGTGATTAACCTGACGAGACCAGGGAGACAAACTGAAAACACTCACATAAGACGCAGACCTTCACAATAAAACAGGAACTTACACATGAAAGGACACAAACTAAGAAACGCAGACTAGATACAGGAACACACGGGGGGAACAGGGTAAACACTAATCAGAGGAAGAGCAGAACCAAAATCGTGAAGAGAAAAATACAAAACGCTGGGTCAAAAGGACCCAGGATCATGACACCGGCACCGATAAAACCTAAACGATACCCATCCCTACTCCCACGTGATTAGGAATGTTTCAGAAGATTTTTATTTCAAAGCTTTTAATGCTGACAGGACGTACTCTGCACAAATAAAAGAAAAACCTCAAAATGTTTGCTTGTTTTTCAAAATTGCTTCAATTTATGTCACTTTGAGCTCCCAGCCTGATGGAAGGCAGGGTCCAGCAGCTGCCCCACGTCTGTTTAGCGTGAGAGGTCAAAGGCATCAGCAGTAAATAGAAAATACTTTAAAATACAACAGGAGTGTTTTTGGGGAAACAGCTGTGGCTGTGAGGGCTTAGCAGTAAACAGCTAATAGGAAACTGCATCTACAGTATTACATGAACGTCTCAGTGTGCGTTCCTTCACAACGCTCCTCCCTTTTTTTTCTTTTTCTTTTTTGAGCTTTTGCTGCATTTTGTTATTTGTTGGTGTTTTCATAGGTTAGAATGCGTTTGACCTCTCAGGGCCACCGTAACTATACCGTACACAGATATGGAAACCTCATGTAGGAAACATGAGGTTGAACACCATCACAAAACTTGGATATGTTAACAAAAGCCCGCCCGCTCTAAAAAGTATTTATTAAAATCTGACCTTACTAAGCCACACCCCCTTTGGTGATGTCACATAAAGTTGTTACAGAAATGACTTTAAATGTTATTGTAGTGATGTAGTCGACAGGTGATCGCACAGGCCGCCTGGTTGGAGGATTGCTTTGACGGCCTGGTGAAGGTTTGCAGACAGATTACCTGTTTGAGTCCACCTGCACCGATGAGCGCAACTCACCTGTGATGGACTTGGTTCATTCCTATATGGTTTTATGCATGTGTCATTTTACAGTTAATCTCTGATTTACTACCATAGGCAACTTTGTCACTGTTTGTGCAACAATCCCCATTTGCTTCTGTCTGCATGTACTGTAGACGGCTGACTTGTTGCTAACTTTACTCCATCAGTAGCTTTGGGGACAGAAACTGACTGTGAGTGGTTGCAGGTGGTCCCGTCTCTGAAGCAATCACTTCAAAGCAAAGAGAGTTCTGTGAAATCTTTGCACAAAGTTGCAATAAGTTTGGTCGTGCCACATCTATCACCATAGCTGGACTGGCCATTGGGCATACCGGGCATTTGCCCGGTGGGCCGCTGGCGATTTTTTTTTTTAATGGGCCGATGGATTTTTTTTTTTTTAGGAAGGGTATATATAATGAAAGGTGTTGGATTGGCCAATTGGTCATGATCGACTCTGGGCTGGACCAATTACAGCCGAGGAGGCTGAATGCACCCGCCCCCTTGTTTAGCAATCACGTGATTTTCGCGCATTGCATGCCGGGAACTCGTGGCAAAACAATCCAAGTACCGCATCAAATGCAAGCATTTGCAGCACCGCAAAACGTTCATTCTTCGATTCCAATAAATTCTTGTTTTTTCTTTGCCGCACAAAAAAGGAATGTACAAAACAAAAGGAGAACAATGCCGGTCCGTACAAAGACAGACTCGACGAAAAGACAAAGAAAAGATACGAGGAAAAAATCAAAGGAGTGAAAGGGTCAGACCCTTACGAGCACGCAGAGGGACAAAAGACGTTAGCGTGCTGCCCAACTTTCACCACGCTCATATTTATAATCATACGGTTCTTGGAGTGAGTGCATACACTCATGAAGTTTAGTAACTTCAGGTCACTGCAACAAGCCCAGGTACAGTTTACCGACGGATGGGTGCAGGACCTTGAAATGCACCGTGTAGAACGAAAGACCATCATACGAACAAAGGTAAGTTTACCAGTCTCACAAATCGTCGTCATAAATACACATTCGTTAACAGTTTATTAATATAACCTTTGAGCTCAATGGTAATTAATTAGTAGTGGAAATGATTTCTGGTTCATTACAGAAATGTAGCAGTGACAATAATATTGTATGTTGTAATCGTACTGGACAATTAGTGATACAAAACAACTGTTTTATCCTGTGAATAAAAGTATATGTTTTTGTCAATGTACCATAATAACAGAAGCGAAACGCAATATTGTGTCAGGACAATTCACTATTTATGCACAATAAACAAAGAAGCATAGCGCCACAATTTCTGTTCAGCGCCAGACTTGCTTGTAACCTATATCACCAATTATGTTAAGAAAAATGACTTAACTACTAATTAACTACTAAAAAACTCTGACCTTTGTGGGAATGCTTGGAGCAGACTAACATGTGAGCTGGAGTGTTCTGGGACGTTATATTTGGTATATCCAGACCAACCGTCGGCTCTTACTTCGGAAACATGGCTTAAAAAAATTTCTCTTCAACGACGTAATCCGATAAAAAAAAACGATCGGCTTCCCGTGGCTGTCATGCGACCGGCTGTTGCAGTTAATAATACAACAGCTTCTTGCCATTTTTTGTGTTTCTTTTTATCGCTGTGTAACTGAGTTCAATTGAAAGCCTGCGTGCGCTAGTACCTCTTGCCACAAGTTCCCAGAATCCTTTGCGGTTTTACCCCTGAATGACGTCACATTTTCAATCTTTATCCTGGTGGGCCGGTCTCTAGTCAAAATGCCCGGGCCGATTTTTTGTCCCAGTCCAGCCTTGTCTATCACAGTATTTTATATTCCTCGTACACATGTTAAGCTTATAAAAGCTGCTAATCCTGTCAGTTTGGTTGTAACAGGCTACAGATAAAAGCCGCTGGGTGCACTCTTTTACACTCATATACATTAGGAGACTTTTCCGGTCACAATATTACATCTGCCTTGAAGGTGAAAATAGGAAAAAGTGCTGAACTCTGATTAAAATCATACTGAAGTGAACAAAACCAAAATCAGGTTCCAAAAACAGCCCCGTCTTGTATTGAGGATCTCCCTCGATCGGAGCCCCTGCAGCTGGCTGTCCGCTCTTCCCGGAGCTTCGTGCTGTATTTGATGGCAGCGCTGCTGTATTGTGCAGCTCAGCCACTGGAGGGCAGACGATGAGCCGCCGTGCTACGCAGCTGGCTGGACGGCACATCAAAACAGCCCTGCTTTTTGTATCCCTGCCATTTTAAACAGAGCTTCACTAAGCCAATTCCCCCTGAAGAATGACCATCCATCGCCCTTTTTATCTGCCTCTTTGAAGTGCGGAGCTGTTGGGATAGTCTTGAGCCCAGGAAGAGAGGGGCAATTTGGATGTTAATCCTCGTCTGAGCACCAGAGATGTCAGCTGGAAAAAGTCAGGTGCTGGTGTAATTCCTGCTATTCCTCTGTAGCTTTTGTCTGAGGCTCCACCATCATCACATTCTCCAAGCAGCACACGCAGGTCCCTCCAAGCCGAATCAAGGAATTTTCCTTCCTAATGACTCATCCATAGCGATCTGAAAAGGCCAGGTGCTCTCTATTATCAGAGTCCAGCTTTTCTGGCGTTGCAGCACGTTTGCATTCAGGGCGGGAAACGGGACCGTCCATTCTAACGCTTGCACAACTTAAAAGGACGAGCGGGAAAGGGCTTTGTCTCCCTCCGGATTCCGAGGTTCACTATCAGTTTAACGCATGATCGAGGAAAAGGCTCGTTTTCCTTTGCAGTGCTGAAACCTTTTGATCTCAAAGGCTGTATCTCAGATGGGAGGACAACTAGGGCGGCATGCAAAGGTTAGAGGTACACACGGAAATCTTGGAGGCCAGGTCACGTTAGCGTTTTCACGGCCAACCAGTTTTTCTATTGATTTATTTGGAAATATCTATATCTGAAAGTGCATTTTCATTTTTTTATTAGATGACATATTAGCGTAAAAGCTGGCGGCCGGCAGCAGATCCTCACAGCTATTATACATCTGCTCACATTTAATCGTCTCGATTATGTGTGCTTCCGTGTCTTTTTGCCACGGCTCTGTGTGGCGATCTCACAAACATCAGCTGGTAACGAGCTTCTCTGCCAATCCCGAGACATCATCAGGAGTTCATAACTTCAGCAGGACCTCAGGGTCAACATCTCAAATGTCTGCGTCAGACAGGGAAGCTTCTGATTTGAGCTTAAGAGCTTCACTTTAGCGAAGTGAAGTCGTGAAGATGAGCTGGAAACAGGAAGGAGTTTTATGAAAGGGAGGATCAGAGCGACCAAGCACACCTTGGTGAGATCAGTACATCAGGATTTATTCGCTAGACATGGCAGCATTTCACTGCAGATGATGGAGAAATGGAGGATGTATGGAAGATTTATAGAGCTTCTTTCAAAAATATCTGAAAACTCAAGGACTGTGGTCACGTCAAAACTTCTGAAGCCTGCCTTTGTAAACCTGACGAAGCCTTTTGAGTCCAGCAAAGAGTCCTAGTCCTCATTTAGAAATTTCAGCCTGTTCTTTCTTGTATATTTCCAGCTCTGCTGATATACTGTTTATAAACCACAAATGAATCCACTGGAGGAAAAATTGCCAGAGGAACAAGTGAGGAGAAGAGAGATGAAGTTTCAGTCTCCAGCTGCCAAAAAGTCTGACAACTGCAACGGAGGTTTGATGAACTTCTCAGCCCACAGAAAGCTTCACAAAATGAACTTCAGCTGAATATTTATTGGAACAAAGGAGATCCTTTTATTTTCAGATCACAATCCTCGGCTCTCAGATCTGGAGTCGACCCTTCGTTACTTTCTGACAGACTGCAGAAGAACTCATTACGTCAAAGTTTAAATGAACTCCATCTGGTTGTCAGTTTGACTGGAAATCCTTTCTCTCTCCTGAACTGAGATCAGCCTCTCATCAGCGGCTCCGTGTGCACTGAGCGATCGACTGATCCGACAGGCTCTGCGTGTCTCCGATTTGATGAACGACTGATGACATTTGTGAAGCTGGAGGGTTCGTGAAGGTGTGCGGAGCAGCACATTTTAGAGATTTATCTCTAAACACTGGCTTCGTGTTAGAAACCAGACTGAATCATGCGGCTCCTTCCAATGTGGAGGAAGAGCAGCTCTGCTCCGAGTCACTCCTGAACCTCCGAGGGAGAATCCAGACGCCCCGGTGACGACGCCTGTGTCCGCAGTGTTTTCTGGCACTGCCAGCAGCTCGTGGCCACAGGTGAGGGGAAGAATGCAGATCGATCAATAAATCGAAGGCTTTGCTTTCTCGCACAACAGAAAAAGCTCCGAAAGTTGTCGATGTCAGACAGGAAGTGTGACTGACAAAGCTAAAGTGTTGGGCTCATGGCAGAGCTGTAACCTGGTATTTGGTCTTAACCTAGACCAACAGCTGATCAACCAGGTCTTGATATTTTTACACAGGCTAAGCTACCAGCCTATAAATGTTCATCCGTTATCTTCCCAAATCACCTCTTCATGAGTTAGAAGAACAGCTTCCAAACTTCAGAGGGGCAAAAGAATAAACTACAAGTTTACAGTAACTTAATTTCTAGCTACAGCAAGGAATTACTGTACAGTCATGAGAACAAAGTCAACCCATATGCTTTCATATGAATTAGGATAAGTAGGCAGCACAGAGGTACTGATAATCAGCAGATGTTATAGAGGTGTGCGATGGTGCCTGAGTGCTACATCTTAGACTCCAAAGGCCTAATAATGAGTACGGCTTCTTCTCTCTAAGCCTGGTTAGGCTGGCACAGTAGCATCTGAACAAACTACACGTGTGTACATACAAATCTGCCAGTCATCAATATTTCATAACTGGATTTGTTTGGTGTTGCATGTCCCACCGGGAGGAGGCCCCGGGGCAGACCCAGGACACGCTGGAGAGATTATATCTCTCGGCTGGCCTGGGAACGCCTTGGTGTTCCCCCAGATAAGCTGGAGGAGGTGGCCGGGGAGAGGGAGGTCTGGGCTTCTCTGCTTGGGCTGCTGCCCCCGCGACCCGGCCCCAGATAACCAGAAGACGGATGGACGTATTTGTTTGTTGTTTAGAAGCAGCTCAGTCTTTAAACTGATTATTATTATTATCGTTGTCTGCCTTACTTTTTGAATACTGTTATTAAATTATTAATTATTGATTCAGTTTCTTCAGCCAGACCGTCTCTGTGCAGCACGACAGCATCGCTGCTCTCTCCACTTCAGACTCAGGTAAACTTGTGTCCTCGTGTAGAGAAACGTAGTGCGCAGACAGCATGAGCCTGTGGACAGGAAATGAGTCTGATTCACTGACTGCACACAGTAAGAGTGGAACTGCTCCATGTGTTTGTTGTAGTTATTGTAAGAACATGTCAGTGAATGAGGCCCAATGCGCTTTGCACAGAGGAGACCAGAGATGAGAATTGTGAACTTAAGTGACGGTCTGCCTCCGAGTCTCTCCTGAGCCTGGCAGATAAGCTGCGTGCTGCAAAGCTGAATTAGTTTCCTATTATCACTAATTGTTGTTAATGAATTGGTCGGTCATGTTGTCCGATGCAGTGCATTAGCCACAGAATTCAGCCATTCTGTTATTCTATGATTAAATCAGACAGCCAGTCAGTCAAAGTTTATTTTTATTGGTGGGGAAATTTACTGATGGTAACGAGTCCTGCAGCACAGTTACAGCTGGAAATGATCCTTCCTTGAGGGAATTCTCACAACAACAGTTGGGAAAATATTTCAAGTTTTTACCACCGAAGAAGAAAAATGTTTTTGTCATTTAAAAAAAAACCCAAGTGCTATGGAAGAGTCGTGGGTAAATAAAACTAAAGTCCACTAACGAGACGAAATAATTTGATCCAGCTGATGACGAGATAATGACACGTCGAGTCATTCGATGCTCACGTTCTGTGCAGGAGTTTGCCTGGCCTCACCTCAGCTTGGCAGGAGAGGATAGTGGAAATCCAGCCGCACTCAATCAGCTTTCAGTGTGACGCTGAACTTTAAAGTCTGTTATTTTTCTACAGTTTCTTCTTTGTTGCTTAATGACTTTGTTAATCAGTATCTGCCTGTTTTGTGTTCTGCATTTGAATTAAAAAGAGTCTTATTGCTATTCATGGAGATAACAAAGCAGCTGTAGAATGATTGGGCGTTGATGCCACCCACCGGTTTAGAGCTTAAAATTTGAAGGACATCAGCACTTTCACTGCCACAGTGTCAGCCTTGTGTGGGAAGAGTGGCCATACTGGAACAAGAGGACGTGCTGAGTTATGATTTAAGGATTGTGAGGTGTGTCACCCATAAAGACACATTTGCTGGTCTGTAAGCATCAGTGTAATAAAATACTGGAATTTCACTCTTGGACATGCCAAATACTTTCATATAAATATATAAACAATGTTCCAAAAACAGAAATATGATGGAGAAGTCCAGTTCAGTGACTCGAGTAGCAGAGGTGAGTCCTTACAGACAGAAACCAGCCTGGGACACCGTCATTATGGATGACCTATAAAAGAATTAAGCTGCTGTTCATACTCAAAAGGGCCAAACTCTGTAATGCTGTGAGTCTACGGGGCCAGCCTCAGGTGGTCACTGGAGGAACTGCAGCCTCCGCCCTCAGGTTCCAGCTCAGAGGTTCCTGCTTGTGTTTACCAAGTGCGTCAGTGTGGAAACAGAAGAATAGACCGAGGACACAAAGAGAGGATTGTGGATTTGATGTCATTTCCAGCACGTCACTCCAAGGAAACATGCCTGTCTGCCACTGATATCCTGACTAACACTGCACTCCTCACACTGAGCAAAAGATCCAGAATCTGGATCCAATGGGGTGTTTTTTTTTTTTTGTCTGTAACATCCCAGCCAGTGAAATTATTGTAGATGTGCGACATTTGAACAAAGACTCAGCCTGACAGCTCTTTTTCGGGGAGGCTTAGAAAGGTCGGATCTGGTGGTTTCTTAACTAAACAATCTCCCTAAAGCAAACCGAGCCAATGAGACGTTGGTCTTGGTGACCTTCAGGAGTGCCACAGTGATGATTCAAAGGAAAAAGCTCAATTCCAGCTGAATATATAGTTTCAGTAACTCACGCATAGGGATGGGTACCGGTATCGGTTCTGTCATAAACGGTAGTAACCAGACCGAAAAGCATCGCACATTTCGGTGCTTTATTTCGGTGCTTTTTTTTTCCTGAGCTGTGATACACTTTGGATTCTAGCCAATCGTTTTACCTTTCCGAGGATAGTAGGCGGGGCCAGGTACGTACGTTCTTTTAGAGCAGAGCTACAGATTAAAAATGCCCAAGGCGAAGCGGTCAAAAGTCTGGCTGTACTTCACAGCAAAAGATGCAAACTCAGCAGCAACAAGTGCTTTAAGCTGATACTGTGATACTGTCAAAGGAGGTAACACCTCGAATCTGATGAAACACCTGGCGACGCATAGCGTTTTTTTAAAAGCCGAGAAATGCGCCGTATTTGATAGCTTGCTGCGAGACCTCACACCGAGCACATCTACTGTGGTGCCTGTTATCGGACACTGAGTTAGCAACATCCCCCAAAAACCTACAGTCCTGGCAAATTAGGCGATGACATCATTTAGCGACTTCTAGCAACTTTTAGGACAACCAATAGCGATTTTCCTTACTGAGGAGTTGGCAACACTGAATATGAAAGGGTGTCACTATAAATCTAATGGTAATAAATATACCCTAAATCTCAAATTATCTCCACCACACAAAGATGTCCTGGTGTTTGAGTGCAAGTTGTGTTTATTGTGAAAGATTATGTCTGCGTTTCTTTTATTTCCTGTCTTTCTTTCTTTCTTCTTTGCATCTTTTAGTCGTCTCTATTTTCAGTCCCACCTTTCAGCCTCACCTGCTGAATCCAGAGTCTGTTTAGTTCTTCGTGACCTAAGAGTAAAAATTCTTTCAGCTGTAACATGTGAAAAAGTTTCAAATGTCAGTAAACCAAGTGTCACCCCCACAGCTGAAACTAATGAAGCCACCAGAGAAGCTGGAAAAAGAAAAGGAAAAGCTTCAGATCCTCAGGGTGTTCCCAGGAGAGTCTCTGCAGATTCCATGTTCAACTTTTAGGACATATCGCTGCATGCTGAAAGAAAAACAAGCTGAACAGGAAGTGAAACCACAAACTGAGACCCCGTTCATGCAGGAGCCTAAACTCACCAAGGACCTCAAGCTGTTTGATCGGTGGGACAGCTCGCTCTTCTTTTGGCAGTATTACAGAGCAGACAAACACCAAGGTTGCTTCTCTACTTCAGGTGCTTGTGTCTGTTCCTCTGCAGAGACAAAAACTCAGAGATGATTGAAACTATGATATATCGATATGCAGTATCGATGCTCATAGCTGTTCGCAGAAAAAAATCAGAGTGAAGAAAAAGGAGATTTGAGCTTTAGATTGGAGCAGCTGTAAAACTGATTTTGTTGACTGTCTCAGCTTCACAAACATGAGCGGTGCTCACGTAAAGGTCAGAAGAGAGTGAACCAGAATGGAGAAAAGAGACTTTCTGGAGAGTTGGGCATCAATAAGCTTTTCATCCCTATCAGCTGCATAGAAACGGCTGCAGTCACCGGGGTGGTTTAAGCTGAAATGGCAGCGATGGCAGGTGTTGTTCTTCTGCGATTCAGGCCTCGGCTGCCTTCTGTTGTTACTGACAAGGACACAGATTTCATTTTATGAACGAGCATTCGAAAGCGCTGCTGTACCTTCCCCTCCTTCCAGCATCAACGCAGAAAAAGCTTCATACAGCGAAATGTGACAACCTTCAGCAGCCGTCAGCCCACATCCATCCCTCCAGCACGGTGGGACTCGGCGGGTTAAACAATTTTGTCTGCAGGCTTTGACATTTAGCCGGGATAAAGGAGCAGCACAATAATGTCTCAACCTGGGAAATAAGCAGTGCTGATATTGATTGTTTGCGCTGTTTCACGGATCAGTCTCAGCTGTGCATCACAGTCCCACAGTTCTTCTCACAGGTATCGTTTCTGTGTTTAACACTGGTGACGTCACTCCTCACGGATCAGAATGGGAGCACGCTTTCTTTCCTGCAGTAAAGTGACTGAAAGGACTGAACAACAGCGAGAAAAGGAAATGATGCTGTGCAAACAGACATATGAGGCAGGAAACACTGATACACCAGAGATAGATAGCTTTTACAAATGTAATCCACTCGATAATCTTTAAAGGTCACTCTCTTTGTGTTCCCACGAAGCTGTTTGCTCTGTACTTGATAGTGTCTTTAATTTTTGTATTTGCACTCCACTTTTAAAAGTCCCATTTATACTGTAAGGCTGCTTGTCACCACAGAAGAAGACTTCAGAGGGCCAATCAGCTAATCACTTGTCTCATTATAGACATACAGATTTATTTCTCACAGGACTCTCTGCAGTTCTGTGAAACTTACTTAGTTACTTTTTAAAAACATGATGCACAACCTGAATACATGATAAAGCAACAGACCTTTCAGCCCAATTCTGCATAATATAAAATTAAACCAAATGAAAAGTCAATTTCTAATTCTAATCGCTGAGCTTTATGCACATTGCATCAAGCAAACATTTAATTATATGCAACAGTCTCTGACTTATATTTTCTGCATATTCCCACAAATAAAATAATGTTTTGTGTTTACACTGTTTCAAATAGATGCGAGTAAAACACAACAAAATAAAGTCAAAGCTTCAGCAGCTCTGAGTCCCGTCGCTCTTATGTCGCAAACAAAATCACGGTTTAGTAACACAGTGACGCAGCGTGCCTACGGGAAAGTAACAGTAATCTAATTACCTTTTTGCAATAGTAATTCCTTTACTTGTTACTTGAAAAAGTAATCAGATTACAGTAACTTGTACTGCCCATCAACCTGGGACGGTTTGTTCAGACGCAGCTGTGCAAGCTTCAGAGACGCCGTGATGTTCTTTGCAAACAGAAGTCGACCTTTCCGAACACGCCATACTTTTTCTGATTATACTGGCGTGAACGTTGGCGTTCATCATGCTAGCTGAAGCCTGAGAGACGGAGACGTAGCGGTTTTTTCCCTCTGAGCACTGAACGATCGAAGGCTGTGAGATTGTGTCAACACAAAACCGCCAACGTTTCTTCTCTTATAGAGGCGTCTGCATGAGTCGCCACGTTGTCTGCTTTTTGTGTAAGTTACCTGTGATGCTGTAATAAAACTTTGATTTTGACTCGTGTGTTTGAGTCTGTTTTTGGCACCACAGTGTTACGAAAGGAGAACAATAACGTCTTCATCATTCTGGGGCAAAGAAACCTCGTTGACCGTGTTGTCAGACTGAAAAAATATGTTTAGATGTAAATTTATATGTTTAGGAATGAGTAAACAGATGATGCTGTGCTGACGTTTGTCATTTAATTAGACTCTTGGAAAGTTGTTCACAGGAAGCTGAAGAACTCAGATCAACTACCTGTAGACAGGAAACTGAAGCAGAGCCCATAATAACACTCAGAGCTGCTCCAATAAAACACAGAGCGCTCGATGCCATATTTAATTAGTAAAAGAGCTAAAATGAGGCTCAGCGTTCAGTATTTTAATTGCATTTTGTAGGAACATTTTGTCCATATTTTTGCAGCTCGTCACAGAATGGCATGTAAAGGATAAAATAAACTCTCTGAACAGCTTTGTCCTTTGTTTTCATTCATATTTAATGCTTGCTTGTGTAATTTTACCCTGTAGTTTATTTTTCCCCACGTAATTTAAAAAGTAGGACAGCACTCTTTATTTATGAACTATTTGTTCATGCACTGCACGGCTGTTTTGGACAGGCACCATCCTCACAGATAAAAGCCTGCAGTATTATCTCTGATAAATTAGCAGCTCTGCTTTATTTTGTCAAACTTTGTCTTTGGATGTTATCATACAGTTTCCAGAGTGTCCTACGGGAACGACCAGTGACGCTAAACTGGGTCATTTTAGATGAAAGTCACATGATCCTCAAAATGGAAATAGTTGCACAGTGAGAGCTGTGCATCGATGTCACGATGTTTGACCTGCCATAGCTGATCAGCTGGGACTGCATCGTTTGCTGCTCGTTATATTGATCACCAGGCATCTGTCTGCAGGTGGCGCACAATTTTTAACCACTAACAACAGCCGGCTGCTGATACACTCATTAACATTTACAACCCCTTCAGTTACTTGTTCATCTTAAAATATTGTGCAGGGAAATAAACATCTGAACATCTGCTGAGAAGAGCTAGTAGAATTTTAGTTTTTGGTTTTAAAGTTCATGTTGAATTAGTTTGTTTCACTTTAGGTTTCAGTGGCTTCACTGTTTGTGTTGTTGATGATCATTTGAGTGAGATTTAAGAAGTTGAGAACAGATGTTTCTATGGAAACAGCTGCATCCCAGTCACATACATGTGAAAGTCTCACACGCAAATGCATCGTGGCCTCCTCGTGCTGGTTGTATTTCACTAAAGCTACAAAGAATAAAACCGACGACTAAACATTTTTACTTTCATCGACTATTTTTTCCCTTTAAACAGAAAACAGGAAGAACGGGAACGCTGCTCTGCAGCAAAGCGAGTGGACGGACTGAGAATATCTGGTGGTTGATATCTCACCTTGAAGAGAGCAGCGAGTTCAAATAGAGCTGCCAGGACAAAGAGGAGCAGAAAAAGGCCTGGCATGTGGGCATCTCTTCATTCCATCATTTGACCCTGATGTGCTCCGGAGGAATTCAACGTCTGAAAGAGAAGCGGGATTAGAGACGGCGGCCGAAGCAGGTGGCTGGCTGGTAAAAAGAGAAGATCGCGGCCTGTTGTCTCAGCAGTTGCACCTCCTGATAACATTTTCCCTGCAGCTGCTCCGCCTGGCTTTGATGTAACGAAGTTTTACAGTTTGTCAACAGAGCGGCCGCAAATTCATTATTCTTCTGTGTCAAAAACTTGGGCCTTATTTATCAGATCTGTTAATATAATTTAGTCGTATAATCAATCCCAATGGTGTACTTATACTGCATTCATAGAGGACGCTGAGCACGTCAACACACTTTGCACCTGTGACCTATGAACTCAACCTTCCATAGATTTATCACCACATGAAGCCAGCACAGACCAGATATGTTGCTATATAAGAATAAAACTGTAAGATAAGTTAAAATACACACACATGTCGGCTGCACAGTCCTTTGTGATATTGCACAGGATGTTCTGAGTGGTATCAGTGCACACGATGAGAGAGGTCAGTACTTTGATTACATTTGGAGAGCTTTTGTGCAGTGTGGAGGTCCGGGCCCAACATAAGCACCAGGAGGCGATGGGACATGAACACATTTCTAAACACAAACACAAACTTTGGGAGTGTGCTGCAGCTGCAGAGATGGTGGGAAAACACAAAGGTCACCATGGAGACGTCAAACTGTCTAGCAAAAGCCAGCAGGAAAACAGGTAGTGTTGAAAGTCTCGCTTAGACATGAAATCAGTTCTATTTCAAAGTTTTAATTACCTGTAAAAAACAACATCATTTTGTGACAAAGACACTTCAGCACCAGCATTGTTTGATGCTGGGATCAGAATACAATGTGCATGTGATTGTGTGACGCCCCATCATGGACGCCTCACAGCCTCCCGATAGAAAAACGGTGGGTTTGATTCTTTTTTTGGGGACTTTCTACAGCAGTTCTCTCACTTTTGTGTTGACCACACGGAGCAGTCGCCCGCTGAGAGCTTTTTCTTCTGTGTGACAAATGAAAAATGATTTTAGGGGGAGCCGTGAAATAAATCAAAGCTGTTCTGTACACATAGCTTTGCTTGACTCGTTTTACATCGCTTGCCTGGCCACGCGTGTAATGAAAGACAGCGTGTTGTCTGGACATCAGTCATGGAAACATGAGATTTTTAGACCAGCTTAATCTGATACTGTGAGCAGCGTTAGAGACGAATATCTCAGTCTGTCTTCATCATTGTCTTCATCTGTCATCATTTGCCTTCTGCTGCAAACTTATACACTGCATCTTTGTCCAAAATGTGAACATTGGCATCCTCGAATCCTCTGCCAACGTTCACATGTTGGACAGAGAGGACAGATGGTTTGAAAGAGGAGCGAAAGAAGCATCTATGTCCACTGTGAGCAACCATCAGTTTTGAGATCCTTCCCAGACGCCTGAACGCCCCCTCACATCCTGGGCCATCTGACCTCAGGAAATCATATGATAAGGTGGGGCCAGGTTTCACAATGAGCTCACCTGAAACCCTGGCTGATTGTGACCCACACCCAGTTTCACACCTTGGCTCATGTGATTAGGTAGAGGATCAATAGAGGGTCCATTGTCCCTCTCGGTGGGTCACTCCCACAGAGCTTAAATCTGGGACTCTCCACCATTTGACCTTAGAACTGAAGAAGCTTCTCGGATGAAGGTGAAACGTCTTCAAGCTACTTTTTTCTTTGCAAGCTCCTTAGACCACGATGACCTGGATGACTGAGAACCTTCACAGACGATCTTTCGTAGTGTTTTGCTCGAGTCTCAGCAGTGACAGGTTTACAGCGCACCCACAGACTGAACGTCAGATGAAGCAGTGGAGAGTCTGGGGGCTAAAGAGCCGCTTTGTGTCACAATTTTTGGATTGATGTTGTGGTATGTGTCCACGAGCAGCCTGTAATTTGGTGCAATACTTCAGACATCTGTTTTCTTGTGCATTCCTGTCAGTTTTACTTCCTGTTTGTTAGTATTGCTTGTGTACTCTCCACAGCTTTTGTTCTTCATGTATTGCTGCTGTTGTCCCAGTGTGTTTTATTTTCATTGAGCGTGACCTTCTGCCTGCTGCAAACTTATGAACTGCATGTCTGACTGAGCACCTGTTTACAGCCTGTCCTGTCTGTGTGTTTAAAGCTAAAGAAACTGAATATAAAGCAGCCATCGTTTGCTAACAGCGCGCTGCTTTAATACAAATGTAGTTTGGATTAAATATTTTATACTGTTGAGCCGAAGAGGACGGCCATCATCGTCTACAGAATCATGAGGAGTGTGAGGGAGCGAGTGTTGTTAGAGAGAGAACCCTTCAACACTTCTAAGCTGCTCGATTAATAAATCTGAAGAGATTAACAGCCTTTAGCGCAGCCTCCTGTACACAGGGTCAGAAGTAATTTATTGGCCTGAAGAAAAGCCAAGAAAGGCCACAAGCAGCGAGGCAGGTCTGACAGATTGTCGTATCGATCGAACAGGAAAAGGGGGAAAGCTCATTTCTTCCAACGTGAAATATGGTGCTGCGTTTAAAGTGAAACGTGTCGCCATGTGAGGTGTCGCTGTGAGTCGCAATGTGTGAAATGAATTAATGAACAATCAGTCAGAGGAGGAAGAGCAGAGCCGTGCACAGCGGACGAGGAAGTAAAACATGTGCTTCTTTTGTGCTTCGAGACTTTTCCGATTCAAAAAGGTAAGTAAGGGAGCAGTTTGTTTTTGTGTGAAGCTGCAGAGTGATAAATGGTCTTCATTAAATTAGAGTGAGTCAAACTGAATGGAGGCAGAGGTGAAGATCTATGAGCTCCGTGAATTCACTTACAGTTGGGTGAAAGCTAAAAGGTGGCACAAGATGAATTCAACAGGTGCACCAACAGAAACCAGCCATAGAGATATTTATTCAAATCTGTTTCCTGTAACGTGTCTAGACCAGCATTATGTTCTTGCATTGGGTGACAGTCTGTTAAGACACTGATGTTTTCATGCTGAAAGGACAGAAGTCCAAAGTTTCTTCTTTTATTAGCCAATACGGTCGATGACGCTCAGCATTGGGCTCAGCTCTGGTCCCAAGAAGCTCGTTCACACACGCAGCCAAAGAGCAGCAAACAGAAGCACTCGTGCTGTCGTTCACATGGCTGATCTAAGGCCAGTAGCCACACTTATTTTAATGGTCGTTTTGTTGACGCTGCTGCGCCAATGGATAATTCTCCACACTAATAATGACCATTACTCACCAGCCCCTTGAGGCCTGGAGTGGGGAACTCCAGGCCTCAAGGGCCTGCAGGTCCTAGATCTCACCCTGGGTCAACACACCTGAGTCAGATGATGAGTTCATTATCAGGCCTCTGGAGAACTTCAAAATATGTTGAGGAGGTCCTTTAGGCATTTGAATCAGCTGTGTTGGATCAAGGACACATCTAAAAGCTGCAGGACACCGGCCCTCGAGGCCTGGAGTTGGACACCCCTGCCTTAGGCACATCTGTTAACACAAACATCTAGCCGGCTAACTCAATGGCAGCGATGCACTGGGTGGTGAAGATGACCTGCTGAGGTTCAAACCCAACATCAGAAAACCGATGGAGGTCACTTTGAATACGGTGTTGTCATTCAGTATAACCTGAAACTACTGTCTGAGCCCACTGAGTCACCAGGGGCCCGTTCTTCGTACGTCGCTTACTACATCCAAGATCAAATGACACATCCAAGATCAAATCATCGCGCTAACCGTGAGCTCGCTAATCCGGTTCCCCGAACACACCTGCTGTTGACGATTAGTACAGCTGGACGCAGTAATGTGACATCACTGGGTGTCGTAAAAGGGGCCACGCATCGATAGTAGAAACATTGATCAGCAACCCTCTGATTGGTCGGCGAAAATGTCGACGGAGCGCGCTCGGCTCGGTATTTTTCGGCAGCAGAGCAAGAACTCTTGAGTGAGGGATTTCAGGAGTTTCAGAGTTTAATCAGAACGCAAGGGAACACTGCAAAGGCTGCAAAAGCAAGGAGCGAGGGCTGGCAGGAAGTTGCTGACAAATTAAACTCGTAAGTAATTTAATAATAACAATAATAATGGAGTGGATTGATATAGCGCTTTTCAAGGCACCCAAAGTGCTTTACAATGCCACTATTCAGTCACTCTCACATTCACACACTGGTGGAGGCAGCTACAGTTGTAGCCACAGCTGCCCTGGGGCAGACTGACAGAAGCCAGGCTGCCATATCGCGCCATCGGCCCCTCTGGCCAACACCAGTAGGCGGTAGGGTAGATTTATTATATTACACTATATTATCCAATATTATATTACATTATATTATAATATGTTATATTTTATCCTCTTTCACATTAGAGCCACGACAGGACCCACTAGAACATGGGAACAGGTAAAAGTGAAATATAAGAATATTCTACAGAATGGTAATATTTATCACTTATATTGCTTTTAGTCTCTTGGAAAGAGACCCTGGAATAATCTGTTTGTTTATAACAGCAACCAAGAAAAGGGCAGAGCAAAAAAAGACAGGTGGTGGTCCTGCACCCCCCCGTCAACAAGTTGGTTAAGTGAATAATACCCTCACGGGAATATCGATATCTCTCAATGAGCACACTGTCGCGCTGAGCTAAAGGATCCTGTCTGTCCCGCAATATACGCTGAATTCTGAGGACTCTCCTTATCAATCTTGCACCTTCCGCAATGGGTGGCTCGCGTATACGGACAGGACATGGCTGCAACAGGCTTCCCAAATCCACCTTCGCTTTTATAGCCGTGGTCTCCCATCTTGATTACACGAAGTAATTTACAATTACTACTCTGAAATATGAATTACATCTGTAATAATCACATACATGTAATAGAATGTTAATAGTACATTTCCCTTTTTTAGGAAATGACCTGTATGTATCTGTGTGACATCAATAAAAGGATCAGGTGCTGCATTATCTTCAGTTACATTGATGTTATTTATTTATCGCTGTTGCTTTCGTATAAATGAAGCGGACATACCTGCGTGGCCGCGATCTAATCCTGTTTACATAAAGTAAACCTGCTCCCGAGCAGGTTTACGCTTACGGCTCTGTTGCTATGACAGCAAGTCCCGGATGAGCTTCGGGGAACCGACTGATCCAGGATCACGCGAAATCGTCAACAATCTAATCCGGCTAACCTACTTAGCGAGGTACGAAGAACGGGCCCCAGGACTCTACCAGACACGTTTTGAAATCACAGCAGTCGCCCCCTGCTGGCTAATAAAGTCCTTCAGGTTTAAGTTCCTTAAAAGGCAGCTTCACTACAGAACTGGAGCTTGAGGATTTTCTGTGCTGTCTGTCGTGATGAGTCAGGCACAGGATCTCAGTTTGAGATAGGAGCGTTTGCCTGAAGCTGGCTGCAAAAGTGAGAAAATCGCCATCGACTGAAGATAAAATCTGAACTGGGCTGGCTGCAGGGTCGTCAGCCGGGAGCTGCCCTTCACTCCCTCTGCCAGTCTTTTATTTACAGTCTATGACTGCAGGACGTGAAGATAGACTAAATAAATGTATAAATGGCTGCATCCAGTTTCTGTCCTGGCTGTCTGAGAGCCCATCTGCAATAATTTAGTAAAAATCAAACTGTTTGTTCTCATCCTTGGGTGCGTTCAGATCGCAGTACAGCACCCATGTTCTGTTTTTTATATTAAGTGAAAAATCGTTCCTTTCTTTGTAAAGCTACAGAATTCAGTCACCTTTATCCTCACCAGTGTTGGTCAAGTTACTTGAAAAAAGTAATCAGTAACTAATTACTGATTACTTCCCAAAAAAGTAATCTCGTTACTTTACTGATTACTCATTTTCAATTACTAATTACTTAGTTACTTAGTTACTTTTTAAAAACACGATTTACAACCTGAAGAGGTGATAAAGCGATAGATCGTTCAGCCTAATTCTACTTCCTGCATAATCCATCATACAAAATGTAATCAAATGGAAAAGTCTCTTTTTAAAACTTGTTTTATTAGTTTTAATCTTTTAACTTTATGCATCAAGCAAAAATTTAATTATATGCAACATTCTCTGACTGGAAGAAATTAGTTTAACATTTAAACCTATTTTCTGCACATTCCAGCACATAAAATAAAATATTTTTTGTGTTTTCACTCAGTCTTTCAAATAGATGCAAGTAAAACACAGCAGAAAATAAATAAAGTCAAAGACTCAGCGGTCCTGTTGCTCTATTTTCACCTGTAAAGCAGGAGTGGGGTAGGCGGAGGTTTATCCTAGTGCTGTAAAAAGAAGTTTTCTTCCCACGCACAGCGGACACTAATGTTTTTGTCACTTTTTATGGAATCAAACTCAAAGTAAGGTCAGTACTTCCACGCTTTAAACGCTGCACGCTCATACTCTCTCCGCACTCGATATATGATCCACTGTTGATCTGCACACAGCTGTTGTCACGAACGGTGCACTCGCTTACGTCACTGTCATGAGACATTCTCACAAAAAAAAATCACGGTTTTAGTAACGCAGTAACGCAGCGTTCCTACGGGAAAGTAGGTAATCTAATTACCGTTTTTGCAATAGTAATCCCTTACTTTACTCGTTACTTGAAAAAGTAATCGGATTACAATAACGCGTTACTGCCCATCTCTGATCCTCACTGAGAATTGTACTCTGGAAATGTGACAAATTATAGTGCGATTGTATTTTTAGATGGCCAAGAGACTGTCACCCAGAAAAGTCTGAGTGCAGCATCCAAGACAGAACAACATGTTTAATCCATTTTTATCGCAGTCACAAAGCCATAAGTGGCTCTTTTGTGTTTGATAGCGGAGGCTGTGACACAGCAACTAGAAGGTCTCATTTTGGGAAGTAAATGGAAGCAGGTAGAGAGGTGTGCGCAGGCGGGGACAAGGTCCGTGCCACGGTCATTACCCAAAGACTTCACGAAACACCTGTGAAAGCTGAGGGACGAGAAGACTTCAGGGATTATTTTAAAGTATTTTCTTTATATTTCACTCTGATTAAAGGTTTTTTCCCCGCTGTGCTCAAGCAGATGCCAGATCAGCGCACACCCAGAAAAAAGCTAAAAGGACTTTCTGAAGCGTTCACAACAGATGAGCTGCTCATGAAAAAGGAGACAGGTGCATTTTGCAGCCTGCCCACACAAACCAAATATTCACCCGGCATGCAGGCAGACCATGAGCATTCCTGCAGTCCTCTGGGGTCTGCAGAAAGGAGAGCTTCATGGACATCACATGAGGACTGAAAGACGACTTTCTCAAAGCAAATTCTGCGGGAACGTCTCATAACCATCGAGTGGGTTTATTTTGAAAGACATACTAGCTATAAATAAATCCATTAGGCTTAGAGCCCAAAATGCTTAGTGTGCAGCTATGAGTTAAAGGGGGGAAATGTTGTGTTCTAGGAGAAGGCTGAACTTTAAGATGACAGCCAGGCTGGGATCTGTGGGATCAGAGCAGAGCACCAGTCTCTTGCATGTCACATGTTTTGCTCTGAGCCGTCAGAGAACCAGAAGCTTTGAGCCCAGAGGCTTCAGTTTGAAACAAACCTGAGAAACAGCAGCAAGAAAGAATTTCTCTGCATTTTAAACAGACTGCTGAAAGCCTGAAGCTTTAGCGTCAGTGTCATTAAAATCAAATGTTAGTTTAAACACTTGTGTGGTTTAATTGCTTCATTCCTGCAAGTAAGACCTGAAATCCAGATCCAGCAGCTTAGGGCACGATGGTTTTCTATGTCACAGTCGGCCGTGCAGAGTGTTGCTTGATGTTCCGAATGAGGCAGATGGAGCTGAACATAAAGTGAGTGTTTATTGCTGAATCCACAGAAAGTTCACACTGGTCAGAAAACTCTAAGTGCTGTGATGAAACACCGAGAGGAGCACAGCTACAGAGACTGAGAGCATTTATACCAAAGGTAAGGAGGGGCGAGCCGGTGGGACACACAGCTGCAGACACTTAACCAAATGAGACAAGAAGGCGAACCTCAACAACACACGGAGAGCAACGCTTACCAAAACAAAAGAGGAAGAGACGCAGCAGAACAGAGGGCCACGACTAATGTGACACAAATGGACAAAAAAGACAAACACAGACAGAAACTAAAGCTGACGTGGACGCACAAAGGAGGCTGCGATACACAACAAACCGAGAACACGTCTTGCTATGAAACCTGGAAATATACAGAAACAGGAAATATAAAACTCAAAATAAATGACCCACAGAGAAAATCCCACAGACTCCATGGTCCCTGAATAGGCCTCAGCCCTCGTGTGACCATGGATTGCATTAGCAGAAGAATATGACCATCACCCTTGAGTGCACATGAACACTTCTGCTAGGTGGATCATAACCATGGAAAACAGTTTTCACTGTGCTGTCTTTATTTATTTAATTTTATTTACTGCATTAACTGTAAACCAGGGGTGGAGAACTCGAGGGCCGGTGTCCTGCAGGTTTTAGATCTCACCCTGAATCAGATGATGAGTTCATTACAGGCCTCTGGAGAACTTCAGGACATGTTGAGGAGGTCGTTTAGCCGTTTAAATCAGCTGTGATGGATCAAGGACACATCTAGGTTTTTTTGTTTTGTTTTGTTTTTTGGATACACATTGTAAACTCAGTCTGACCCATACTCCGGAACAGTAGGAGGCGGTAATGCTCCTTTACGTTGGTTGCCAACCGCCGTTAAACACAAAGAAGAAGAAGAAGGACACATATAAGACCTGCAGGACACCAGCCCTCGAGGCCTGGAGACATTGCTATGGCAGGAACGCCTCTTCGTTCCAGAGAATGAAGTGTGTCTGCAAATTCAGTGAATGTAAGGACAATAATCATTTTGCTTCAGCTTTACGTTTGGCCTGGGTCTGTGACTGTTTAATTTATGTTCCATAATTATCGTTATTCATGGTTTTAGTTCTCTTGATGGTTTTCTGTTCATTTATATTTGTTGTTTTTAGCTTCTAGTTTCAGACACTGTCTTCTCTGTGTTCCATGTTTCATATCTCAGGGTCAAGTCTGTGTCACTGTACATACGTCATATTTTACTTTGACAGTCTCGTGTCCTATGTCAGTGTGTTCAGTTGTGCTTCCTTTTGTCTTGTTTTGTCTGATTAGTCCCACCTGTGTCCCCACCTGTGTCCCATCCTCTCCTGCCTGTGAATTTAAGTCCTCAGTCTTCCCCTGTCTGTTGGGTCCTCCACGCTGCTGTGTGTCGTGTGTAGTTCAATGGTGTAGCAGCGCGAGTTTCTTAGTTCTAGTTCATGTTTGGTTTGTTTCTTTAGTATTCATGCATTTTATTTTTAGTTGTTTTTTTCCAGCAATAAAACTGCCACCTTTAGGTAAGCGTTGTCTCGGAGTCCTGCGTTTGGGTCCGAGCCTGCCATTCAGAGCGCAACATGTGGCAGTTTCCTTGTGGTTTCTTCTAATTTTTATTGTTGTTATAAAGGAGAAGACTCACAGATGTGGTGAAATGGGACGTGCGGAGGGTTGGTGTGACAGAGGGGGATGTTAGGGACGGGGGGAGATGGAGACAGATGTTGTTGTGACCCTTAAAGAGATCGGCTGACAGAGGGAAAAGAGAATAAACATGTTTTTGGTACGATGGATCTCTGGAGATGGTGATGCTCCTACAGTTAAACCTATTCATGAATATTTTTCTCTTTAGGTGCAGGAATCAGTTGCACGTGTATTTTTTAATTGTGTCAAACTAAGTCAGTTTAATTCACGCTGGAGGCTTTGCAGTAATGGCGTTCACAGCGGTGTGTTGCAGATTCAACTTAATTTTCATCCATCGGGTTTTTCATTCAAATAAGATCTAAGACGGCTACACTAAGGCTTGCTTGGTGTCAGAGCTGCTGTCGCTCTTTCATTTTAGTGACTTGATTTGATGACATAAACTACTCTGAATAATGATATCTCCTCTCCATCTGCAGCAGCCAGGAGGAACAAACAAGGAACGCTGAGACTCATTATTCTTTAATCAAAGATCAGAGCCGGAAGGGTTGTGGTGGTTACTCACACAAAAACAATCAAAATGCAAAATAACGAGCTAAAAACAAAAAAGGGGGAAGAGCAGTTAATACTGTAAAGCAGATATAATTTGAGAGACTGCACATAAACCATAACTGGGTCAGGTGTGCACTGACAACCCTCTGCTCTGAGTGTGGCAGCAAGATGATTAAAATGCAACTTCTCAGTAAGAGCACTCCTGTACCCTCATTGCACAGCTTCATATGAGGCATGCACAGCCTTAGCAGTACATTTGCTCTTGTGATTCAGCAAAACATGCAAACTAACCAGAGGCCAGCGAGCGTATTCCCACAGCTCACTAATATAGACTCTGTTATGAAAGAAAGCGAGCTCAGAGTTAGTTTCTGATCTGCTTCGCTTCAGTCTCTCCGTGCTCGTCTGACTGAAGGGAAAAGTTTGAAACCTGCTTATGAGTGAAAACACTGTTTGAATGATTAAAAGGCTGTATGTTATTATAGATAGCTATCATATATACATATCCATCAAACCCATTTCTGTCTGTGACCATGTAGCCTTGGTCTCTGTAGCTGGGGTGAAAAAACAACTATACCTCTATCAGGTGGCTTCAGATGACTGAATTCACATCTTTAGCTGATCTTCACACATGAACTCCCCCTCAGTACTTTCCAGTTGCCAGTCTTTAGCTGACCTCCCTCTAAAGTCCATTTAATAACAGCTAAGGCAAGCAAGTGGACTTCCCACGTCCTGACTCCTGCTCTGCACAGACGGCACTACTCATCAAACCAAATATGTTATGTCACTCTGGGCTAATGCACTATTCACTCACTCATCCAAATCACTGAATTGAGGTGGTCCAATCACACCTGTGGCTACAGGTGTATAAAATCAAGCACCTAGGAGTTTGTGAAAAAATTGAGCTCACTGAATTCCAGCATGATACTGTGGCAGGATGTCACCTGTGCAACAAGTCCGGACCTGAAGCTTCCTCACTACTAAATATTCAACAGACAAATGTTAGGGGTATCATTACAAAGTGGAAGTGATTGGGAACGACGGGCTGGCCACAGTCAGGATTAGCCGACAGTGCTAGCACAGGAGCTAATAACAGCTGATTTTCATGCCATGCAGCATCAGCTAATGGCTCAGAATTTCCCATCCATGCCCTAACCCAGTAAACATTTATACTTCACAAACAAATCTCATGCAACTCATTTGCATTCCTGAGGCTGCAGCACTACTTTCCACCAGAGATAAGAGCCCTGCTTTAAAGATGTGCAGAGTGTGCATTAGCAGGCTGGCTGTGTACTGGTGGCACAAGCAGCCTTATCAGGCGGGGGACTGTGGTTTGTATCCTGTCTGCACCTTTGTGTTGTGCTCTTTTTTTCCTCCTACTGCTGTTTTGTTTAATTTTCACCGCCTTTTACTTTCTTTCACTCTCTCGAGTGAGGCACTAGAAACTTTGTTAGGATCATGGTTTGGTGTAAGAAAATAAGCCCCTTCACAACAGCAACACTGCATAGTTGTTAGTGAGCGAACCATCTCGCTCTCACAACCACATCAGGTGTAGCTCTCCCACAGAGGGTCCCACATTTTGATTGGCTCCAGAGTACCAAAGCCAACAGGTAGCTTCCACAGGGAGCATTATTTTGTATGAAAGAAACATAAAGGAGTTATTTTAATGAGTGAGTCTTTGTATGAAGCATCACTCTAAAGACCCAAAGCTGTGAAAGTATTTGTACTGTTTGCAGGTGGAGGTGGTGAGGCTGAGACTATCTGACCTGCTTTAGCTGCCTGACGTCCGGCTCCTCGACTTCATGCTGACTTATTTAGTGTCTGATGCCTTCTCTGTTCTGTGTGGAGTCTTTGCAGCCACATGTGGAAACATCACGGTGTATATGGACATTTTCTTTGATTAAAATAGTCCCGATAAACCTGACTGAGCCTCATGCGACATGCAGTCAAACCTCAGTGGCCCTCGCATTAACTAACACAACCCCAAATCTGGCTGGTTTCCATTTTCAGGACCACAACCGCTTTTATTCAGCACAGTATGGAAGCGTTGAAGAACTGATGTTACAGCAGGGAGCCATATCTTCTCCTTTCAGCACTTAGGACGAGGGGAGAGACGATCATTATGTGATCAAAATGGACTGTCAGTGGGAAGCAGCTCTAAGCTGGGATTAGTCTGATAGGACAAGATGTGCCGCCGTACAAGAGCTCCCCTAAGAAAAACACTCTGTGTTAAATTACATTTTAAGAGTGAAATAAAGCATGCATATCAAAAGGCATTTTATTATGTTATGGGCAATTTCTCAAATGGATCTTTATTACTCTTTGACTCTGCTGACGGAGGTTGAACCCAGATTCAGAGGAATCGCACTCACTGTTATTTCACACCATATTTAAACGCACAGTGTGAACTTTAGCCCTGCAGTCATCACTGGTCCCAACAAACCTTAGTCAAACTGGCCTTTTGTTCAAGGGTTTAGTTTAAAATCTGCTGGGACATACAGGAATGATGGGGAAGAGGATGACGGGAGCTTGGACGCACCAATGACGGCATCTGTGGCCTTGTGATATGCAGCCAAACAAAAGTACTTTTGTTGCCTAAACCAACCAACCGCACAAAGGACTCTGGATCCAAACCAGCGTCTGTGGTGTGTGAGTCAGGTGCTTTATATGGTCTCCATCCACCCGACCTCCTGATCAGCTCTGACACACCAAACAGCAAACTTTTCTTTCTCAAACTCTTTCAAAAATACTTTTTACATAGTTTTACTGAATGGTGGAAACAAACCTGGAGACATATGATGGCGACTTTGTCTTGTTTTGTTAGGGTTATTTGGTTACTTCCTGTTTTACTTTGAAGGTTTGTTTTCTCATGTGTTTTTAATTGCGGTTTCACTTCCTGCTTTTGTTCTTTCCCCCTCATTTGTGATTGTCTGCTCGACACTTTTCAGTGTTTAAATGTTCCCACCTGTATCTCAGCATTGAACCTTTTCCCGTTTCTTGTGGATTCTTCTTTCAGTTTCTGTTGTTTGTTAGATTTTGTGTTTCCAGCCTTTTGGTTCAGCGAGTAAAGGCCCACGTTTTGTGGTCTCTTTTCCCCCTTTGGCTCCTTTCTCAAAATACTTGCTGTCATTAAAGCATCAACATAAATGTGTATTTGAGCATCTGTAAAGTAATACTTTGACTGTGGATGCTGCCCAATTCTGTCATTTCCACGTTGAATCCAGTCCAATAAAGGCAGAAACTGGCTGCTTTTTTTAGCGTTACACCAACAGTCTCATTTCTGTATTTCTCCTGTCTTGCGGTAAGACTACCCATCAGCCCATGCAGTGGAGTAGGAGTGAAAAGTTCAAATATTGGACTTTCCTGTGAAGGGATGACTGCCCTGTGCCAACATCAGCACAAAGGGATCAGCGCAGCGAGCGAGCTCTCTGCAGCCAGCCTCAGTCGATGCGTTCTTCAGATGTAGGAGCAGCATCAGTGTGACGCTGTGATCCTCTGTGTACGCTCACTCGTACAAATCCATAAATCCTTGTCAGTGTTCCTGTTGTTGCCGTGAGTGTTTTGTTTTGTCTCTGTTTTTATCATCACGTCCGACTCTGGCTCCTCACAGGTTTGGCTTCTTAATCCTCATTTTCAAAAGCAGAAACCGCTCCCCTTTCTTATCCAAGCCTGGAACAACCTGACGAATAGTCTAATCCAAACTGCTGCTAATCACTCAAAGTCGAATATTTACAGAGGTATAAATGGTATAAACCAGGCGCAGAAAGTAAGGACATTTGTGCTCGGTTGAGCTTTTCTTTGTTGTAACAATGCTTTATGGCACTAAATCTTACCCTGTTTGAAAGCCTGTTTATTTCTCCTTAAATGGAGCTTTAGTTTTAAGGAAAACACATTTGTTGGTTGCAGCTACAGAGCTGAGTATGTCGGTTATGGCCATGAAAACGCTCTCCTCTGCCAATCAACTTATTTTGCTGTTAACTCTTGTTTGGTGTTGTTATTGGAAGTCTGAAGAAATTTAACAACTCATTACTTTAACCAACAGGAGTCTCGTTTGCATGTGGCGGAGCCGTACACCGCCACAACACCGCCAGCCTGGTCACACACGTGTGGGATGGCATCCTATTCTTCTACCAGCATTTCTCACAAGTGAGTCGGTCTGGTTGTGTTGGTCACACTGGCACGAACGGCACACCCACGCTGAGCCCACAAGTGTTAGACGGTTGAGGTCAGGACTGCAGGCGAGCCATTCCATCCTCTCCTCTCCCGAACTCTGGCTTCTGATAAACCCAGCTCTGTGGGGGCGAGGGTTGTCGGCCCTTGAGTTCCAATGGTTGCAGAATCTCATCTTGATCTCTGTCTGCACTGAGATCAAGATGGTGCAAAACTGACTTGACAGTGAAAGGCAGTAATGACAGGCCTCGTAGCAGCCCTGTGAGAGCAGAGACTGGTTGTGTGCAGTCTGGTCTGGATTGTTTGGGTAGAGAGCCGTCAGCTATGTCATTCTGCAAACCTTGACTCCAAATCTGTAGAAGACTGCCTGTGGTTCTTTTTGTTTTTGTTTTTGTTTTTTTTGTTTTTTCTTTTTAGGCAGTTTCTGATTTTTGTCGAAGGAGATGCTTTCATGAGTCCTCGAGTCTGTTGACGTCACTTTTCTGGATCACTTGGAACCCCGGCCAAGGTAATAGTACCAGGTACTGCCACTGAAAGAAGCAATCGGTGGCTTATATGTTATACACTTTAAAAACACACACACACAACAACTTTACTTTTAATATACTTCATACTGTTCAATTCACTTTGAAGCCTAGGTGTTATCTGTGCTATTTGCAATTGGATTAAAGGTTAAGAACACCAAGTAGAAAGAAAAAGTGTGACATTTTCTAAAGTTATTGGCTTATTTTTCTTCCCCCCCCCCCCCCCCCCCCCCCCCCCCCAATATAGATAGGTTTTATAGTAAATATGAAGCTGCAACCAGCAGTGCCTTTGGTTGGAACAGCATAAAGACTACAAAAAAAACATAAACAACCAGCTTGGCTCTGCCCAAATTAGGTAAATGTGTTTTTATGAGCTTTTGTCAGAGTTGTTGTATGCATATTTATTTAGCTTTGGACAGAACAGTAACTGCCCCTGCTCAATTAAGCTAACTAACAAACATTGTCTGAACTACAGTGTACGCATAATGTTTGGGTCACCATGCTGGTGCATTCAGTGTGTAAGGATCTTGTTACCGGAGTTTTCAAATCTACTTTATTTACTTTGGCAGTGTTACGTTTCGGTGTGTCAGTGTTTTGTTTTTGCATGACTTATGTATTTCCTGCTTTACTTTGAAAGTCTGTGTTATCTTAGTGTGTTCAGTTTACATTTTCCCTGTCTCGTCAGTTCTAATTTGCCCCAGCTGTGTTTCCCTCCTGTGGTCCATTTCCTGATTGCTCCCTCTATGTATTTAAGCCTTGTGTTTCAGTGTGTCATGGTCGCGATCTCCCCCGTGTTGTAAATAGTTGGGTGTTTTGTTGTAAATAAATAGTCTGTTGTAAATAGTTGTGAATGGGTTTGTCAATACTTTCGTCATGGGATATTTTCGTTTTGGGATTTTGGTGGAGAGCCTTCGTGGTTTTATTTTCCTTATCTTTGTTTTTCTACGTTGCACCCCGGTTGCCTAGGCCGGGGTGCAACAGGCAGAAATTAAGAAAACAGGGTAGCGTGTGGTTCTACAGCACTCTAAATCACATAGAGGAGAAGGAGAACATTGTGCCATACACCTCCCAGCGGTGGAGTGCCTACCAGCTGTCGAGGTCATGCTGAGAGTGCTAGAGGGCAGAGGCCTCTTTGTGGGGGAGCTGATTCCCACTGGATGCTTCTGGTTAAATCTTTTTTTTTTTTCAGTCACCACAAGATTGTGCCTTCTTGAAATGAAAAAAAAAAGCTGACAAAAGATTGTTTAAAAAAAAAAAGATCAACAATAAGGTACTTTGAGTGGAAACTTCATCAGCACACCTGCAGCAGCACATTTATCCCATCAACTTGTGTGAATTGTGCTAAAAATAAATAAAAAATATTACTGTTTTTTGATGATACCACGTTTCACACTTTAACATTTCATGGCTGGCTGCATAAAACACAGAAATCTGCATGTTAGACTGAGATGCTTCACCCTAACTACGCTTGTAAGCTGTGGGGACATAACTCAGCTGGCTCTGTCCTCTGTGATCAGCACTGCAGCAAAACTCAAAGTGGGTTCAGTCTTCCTGCGAGGTGACATATGGAATCAGGGCTAATGCTGCAATTTCAACACTTGGAGTTACATCATGGCTGTGAGGTACAAGAGAGCTGGATACTGAATGTCCTGTTTGTTGCCAACTAAGCTTTCTTTGGAAGGCAACTGGATCCTTGCGAGATTTGCAAGCTCACAATCACAAGAGAATCTGTTTTAGGAGTCTTTAAGCTGTGTTTGTGCATGAATCACAGAGGGTTGAGATCAGTGTGTTTCCTGTAAGGTTTAACTGGTTACTGCCAAGTTCCACCAAACTGCTTGCTAGTTTTCAAAGCTCCTCAGGCTTCTTTTTTGATCTCCGGCGGTACCGTTCTTCAATCTGAGAATTTTTAGGTGAACTACTTTGCTAGATGTGCCAGCAACCATGACCTTTATCATAGTCCTCCTTTTTTGTAAAGTGCAAAATATAAACATGTAAATACAGTTTACTTGTAGTAGATTTTCTTAATCTTATTAGGGAGATTTTATCTCAGCATATTTACAATCATTAAACTCCTTTTAATTGTTAGTTATTCATTATAATTGTACATTTTTTGTAAATGGCGTAACACACTCTGTGCTCTGTGTGCATGTTTGTGGGCCAAAGCAGCACATTGCATACAGGGAGTAGATTACGACTCCCTTACCCGTACATGAACCCTGACACCAAAGCCACCGGCATCCAAGCTTTACCTATCGACCGATGCTATGCTCAGTGAGAGATTGAGCAAGAAAGGATCTCCATGGTTACCACGGCTGCTTGTCATCTTCAATCCTCTGACCTTTTATGCACCGCAGATCAATAACAGTGAGGTATAGTCTCCTAGGTAAACAAGGGAATAGAAGACAGCTGACAGGAGTAATTGCTGACATTTCTCAGGCAGATTTCTGAGGCAGTCAGCAAAGCTTTTGGCTTCAGAATACAGACGAGACTTGTACAAGAAACTTGGAGCACATCTTTTTCTGTCTGTCTGCTGCAAAACTTCACGCTGGAACAGTCAGCAAACTTTTTTGTGTTTTGTGCGGTGCTGGACAAATTGGGCAAAGGTGTGATTAAGTGACAGAACTTAAATCTGCTGTCAGTTCCGGCGCATCATCTTAAAATTTGCTCATATTTTGAGCAACTGTGTGCACAGTGTATGAAAAGACACCAAATCTGTAGTCTAATGAACGGGAGATTATAATTTAGCCTCACTATCCTTCACTTGAGGATGTGAGACAGAGTTTCTTCCTTTTCAAATCTCTTCCTACTGGCTATCTTTAAACAAGCCAAGGGACAAGAGCATAGGTAGAGGGTTGTCTTGGTGCGGCTTCATTCAAAGTTGTGAACTTCTAATTTGTTTTTTGGTCCAAGGCTGCCAGGCACAGCCTCTTCAACATGCATTTTCTAGCTTTCTAGCTCCTCGTGGATGAAGCACCGGTGCAAGTGCCAGGCAGAGAAGAGTGTAAAGCAGGTAGTGATGGAAGGGTGAGAAGTAAAGGGATGCTGGAGTCAGATTTTGATTGGGGCAAGGATCACAGAAGCACACAGAAAACTGGTCAAATTGGCATGTAAAGCAAGAGAGAGGGAGGATTTGTGTCGCTGGAATGCCAGAATGAAGGTTTCACAGTGGGCGAGATGAAAGAACCAAGCTTTTAATCAAAGGAAGTGTTTCTGCTTCTCTTCCTTCTTATTTTTTCTGCATCTATTTCTTGCTGTCAATATCGAACAAAGGCGCCGTTTGCTGCTCAGAGATCTGGTCATGCATTATGCATTAAGAAAAAGAACACCGGAAGATGAAGTTTAAGTTATTTGTGGGGGTGGGGTTGGGGGACTCAGTCCCACAAAATAATAATATCCCACAAATTCATTAGTGGGTATTAGCACAAATTTGACATGTAGCTCACAAAATGCTATTTCTAGTTCATTAAAGATTTCATAATCACTGACAATTTTGAATATATGCATCACTAACAAACTACCAACTTTAATAGCTTACATAGCTGAATGTGTGTGTTGTTTCCTAGGATACTTACTGTCGCTTTTTCACGACAAATATACTTCCAAACTCATAAATCAAACGGGTTTGTTTTCCACTTTGTGCGGTTTGTTAGTGCAGGTGTCACACTCGGGTTGGACCAAAACAAGAAGACCGAGGCTCTTTTGAAGGAGGTGGTCTTGACCTCAAGAATTCAACCTCAATCCAAACCACCTATCACGTGTACAGTACAAGTTTGTCCCGTGTGCTTTGTATTCTCAAAGCAGGAAGGTACTATAGATGTGCAAAGGTCTGTAACTAGCGTGAAATGAACGTAATTCTCTGCTTTCTCACACAGCACCTTCTTCCTTTACTCCCTGGTGCTGGTCTGCCACTCCAGAAACTAGCTGAAACTAAACTGAATTAAAATTAAAAAAAATTAAATAGAAATTTAAAAAAATAAGACAAAAAAAAATGAGTAGAAGTTACAAAAGTATAATAAAGTTGGTAAAGATGAAGTTACGGCATGAGCTTTCCTGCTGAATCATAAATCCCCAGGAGGCTAAAAGTACCTTCTTCTACTTACATTATGTCATGTGCAAAAAGCACACATCTCTTTCTCTTTAGAGATGCAGCTATGGATAGGATGAAGCTGCTGGTATTTAATCAACTCAAAGAGCAACAAGCAACTTTGTAAAACCTCTTGCAGAAAGACAACCTCATGCAGCACTCGTGTTAGTGAATGATGAACCTCAGGCATGCGAGGAGAGCAGCAGCAGGTTTTGGAGCCGTACGCCACACCCACACAAACAGGGAGCAAACAAAGAGGGGGGAAAACTGAAGAAACACAAGCCTCCTTTATCATTTCTCCCACCAGAGAAGCAGGCAGAGGCAGGGAGGAAGAGACGCGAGGAATAATAAAGAGCAATTTTAACAAAAGTAAGACATCCTTTCTTCTGAGCCGTCATGTTAAAGTGCTGTCAGTTAATTATTACTTGTGGCACAGCCTACTGCTATATTTTACAATCCCAGATGCCACACATCTATAGCAGTTTTCATGACAGCTTTTATACATAAGTCATTTTTTAAAATAAATTCAGGATGTAGGAATGCATGAGAGGATGTCATTTCTTGCCTCTCCACGACATGATTTGTATATCCCAGCTGCTTGTCATGCCTCCACAAAGGATATCTCTGCATCCTCAGTTATTGATCCCCTGTCCTTCTGTATTTTGGGAATTGAGACATCCTTTAATATGGTGTGCTGAGATTTATTTCCAGGTCACGGGCAGGAGGACAGGGGCCAAGCGAGAGTAGGAGGCACAAAACAGAGAAATGAGAAAAACCCAAAGAGGGTGGAAACAGCTGACACAGCCAATTAGGGACAGAGACAGGTGGACGAGTACTTTTATGGCGGTAATACATTCATTTGTTTGCAGTTACAGGTATTACAAGAGCACTCAGAGAGCGCAGCTCCCCCCGAAGGACAGGAGGATATATATATATATATATATATATATATATATATATATATATAAATATATATATATATAAATATATATATATATAAATATATATGTGTGTGTGTGTGTGTGTGTGTGTGTGTGTGTGTGTGTGTGTGTGTGTGTGTGTGTGTGTGTGTTTATTACAGCATACTCAGCCTGCTATTATAGCAACATATTAAAGTCTGACCTTTGACCTATGACCATACTAAATTTGTGTATTTTATTATCTATACCCATATGATTAGAGCAGAATTAGCTGAAGCCTTTGGCTTCTATAAGATTTAAAAACTTGAGATTTTAAGATGTATCCATGCCATGTGTGATTTTGCTAAACTTTCTGCTTTGATTTTGATTTTGTTGTCAAGTAAGTTGACCTAGGCATGCATGTCCAGACACATTCACATAGACATGGACCTTCAAAGTAAAACAGGTCTGCACAGACACAAGCTTAACACATCAGAAATGGCAACAGGGAGGAAACACGGGGACGTGGGACCAGGGCAGGCACAGTCGCACAGAACAGAAGGAGCTCAAAATACAAAACCTGAGAACAAGAATTACTAGAAAAGGACCAAAAGTATTAACAGTGACAACCATAAATAACAAATAATCAAGAAACACAAAGGAAACAGCTACAAAACACTGGGTCACTGACCCAGGACCACGACAACCTTGACCTGAATTTTACTGTAGATGCTAGGCTGCTAACAAACCGTCAGACAAACTCCCTTTGAGGGGAGAAAACTAGTTTCTATACTCGTAAAAACACCAGGAGTCTCTGTTTTGAGGCGCTCTGATAAACCGTGCACACTATTTATTTAGTCCAGTGAAACTGAATATGAAACATAGCTGGCAGTCAAGCTAACAAGTCGTGAAAGGGGTCACCGTTTGTGGAACAAAGGAGAAAAAAAGGTGTGGGAGTATTCAGCCTTTGCTGTAATAATGTGGAAGCAACAGCCTCCTCCTCATATGACTGTGCAAGTCAAGCTATTATTTACTGACTAGCACCACTGGCTAAATGTCTACTGTGCAAACAAAAGCTGGTCTACATGTCCTCAAGTGCCCTTCTGCTTTAATTCAAGCACCGAGGAGACTCTGTTATTGGATGGTTGGTTTATTCTCCCAATTAAGGTTTTCTGCATGTTAAGCCCAATGGCGAGGTGTATTTTGATTGGTCAGCCTTGTGTTTTTTCTTTCTAGTCGACGTACAGCGCACACATTCTTCTGAAAAGCGATAGGAAAAAGATTTTTGTCGCTACAATAATGAAACACCAAAGCAGACACACAGACATCTTGTATGTTCTTGTGCAACCCACGCACTGTTGCTACAAAGAGAAACAACTGGCAGAGGCTTAATATTTTCAGACAGTACCTGTGTCCGGCACCAACCACGTTCTGACAGCAACAAGGCTTCGGCAAACACCAGGCTAACACATGTACATGACACTTTCTTTTTCTGGATCCTGACATTTCCACTTATGGCTAACACTGTATTACTGCCAATCTCTGATATAATGGACTCAAAAATTAAGTGCAAGCAGGACTCAATTGTCATGGCAACTGCTATTACATCTTTTACCCTTTATTTCTTCAAATATTAGTTTTTTTTTCCTACAGCAATTCCCCTATAGTGTGAATCAAATGGGCACATTAAACCGCAGGTGTTGTGCTCACACACACTGATACACATCCGTGCACAAAAGCTTGTACCTCAGCGTGAGTCCTACCTGCCAGGAGCACAAATACAACCAAAAGAGTGAGAGCATGAGAGGTGGGTTTATTTTAGAAAGAGAGAGTCAAGGTAGGAATAGAGTTTAATACCTAATTTCAATTTCATCGGCGAGACTTGGGCCTCGGCGGGGAGCCGGACACCTGGCGGGGAAAAGAAGCCATGAGAGAAGCAGAAGCGCACGTGGCAAGCGGAGGGTCAACCCGCTGTTATGTTCGACTCCTAATCCCTTCTCAGTGAGGCAGAAGAACGCCTGTGCTCGCTCTAATGTCCACGCCGAGAAAGCGCTCGCGCAATTAGAGCCGGATTCGGCGAAAGGTTAAGTGATAGAAAATAACTCAAAGTAAAAGTAAATGTCATTCTGCTTAAGCAAGTATTCTGCTGCAGGGTGATGACAAAAAAAACAGTGTAGGAGCTGTAGTTCGTGGAAACGATCTGAAGGGTAGCTGTCGAGAAGCCATTCTTAATGAAGGGAAACGGGTAGAAAAAGCAGATCTCCAAAAAACCCAGTTGCAAAGTACATGAAAAGCTGGAAAGTATTATGGAAAGTAAAAATCAGACTGAGGTAGTGGTCATTATTTGCAAATTGATGATGAGCCATCCAGTGAGTCATGACGCACTGCTCTTCCCAACATAAGCTTCCTATATAGGTTAAAAGTATCGCTATCAGTATTGGTATTGGCCTGTGGTTCTTAAGTTCTGACAGGGTGAGGAAATCGACTTCTTGTGGTCTCATCTTCTCAGGACGCCCACTTCCCAGCCTGTTTCTGACGTCTCCTGTTTATAAAACTTGGCCTTCAAGTTGGAGCTGGTACTACGGCTTTCTCCAAATACAACTTGAGGTTGTCCTGTGGCACAGGTGCCAAACTGTTTTATCAGCAGCTCAAAACAAGAGTCAACAGAAGAATAAGCTGTTTTTTCATTGGCAGAGAAGATCTTGGAAGTTTTAATGGGAGCAACCCAAATATTTAACTGCTGCCCAACCAACAAATGCATTTTCACCACAAATGTGGCACCATGTAAGGGGAAATAAAAAGGTTTTCAATGGTACGAGAGGTATTTACTGCCAAGAAGCATTTGTTTGGCCAAACACAGATTTCCTGACTTTTTGTGCTAAGTTTAGCTTAAAATCACAGCATGTCATGCAGGCTTAGTGCACACAAAGTGAAGCGAGTGAGGGCATTTTCCTCATCAGTAGGAAGTTAGACAGGAACAGTCATGGATTAATCGTTTATGTCAGTTATGTTGGTCCTTACACTACAGGACACAGAAAACAACACGCCTGAATACTGCAAAGGAGGAGAGAATCAGAAAGAGCCTGATAGTTAAAGGTCCTGCAATAACTGCAGATCCAGGTCTTTACAGTAAGTAGTGATAATTTAGAAATGACCAGCTCTGAAACTCTATTAGTCAATTTCCCACGTTCCTCATTACTCTCGACTTGTTCCTTTAATTGAGTGTCACTAAACTTTGTCATGTTCTTTGCTGGTTTCTCCAGTATTAATTAATCGTTTTCTGTTCAATCCTAATATGACTCTATAGATTCTTACTTCCTACTTCAGGGTTACTTCACCATTACCTACTGTTTATGTGTCCCTTAAATACGATGCTTCATTTTCCTTTATTTTACTTGAGTCATTATGTCCCTTAGGTTGAAAGTACATTTGGAGATTCGTTTTCATTCATTTTTTCATCCTTCTGAGAAAACCACCTATGATTTTTTTGCTAGCAGGCAATCCATTTACAGCGGAACCCCGACTTACGACATTCATTCGTTCCCGACGGTCTTTCGTAAGTCGAAGCGCCCATCGCGCCTTTTGAGTGAGCGATAGGCTAATTGCTAACTGCAACAACAATACGTTGTTCAAGTGGAACAGCGAAGCGCAAGTTGTCACATGATTTGGAAGACATTGTGGGCATTGTAAGCCTTCTGGGATCAGCCAATCAGAGCCAGCGGATTTCGTATACCGGGCATTTTGCCGTAACACGGGCAGAAATATTGCCGTTAAGTGCCTTCGTAACTTGACCTTTTCGTTAAATGGGGTATTCGTAAGTCGGGGTTCCACTGTATTCTTATTTTGAAGCTTCAGTCACTACTAACCGGAGAAGATGCACAGGTGTGGAGCATAACCAGACTTTCTTTGCATTGGCTAGCTCTTCAAAACCTAAAAACCCAGTCAGACATAACAGGCATCACAATGGTAGCAACGTTGCTAACTCAGGCTTTCTGTTTCAGATAAAAGGAGCATTTGTTGCATCGTTTGCTTCTTCTGCTCGGAGCTGGGGCTGCTTCACTCCATCGTTGAAGCTCCTGTTTCTTCGATCGGTCCTCTGCAATGAAATCAAATGAGAATCAAAGGCTTACTCGCACTCTCACATGTGTCTGTTGCTTCTAATGATTTATTAATCCACTCTGTTAATCCACTGTCAGTTACTGATCACCAAGGTCTCAGATGGATTTAATGAGACTTATGGATTGCTTGTGTTGCTCATTTGCAGCATTTGGTAAAAAGACACCAGATACACATTTAAACAAAACATTTTTCATCATTTTCATAACCTGAAAGCTCTAAAATGTGTCCTTGTTTGCTAATAATGTTTTTCTGAGTTAGCAGTCAGTGGTTTAATCTCTTACTTTGATGTGTTTTCATGCACACAAATAACTCATTTGTACCAAACAGTCAGACAGGGCTGGACTGGGACAAAAAATCGGCCCGCGCATTTTGACTAGAGACGGCCCACCAGGTATTATATGAACAACCATAAAGCCTTTGAATGAAAACAAACGCTGTTGTCACAGTGATGTACACTGTCTTGTTGGTATATGTATCAGTCTAATAAACTTAAACCTCCACCATCCTCCCTGTTCTGGTATTCTAAACGTAGACTGCTTGGTCGAGTTAACCTCCTGAACTATCTACAGCACATGGTGAAAACCTGAAATTAAGACCGAGAAGACTAGAGGTGAGACATGATCATTACTGAATACTGATGACAGATTTAGATATTGTGGCGTGTTGGGGGAACAGCTAGTTCTCTCCCATCATGCCTTGGGACATGTGCTGCTGTTTAGATGTTCTTGTTTTATTGTTTATGGTTACGTTACTTTTAACTGTTATCTTGAATGTTGTGTTTACGCCGTGGTGCAGCGTCACTGACAGTTGTTGTTTTGTAGAGAGAGTGCTGTACCATGAGTGACTTCTGTTGTGCTGTTGTTGAACCTTGAGGCACATTGTAGCCCAAGCAAGTGTTTTAATAAAGAGCTCCCCCTACCAGCTTGGGGTTGAATAACAAGCTCAATCTCTCTCTGTGAGCTTCTTTGTAAAGGTTCCTCTGCATGCCACAATATATTTTCATAAACCATTCATTTGCCACATCAATAAACAGCACGGCAGGGCAAAATATTTTTTTTAACATGGCAACCTTTAAAAAGTGAAAGGAGACAGAAAGACAGGTGAAAAAGGATAAAACGTAATTGACTTTTTGATGGCATTTTACACACAGTACTGGTGCAGTATCTAGAAAATGTGGGAAAATACTGGCATCATATACAGTACTTAGTTACTTCTGAAGAAATTGTGATGGGACCCTCAAAAAAATTACTGTGTGCAATAATGGATTTCTATACATTTTACATCAGATGAAAACGTTTGTTGTAAGATTCAGATAATTATTTGTTAAAAGCAAGAAATTTTAAATGAGAATAAGAAAGTATTTCTTTGTGCCCCCTTTTCCCTGTTAATGCCCTACCTGAGCCCCCTGGCAATACGAGTTATTGTAACTGACGGTAAAAAGTCAGCACAACGAAAATAAACTCCACCTAAACTTGGTTCATATCTGACCCAGAGAGACTGCAGGTCATAACTTCTTACCTGAAGTTCAGTTCACCTCCTCGGGTCTCTGCTCCTCCTGCCTTTCCATCATCCACCTGCCAGCGTGTTGCATCTGCTGGCCTCCACCACTTGCTAACGTTACTGAATCTGTGGAAGCTCCGCCACAGCCACCACCAAACAACTGAGTTATTTTTACACATCTCCCTTCATCTGGCCAATCCACCACCTTTCAGTGTTTATACCGTTACAGAAAAAAACAAAAACAAAAACCCATCGGCCCATAAAAACGAAAAATCTGGCCAGTCCAGCTATGCAGTCAGAGTATTAGTACATGATTCACTCTAGGACGTCCTTGAGTTTGCACAAGTTATTTATTTACAACTAACAGGATGTGCAGCAGTCTGAGAATAACAGGAAATTATTGGAGGAAAAAAATAAGGGTACAGTGTGTCCTTTCTCCTTCATACTAAACTTTCTTTCTTAAATTATGAAATAAACTAACAAAAAACATTTTCTTTGCAAATAAACAAAACAAAAAAAAACCCAAAAATTTCAACAGGAGGACACAAATTCAGATTTTTTTGTCTACGTGTAAAAATGAATGTGAATCTATTTAAGATATTTGGGTGACTCGAGCATTAACACCTTTGTGACCACTTTTAGGAGCTACTGACTCAGCCAGAGTCATCAGATGAGTCACAGGAAACATCAGCTAATTAGTATTGAAGGAGGTGAGTAATACCAAGGAAAATGGTTTGACCTTTACCAGCAGCGAGCTTTTATAGACCCTAATTTGAGGTTTGATCAAAAGTCAGATCTATGAAAATCCAAAAGGACCAGATTAAAATGTGAGCATCTTCGTTCCAGTATCATCGTCTCAGTCATGTTGGGAGACGTTCGAGCCCTGCTGCTAGTTTTCCCAGAACTCCCTCTCTGAACCGCTTCAATTGTGCACTCTGGGATTTCATCAGGAGCTTCAAGCCATCATCATCTCCTTCAGACTAACCCAGATTTAGTGGAGGTGATGACAGCTGGGTCTCCAGCTGCAATCAAGGGTTTTCGGCCGTTTACAGAGGAAGAGTTCACAGTTTCCAAGCCTGAAAGCAGCGACGAGCGAAACCAGGAGCTTTTTTTTCCATTTGGAGGAATTTATCCAAATCAGAAAACGTGTGTCTGGTGGTGGTTGGCTGAACTTTCAGAGGGAACAATATGAACTGTGGTGCACGCCAGCTCTCCATCTCATGCCGGTCCACAAACACAATCTCCACACAGGCTGCTCCCCAAAATCCGCTCCCTGCAACTATTCCCACTTCCTGGCAATGAAAATGAAGTCAAAGGTTTGCTGTTCGAGATCCTGCCCCCAATTCACCTGGAGCCTGATGCACTTAAAGAACTGAACGTCCAGAACGTGTCTGCTACGTAGACTCAGACTGATTCTGAGGCTCCCGGTTGCAATAATTTTAATGTTTTATCCATTTAAACCTCACTGATTCTTTCCAGTGATGAGAAGAGCGAAAGGAAGACTGATTGTAAAGAAGTCTACGAGAAAATGACACCATCACTGGATATATGAGTAAATATTCAAATACTAATAGTTAATTTCAAGTCTAATTGAATACAGTGTTACATAAATGTAACATAAATTTATATGAACACAGAAAATGAAGCAGGGTCTAATTTCAGGTGTGGCTTCATTTGCAGAATCAGCGCCAGCATGCAGCACTCAGCATCATTGTCACTGATGGCGTCCTGATCCGAGTCCTGAACACAGAGTCGTTCAGTTTATTGGCTTCATGATTTCTTTGGGGTTTTATGGAGAGATTTGCATCCTTGTGCTATTTTGTTTATGGTCTTATTATGTTTCCTGGTGTTTTTGAGTCATTTTGTGATTTTGTGTGAGCTTTAGTACTTCAGAGGGTTAGAAGGTCGTTAGGTCTCTCTTGTGTTCCCTTTCTGTTCCTCGAGTCTCTGTGGCTGTTCTTCTGCCTTTTGCATCAGGTTTGGACGTTTGAGTTTTCATCTCGGTGTTAGTTATTTCCTGTTTTATTTCGGTGGACTTGTGCTTTGAATTTTGTTTAATTTCCCGTGTCTCATTATCCCTGAGTGGTTGGATTACTTTGGTACTTTTTAATGCTGCTTATACAGAATAACAGACTCCTTTTATGTTCTACTCGTGCTACTCTGTCTGCATCTGGGTCCAAGCTGACAATCCCAGGAGGTTCATATAGGGGGAGCGACTGGTCGGGTATCATCGGGGGCTTGCTCACTGACCCTGTAACAGGTTAATGTGGCCGTGTCGCTCGAAACAAGCCAGTAATGAACTGTAATCACTAACAATCCTACACAGTGAGGAAAAACTGAAAGCATGAGCTGCACCGAGGTCGTCGGTGTCTCTCTGCCCTTTCCCACATACTTCCTGTCGTGTGTGCGATTACATGCAGTGTTTATGTATTAAAGTTGTGGCCTTTACTGTTTTTAGGACTTCATGACAGGCCTTGTTTTGCATTTGCAGTTTTCCATTTAAAGAATGAATAATGGCCCTGTTTCTCAGACATTATTAACATATGCATAAACACTGGCCTACGGTGCCCTGAGCCGGTTATATGTAAAAATGTTCCTTACTTTTACTGAATGGGTTGTTTGGATGGATTGCTCAGGGTGGGTTTTTCACTAAAGGTCAACAGTGAGCAAATTGTCCTCTCAGTCAGATCCGCGAAGACTGTCGTAACGGGACATCACGTTCATTTTTATATGCAAAACATTCTGCACACAAGAAATGCACTTCCTGTTGAGATGGGTTAGCTTCAGAGTTGATCAGAAACCATCACAGCTCGTGTCATCAACACATGACTGGGGCGCTCTGTACTGGCACATGTACACGAACTCTTCATTTGTTTCTTTGTGCCACAGCTGTTAGTGTTTTAGCTTTGGTCCTACCTCTAAAATCCTCCTGCCAAAGTGTCAGCCAAATTTGATAAAAACCTGCTGAATGGGTCCAAGGAACAAGTTGTACCTGTTTAATTAAGTAACAGGTACTCAGCTTTTTCCTAAATGCAGAAAATCCGTCAAATGTTGTAGCAGAATGATTAAAATCTTAAACATAAATTAAATTTTGCTTTTCAAAACACAGTAATTTAATCCCAAAAGTCTTGGTTTCATCGAACGTGAAAGGGCAGATTTTCATGATGGCAGTGAGACCTGCTGTGATGACAGGACGCTGAGCTGGAGGCAGCAAAGGTGAAGATGTCAAGAGTTTTACTGGGAGTGACCAGAATGGACAGGTTTGAGGAGAGCACGTCAGAGAGACGCTCAGGTTGAGTGTTTGAGAAACACAGTTAGGCAGCAAGGCTGTAAAGGTTTGGACATGAACAGAGGAGAGATACTGGATAGGGATTCGTGGACGTAGTGAAGAAGGACGATCGGTGAGATACTACTGTAGGGAAACAGTGGAGGTGATCGACTGTGGCAATGACTAAAGGGTGGAGCTGGAAGAAGTACTAGTAGTCTTTATTCCAACCAGAGATACAATGACTACACTTAAAAAAACCAAAAACATCCATCCTCGTCCACTTGTGGTCCTGGAGCCTCTTTGCTGTCACGGGTGAGAGGCCGGGTTAAATCTCTAAAGCTGTAAGCAGAAGCAGAAAATATGAAACAGACTTCCTCAAATATCAACATGAGTTTAGCCTCCTCGTCAGAATCATCTGTAGACATGTGTTCTACAGCAGGAGAGAATGCAAGCTCAGCAGCTTAAGGAGACGACTTATGCTTGGGTGGTAGTCTTTTTCATCGTCTGCTCACAAGGTGATGTGTAAAACTATCAGACGAGGCAACCTGACCTACTTCAAACTCCGTATGGGGGCTACTAATTCACCTCCCTTACAATTTGGGCACAGTTCATGCTGAGCCACTTCTGGTAAAATGAGTCTCATGAAAGCCAGCGATGACAGGGGGTGGGAGAGCGCCGCTCCGCTCTCATTATTCATCATTGTTTCAGCAGTTTGTGCGACACAGCAAGGAAGGGAAGGGAAAGAGCACCTATTGACAGTGGGAGGCGTGACCGTGTGCGTGTGTCCAGTAATCAGAAATAATCAGGAAATGAAATCCAACGACAGCTCACACACTGATGGAACAGAACAACAACTACATGACGTAAAACATAGAAATAGAATGACATGTTTCACAACAAAAAGGACAAAGTGTAGATGCACAACAAGTAGAACCATAATGACCATGTCCTAATGGTCCACAGTCATGCTGCCATTCAAGCTGCATTTCTTGTATTTTGTGCCAGTAGGGGGAAGAAGAACTCCACAACAGACCCGCTTTTTTTAATGACCTTTCCACGGCTGTGCTCCAGTTGTGCGCTTGTTTACTCATTCTCCCATTATATAGTTTTCACTATATTGTGGAGTCACCAGTGAATGAGCTGGATGCACCGTGAAATCATACGCTGGCCGCCTAAAACAGCAAAACATCCGCACCGCATTTAACACCAGAGACGCAACGATGCTGCTGTTTTTGTGTAAATGCAACACAAATCTGTGTAACTTCACTTGGAAACACAACTATATCCGCCTACACAAACATGACGCAGGTGGCAGCAGTAACAGGATTATTATATATTAATCTTCTCTCACTGCAAAACAATAAACATGGTCAAGGACGCTGAGGAAAGACCTGCTCGTGTACCCGAGTACGCAGGTGCACCGGAGAAACGAGGAGCATTATTGGTGAATGATTCAAACAAACCTGAAATGAGCGCTGGGCTCGAAAAAGACAGCTTAGAAAATCACGTTAGCTCCATGTCTGATTGCTGTTGTTCTTCCAACAGACAGGCGGCTGTAATGCATGTTTCTACTGATGGACGCACTATGAGCTTTTGTTGTCTCATCTGATTGGTACTGGGCAGCTAACAAGCAGATCGTGAGGTTAGCATAAAATAAATGTGACTTTTTATTAAAGCAGTGTATTAACAGAGGCTACAAATAAGAAAAGATTTTGCCAAAATTAGTTTAAACAATATTCAAACATAGTTTATGTGAATAAAATCTGTTACTCTTTGTAAACACTTGGGAAAATTGGCAAACTATAAACTTCAGTTCACTTTGCAACAGATCTAGTCTTTAAAAAAGGAACAAACTGTTTTTTTAAACTTCCAGGTGGCATTTTAGTTTCTTTTATTTCTCCATTTAGTCAAATTACAGGAGCAAATACTGGCCAGTTTGTTTCTTGTGGTCTCGGCCTCAGTTAAAGGAAATCAATTTCACCCACCTGTGTTAGTCCTCATTAGTGAGAGCTCCAGCATGAGCCCGAGGCTGCTCCTGAAAACTGCAGACTCTGAAAAATCAAAGAAGCCGGGAGTGAAGTAAAAACAGCAAAAACTGAAAGTGGGAGAGGTGAACAGCAAACAGGCTTTCTGATCTTTATGAATGCACATTAGTGTCATAGTGTGTACAGAAATGATTTGAAAAATCTCATTTTTAAACAGGAAATAGTGGATCAAGACAATTCAGTTATTCCGATAACGAATTAGACCGAGTCCTGGAGTAAGCTTAATGATTCCTAAGACAACGAGGAATATTTATGGATACTGGGCTAAGCCGTGTCTGACAGCTTCGAGAGGCTCTTTCTGTAATTATACTCAAACCCTGTCAAATGGTCTTTTTTCAAAAGCTCCCTCCAAACTTAAACTGATTGCTTTAGTTAAAGTAAAAACACTCACTGGCTATTGTTATTATGGGGACATGCATACAGCTGCGTATAATTAGAAGTAATTATAAGTGTTTCTGAAGAGCTTCCTCTTTCGTTTGTCTTCACACAAAGTACAATGTTTTCTTTTATAACTTTCAAAGAAACTGTCTGTAAAATGTATTTCTCTGATGATATGGATGCTTATGTCGTCCCATTTCCTTTTAATGGTTACCTTACTGTCTTTAATGGCAGCAAACTACAGTACAACAGCTAATAATACAGTACATAATGAACAGCGTGGTTTATCAGCTCTTCTTTTTTCAACACTTCCCATTTCTATGGTGGTGAAGTAAAACAAACTTCTAATTTCGGAATCAGAAGATAAGAAGTTCCAGGTTCAGTCTCAGTAGGACTACCTGTATAAATAAAGGTTAAATAAGAATAAAAAATGCTTATTCTAAATGGTAATTGACTGATTTTAGGGTGGAAGTGTGCACAGCTTCGTTAGCCCACCACCTGTAAGCAGCTTTGAAACACTTTCATGTTTCGTGTTGTGGATAAAAACTGAAATCCTCAAAATAAAGTGTGCAAAAGTCGGCTGAAGTCATTAATGCAGCCACTTCTACAAAGAAATATTTCAGCACACAGCTGCCGGTTAGCCAATCAGTCTTGAGGCAACCCATTCTCTGCACCAATCAGAAGACACAATTCCATCTCCACATCAGAAACACAGCGCCCCTTCGCCGCACGGCATGCACCCCTTTACTACACTCTATATCATCACGGACGTGTAACCCGGCTTCCTGTCCAATAAATGAGTGAACGACAGAGACATGAGTGGAAGTGGGTTCTTTGGCTAACCCGCCTGTTCTTATCGGGCAACCCTGCTGGGATTGCAGATGCATAGAGTCAGCACCTTATCATCCTGGCGTTCATGTTTCCAGAGGTCGAGTTCGTCTCTCTTAAAGTGACGTCTCCTTTGTTCAGTACTACTTCTTCCAACACGGTGCCACAGCAGCAAACCAGGAAGTAACTACAAATATATTGACTCATGTTCACAGACTCATAAATTCAACTTTTCCTGTCCATGACACATGATGTTGAAAATCTAAGACGGGAGATGAGAGACATCACAGGACTTTCCTGTTTCTTTTCCCATTATTTCTACACTCACTGTTTACTTTTGTTTTCATTTGCTGTGTGATTATTTAGGACAATCTTTGACTTGGTTACGTTTAGGACAAGATTGTGGTTTGAGTTTAAAGAGCTCTTTTAGCTTTAGTACTTGTTTACCTCCCACCACTATCGTGTCTATTCTTGATGTCACAGTTGGTAAACTGAGACGCGCTGATGTCACTCAGGCATTGATGTGACCAGAATGTTCTCATGGAAACCCATTCCCGTCTCACACAGCCCCTACCGAGCCCGACAAGCATCATCTTCCTTTACAGAGGCTGCTGCTGGGGTCGAATCGGCTGCTTAGCTGAGGGTTGTTGAAATTCACAGACTGTCATAGTCTCTGCTGGCTGAGTTTCCTTAGAAACAGCAGAGGAATTGTGGGATCAAGGAATGCAGGACATCAGTGGTTGCCTTCCCATGTGCTGAGAGGTCCATTCATTACTTCTTTTAAAGGGGAAACGGCGAGACTATGTCAAGAAACCAAAAAAGATCTTTGTTTACAACTACATCACGATTTTATTTTGAAGGAAATATAATCATAGGGTTACTTTGCATAAATACCTGATTTTGTGGAAAACTATTATTGAGCTGTTTATAGTAAAGTTAGCAAGTGGCAGCTCTTGTTTAAGGGTTAATTACAAGCATTTAAATACATTTAATCAGTCTCTCCCTAACCTTAACCAAACTGACCTTAAACAGGCAGGAGGATGAAGGACTTGGAGATCTGAAGTGAGGAACCTGCGCTCTGTGCACCAACCGTCTGCCCCAACCTCCTCTTCAAAAACAGACTTTATTTTCTAAAAATGACCTGCAGGAGCCACGAGGCAGTCCATCTGTGTTCTCACATGGGCTCGATATGTACATCCAGGAGAGAATGGAATTGGTTTAGAAACTTGTAGGATGCAGAACACGTCTTTTCCAGTCACTCACTGTGGAACAACTGCCTGCTTACACTGGTGTGGTTAGGGACTACACAGGATTTAGGGAGCTGAAAGGAGTTTAATGTCCAGTCTGATATTTGCTTTCTCTTATACAGCTTAATTGGTTAAAATGTGCGTGTGAAAAAACGGCATTAAAGAAAATATTTTAAGTTGTTTTGTTTAAGATGGAGGGGAAAAACAGAGTGGGAATGAGCAAAACAAACAAAATTAATCATTTCCAAAAGATTTTGCATGAATAAAGTTTGTGTTTGCTTCCTGTGAATCACAAGTAGGAGGGTGCAGGCGGAGAGCGCATAGCAAAACATGCATAAAAAGAAAACAAGGCGAAAATGAAAAGCCAATGACGGAAAAATGAAAGTGAGTCCACCGAGCCGAGACAGCGATCGGCTGCAGTTGTGATTTTGGACTCGTTGGAGCTAATTGGCTAATGCCTGCATTTAGAGATTCTTCCAGCATACAGATGTTAGGAAATGAGAGTGCAGATGAAAATTGAGCTATTAGGCCAACAGCACGCTTTTAGAGGGATCTATAAGGAGAGCAAGGGAAACAAAAACAAGCGCATCAGGATGTTTTGCATCTGAGGAAAATACAGCTTTTTTAATTTTAACAGGTTTTTAGTATCCAAGCATCACTTTTTGGTACACTAAAGATCAAATTTAACAATATGCATATAAATGGAAGGACGGTTTGTGCACTAAAATGACTTAAAAGCAGCACTCCTGAACAGACGAGTGCATATTTAGCCTCCAATCACTTCTTCTCAATTCACATGCAGATTTTGAACATACTAAATTCACCCCTGTGCCCCCAGTTTAATTGTCTTCTTCCTGTTTCCAAACGAACCTATTTAGCAGAGCTCATGCTTACGTGGGAGCTACAGAAAACAAAACACTGGGGAGGAGGGAGTGGGGGGCGGCTCCCATTCACAATATGACAACCACGTTTTAAATTATCTCAAATCAGAGCGCGCTCCTCCCTCTGCTGGGATGTCTCTTTTAGCGCAGGGTCATTTTATTGCTCTAGCATCCTTGTGTTGTGACACTGGGGGGTAAAAACCAGTCCTGACCCCATGAAGGCATCTGCCTGCCTCACCAGCTAGATGCACATTGTGACTCTGGCATAACTTTGCTGTTTGACGTCACAAGTCATTGTGTTGGGGTGTTTTTGTGTCTCGGGACAAAAAGAGCAAAGAAAACAATTGAGATGCTTTCAGTGAAATGCCCCAGCTTGGTGCCTTTATAATGCAAGTGGGGGTTAGCTTTGCACACAAAGGGTGATAGTTGTTCTTTTAGAGAAGCTGACTTTAAAGCACATACCTACATCTTGTAATTATGTTAGCCGTTCCCCTCGGACTGGCCTTCCTGATGCCCCGTCCTCACAAGACGATTATTTCGACTGCACAAAATTACAGAGCAACAGGTTCGTTCTCTTAAACTGAGCACTGGTTGGCCAAACCCAAGACACGCGAAGGCTGTAATTAAAGATTTCTGAAGCAATAGACTTATAAATATAATAATATGTTGTTTTTGTAAATATCTGACAAAATCACTTGTTCTTGTGAAAAGAAAAGTTGCTGAAAAATAAAACAAACCCCACTTTCTCAAGTATTTAATGTAAGTAATCAAAGTGTCATAAAAACATTGCAGAGCTTCTCAGACAAAAGAGCGAATGTTGTGTCAGCAAAGTTGTTCCAGGATGAAGAAAAGCTCCTGGTGATGGATAAATATGAACTATGACCTGCATCCGTGCTGCATTATGATTAAAAGATGTAGATGACATAGAACCAGTGTTGCAGTCTTCCACGTTACACAACAAATCAGCAGAAGACAGCAATCAAAGAGAAAACAACTACAGACTGGATCCAGCTGAACACATCAAAGCCATCTGTGTTGCTCCTGGAAAGACCGGAAGGTGTCTTGAATGTGTTTGGAAATATGTCCTGATGCTCAATCATCCAGTAAATCCCAAAAGGTTGATTCTGTTCATCTGGACGTTTTCAGGGGGAGAAACGTTTCGTCATCATCCAGGTGACTTCTTCAGCATCAGCTCACTACAGGTTTGATTTGCATACTAATGATCAAGAAACTAACGTCCCAGCCCATTGTTCCTGCAGTAGTGCTGGTTTCAGTTATTGTGCAAATGTCCTGTTTATAAGATTTGGGGAAAGCTGCAGACTGAAGACGTCACCTGGATGATGACGAAACGTTTCTCCCACCGAAAACATCCAGATGAACAGAAGCAACTTTTCGGGCAGTTGGAACTTTCTTTCTCACCATAGAAGTTGTTTGGAAATGGCCAACCGTACTACACTTCCCGCTTCTCTGAGTCTTATTTCCTTGACTCTGTGTTTCCACACATCTGAACCCTCCAGAGCAGCAAACTGCAGAAATCTTTGCTTTTATAGAGTCACTCACGTTTGCTGATGATAAGTTACAGGTACACTGATTGGCACATCTGGCTGCTACTTTTGTGCGTCTGCATTTTGGCTTAGTTTCTGTTAAAGACATAATGACACAGAGTAATGGTACGTGCTGTTTGTCTGTCTGTTTACCTCGTTTTAAGATCTGCAAAAGACTTGTGATGGTCCCTGTGTCTGCCCGGTCCGCCCAGCGAGGCTGCAAGTGTTTCTGTTTTGCTCTCTCTCTCTCTCTCTCTCTCTCTTGCATCATCCTGCCTGGGCGGCGCTCACCGCGGGCTCCCGCCTCTCGTCCACGCACATCAAACTAATCGCTCACCTGTGGCTCTGAACTTCTTGTCCCGGCTTCATAAGTTTCTTCGAGCATTTCTTGTTGTGATCATCTCGTCTCTTTGTTTCTAGATTCCCCGGACCCGTGCTGTAACCCCCGTAACCTTGGAAACCTGCACCTGGTGACTTTAAATAGTGTTTAAATAGCTCAGCCTGAGCTTGAGTCTGACCTGCTGGTCTAGATTATTTATGTCCTAATACATCAAACTGCAGGCTTAAAAACAGAGGGTGTCCTTCCTTTTTCACAAATATAATATTTATTAACTTGTAGTTGTTTTTTTAACTTCCTACTCCTGCGTAAGCTGAAGACGTCTGTTCGTCCAGCTGATTTCCTCTAAAATCTTACATGGGAATGACACAATAAAATCGTTCTATGCAACGTCTTGGGTAAAAAGTTTGATCACACTATTTGTACTAAAATCCCGTTTTTGACGCACGGGGCTGGTTTCAATTTGCTTCAGTTGGTTCGCTGCCAGTTGTTAGAGAAACGTATTTGTCTGGTTGTGTGGGTGCAGCGAGGACCAGATGTCGAACTGTGGGGCCAGAAGAAGGAAGCTGGAGGATCTGTGTCTCTGCAGCGGGTCAAGGATCAACAGGATGTTGATAAACTAACAAACCAGGAAACCTCGACTCCTTAGACAATCATTCTTGCGCTTCTTCCAACTTCTCTCATCTCTTTGTGGTTTCATTTTATTCTCCCTCCACTTGTTAGTCTAGGCTTCCTGGGCCCTCATTCATTATCCCTACAGCTTGTCTCTACACAACCCCATCGTTTCTATCACCTTTCTCTTCCACAGCAGTGAAGCCGTGCAGGCGTGCCAGTTAATCAGGTTTCCTTATCTGCAGGCAGCTCACCCACCGGCCAACAGAGCCAGGTCTGCAAGCCGTCATAGCAGACACAAACAGGAGCAAAGCAACAACAGGTCGGTCATTTCTGCACTTTCTTATCTGACAATCCTTCAGCAGAATGAAGGAAAGGGAGGAGAGAAACAGGAGAGACAGAGTAAGGGGGGAAAATGAGAAGACTGTCTTGACACAGGCCTCTAATGGCCCTCTCGCCGGGCCCAATAAAAGCAGTGATATATGATCATGTGTCTTCCATGTGTGATGCAGACTGAAGCAGCAACTCAGGGCTCCATCAGTCTGACACTTCATTCTCTCACTCAGACCAACTGACGGGAAACTCCAAACTTGGAAATGAAATTGGTGGATTGTCTTGTTTTGGTTGTATACAGTGCGTGGCTGAATCTGAGGCTTGATGCTTTATTCAGGTCTAGATGTTTGTCAGGTCTACGGCTAAGATGGTGTCCATTTATAGACATCTATGTGTGAGCTCGATGTATGAGCTTTGATATAACTGAGTCATACAGCTGCCCCACTGCTTACAAAAACACTGCTTGTGTTTCTCCTACAGATCTAAGATTGGATGAAGTCAGAACTTGAGAATGTCAGCGGTTTATTGTCAAGCATGCAGAAAATTCAGAAACGCAGAGAGTGGAGTCCAAGTCTTCAATTTTGTAGAAACAAAATTGCAATTTCGAGGCATGTTAGAGGTGCTTTAACACCAACTCCTGAATGTGTTAACGTGATCTTTGGAAAGCAGCATCAAATTACCTAAAGCACATTTGTAAAAGTCATTTTTAATGGCTTCTGTGCTTTTTTATGTAACTCTATTATCTATTTACAATTTGCTTATCACACACATCAGTAGCAGCAGCAAAGATGAGCAATTTGGAGTTAAATCCTCCCCTCATGCCAGAGAGGTGGCGCGGGATCTCAAAGCACCAATTATTTGACTAATAGATGGGCAGTGTCTGTGTGGAGTTATATATCCACTGGAAGAGATTATCAGAGTCCGAGTCTCCTCAAAACTGTCATCCTGCAGTCTGAGACACATTATTATTTTATTAGATCCACCTCACACAAAATGACATAGCATGAACCTGCTGTCGCTGCGGGGGCCTAAAGTCACTCTTGAACTCTCGGGATTCAACATAAAGTATATAAAAGAATATCCTGAAGGCTTCTCATCCTTTTAATATTTCTTTACTATGTCAAGGCAGATCTGTTCCCACTTGAAATGTGTCATATTCATCTTTTGATGATTAAATATGCTGGCCTGCTGTCTGTTTGCTGTAATTTCTCAGAAATCTCTTGGCTGTGTGCCTATCTTAAAACTTGTGCTCTGTACATGTCAGTGACCAACAGTCCTGCAACTGTTTGCTAAAAATATGTATAAAGTGTTGTAATTGTTTTAATTGTCATAGCCAACAGCTAAGTTAAGTTAGCGCTTAACGCATTAAATAGCTACTGTTTTTCAGCCTCTAGCTTAGGTGCTGCAGACTGCATATAAAGGTTGTCTGCATGTCACATGCAAGGGCAGTTTGATGTCGTTTTATCTTTTGTCTATGAACAGCATCTATGCCGGTGCCCCAGAGCAGGCACAACCTTTGATCAAATCCCCTCTTTGTTCAAATCTGCCGATGTCAGTGAATTACAACTTAATCTGTCTTTCAGTGTTAAGACATTGAACATGTTTCAAGTTTATACCCCAACCACCGGTAAACAGGAAGGTCAAAATGATATCACAGAACCAATCCTTTGGAATATTTTTCTCATTATTGCCTTCCAGTCATACTCCTTTAACTCTGCAGTGGAGCTCTGGGTCACTGGGATGCATGGGAGGTGATTTATCGAGGTTGCTGAGCTTGGAACTCTCAGGGACGATGCTAATGCTGTTATGGTAAAAAGTTAGATCTCAGAAGAACTGCAGTATCAGCAGGCTCCTTATGCATTATTGTTTTAGTGCTTCCAATTTTCTTTTGTAAGCAAAAATACTTTAAAAAGAAACAAAACTCTTTCGGATCCTTGGTCAGAGCCCTTGTGCTGCCCCACAGTGGGGGTTTAGCCTCATATTCCAGTGTGTATGGCATTTTGAGTTTGAATTCAGCAGGCTTCTAGTTATCTGGCACTGCAAGAAAATGTGTGCGGCTGTTTTGTCCCTGTGGCAGCAAAGCAGAATACAAACGATGCAGATGAAGAAAATGTTTGTTGCATATGGAAGACATTTGTCTTATAATGTGTGGTTAGGATTGTAAAAGAAAGGTAGTTTACCCAAACCAATGTCCTCACCTAAATGTAACCAACTATTTTTCATTGCCTACAGCACCCTCAGTAAGAGTCGTGTCAGCGGGGTGCAGAATACGAGAACGTCTGGTGATTCATGTAGACTTCGGCTAGTTCCTGGAAAAAATGTGCTTAGCAGGCAACTGAAATATGTGACTGCAGAGAGACACAAGTTTTCAATAATTATAAATCATTAAAAATCGATGCATAATAGAATAAAATACGTGTAGAACCCTTTGACGGATTTTTTATATCACAGTGGAGTTCAATCTTTGAATATTTTACTTTATGTATACAAGGATTTGTATTAACAGCAGGTGTTAATACGCCTTACCTGCCTGCTTGACATATTTTATTGTTATATTATTATAGAGCATAATGCTGTTCTTATTTTGTTCTATTGCTTTTTTTAACATTGTATGCTAACCAACAGCAGTAACAGCTTAATCTTTATTGTTATATTTTGATGAAATAGAGTAAATATTTCAAATTTCATTGCTTTCTACATACTTCGTTAATAATAATGGATTGCATTTATATAGCGCTTTTTGGGGCCCTCAAAGCGCTTTACAATTCCACTATTCAGTCACTCTCACATTCACTGGTGGAGGCAGCTACGGTTGTAGCCACAGACTGACAGAAGCGAGGCTGCCACATCGCGCCATCAGCCCCTCACCAGCAGGTGAAGTGTCTTGCCCAAGGACACAACGACCGAGACTGTCCGAGCCGGGGCTCGACCGGCAACCTTTCGATTACAAGAAGGACTGCCAAATCTTTGAGCCACGATCGCCCTGTTGTTTCTCCCATGATAACTGTATAAGCATTCTTACATTTTTATCACATTAGACTTACACACTGATCACTTAATAGCAGGCATGAAAAGTTAAAATTCGATGTCCACTGTTTATTTGATAGAGAGAGAACCTTTTTCTGTGCTGCACGAGGAGAAACCAGCTAGAACACGTCTACACAGGGCAGGTTACACTGCATCATGTGTTATCACACATATTTATATCTTTAACACTGTATTTTTCACATATTTCTTTATGTAAGTTTTGTGTTTTAGTAGTTAGTTACCACAATGAATTCACGATGTAAATCCATAGTAAACTAGGCAAAATGAATAGCGTGTGTCCTTCCCCCACTCTTATCCTTGTACACAGTTTCTACTGCAGACACTGCACTCACTCGGAGATAAGAGTACATGTACAGTTATTCCACTGAGACTGATGTATTTACACAGACCAGACAATTGCATGCCATCGAGTCACATTTAGCTAATATTCAGCAAGGGAAAAGGCAACCACTAAAGCCTTTTCTTTTTACCTTGGTCACATAATGTTGGATGAAATAACATTGATTGCAATTACAATTAATTTCTTGTTCATGGTTATTATTACATTTTGTAGCCTAATCTGACATTATTTAGCACATCCAGAGTCTCAGAATCCGTTGCTGGATCATCCACTGATAGGGTGATTTGTGTACTGATAACACACAGTCTTGTTTTTCAGTATTTTACCTTTCAAAAATGCATCTGAAACGTCTGTGCTGTTATAGCCGGTGCAGTTAGCGTATGTTGCTAACCTCCAGAAACAATCACTGTAATGAAACGGTCCATTGGAGTGAATAGAGATCGACGAGCTCTAACAACCCGCCTCCCAATCTTTTTGTGTTCATTGATAGTCATCGTTATCAGGCAAAATGGTACGCTGGAGCACTACTGTTCACGTTCGCACCTGATGCTAGAAGGAGTACCTGGTTCACTGAAATGTGACAAGGAGCTCTGAGCAAGTGTCAGCATGTGATGAGCTCAGAGAGAGAACGTGTTGAGTTCACAGCCTGGTGATGGGGACACGGAGACTAGAGGGGTACAAAAGGAAGCAGTTTGCTTGTTGCACATTGCTTTGTCGGTGATGGTTGGCGTCTAGTGAGCATTCCAGTCTCCGGTTGCCTAGGTAACCCTTTAATGTAGTTACCAGTCTGTTCTATGCCAGTCAATGGTATACCCTCCTCTGACTCAGGACGCATCGACTTCACAGTTTTCCTGCATCTGTGGCCCCTGCGCTGCTAGTTCATTCCTTTGCTTCCACTTTTTATCTGTGTTTCAGAAATTGTTGTTAGCTCTTAACAAACTGTTAAATTTGAGGGTTTTTTTAGGAAATAAAAGCCTATATCACTTAGGAGGTTAATCATTTCAAGGCCCCTCAGATTCATCTGGTGAACTTCTAGAGGTGACGTGAACCTTGGGTTGGGAACCTCTGGATTTAACTGCAAGTTCAAACTACGTCTAACCCGAGCATCTTTACCACCTACATCAGTCTACCACCAATGAAGCATTCAGAAACAATTAGAACGTTCTAGAAAGTCTGCAGTTACTTTTACTCAAGAACAGACTCTGGATACTTACAGTAACATTTGCTGCATAAAAACACATCTTCGAGCTCCACAGTGTTACATTGTTACATTTGGGTTGTAATTTGCAGAATGTTGGAGTTCTAATAGTACAGGCCATGCTGATGTTAAAACTAATCAATATTTATATTTGTATAAATCTAACGGTTATCTTACAAATTTGGGCTCCCTATCAATGCTTACTTGGTAAGTTGATATTCGACTGAGACATTTAGGCTAATGTGTTCCTCTTAAAGTGCAAAAAATATAAAAATCCCCAAACAAATTAAAGCAGAAGTACAGAAAACAATCATGTGGTACCATTAGGAGCAAAGTGACTGACAAAAAATTAGAATGAGAGACATAAGAAAAAACATACCCGTGTGTCCATGTGAACCCCAGTCAGTAGGATGAGGATTAAAGGCAGATTAAAGTTCATATTATTGCAGTTTTATTGGTGCACCCCCTACCCAGATAATGGATGCAGTGCTGCGTCTTTTATAGCAGAGCTTTTATAGAGGAACTGTGCTTTTCTCAGAAATACCTTTGTCATAATGCTGGGATATTTTAACACTAACAGATGCAGCATCATAGCCAAATGCACAAACTAGATAAAATAAAACATAGCAATTTGATTTTCCCAAAAACACATTGTCTGAGTTGATATTTAGTTTTTCAGTGTTTCTTTGTTTCACTTTGAAGGTTTTCTCGTTTCTCTTGTCGTGGCTTTACTTTGTAGCTGTGCCACATGTCATATCTAACAGACTCTTTAAATGAGACCCTGAGGCAGCGATGTCTTATTTAGTTAAATGCTGCTCCCTCAGCTCCTTGTGTCTCTACCTCACCTCCTCTGCCCTCATCATTAGTGGTAGGGACTAAAACTGGAGGTGAGGAGCTGAGAGGAAGAGTTGAGGATGTGCAGTTTGAGAAATGAGGAGGAGCGTTGTTCTTTGGACTTTTTGGATTGGCCGATAAAACCTTGTTTGGTTTGTTAACTTTAATCTTCCTACATTTGGATGGTCACTCCATCTCAAACACAGACGTTCTAACAGTTGGTTACCTCTTCTGTGTCTTGGTCTTTTGTCCAACCATGTGTTTAATGTTAGGAAAATAGGGGAGTATTATTCTTTCTGTTGGTACAATCAGTTTGACCACACTGTACCTGGGTGTGGGGGCCTCGTCTCAGGAGTTACAAGACTGGTTAAAGTTAGACATGATCTGTTATATTAATTAATGTTGACTTCTTATTTATTGCCAAAAAACTCACTTGAGTTGTGAATCATACAAAGAAGAAAGATTATAATCCTTCTTTGGTGAAATTTGCTCACAGCTCATCTCAGGTCAAATGGGGAGATTATGATACTATATGTGTGTATACTTATTGCAGTTTGCAACTACACAAAATGAAGCTTTAACCTATGCAGATGAGTTCTCCAATCACATGTAGGTCCACGCAGATGCTGAATGTTGATTGGTTAAACAATTACCCAGAACAGGAAAGGTGGTAAGGGACTAACAATGGAGTTCACAATGTAGGACAGGGGTGTCGAACTCCAGACCTCGGGGGCCGGTGTCTTGCAGGTTTTAGATCTCACCCTGGGTCAACACACCTGAATCAAATGATTAGTTCATTCCAGGCTTCTGGAGAACTTCAGGACATGTTGAGGAGGTATTTTACCCATTTAAATCAGCTGTGTTGGATCAGGACACATCCAAGTGGACACTTTTCACTCTAATGCTCTGTTTTGCTTCAGCTCTTTGTATGTTCAAACTTCAGTCTTCTCTGAAAGAACAGCACAAGCTGGCCAGTTGTTTGTGAGACTGCCCCCTGGTGACAGTAAGCAGTTACAGCACTTGTCAGTGATGGTGTGGAAAATAAAGCATCTTGGACATTTCACACTAGAACAGTGGTCCTTAACCTTGTTGGAGGTACCGAACCCCACCAGTTTCATATGCGCATTCACTGAACCCCTCTTTAGTGAAAAATAAAATGTGATTTTTTTCAAATTCAAGACATAGATATGTTTTTTACTGGTGCACAAAATGAGCCATGCATGTGACGGTGGAGGCTCTGCTGAACCCCTAAAATCCGACTCACCGAACCCCTAGGGTTCGATCGAACCCAGGTTAAGAACACTAAGCACTAGAACCATTTACATACTTTGTGAAACTTTTTTAGTTTTTAGAAATTCTAATAGACTCCACTTTTTCATAAAAATGTGGAGTCTTCTTCACACACAAAGGAGAATTGCATGCTTCCCCTAGGCAGTATCATTAGGAGGCATAAGATACACTTTCACTGCTATGCAGATGACACCCACCTTTATCTATCCATGAAGCCAGATAACACACACCAATTAGTTAAACTGCAGGAATGTCTTCACCTCCTAGGACCTGGCGTCCACATATGTGGACATCACATTTTGGGATGTCTAGACCAAAATACTAAATTTTGCTCTACAAGTGCCTGATATCCACTTACAAGGACGTTTTACTGCTACTGTTCTATCGAAATTTAAAACGAATGTCCTCTTATGTGGATCTCATTTTTCTCAGAAACAAAAATGGTAAATGGCCTGTATTTGTATAGCGCTTTACACTACATTCAGTCATTCACCCAGTCACACACACATTCACACACTGGTGATGAAGCTACATTGTACCCACAGCTGCACTGACTGCACTGACAGAGGCGAGGCTGCCGGACACTGGCGCCACCGGGCCCTCTGACCACCACCAAATCAGGTTGTAGACACTAAATGCAGCTGTAGCTTCAAAGAAAACTGAAAAGTGAAGCCAGCTAAAGTTCTTAAACCTGTGGACTCTGTTAATAACCACTAGGAGGCAATAACTATGGATGCAAAAAGATTTCCAGTCCTATGGAAGTGCACAGGAAAAATGGCCCTGAGCCCTGATGAGTTTATGGGCTCAGTCACTCATTCTGGGTCACATTAAATAAAACTTAATTTCATTTTGTGTCCATTTTGATTATTCTGCTTTTTAGAATGGAAAACCATTATTATCAGAACACTAAGATCATTTCAAGGCTCCATATCCAGACTTCACTAACCAGCAGGTGTGATCCCTCTGGCTGTATTTGTCCAAGGTCCAGTCTCTACTTGGCTGTCCATTGAGTTGTGTTACTCTGCATCCCTGTTCTGTGGAGCCCCACTCACCAATGTTAATCTCATACTGCTCAATATCTTTGCACATAAGAAATGTCGTTTTATTATACAGTACTTGTATTTATACTATACAGACAAAAGTACTGGCCACTTGCATATTAAACCTACAGAAACTGCTTCTCCATGCACACCCATGCCATGAAGCTGCTGATGCAGAGTTTGTGTGCTGAGGTCTATGCCAGAGGAGGTACTGTGTTTAGCAACAGCAAGAAGGTCGTTGGTTCAAATCCAGTCTGGAGCCTTTCTGTGTGGAGTGTGTATGTTCTCCCAGTATCTCTCTGGATAATCCAGCTTCCTCCTAAAACGTGCACGGTGTCAGGTTAATATGTGACTTTAAATTGAACATAGATGCGAATGGTTGTTTGTCCCCTTGTGTTGACTCTGATGCAGACGTGTCCAGGATGCCTCTCTCCTGTCACAGCCAGGAGAAAATGGATGGAGGTTTGGAATTCTGCAGCTATCGAATCAGCAGAGCGACTGTCATGCGCTACGTCTCTCAGCAACCCTGCTCTGTAACTTTACACGATCTGCCACTTCACTGAGTCTGAGTTGCTGTGGTTCGTAAACACTTCCACTGATATCACTTGCAGCTGATGTGTAGGAGGGTACGCTTTGTGTCATCCTCCTGTGGAAAAATGGACTGAAAACACTCAAATATTAAAAGGTTTGGCCCAACACCTCTGTCCATATAGTTCATTATTTAAAAATCCTACTCCATGAAATTTTGAATATGCTGTACTTTGTACAACATAATATTTATTCTAAAGCTCTAGTTGCTTTTTTTGCTTTGCAGTTTTCTCTGCTAATCCAGTCCAGAGTCACGGTTGGCCTGGAGCCTATCCCAGCTGTCACAGGCAGGGCAGGGCACACCTGCCAGGACTAACACAGAGAGACGGACAGCCACTGACATCCACACTCACACTGTGGGTGGGTGAATCAGCCCATTAACCAAGCATGCATGTCAGTGGATTTAAACCCAGGACTGCAACAGTTTTAAAATAATCTAAATCCAGAATATATAATTCAGTATTAGACGTTTTCCACACATGAAAGTCATTAGTTATAATCCAATAATATGAATAGTATCCTGCACAATGTGTAGTTTTAATTGAAGTTATCACTTAAGCAGCAGTTTATCTAAGTGAAGAGTATTTTTCCCCACTTTGGAGCCACTTTTCATCTAATACCATCCGTATTAGAACAATCAGGAGAATCTATTTATACAACTACTTTCTTCCACGTGTTTCCTCTGGTCCTCCGTGGGTTCTCGGTGACCCACGGTAGGCGCCACTAAAGAGCAAGAAATTGATTTTAAATAAATACCTGATCCTGCGCAGGCCTGTAATTCTTCTTCGCGGGGTTTTTGCTGGCATCGTTAGAGTTCATAGGTTTCTTGTTGTTTGTTGAGTCGCTCACTTGTGTGTGGTGAGATGAGGGAGGGGTTTGGGGGTTGGGTTCTTCATCCTCCTCCTCCTCCTGTCCCTCCATGTGTTCGGACTCACATGGTGACGTCACACAGGGCTGGTCTTGCGTTTATTAGCCAGCGGAGCCTGGTGCCAGGTTACAAGAGCTACACACTGCGGCTCTGTCCGGTCACGGCAGAGAGGGGTGTCCTACTAACTTCACCAAAACTTTCACGAAACTCAGTCATCAGAAAAACACTGACTGAATGACAAAAGTGTCGCAACTCGCTTCACTCCTGCTTTAATGAAACTTTAACTACTTTATGTTGCTTCTTATTTTTTCTGATTTTTACCTAAGACCGAGGCACTGGCCGCACATCCAGTTTGATAAGTTTTGAATGAGCCGGGTCACGTTTGCGTAAAGATTTTTGTCTCTTTTCCCCCCTTATTTTAATTTCACGTTGGGATAACGTTTTTTGTTTTTTGTCATTTAAGACTCGTGATGGCTGTCCTGTCACTAGCTTTACTACTTGTAGGACTGACTTCAGCTGCCAAGGTAAGTGTCTGCACCGCTTCGCTTTTGCCTCCTTTTACGCATATAAATAAATAAATACGCGCAGTTTGACTGAATCTCGTCAATATTAAACGAATTCAGCTGTAAAGCGGAGAAAAAGTGGAACGACACAACTACAAGGCTCTAAACTTTCGGCTCTGTAAACTTGAACACTTCTGTGAAACACACGTTGACACTGCAGACGTCTGAGTTTTGCCCTTTGGATGTAAAACAGGTATTTTCGGACTTTTTACAAGCAGCGCGGCTCACAGAAAACTCCAGAGCTGTTGTGTTGTTACCGCTGGACATCTCAGACTCTGATCTATCATTTCCTTCTGGCGTGTGCCGCATTTAACGAGCTCTTTTCTCTCTTTTACAGGCTGGTGAAGTAGATAGAGAGGGTAAGTCTGGCTTTATTTGTGTTCGTTTTGTTAATAATTAGATGTGTGTAGAAAAAAGGCAGAGAAGAAACTCATGAGGACAACTTGGTTCACTGAGATCAAAGTGGGAGGGGAGTTTGTGTGTGAGGAGCTCTGTAATATACCCCCTCGCCCTCCCCTAGCACCCTACACACAGAGTCCTCTATCACACATACACACTTATATTGCATGAGCAAGCTGCTTCAAGGGCTTTGTTATACAGGAAAGAAAATTCCTCCTCGAGATCCTGAACATCTGTTATTCATTCTGAGGTTAAGGAACAAGTGAGCTGCAGCAGTGTCCACGTAGGATCCTTTTACACCGGCCCTTATCTTCTGAACGCCTCCGGGGCCCTCACACAGCAAGATGACAGCTGACTGCGGGCTGAGCATTTGTGGTTCCCCGTTGCTTGTAGTGAGCCACTGTTTGCTCCATGTGGTCATTATTGGCCTTGTAAAGCAGTTTCCTTGCTCATTTGGCGAAGCCTTTCTTAATTTGCCACTTCTGTAACTTTTACAAGCAGATTTCTTTGGCTTAGATTTCATTTTCTCTGATCTCATATAACAGATGAAAAAGTAAATCTTGTGGATTTTCCTGTTGGTTCTGTTACTATTTGTAAAACTGAGTGAGCGCAGGTTGAATTGTAAGGGATGGGAAGCAGAAGGTAAACATGGGGAGGACATCAAGCAAAAGGTCATTTCTGCTGAAATATAATGAAGCAAATAAAATTCTTTCCTAGTGAAGGTCAGACCCTGATTGGTTTTATGGTTAACTCCTGACGATCATCCTCATTCCCAGGGCATCAAACGCTGCCTTTGGCCTCTTTTAAATGCATCCAGCAGTGGCAGCTGTAACTTGTCACGTATGGCTGCGTGGTCAGGATCCTTCGACGTCACATTTAAATCCACTTGTGAGTGTAATTTCTCAAAAGGCAGGGTTAGAGTTGTGAAAAGGAATATTTCATCCCTAAACTGAGCTGATTGAAAACAAACTCTCCTTGCTGTTGGCAACCAGTATCACCAAGGCACGTGTCGGGGTGTAAAGCATAATTATATAACTGTAATGTAATCGCATTACAAATTCAGTAATTAATTATGTTGTTACTCTTGTGACAAAGTTTCTTCAGTTATTTGGATAGAAAGAAAGAAAAAACACACCAAAAAAGCAGAAAGTAACGAGTAATTTAGTAATCCATTACTTTCCTTGGAATACCTCTATGATGTCACCTGTGTGTGAGTGCTAAATGGTTTCACATTCCCACCTCACCTCTCTGTTCCAACATTTGTTGTGATTATGTCCATCGTATGTTCGTCTCATCTGAGGGGCTAAAATGTCTCATTGCAGCCAGCAGGTGACCGAGGGGCGGGGCAACACGAATAAGCTGCAAAGCTGTTCTAGCAAAATTTAAGAGTAAAAGTACAGAGTTGGAAATTTGCATTATGAGATAAATTGTTGCTTCCACCAAATTTCTTGCCGATGTCTTGATCAACATTTAATGAATCTTCTTCATGAGAAAGTCCACTTTTCTCCACAGTAAGAGCAAAGTTTGATTTAAGCTTGAAAACATAAACAATGGAAGAGAATTGTCCCACTTGACTGTAGTTTTATGCAGGTCACTGTGAGTTTAGCCTCAGCTTTCTGTCACCTGCTGTCTCCTGGTCCAGCTCCACTACCTTAAAGCTGCGGCGGTCAAAGCCATAAAGCTAAATCAGAGCTGTGCTTTGGTAAAGTCTTGTTACCTCCTCCTTCTTCTTCGATGATAGTTCATCAGTGCTCTGATAACATGTTGTCACATTCTTCATGTATTTACTGGTAGCATTTCAGTCAGCAAAAAGGATGGAAAAAGAGCCTGTTTGACAAATTTAGGGTTGCTGATTGTGTGTCTGTCTCATCTCACTGCATTTCCCTGTGAACAGGCTCCATCAGACTCAACAGCAAATTATAGCAATTTTATGCTGTTTAGATGGTTTGGTGACTCTAAAGAAAGTAAAAGGATCAAGAAAATTTGCACAAATGTGTATTTGATGACTCTAAGGTGAATAATGTTTTGGTTTTTATTTGTTATTTCCTTATTTCTTTGCTCTTGTCTGGCAGCTGGATGTGTCAGGGCTCAGCTGATGCTAAGGCGTGTTTTTAACCACAGAGCCTATCAGCTGGTGGCAACTGAAAAATCAGTCCAAAGTGTTTTAGTAAGGTGGCGACACTGCTGGGGGGAGGAATGGCACCTCTATGAAACACCCTGTGATGTGGTGTTACAGTGATGGTGCTAGAGAGCGTTTTAAGTTTTTCCACAGTCTTTGGTAGAAATGTAGCTGGGACAGGCCACGGCACACGAGTCACACTCATTCATACCATTGAGTGAGGCCTCGGTACAGTTTTACTTTTTTATCTCATTTATTCACGATTTCTCTCTTTTGATTGGTGACTCGTCGTTATCTTGAAGCACCACTGTTTCATTCTGTGTAGAGAATCTGAAGGCAGTGCTGCCCAGTCCACAGCTTTCTAACCTTTGATTGGATTGTCCAACAATTCTTTGAGCAGCGGTTGGTGAGTTTGAGGTCGTGTGAAAGGCAATTTTCCAGCTCATTTCTTCAGCCTATAATGCTTTTAACTCTGTCCCCCATAAAGGCGACATTTGACGACCTCCCGTGTACTCAGCTTGTGGCGATCGTGGCTCAAGAGTTGGGAGTTCACTTTGTAATCGGAAGGTTGCCGGTTCGAGCCCCGGCTTGGACAGTCTCGGTCGTTGTGTCCTTGGGCGAGACACTTCACCCGTTGCCTACTGGTGGTGGTCAGAGGGCCCGGTGGCGCCAGTGTCCGGCAGCCTCGCCTCTGTCAGTGTGCCCCAGGGTGGCTGTGGCTACAATGTAGCTGCCATCACCAGTGTGTGAATGGGTGGATGACTGGTTGTGTAAAGCGCTTTAGGGTCCTTAGGGACTAGAAAAGCGCTATATAAATACAGGCCATTTACTCTTATGAGTTTTAAAATTCAGTATATAATAAAGATGTGGTTTGATGACCATTAGAATAGTTTCTGGGGGGTTTTCAGGCAGAGCCCGGCCTCACTTTGTTCTAAATGCAGGCTGAAATATGACAGAAACCTCCCAGAGCCTCGAGCATTACTCCTAGCAGGCTTTCAAGAGGTAAAGGGTTAAAGATGGATGATCTAAAAATGTGTTCAGAAACACTTGACTCCATCCATCCTTGTTGTGGTAACCTTGTTTCCTTGCTTTGCTTTCAAATATGGTCGGACTGCTCTTTGAACAGACTGGTTCATTTCCAGTTCACGTAAACTGTGATATTCAAGGTGCTGTTGAAGCACCCGGATCTTTCTTTGGTGTTTCATAGTTTAGGACAAAAGCTGCTTATTTCTAGCACAGTGCCTTTATCTGTGAAGTGGCAATTGATTGAATTTTCTGTGTTCAGTTTCACAAACTGAGGTAATACATCAGCCAATGAGCAGAGCCAAGTCTCTGAGGTGTACAATACCTCATATATCGCTGACAAATTAAAGGAAAAATAGTACGAAGTGTTTTACGGTAGTAAAGTGTCGACACTGACAGATGGAGGAATGTCACCTTTATGAAACAAACTCTGTGATGTTGTGTTAGAGAGCCATTTAAATTTTTCCTTTAAAATGTCCAGTCTTTGGTAGACATGTAGCTGGAGCGGGCATTTTTCACGATTTTTCTCTTTTGATTGGTCACTCGTCGTTACCTTGAAGCACCACTGTATCATTCTGTGTAGAGAATTTGAAGGCAGTTTTTTTTTTCCTGATGGTTCCCACTAAGGTTTTATTTCTGTGTTTTGATTCATCAGCCTCTGTTGGAAGAGTCAGTCGATCAAATGCATGTCTCAGCTCAACTTTACGAAACTGCTGCCCATGTGCTTTGTATTTCTTTGTACATGTTTTGCTCTATATGGACAACTGCAGCAGAAGTTTGTGACATGTATATTTGTGGTGGTTGGATAAGATGAGCAGTGTCGGCGAGCCTTTCAGTTAAATGCCAGGATTTGATGTTGTCACACATCAAGAGCAAACCTGTGAAAAGGCAACATTTAGAAACAACATTCAGCAGCAATGCAAATGGAATAACTGAGAGCAGAGGGACCATCTTCCCTGATTAACTGGGAAGTCAGCTTGAAAGATCGCTCATTGTCTGCCCACTAGCCCTTAACCGCCAAGCCACAAACGTCGCTCTTTGCTTTTGTTACGCACATTTTCTTGTGGTCTGAAATTCTATATTCAACTCCAAATAGCAAACAAGACTAGAAGAGACAAAAAAAAGAGAGAAATCAAAGATAAAGTCAACATAACTATATCCAGAAAACCAGAATTATGGAGCTTAATTAGGATTAACTGCTGAATTTGAAGAAAGGTTGCTTTGGCTGATGTGTCAAAGTGCCACTGAGGCATAATATTTTTGATCAGGAGTGTATTCCAGTATTTCATTGCTGTTGCAGCTGGTCTGGCCCCTCATAGATGCTCTTTTGCATTTATTTGAAATGTGCTTTAGTGTGCTTCTGTACTATCGTCGCCAGAACTTTTTACTCTGACAGAGAGAATATAAGTTAATGGACACAGGACAGAAAAGAAATCAGAAAATGGATTTTAACTGACTCTTTTGTGACACTGAGGGATTTGTGTTTGAAGGTCTTTGGTGGGTAACCCTTGAGAATAGGGGTGCAACGATACTCGTATCGATATTGAACCGTTAGATACAGTGCTTTCGGTTCGGTACGCATATGTATGAACAATACAATTTTTTTTAAATTTATTTTATCAACTTTCCTTCTGACGATGCTGTCTGTGTTGAGCGCTCAGTGGATCTGGGTTCGACTACTCCGCCTAGGCTGCACTGTCGAGCGCAGATCCACTGAGCGCAGCACAAGCTAGCAAGACAGAAGCTAAGCTCGCTGCAAGATGGCAAATTGAACCTCCCCCACCCTCATTCAGATCTGGCGTTTGGAACTATTTTGGTCTTCATGTGACGTATGACCCTGAAGGTAAGCGCGTCATGGACAAAAGTAAAACAGTATGTCGGATGTGACACGCAATGCTCAATTGGTGGGAACTAGTGCGTTAGCGCAGTTAGCTTGTTAACGTGTTGACACTGTCCAGCCCCACGCACAGGGTGATCCACGGTAGCTCGTTACCGGAGATTTGCCGCGTTATGGCGTCAACGAGATTAACGCTGACAGCACTAGTGGGAACACAACGAATATGACTGCACATTTACTCCAACATCATCCTAGTGCAAAGACAAGTGGAAGCAGACAAAAACAACAAGCATGCATGCTACAAACTTTACCCGAGTCATTTAGACAGCCGTTAGCACAGGATTCTCCTTATGGGGACCTGATATGTTTAATATGCTGCTGAGAATATAGCCCAGAAGAAGCGTATAGTATAGCTTTTATTTTGGAAAGAGACATTTCTCTGTAATAAACTCTCTTTTCCAAAGATGAGTGATTTCTCCATCAGATTTATTATTTTATTACTTTGTTGTTTCAGCAACATTAAATTTAAAAACTGTACTTTTGACTTAAAATATATATTTATAATTTTAATAAATGACAAATTAAAAAGGCATGAACATTTTTTTTGTATCGAAAAAATATCGAACCGTGAATTTTGTGTATCGTTGCAGCCCTACTTGAGAGATATATTGTGAGTGCTGTGTGGTTGTATTCATTCAGTGTATTTCATCTTTTACTTGTATTGTTGGGACTCGTGCTTTTTGTAAGTAAAGCTACAGCCTTCCTGTTAGACGACCTTGTAAAACACCTGTATATGTTTCTGTTTCTTTTCTTTAAACTTCTCTCTTTTATGTATAAAGTCTGTGATTCTAATCGTGCTTCTTGTAAAGTATGTTTGTCTTACTTTGTTTTCATTTAGCACAAGTTGTTTGGGTCTAACATGTGCAGCTCTGTTCACTTACCTCATCGTTCCAGAGTGAATCTGTACCCTGGTCTGACAAACTTAAAGTAAATGTTCCCTTTAAGCAGAACATCTCGGTTTTCACACTCTCCACTGCAAATGGAGCTCTATCAGATAATAATGGGAATACTGGGATACTCCAACAAAACACATCACACAGACAACAGCTGTAATTATGTGTAAAATGATCACTTAGTGAGAACAATACATGCAACAGGATGTTTTTATTTCTGTCATGCAGCCTCTGCCTGTGTAAGCAGGCATAAATAAACTCTGTCAACCTAATGAGGATGCTAAGTTAGCGAAAGGTGACCCGAAGTCTGATCGCTGCTGTGAGAGCGATGCTTTTTTTTTTCCACATTAAAGGAAACAAAAAGAGTGTTTAATTAAAAACCGAATACCTGCCCAGCAGAAGATTATTTTAGCTGGTAAATGTCTGGATCCAGTACAGTCCTCCAAAAAGCCTCTGTTCTCCTGCAGGTTTGGATCCGTTTTTGTGTTTCTACATGAGAAATGTGTTTTATTTTGCTTTATTTTGCTTTTAATTTCAATTTTATTTTAACTGTTAAAGAAAACCAGTCAGCTTGTGTATAGATATACAGTATTATACACCATCAAACACTCACAGCCAGAGACATTTACCGTTTAACGTCTCAATTAAAAATAGCTGCAGTTGAAATCGGACTTTGTGCTACATATGGACCTGGTTGTTTTTGACACATCATCAAACCGCAGTCAAGTTGTTCTTTTTTTCTGTTTGCGTTTACATTTTGTGGAGCACGCTAACCACAGTCATATTTGCGCTAAAAGCCTTTTTGTGCATTTCCAGTTTAAGACGTTTCCCGCGATCCGGCAGCTGTGAGGTGTGACTTTGTAGTAGCACACATTAACAGTGATATCAGCGGGCGATTTGTAGTCTTAGGCGAACGATCTGAACCCTGAGCAGGAACGACGCACTACATCAAACATCAAAACGGGCGTGGTTACCTGAAAATATCACGACAAGTTTAATCGATAGAGACGTTGATTTATATCCAATCAGTGCTTAAAATCAAAATCTGCATGGCTTTAAAAACATAGTCCTGTAAGCGGGACAAATGACTCTTTATATTAGACGTCTTCCTCATGAGGATTAAGCAGTGAAAGCCTGCTCTTTAAACACACACTAACAAGCTGAACACATTTCTGGCTTCTTTTTGATGCTCTGTGTCTTTTCATTGCTTAAATGCACTCTGTGGAAAAATATGTAGTACTCGGTACAACTGATGTAATTTTTTCCAAATATTTCAGTATCGGGCAGCTAACTGTGCGCCTTCCTTGCTTTGCAGATATAGTAATGTCAGGATGATGTAACAGGGAGGGAAAAAAGGATTTAGATGTTTGTTTTAAGTTCAAACCCACAGTTTTCACGCTTTTTTCGCCTCATCTCTTGGACTCCATGCTTTCATGTGCTCCATCGGTACCATTGTCATGCTTTGGCGTCATGAAACCTGCAGTCTTTGCTTTGAATGCTTCTAAAATAGTCTTTTCTTGCCATCACATGCATCCACGTGCATGCTCACTGTGATTGTGTGAAGTCACGTCCTCAGATATGTAATTTTAGCTTCCCCATTGACACCTGTTTGATGTTTTCTGGTCAAAAGCAGCAAGATAATTACACGCTTTCAATATTCTTGTTAGATTTTTTCCAACCAAAGATTCTTGGAAAAGCAAACCAAGCTCGGATGGAATTTTCCTAAATCTGAAAGTGTTTGAGAAAGCCCACAGATTTTCTGGTACATTTGGGTTGACCACAAATGTGCCAATGAACAAGGAAGTGGGTGAAACAAAGCAATATGTTAAAACAATGGCACAGGTGAAACTGGCTTGTGCTGGTGTTACATTTTTTTGTGTTGAAGGCCGGCACAGCTCAGCAGAAGAGCAACAACGGTGAGAAAATAAGTGTTTTCTGACAGAATCAGAATCATAATGAGTACGAAGCAACACCAGTCGTCCTGAAATTCACAGCAAGCCCAGTAGTAACCGACACCTACGCTGCTCAAGGTCGTCTTTAAACCTGGCTCATCTATATTTCAGTGCAGTGTCATATGCAAGATCACACATAACATATTCTGGTGTTGATCCATGTGGCAGCAGGACAGCAGAATATGCCTCGTGGGAAGCCACACAGAGTCCTGCTGCTGTGATACAGCTGCTACTTAGGCAGTAGTACAGTAGCAGAGTTTAGACGTGAGCTCAGCAACGCTGTAGTTCATTATCCACGGTGAATGTCTTTGTTTTCGTCTGGAAAATGATCATTTGAAATTGGTGTGACACATCGAAACCAAAGAACGTGGAGTGATACGATCCACGCAGACGGCGGTGTTTCAAAACGTCTGCCAATCCTGGAGGTTTCACAATCAGTGAGGGCAGCTGTGTTTCCCAGAGATATGAAATGTGGGAATAGTGAGGATTAAACACAGAATCAGGTGTGCTCATAGTTCCACTGTAGACACGACACCGGTGCTGTAAGTTTGTCCCATTGTTGTTGTTCTCAGAGTATTTTGTCGCTCTGCCCGTGACATAAAGCAGGGTCAGGGATCCTCGTCCAAGTGAAAGAAAATATAACCCCAACACTGACGCTTACTCCCATCTGGGTCTTAGATGCCTTTGAAACTATGCAAGTGTCCTATTAGCATTTCTGTTGGCCTAATAATGTGTCTCAGAGAGTTTTAGCTCAGTCAGTCTGGCTCTCAGCTGTGGTGTTCTAGTTCTCTCTCGTTGGACTAAGAAGGTAAACGTGGTGAATCAGTTAGTCCAATATTTTGTTTTTGAGTTGGCAGAGACAGAAAAATGAAGGTCCAAATGTTAGCTGACAGGAAATCAAGTCCAAGTGTTCTTAAAGGTTTGCCATGAATGTCAAAGCTCGTCCTGTCTCAGAGGAACATTAGTTGGCTAAAAGTGATAAAAGGATGATTAGAGCAGGCAGCATAATCAGGCCTTGGCTGACTGATGTGTTTAGAGGAAAAGACTAATTTGATATTGTTTTATTGCTGTTTGGAAAAACTAACTTTGCTGGGTTCTTGTGGTTTTTTGCAGACCAGTTGAAGAGCCGGCTGAAAGAATACGGCCTGGTCACCCCCTTCAGCACCGACTCCCACGGACACTACCTGTCACACCTGCTCTCCGCCACTCACAAGCAGCGTGTTAAGAGGGAGGTGCTTGAAAACGGTGAAACTGAACAGAGGCTTTTCTTCAACATCACTGCCTTCGGAAAGGAGTTTCACCTTCGTCTGCGGCCGAACAGCAGGCTGGTGGCGCCTGGCGCGATGGTGGAGTGGCATGACGAGGTCCCGGGATTCATAAACGGCAGTGGTGGCAACGATTCTAGCGTGGGCGCCAACCAGACTGAATCCACCAATGGCACGGAGAGGATACTGCGCCGTGAGCTGCTCAAGACCGACTGCACCTTTACCGGTGACATCACAGACGTCCCCGGGGCCTCGGTTGCCATTAACAACTGCGATGGGTTGGTAAGTTTCCTCGGCCGTAAAACTCCTTCCTTTCCCACCCCATGAAAGTCCTTTTCATTTCAAAAGTGCCATGACCTTACCAACTGACACCAAAGGATTTTGGATGTCTGTAGCATTCCTTTACATCACTGCTCGGCATTTTTACAGCACATTGTTTTTGCAGACGTAATAGCTTTTTGTACTTTTTGTACAGAGGTTTGTTACGGGTGAGTAGTCTCCTATTGCATTCGTGAAGGGATTTTCCTCCTAACCTCTTCCCAACATAAAGCACGAGCTCCTTTTGTCCTTTCTAAAAGTCTGCAGTCCCATCCTCCCTATCACCCCTCATAAAACACTTGGACAGTCATTGGGCAACGACCAGAGCCAAAATCTCTTAGAGTTGGCCAGCGGAGCATCTCTGCATTTTAGGAAAGAATAGGCCAAACCCAGATTCCTTCAGCTGTAGTTGAAATACTGCAGAGATTTGAAAAGCAACACAAAGAATGTCCTCCAAAAATCACCTTCCTGATGGGGGAGTGATGGACAGCGCTCGTAGTGTCTTTTTAGTTTCTGAGCTGTTCAGCCGGGGAGACTGAAATAAAAATGAATTTCTACTGCTAATGGTGAACATTTGTAGTGCTGTAGGACTGACTCTCTGTTGGAAATATATTCATGACAAAGTTAAAGCAAAGCTCCTAACAGAAAGTAAAAAGGTCAAAATGCAAATACAAATCCGATGCACTGAGAGTTACACTAGATTTGCTGTGCTTTATATCACATATTCTCACATCCTCATGCTTCATAGTCCTCCACTAGCTGGCTCAACCGATCTCTGACATATGATGGGGCAAACTCTCTTTAGTTTCATTTTAAACATCTCATGAAACGTTAAACTCAAATTCAAACATTTTCACACTGTCTGCATGACAGATGGTGATAAATGTGTTGATCCCTCGACTTATCTTGGCTCAATATTTGGCCAAAATATTTGCCACAGCAAGATGGTGAACATAGCAACATTATGCCTGTATAGCAGCTAGCCTGAGCAACCAGCATGAGTAATTACAGCGTCACAGAGATGAGTCACTGTGTGCTATTTCTGGATGACAGTGGAGGTGTGTGGGATGAAGACACAAGCAAGCAAGGCTAGGCTAAGGAGCGCGGACACTTGTTAGCAGGTGCCGGCTGTGACGATTACTAACTGCTGTTTATATCCAAAGGCTGCGTCTGCCCGAAAGCTACTAAAAACACATCACACTCGAACACGATCACAGTAATTAGGAGCAAAGACCTTATTGTTCTTTTTTGAAGGAGAAATGAAGCCCTCTGGTGAGCCTCAAAACTGGAATATTTTAAATGGTTTTTAACCTTCAGGCAGCCAACTCCAACCCATTTACATGTATTACTGCCAAATTACGGACCTTGGTGGAAGTATATAGAGATGCAGTTTAATTTCTGCCCCCTCAGATTGTAGGTTTGCCTTTGAAAAATGTGACATGGTTCAGTAAAAAACATGCAGGGTTATCACCAGCATTCAGTAAAATAATAAATGTCGCTCAGAGTAATGATTCTGTTGTTGGACATCAAACTAAATGTTCCTGTCACTACGGTCTTTGTATCGTGGAGCATAATGAAGTAATGAGTTCACACTGTGTCACAGTGCAGCAGCAGGAAGTGAGTCACTGTGACGCAGAATCATTTCCATGTTAAAGCCAACCTGAAATCTGAATTCTCCCCACATAACAAACTGCAGCTGAAGCCCTTTTCCCTCTTTATCTGTGCCTAAAGAACATAAAGCTGTTTGTGGAGCTTTGTTCCTCTTTAAGCTTCTGTAACGTCAGCCCGTATAGCTTAAAACCAAAGATACAAGTTAATCATAGGGTGAGAGGCTGGGTTCACCAGTGTGTCACAGACAGACAACCGTTCACTCACCCATTCATACCAAGAGTTTCTAATTAACCTGTCCCCACTAACTGCATGTCTTTGGAGTGTGGGAGGAAGCCGGAGTACCCGGAGAGAACTCGGCCTGATGGTGGAGTTGAACTCAGGACCGTCTTGCTGTGAGGCAACAGTGCTAACCGCCGTGCTGCCCACAAAGTTTATTATTATTATTATTGGTTTTTTAGTAGTAGGATGAGTCGGTGTAGTATTAAATAAAGTTACAATTTGTCCGTTAGAGATGTGACAAACATCTGCATTTTAAAGGAGCTTAATTCAGACGGTTTCTTTAGAGCTGAATGTGGCTTTAACACTGATCATTCACTTAGACTGTATATAAAAGATGGCTACTCCCATCTGTGACATCTGTTTGTCTGTAAACTGTTATTCTGAAGCCTTGAGCTGAGGACTGATGTCATCTTGTTTTTTGTTCATGCTAGATCTGATTGAAAACTGCAGACGCTGCTGGTCAGACAGCCAAACTGGTTTCTACATGTGCTAAATAATATTCCCATTTACAGTGAACTGGTTGATGAAGCGGGGGTTTACTGCTTGACTGACATTCATTTATTATGTAACACTTATTATGTACCGGTAACCAAATTTAAACCAGAACAATGTTTGGATTTGATAGGGACGGGGCTGCTATATTTGCCTTTTGGCTGACAACACCAAGGAGCGGGGAAGGGAGAGAAGGAGAGAGATATATATATGAAGGATGTAGTTGGCAGAAAGCGAGTGACACGACGAGAATCATGAAGGTGGACAGGTAGCCAAGGCAACATTGTTAACACACCCTGGTAGCTTCTGCTTTGCCCTCTTTGGTTTTTTATGTAAATAATTTCACATTGTGTATGTGTATTGTAGATTCCCTCCGTTTTCCCCGTAATATTTATTTGCTTTAAAAAAATTCAGATTATTAGTTGTTTTCTAGTTGACGTGTGTGTGTGTGTGTGTTTAACTGTTAATGCAAACGGAGGAATAATGATGAGAGCAGGAGGCAGGTGGAAAAGTGGACAGGCTGTCAGATGCTCGATGGTAAATTGTCAACAAATATGTGACTTTAAATATTTTAAGATATTATCGAGGTCAAAAATAAGGCCAAGCTTTGTTTTGTGGTTCTAAATATGGTGATTGCAAACGACCAGTCCCTATGTTTAATTTTGCGATTAGAAAATAGTACATATGCAGTCAGGTTTTGTTTCCTCTTTCTGGTAGTTATCATTTTCACCAAATTAATTATGCATGCTTTAAAAGCTCCTGAACTCTCTGTGAAGTTCTAAACATAATCTCTAAAAATAAACCGACTGCAGCGACAGGCACGTCTAAAGACAAAGATAATGCCAGTCTGACCTTTAAGTTCATCCTCTGAGCTGCAGGATTTGGCCGTTTCCTTTGATTGGAGCTGGAGGAAGCAGTTCATCACAGCAGAGTCTGTGTCTCTGAGTCTCCCCCCCGAGACATTTATAGTCCAGCCTTACAGGAGAGTCGGGCCTGGAGAGGGGGGGGGGGGATGCCACTCGCATGATGCCAAAAGCCATCAAGGTTTGTCAGTTAGACTGCTGCTGCTCTATGATCACATGCTTTACTGTCAGAGTATCAAAGGTTATTAAAAAGATGAACATCATAAATAACGCACAATACTGGGTCGAATCTTCATTGTTTCCTTTAACAGACAATACATTTTAGTCCGTCCAGTATCTGCTGCTTATCCAGTCCCAGGGGCCGCGGTTTAAGCAGAGATCACCAGAACAGTCTATGGTGATGCAACATAATCACTCCAGTGTGTCCTGGTCCAGAATGCTGTGTCCAACTCACCTCAGCCATCCCATGCTCAGAGATGTTCAAACCACCTCAGCCAGCCATTCTCAGTGTGGTTGAGCAGCAGCTCAGCTCTGAGCTCCTCCTGAATGACTCAGCTCTTCGTCCCATCTCTAAAGCTGAGCCCAGAAAGCTCATTTTCACCACTTCTGTCCATAATCTTATCTCTTCAATCTCTATCCTCCGTCTGTAGGCACGGATGAGGGTAGGAACTTTATCTTCAGCATCCTGTTATCCCCTTATATTCCAGCTTTCCAGCATTTCAAGATAACATACCCCGTTGCCACATCTGGGTTACAAATCTGTTGATTTTCTTTTACCAGGATCTCTAAACTGTTGGAAAAACAGAAAGATTTGACTCACTCTGAGCTGCAGCCATCAGCTCGGTTACAACAACAGAAGAAGTGCCGTGCTACACGATACTATAGAGATGAAGGCGGGAGAGACTTGGACATGTTTTCAGGCCAATCAGTAAAACAACAGAAGTGTTGCATGTTCCCACTGAAGCATTTCAGACGGCTCTTATTGAGACATACTTGCTCTTTTTGTTTCTACAGGCATCATTATTACACAATGACCTCATTTACTGTAACTTCTCATTCCCAGTGTTACATCACGCCAGAGAGCAAAATAAACGGGAAACTGTAAAATCGCCACAATAAAAGTAAGAATGTGGGACGTTAAATTCAGAGAAACAGAATCGAGTTTATTTGGTAAGTTTGCATTCGATTATCCAGCTCCTGGTTCCTCGCAGCACTGATTCTTGTTCCTCCTCATGTTTGCAGCCTAAATCCAAAACACGCAGGACTACAGAACCCGACATCAAACGCTCTCCAAACCAGTGCTTCCTGATCTAAAAGCCTGTCGTTGAGGGCCGGCCGTCTTTGATCTCAAGTGGTAGCCCTGGCCCTCTCTAGGTGTGCGTTTTACTGTTTCTTAATTATAGCCAGGCTGCTGTCTGGAAGTGTTTACTGCAGCTAGCATGCTGGCAGGCAGCCTGGCAGCTAAATACTTATGAGGCAGATACTTCCTCTGCTTCAGCAGCAGCGGGCGAACCGAGGGCGATCTTTGCTGGCCTGCGTGGGGGATGGCCCTTGTGTTGCATGTCAGAAAAGCTTGGGAGAGCTGGTCCTTCATGAAACATGAAACATGTCACTGCTGACTTCTGTTTTCTTCTTCCTTCACTCATACTGAGGAGAAGTGATCCTGTAGAATCTGCAGTCCAGTGTTGGCCTGGTTGTTTCGCACGTTTGCTCCAGAGATTCGTGGTGCGAGTTCTCTTACAGAACCTGCATCATTTGTAACTCGTTTCCATATTTGGGTATTTAAAATCTGTGTCTCTAATCTGACTCGCTGAGCCGAGGCCTGTAGTTACAAATGAAGTCATTAGAAAGTGACACAAAGTTGGCGTGCGGCACCTTCTCCGTTAAATTTGCAGCACGCATAACATGAAATCATCTCCTCTTGTGATACTTGTGGCACTCTTAACTCCAGAGAAACAGCATAGCTGTGAGTCATGCACGAGAAGGAGGAGACCAAATTTGTCTGCGTTTTGCGAGCGACGATTTTCAAAATCTGATGCTGGCAATGAACTAAGTGCTGAATTAAACAGGCTCCAGCTCCAATTAAGCCTTATCCACCTAACAGTCCTTGGGTGGTCTTCCAGATTAAGGACTGAAATGTCTGTGAGAGATTTTTATTTGAAGCACTGATCGCACAGCTGGACTTGTTTGAGTTAAGGAGGATATAATAATTATAAGGATGCAGATGTGTGCTCTGCTGTGTGCTGCGCTCTGGGTTGCTTTCCAAATCCGAAGCCACTTGGATAAATGATCACGCTGTTTTTTCTCTGTGTGCCTCCTCCTGACAGATGGGCCCCGCTCTTTATCTGCTAAATATGCTGCTATTATAATACATTCATAAAATGAGGAGAGACTCACTGTAAGGTTCAAACAAGCCGAAGCAATGAGGGTTTGGTTGATTCATGAATGGACTGAACCCGTGTAGCACTTTTCTACACCATGTCTCATTCACACTCTGATGAATGCATCGGGAATAGCTCAGAGTTCAGGAGATTAGATGATCTGCTCAGCCTCCAGAGCTGCCAGCCAACAGGACCTGCTGTTCCCCGGCAGCCTCCCAAAGGCCTGCCAGGCCTGACTCTGCTGAGCCTCTGAGCTCAGGGAGATCAGGGTGGTATGGCTGTAAGTCGTACCCTCCTAAGCAACCCCCTTTTTTGTTTTACGTTACAGTTTTCCCACTGTTACTATTAAAATATGGATTATATATAATATGAGACTTCAGTCCATCAGCATAGATCACCCACATCCAGACTAATGTAATTTATAAAAGTTCTGCTCAGTGCGCAGGCTAAGTTCTCTGGGTTCATCTGAAAAGCAGCGACGGCCTTGAAATGATTATCTCTGATATTTGCATGGAAACGATGAATCCTGGAGCTTTTTGCTTGGTTGAATAAAAAGTCTTGAACTCAGTAAGTCTGCACACTGTTGGTGAAACTTTTTATACGACTTGGAAACCACTTTGTTTGCTTCAGAAACTCTCTTTGAGGCACTTTTGAGATTTTAAGTTAAATATGTGGAAGTTTATTAAACCTTCTAAATTTATACCGTCATCTGAAACTTGTGGATAGAAAAACTAAAGAGCTTTTCACCGTTTTGGGAAATCTGGGCTCCATGAGCACATTTGGGTCTGTTTATGGGAGAATAATGACGGCGTTTGATCCTCAACACACCTGGTTTGTTGGAAGCTTTAGTAAAGGCGATGCAGTTTAACAGCTACAGTACGTCCATCGTAAATGGTTGGAAGGAGGGAAACTTCCTTTTTCTTGGTCACCTGATTGAAACTTGCACCACGTGCCTCTTTTAAAAAAGAATCGGAGTAAATGACGAAGGAATTCAGCTGACCTTTAGATGTCAGGCGGGGTGTGTCATTCCCATCACCCCTCCTCCCACTGCGTGTCTCTCAGTTCATGTACACTCACATGAACACAGCTGATGGTTCACATACTGAAGATATTTGATTTGCTTCCCTGAAAGGGAAAGAGAGGAAGCTTCTCATGTCTGATGTATTTTTGGACCTTTACTCTGGCTCTGTGTTTCATCCAGCAGAGAGAGGATTGAGACTATTTGACACAGCATATGTTATGTTGTTGCCATTAATAATGCATTACGACCTCTTTCTGTGTCTTTCTGTCAACCATGTGGTAGTCTGCCACTTTGGTCCAGGCTAAAATATTTCAGCTATGAAATGGATTGCAGTGAAATGTGATTTCCTCTTTAGAGCCACCAGGTTTGTAGTTTTGAGCGCACTGCCCGGATGGTTATTGGTTGGCCTGCCTTAGCAACAGATACAGAAATCGGCATTTGTTAACTGCTAAGAAGCTAAAAACTTCAATATGAGTTTGTATTTGGCTCAAAACCCTTAACATATAATATGCAACTCAAAACAATAATAAAAGGCATCATTTGATGATGCTGTGAAGTAGTTTGAGTTCATGGGCGTTGTCTCACTGATGTGATTCAGACAGGAAGTCTTACTCATGTTAGCGCATTACTTTTATTCATACTGTAGAATTTCATTCTTATGTTACATGAACCTCTAATGGACCATGAGATGAATCAGCTACAGCTGCTTTATAATTATGAAGAGGGTTTGTTTATAAGGTTAGCCCAGTGCTGTCGTCGCTTCTGGGTTTGAAAAGGAAACCTCATCTGGAAATGCTTCACATTCTTTCTGATGACCAGCAGGGGGCGCCTCCTTTGATTAAAGCAAGATGTCTGATCTGTTACCTCAGGAAACATGCTTCCAGTGACCATGTTTAGTATAACATAAAGTCAATTCAGTTCCGTTTGGTTGAATTCAGTTTTATTTATGTAGCATCAAATTATAGCCAACTGCTGCCTCGAGGCTTCTTATACTGTAAGGTAAAGAACTGGCAAATATAGAGAGCAAACTCCAACAAGCAGACGACTCCCTGTCAGCAAACACTTAGTGACAGTGGGAAGGAAAAACTCCCTTTTAACAGGAAGAAACCTCTGGCAGAACCAGGCTCAGGGAGGGGCGGGGCCATCTGCTGCGACCAGTAGAGAGCTAGAGGAGGAAGACAGGACAAAGATGTGGGTGAATGTTATTCTTGATTTATTTCCGACTTCTCATAGAAGTCTAGTGTACTCGCTCAGATTTGGGTATAAAAATGTGAGGTATCCCCCAGCGACACGCCGTCAGTGCTGTGATGCCGTCCTCATCATATTTAGTTCCCTAATATTTATCTTTGTCAGAGTTGCCATATTGACACAACAGAGTTCTGTTTAAACGTGTCTCAGTACTGGGACCAGTGCAGAGGTCCACCAGGAGATGACCTTCAGCTGGAGATTGGCAAAATGAATATGTGGTCTGGTTTGCTGCTTTTTGTGGGCGGGGTTATGAAACTTTCTCATGGCACGTCATCTTTCCTGCAAGTTTTTCTCATGTTTTATATTAAGAGGCAGAGGCTGTGTGGGAGTCGTACGTAATTGTCTTCACTGGCATGCACAAGCATAAGTATACAGCGTGCCTTTATTTAAACATGCATTCTTCAGCTGACTAATGAGGCTAAACTCTGCAGTCACTGTCAGACACATCTTAAAGTAATAGACTCAGATGGAGAGTCATTGACTACAGGCTCACTCTGTGGCTGCATGACGGACAGATTGTAAGAGTTTAAATAGAAATCTGTTTGATTGAATCTACATTATGAGTGCATGCAGATTTCCTTGCTTTTGATTAGTGAAGATAAGTATGATGTGAGAGGAAAAGATAACTGCAGTGAGAGATGCATGTGTGGACCACAGAGTACCAGCATGACAAATAAAGTGTAACTTATGGAACTGCTTTAAAGCATCCATGAAATTCCTCTTTAGTCCCAGTCGTTTGTTAGATAGAGGACGGGCCAGCTGGAACAAATCCCTCCTCCTCTCTTTCTATATGAAGCTTTTTGTTTTTTGTGAGAATACCTGAGCAGACAGATGGTCTTGACAAATCAGCTGATAGATGCAGGCAGTGTGGTAGCCTAACCTGAACAGCACCAACTGGAAATGTGACTTTTATTATTAAGCTTTAAATTTCCAGCAGCTGTGCAAAGCTCGGCCACCTTTAACGTGTGTCACGTTGCATAATCGGCTCTGAATGGTGAGGCGCTGCTGTGTCTGAGGTGTGTGTGTGAGACTTGCGAGTGTAAATACACTGCAGGTCTGATGGGTGAAACTATGCTGTCAGAGCAAAGGCTCATTGTAACTCAGAGATTCTGCAATCATCCTCCTCAAATTCCTGCAGCTTCGGCGGCGTTTACAATGTTGAGATTCATCGAGAGTGACAAAATGAGCAAATAAAGCATGCTGATGTTTTGCTGAGAGCTACGTGTGCTCAGTGGCCTACACTCTTGGCCTCAGAGACTTAAAAGAGCATTCTGGACATGCACAGCTCCTGACATATCTGGAGCTACTGTGTAGGAGGGGCGGGGGCAAAAAGGCAAAAAAGAAGAAGAAAATATCCTATTTGATTAGGGGAAAAAAAGAAAAAGTAAGTGAGCCAGTTCCTCTTTGCGGTGAACTGTAGCTGGGCACAAGAGTTTTATTCACCGACAGTTCTTAATGTTCCCTGTTGACTTAGCCAAGGCTTGTTGCAGAGGCTTGACCCCAGAGCTGTTTGGGTATATGGTTTGAGGTGCAGGGGAGAGGCGCACCAAGATATGCAAAAAGTTTTCTCCTCTGCAGTCGTGGGCTCGGCGTGCAGTGCCGAGGTGCTTGCATTGATATTTATACATTTAAACATTTTTAATCGTGACCTATATAAACCTAAGACGAGCCCACATTTTCTGTTGTCGTTTCAGACGGACATTGAGAGCCATTCACTGGCGCGAGGTTTTATTTTAAGTCGAGTGTGGAATCCCACCGCCTCCTCAAAGCCGTCTGTAAATGTTTGCTCTGTTTGGTGGAGCGGCACAAAACGACACAACCAAATGAATTCCTGCGTTGTTTCTCAGAGCAGAGGCTACCTGATATTTTTGCTAAAATGATAATACTTTTGATTACTTCTCTCTTCTCCAAGATTTTTTCCAAATACTGTTTCCAGTGAAGCTGGGGGAAACTTCAAACACACACAGATATATTGAGGATAGTAGTGGCTCATTGCCATGTTTGACGTTTATTAAGTAGACATCTGAGATGTTTTTGCAGTTTCCTGTTTATCATTTTCAGAAATACTCTCTAGTTGTTTTTCAGATTATCAGCAGGCCTCTGCTGAAATTTGTGAAAAATAAACTTCTGCGAATTCCTTTAAAGAGTGGGGATGAAAATGTCAAGTAATGATGACGAAGGTTTGCTCACATTTTTCAAAGCAAACACACCTTTGGACAACATGGAGGGTGAAAGGTGGCAGTGTCCCGGCTGAATCCAGGCCTTTTTTTAACATTGCAGGTTTTTTTCAAATGAAAGCACGTTCGTACCGACCTCCTTAAGAAGTTTAGACTGAAAGAGACTGTTTTTGAAAAACTGGAGCCCTTCAGCTGAATCCCATGTGTTTTCTTTGGCAGAGGAGTGCTGTCTGCTTGGCAGGGGCTGATGTTGGTGATATTAAAGTGATGGAACACAGGGTTCCTGATCCCTTTTTTGAGGTTTGTGTTTAGGTAGGACATTGTCTCCGCTGATATCGGACAATGCCGAATACTGGGTCACAGAAAATATGTCACAGTAAACTCTCCGCAAGGGCACAGCAAGCTTGTGGAATTGGAAAGTGTGTTTTGACTTGGTGTCTTCACACTAATTACAGTGTTGATTCCACATAATAATTCACTACAGATTTTATCATACAGGCTCCGTCCCAGAGAAATGATCTTCAGCTACAGACGCATTTCCCCAATGTTTCTTTCTTATTCTAGTGTTTCCCAACCTTTTGGAGCCACGGCACATATTCTCATTAGAAAAATCACACGGCACACCACCAAACAAAAACGTCACAAAAAGCATATTGATCATTTTTCTAAATTGGCTGGGTTTGTCCCCAGTATACCTGTTTTGCTTTCTTCTGACCGCTACTCATGCTGGGGAATCGGAATTCCTCCAGGACCCAAGTCGGATTGACTACTTTTCCTTTTCAAATATGTGTCTATTGCTATTATGTGCTGCATGACTATTATGTAATTTCTCCTTTGTCTTCTTCTGTTTTACTGGCAGTAACCCAGCAGGTAGTTGTGCTGCCCTCTAGTGGAAGAGAATGTAGTTGTTCTGCCCGTTACTCACGCCGATCGCTTAGAGTACTAATCAGGTGCAACCAGATAACCTTCCACAGCACACCTATGTCCCACGCACAGTGGCTGGGAAACACAAAGATGTTACCCAGGTTCCCAGATAATAACGTTTTAGTGGCTTGAATGTGGGCGACGTGAGATGCAGTAACTGGTCTGTTCATGAAAGCTTTACTGACTGTCTTCATCTAATCTACGGTTTCACTAATACGTTAATTAAAGGTATGCTGAGGATGATTTTACACATGATATCTTTGATCACCTTTTTTATTATAGTCTGATTATTCAGCTTGCAACCACTCATCTCTTGATAATAATCAGAATCAGAATCAGAATCAGAATACTTTATTGATCCCTGGGGGAAATTATTTTTTGTTACAGTGCTCCATTTTAAACCAACATTAAGACAAGACAGACAATACACTAACTAAGAATAGTACAATAAATGCATAAAGTTACGGTGACTGCAGAGAATCAGCTGCAGGAAACAAAGCTCCCTGACCTGTAATGTAAACCAGAGGTCCCCAACCCCCGGGCCACGGAGCCGTACCAGTCTGAGTCGTTTGTACCGGGCCGCAAGAGTTGAGGCTCAGGTGTCAAATGTATGTTTTTCAGGGTTTTTATTGTTAACTTGGCTGCCCTGGGTCTTTTCCTGTGTGTTATGATAAAATCCTTTTCTTTGATACCGATACTGTTAAAGGCCGGTCCGTGAAAGTGTTGTCGGGCATAAACTGGTCTGTGGCGCAAAACAGGTTGGATACCTGTGCTGTAAACAGTCGTGTTCTTATGAATATGATCCTAATCATGAATAGGTGTGATTTATGGCCCTGGGATTATTCTGAGTGTTGTTTGTAGTCTGAGGAGGGATTGGCTGCCTGCAGGTGAGAAGTCTGCGTGAGGGACTCAACTGGTTTCAACCACGAGCATCAAGATTTCAACTCAAATTTACATTTTTATTTTCATAATCGGGCTCATCGTAGTAATGCCGCAGTGGAAAAACACTAAAGAATAACATGAATTCATAAAGTACTCTTTGTACACATATGACTGTGTGGCCACTACCAGCTCCACCACCATCATCAAGTTTGCTGACGACACCGTCGTGGTGGGCCTGATCTCTGATAACAACGAGACGGCCTACCTGAAGGAGATTAGGAATCTGGAGAACTGGTGCCAGAGGAACAACCTCCTTCTAAACGTCAGTAAGACAAAGGAGCTGATAGTGGACTTCAGCACTAAGCAGGAGAGGAACTACCAGACCCCCGTCATCAACGAGTGCCCAGTGGAGAGAGTGGACAGCTTCAAATACCTCGGAGTTCACATCACGCAGGACCTGTCATGGTCCTGTCACATCAACACCGTGGTGAAAAAGGCCCGACAGCGTCTCTACCACCTCAGACGCTTGAGAGACTTCCAACTGCCCTCCAAGGTGCTCAGGAACTTTTACTCCTGCACCATAGAGAGCATCCTGACGGGAAACATCTTAACCTGGTTCGGGAACAGCACCATGCAGGACAGACGAGCTCTACAGAGGGTTGTGCGGTCAGCTGAGCGCACCATCCGCTCCGAGCTCCCTGACCTGCACTCAATCTACAGCAGGCGGTGCTGGACCAAGGCCAGGAAGATGGTGAAGGACCTCAGCCATCCCAACAACAGACTGTTCTCTCTGCTGAGGTCAGGAAAGCGATTCCGCTCCCTGAAGACCAACACAGAGAGACTGAGGAGGAGCTTCTTCCTGCAGGCGATACGGTCTCTCAATCACACCACCACACAGTACTGACCCACACATATGGTTCTTACACACACACTGGACTTTCTGGACATTGTTTTTGCACACATTGTTTTTTTGCACAACACTGGTCACTATATTCTTCATTTCCGGTTAATACTTGTACAGCTGCTGTTATTGTGTATATATTTATTTATATTTAGATTTCTTCATACATTCTTATATAGTTCTATATTGTGTATTGTGTATTTTGTTGTACAGTTATTTTATTTTCAACTTTAATTTATATATTTTATCTTATTCTTCCCAGTTAAATTTACCCTTCATTCTAATTTGTGTTGTACAGTTATTTCATTTTTAACCGTAATTTATATTTTATTCCTTCCTAGTTAAATTTACCCTTTTTAATTTTTCATATTTATTTCCTATCTTATTCATAGCCTTTTCCTTTTTTGTTCTCTTTAGGTCACGAGCAGTTGTCCAAGCATTTCACTACATATCGTACTGTGTATGACTGTGTACGTGACAAATAAAATTTGAATTTGAGTTAAACTGTTGTAGTCACATAAAAGCCTGAGAGGACAGCTCATGTCTCGTTTTCATACCTCAGTGTTTATAGCATTCAGTAAAAGTTCACAGACGGAGTCAACAAATGACCTGTGATCAATTTGAGCACCCGTCTGTGTAAAATGTAAATCGATAGAATGCGATTATGAAACCTTTCATCACAGTGAACTAACTAAACTGGGATATTGATTAAATGACTCAGACTCACCACAAAGAAAAGCAAGCAGCACTTATCATCGGGCAGGCCATCGCAGGAGATGACAGCTGTTAAACTTTAATCATCAGAAAGCTACAGACTGAATTTGATCAGAAAGGTTTTCAGCTGCCTCTTCATCAATAGCCTGTGTTGATTCAGCTCTCACCAAGATAGTTTGGTTCTAAATAAGCAATTTCAGTGACATTAAAAGTTAGGAGTGAAACGGTTCAGCCTGTGCAGAAGTCTTTGGGTTTGCAGTGCTCGCTGTAAACTCTGGATGGACGACAGTTGGTCTGATGTTGTGCTGTCTCTGCTTAGAAATGTTGGCCTCTGTGGTCTGGCTCTGAATGGTGTCTCAGGTGTTTCTCTAACTGATCACTGTGCTTTAAAATCAAGAAGGTCTCAGAGGAAGAAATACGCTAAAATGATCACACTCAGTAATATTTTGTCTCTGATTAATTGGTTTGAAAATGCCACCTTACACCTTTGAGCTCTGCAGATCTGAGGTACGGTGAAAGGGCAGAAAGCTGCTTTTGCACAACATTTAGTCACAGGGATTTCAAATAATGTTGCTATTTTATCGTAATAAAGATTTGTGCCAAGTGTTGTTGAAATTAAGGCAAAAAATGTCTTTTGTAAGGTCACAATTCCTTTTAGCTTTGACCTCCAAATTCAAGAGACACTGAGACTCTGCTGTCCCGGTTAGGCTGAGCCAAAAACCAGAAAAAGAGTCTCAGATACTAATTCATGCTAAAATTACTTTTGGATACTCATTTACAACCGTATAGATACCATCAGTGTTGTCTTTGCCTCATCCCGGTGAAACTACATCACACAGCCCCTGCAGGCAGGTACGCAGCCCCTCCCCTCACTATCAGCCGAGCACGTGAACAGTAGCTGACATGTTAATGTTAGCTGCTTACCCGATATCCACAAGCCCAGCCTCAAGGGTCACACGCTGAAATGAGAGAAACTCGGTGTGCAAGAGTGAAACCACTGTTTACATTTTTAATGTATTACTTTCATTTAATTTATTACCTCTAAACTGTGTTTGATCAGCAATTGAATCAGTGAACTGAGTGATCAGAAGCACGGCACTACCTAAGATCATTTTAAAATATTTGTCATAGATAGATATAGATATCTTTCTATATCTATATCGATATAGATATAGATATAGAAAGATATCTATATCGATATAGATATAGATAGATATAGTTATACAAACAAAGTGGTGGTGGCTATAGGACATAGTGGTGGTTTGGGGTGGCTGTAGCTCAGGTGGTAGAGCAGGTCATCCACTGATCGGAAGGTTGGTGGTTCGATTCCTGGCTTCCCCTAGTCTACATGCCAAATATCCTTGGGCAAGATACTAACCCCAAATTGCTCTCCAATGCATCCATCGGAGTATGTATGTTATGTATGTTTTGATGTTCTGATGTCTGACATTTGTCCACCTGAATCATCTGATCAAGAGCCTGTTAGCTGAGTTCAGTTCAGTCCAGGTACCGGTCCCTTACCTTACACGAGCCTTCAAAATGCATTAAAAATTCCTCACTAGTGATATAAGCTCATTAAATGTGGGACTCGTGACCAGGAGAAAGCTGCAGTTTGAAGCTTTTGGACCATCTGCAGACAGAAGTGTGAGGAAAACACCCGGCTGTACAAGCTCACTGCTGGCTATTATCATCAATTAGGCATGAAATAACAGGTGTAGACTAACAGAAACACCAAAAAGCTTTCCAAGGTAGGCATGCAAGCTTGAGAGTGCAACAATGCTTGTTTCCTTTATTGGGTTAGCTTCAGTTCCTCTGAATTCCTGCTGCCGGAGACATTTCATGATGTTTTATGCTAAATTCTGGCCTCAAGTTATCACACTTCAATTCTCCTAAAAGAGATAATTATGTTCTGTTTCTCCAGGTAAAAGCATCCAAATACATCCTAAAGTTAACAGTCCTCTAAATATGAGAACCTCGGTGTGTGCTTTAGTTTTTAATTTATTACTATTTTGGGCTCTGACAGCAGCTGAAACACAGATAATGATGCTGAGCTGAGTTATATCCTGACTCTGCTACGTTCGACCTGTGATTGAATAGAAATGAGCAAATATACACTAGAAACCAGATGAAGTGAATAACATCTCAGTACAGATGAGAATGTTCTGCTGGAAAACCTTCACCATGGAAAGAAGTGTTACTTAAACACGGATCACCTAGTTTCACATTACTGAATACCTGAGACCCCCTCATTGGTCATGTTTCCCCCCTCCAGCAGGTACACGTAAGTGTAAGTAAGTGCGTATTGATTGGACATGACTTTCCTGACATGATAATTCAAATGATTGATTTCCAGCGTTGAGCTGAATTGAAATGATATTGTGGTTTATACTGGAGCTGTGAGGCGTAGTCGAATCAGTCAGCAGCTCAAGGACATCTGAAGATGTCACAATGAGGTTTTTCACTGTGACTGAGTGACGTCGTTTCTGAATAACGTAATAATATGTATGTTAATGTAGATTTCTAAGGTTTGATGTTGTATCCATGGGGATAGATACTGATGCTCTGCTGTGGAGATGAGTGTGTAGGCTGAACGTACGGCCACGAGCGTGTGTATCGACCAAAAACAAGAATATAAGTGGTGAAGATGAGCTTCCTCTGAAAGGTGTCTGGGCTCTCTGTGAGGATAAAGAAGTGCTTTGGAGAGGCTCAGTGTGGAGCCACTACTCCTCTGCATTGAGACGAGCCAGGCGTCTGACTCAGATGCCTTCTGGACGTGTTTCGGATGAGGTGTTTTGTGCATGCGTCCAACTCGAGAGGGACCCTAGGGCCAGTGTTTCAGCTGGCATAGGAACTCCACATTTCTGCTCTCAAATAAACATTCAGAATCCATGTTTACGAGCTTATTCAATGACTTTTGTTATCTGAATGCCGAAGCTCTCACTGGCATCCTCGTGTCTGAGACGATAAAATAAATGAAAAGACGCCGTAGTGCTCCTGCAGGTGAAAAGAAACACTGCAGCGTGTCTTTAATCCTTTCACGTACAGCCACCTATGTCTTTAAAAAACACACCCGTACATATGAGACACTGCTCTCTGTGCCTTTTGTTCAGAAAGGTCTGCGTGTCTCTTAAGGCCACGTTGAGCTTAAAGCGAATGCTGTGGTTCAATGACAACATGACAACAAGCTGGCAGGTGGCACACAATATGTGCTTTTGCCCCCCAGCTGTAAGAGGCTGATGGGGTACAGTAGTCACCCCGCCGGGCAAGAAGATGGGTGGGTGGCATGGAGCCTAAGTTTATGAATGTGATAACTCTGGAAATAGACGATCCAGGAGCTTCAGATTGATGCTGCAGGTGGAACTACTACAGATCTGATGAGTTTGAATCCCAGATTATATTTTCATCATGTGAATGTGAACCTGAGAACAAGGCGATGTAGGATTTCAAACTGATACCATCGGTGTGTCAACCAGGAGGCCGAGGGGCAGCACTGGAAGCTTGCAGTGTTTTTTTTAATGTGAGAAAACACACCCAGGGCTGGACTGGGACAAACATCAGCCCTGGTGTTTTTGGTCTAGACGTCCCACTGTGATCGCTCAGCGAAGGTAGGCAGAGGCTCCGTCACGTTAAGACGTCTGACCCTTCAGGATGGCCCATCGGCCAAAAAGTGCGTCGGCAGTCCAGCCCTGGGTAGTTATGCAAACCAGGCAGTAATGGACTCAAACTAGAATTTAATTTCCTTCTAATAATATCTGCCTCAACATGCATTTAATGCCCATAAGCCTAAAAACGCCCCGCTCTTCTGTCTCGTTCCCCTGTGACCTGTGTTTTGTATATAAGACTCATTAGACGGCTCGGCTGGCTGTGCAGCAGTGTTAGAGGAGATGGCATCACTGTAATGGAGTTTAGTTTAAAAGTATTTGTTACAGCAGCCCTGCAAGGCTCTGCCAACCTCCCCCCACCACCTCCCACCACCCCCGCTTCCAGCTACCTTGAATTGAATAAGCAGAAGAAAATGGAAGGACAGATTTGTTCGAGACACATTCAGCGTGCTATGATTTCTAATTTACCTTTCCTGAATGCATCACCACTTCTCCGAGCTCATCCTTGCCAGAAAGAAGATAGAAATTTGCACAAAGCTTAAATTCATTTCAGAACTGTTCTGTTTTCAGTGTTTGGATGAAAAAGCATGAAAAGAGGTGCGTTTTTCTGCAATTTCTCTGCTTTTCAGGGATAGATGTCAATTTAATCTCAGGACAGCAGCATATATATCCAACTGCTTATTCCTCAATTCAAACCAGAGAGCTGGGCACTTCCTGTGGTCGGCGTGGATCGCTAAAACACGTTACTCACTGTGTCGAGGCAGGATTGTAGCTTCAAGATGCAGTGAGCGTGTTTCTGGTAGATATCTGTTTCTGAGTGTTTACATTAAAGCGTGGTAGGATTCAACGAGCCGCTCTCTTCTCTCTGCTTCACTTCTGCCTGTTCTTAGATAAATAGGTTTAGAAGCGATGGAGACAACAGGACAGAGTTGAGATGGAAACTAGTTTATCAAAAAAAGCTGTTGTTAAGTAAAAGCTCACACGGTCACTGTTGTTTTCTTTCAAGCTTTAGTTTCTTTGAGATCCTTCGAACGCTCCCCTGTGGAGTGTTGTTCTTAAGCGCAGCTTTAATCAAAAATTAAAACGATTCAAATGTCAGCACCCGGTCTAATTACACACGCCCCTCTGTGATTTCGGTTTGTATTGTTTGCTCTGCGGTGTCTGAATAAGAAGGTGGCATTTTCAGCTGCTGAAATACTTCATAAGTGGTCAGACTTGAATGGCTTCTCTTGATAGAAAAACAGCTTTTATCAAATTATCTGTCAGTCAGTTTGTTAGCACGATCCTCCAGCTTCACCTTTAAAAGGCACCTCAATTTATTATGAGAGCAGAGATTCTATTTAAGCTCAGCCTCTGCTCGGCTGAGCTTAAATAGAGGAGCCTGTCGGAGACCCTTAAAGAACCTCACAGATGGAAAGGGCTCTCGGTATCCGAGCCCCGTACATTCTGAGATGTTCGGCCATCTTTCATCCTCGGCTTTCACCTGCCGTTGGTAAATAAGAAAGAGCTACGGTGCATGAATCTCACTTTAGTTCAAGATATGCCTGCGGGCTCAGTTACTGTCAAGATTGCAGCCTCTTTGGCTTCGAGCTGAGGATTCAGAGTGGTGGATGAGCGCAGAGTAAATAAAGATGACGAGGTGGTTCTCGGTTCTGTCAGGAATAAATCATGGCGGAAAATGTGCTGACTTGGTCACAGGATGCCAGTTGCTGTGAGGATTTGGTGAAGAGCAGGCCAACCGCACTCCGGCCTGATAATGCACGCTGACCTACAGAATATTTAGAATCTGTGTTTGCAAGCAGGCGCCTGCAGGTGCGCGATAAATAAGCTGAGGAGAAAGCGTGTTCAAGTGAGCAGAAAAACGTAACCTTTTCAAACAGACGGCAGTGGAGCACGTCTGTAACATTCGTCTGATGTAAGAGGTTTTATCTTACAGGCTCCACCGTGTTACTTACTCTCTTTGATAAGGATGACGCGTCAGGAATCGCTGGATTTTTCTTCTTCTTTCCATTTGCAGCTGTCCTCTAGAGTTCACTTGACTGTGAAGAGCGTTTATCTTCTGCGTGTGATAGTTTTGCTTTGTTGGGATCACATAAACACTGATGCAGTTTTAAAAATCCTTTCTGCACGTCTGTGTCTGCTACTCAACGAGCGGTAATTTATCTTATTTGTTAGTGTCCGATTAGACAAGTGAAGTCAGAAATGGTGAACAGAGTTTCCTCGGTAACCTGCGCACACTGTCGTTTGTTTTTGGCTCGCTCTTTCTTCTTCTCTTGTTTGAGTGTTTATACATCTGTGCAAACTTTAGATTTGTCCTTGCAGAAATGTCCAGACACCACATTTCTATGGGAGATGTCATAAAAACCCTCGTCATCTTTTGAAACACGGACCGTGTTTTCCGTATAAGCTGCAGCGTTTTAACACTGTGACGCCAAATGGCCCCGAATCAGGCAAAGAGTCGGTTTATACGGCACGATGAGTGAGTTTAACCTCCACCTCGCCGTTTCTCTAAAGATAACTAAGGAGGTTTTTTTCCCGTCTGAGCTCTGTCACGCAGTAAAACCAACACACTCGCACGTTTATCGTATTTCAGTATTTTTGCTCTTATAATCACAGATGGCCAATTAAATGAGCCGGTTCATACGTGACACGTTTCTGCATCATAACCTGGTTTATTGTACGTAATCATATGAATCTTATTCTGTTGCCAGAAGTAAACTTGCATTAAACGGCGCTGAGCTTCTCCCCCAGACGTCATGTGACTGCCAGACGTTTTCATTTCATTTCACTTGCAGCACTTCAGATACGAATATTCAGTTTATTGGTTTAGACTTTCAGCTGGGACGCTTACGCAGTCACACAGTATCGATGCTGCATTTAAATTTAACTAAGAATTTAATTTGGGATCCATCCAGTCGTTTGTGTAAAGGAGGACGTAGAGTGCCAGCCGATTGGGGTCTCAGTAAATGGGAAATGAGTTGAGAGTGAGGGTTGGTCGCTAACAACATTAGCACACAGTCCACCAGACTGTTGGTGGAAGAGGCCAGAGGGAGTTTAGTCCTGCCAGGAGTTTCAGCGCAGCAGGACCGATCGACTGAGCGCTAACACAGTGTGTCTGCATACTGTGTGTACAGCATGTGTGCGCTCACTTAAAATGTCACACACTCTCATATGGCTGACTGTAGTTTTGGAGCATAGCAAACCGAGCGTAGCATTAGTTAGCCTACTCACATTTGCTGCACCCCTGTAAGCCAGTTTGCAGCCCACCTCCACCCCAGCTGCTCGCTTCGTGCTCTTAACAAACTAATGTCATATTGTGTTGTTGCTGCTGCTCTCTCTGCTTTCTCCACTGCACATGTGTGCTTGTCAGGGAGGGCGCGTGACACATGGAAACATGGTGCCAAAGATACGTTACTGCTGCCTGGAAAAGTTGCTGCTTTGCATTTTAATTCAAAGGATAAAACTGTGATGTGTTTTCTATTTGTTACAGGTAACATGAAACATTTCAAGCCTTTCTTTTTTTATTTTTAAGGATTGTGAAGCCAGAATCTGGGACCTTGTTTTTTTCATCTTATAATCTAGATGAATAATTTTGCATTCCAGAAAGCATCATTTTAAGGAAACAGCTGTAAAGTGGTTTTAGGTTGTTTAGCATTGACCTTATTGTGTCAGCGTGTAACACCTTTTTCAGACCATCATTTGGTCTTGATGGGTTGCACATTCGGTCTGTTTGGGCATTATTGCGTTAGCCGGACAGCGTGACCCCTCATATCCGCCATAAACTACAGACATGACTGGCTTCTTATTGCAGGAAATCTGAGGTTGGCAGGTAGCCATCACAAAGCAATTTTGTGCCAATGTGTTACTAACGATGCAGCGCGCTGCAGGACCACCACCAGCCTTTGTTGGGTAACAAGGTGATAATTGCAAACAGAAAGCTGAAGAAAGAGTCACAACAATATCTAATAATGGCAAAGAAAAAGAGTCCTGCACATGCCAAGCAGTTAATGAGAGGCCCAGATTCTCTCTTGAATAAATTACTAAATATTACATTAGTGCGTCTGCCTTTGCTTTGTATTGTATCCTATATTTTATGCATTTTTCTAATTTTAATATTGTTCAGTAGGACATTCTGGTGTCGTCTTTCTGTGTCTATACGTGGGAGAGGAAACAAATTGGGGGCATTTGGCGTTCAGCAGATGTTCTAGTTGGATTTTAAAGACTGAGGCATTAATTTACAATTACATGAAAACACTGTCACAAAGTTTCTACATTATTAATACATGATGGGGGATTTTGTGGGGCATGACGATTTTAATTGTCTCTTAATAAAACGAATGCTATCAGAGCAATGAGGTTTCTGGGTCTATCCACGCTCGCTCGCAGTAATGAAACATGCTAATGCACACGTTCTACACAGTCACTGACCTGCTAACCTGTTGCAGGCTGGGATGATTCGCACCGAATCGGATGAGTACTTCATCGAGCCGCTGGAGAAAGGCACTCAGGAGCTGGAGGACCAGGGCAGGGTCCACGTGGTTTACCGCAGGTCAGCTCTGCTGCAGACTCCCTTGGACATCTCTGTGGATTACCAGCTACAAGGTAGGAGGCACGACCACGGTTCCTGCTGTATTCTCTTACTTATCAACTAATGGTGTGACACTCCTGTGAGGTCACTGCGGAGGGTTTGCTGTGAAGCTTCTCCGTATAATTAAATCTTTTTGTTAACTACTTGTGTCCAGCCCAAATAGTCTAAAAAGCAAAAACTGACATTTACATCTGTGAAGAGTCCAGACTTCATCGTGTGCCTCACACAAATACAACAGCAGCAACTTTTTAGAGATATGAAAATGACACACACAAAAAAAACATTAAAAAAATGAATGTTGATATTGATGAAAAATGTAAATGTTGGCAACAGGAGTTTAGGTCACTTGTTAACATTTCAGCATTTATTCGTAGTTATCAGTGAAAGCAGTTACCGTATTTCCCGGACTACAGAGCGCACCTGAATATTAGCCGCACAAGCTAAAATCAGGGGAAAATCCAGTTTTGTACATACATTAGCCGCACCTGACTAAAAGCCGCAGGTGTTTCAATATTGACTTATCATATGTAAGAGAATATGCACAAAGCGAATTGTCAGGAAAGAGATGGCTGTTTGGAGACACACCCCTGTCATTAATATTTTGAAAAACAAGTTACGGGTACATATTTGCATAACTTTTTAGGTATATGAAGTGACACGGCTTTAACAAGAAGAAAAGTCAGTCATTCATCACCATCTTCCTGCACTAAAACCACCAAAGTCCTCTTCTCCAATGTCGGAAACGAACAGGCTCAGGATGGCTTCGTCATCCACTCTCCGCTTCTCTCCTTCGTTGTCACTTTCAAAACCAAACAAATCCTCGTTGTCAGTGTCAGAGTCGAACACCCTCAGAAGGGCCGTGGCGGTGTCCTCCTCTCCATCATGCAGCAGTCCAGCCCTTCGAAATCCGTTGGTGATCGTGGATGTTTCCACACTTTTCCACGCTGTCAGATTCCACCGGTGGAGTTGAGCATAACTTGCTTTTCGCAAGTTTATCGCCGCTCGTCATCCACGCCTCCCGCTGAACGCGTAGCGCTACTTTGAAGTTTGTTTTTCGCGCTACTTGTACGGCACTATGTTGCCTGGCAGATGGACACGTGACCAACATACCACTCTTGAACCCCGATACTGTGTGTCTGATCACATGCCCTTCCGCCAGGCAACGTAGTGCCGTACAACAGCGGAACAAACAAAACAAATCGTCTTACGATATGACAACAATCATGGAAAATCCAGAGAAAAGCCGCACCTGACTAAAAGCCGCAGGGTTCAAAGCTCGTGCAAAAAGTAGCGGCTCATAGCCCGACAATTACGGTAATTAGATTTCGTTCCCTGTGCTGCTGCTGCTTTTACTGCTACTCTGACTGTTGTTGCTCTAACTGTTGTTATTAATGCTCCAAACTGCAACAGGGAGCTGTAAATGCAAATTTTACCCTCTATTTATACCGAATAAATGTCATTGTTGCCACTGTTGGAAAATGTAATGCATCACTTGGACTGTGAAGGAGAACCGTGCTCAGGAAGGGTGATGAAGCCAGTGACTCACCGTGTGTTTAGGAACAACAAAGTCTATATTAAAACATAGAATCGCTTCACCTGCAATTTTTAAAAAGGGCTTAAAAGTATGGAGCAGGGTGATGACTGACTCGGGGGGAGCAGAGTCCTCTCCCTCTGGCTGTGGGTAAACAGAGCTGAGATACTGTGTTTAAGTCATGCGCACACTGTGTTCGTGAGCCCGCGTCAGTTTGTGCTTACATTATGAGATCTGAATTGTGACAGACGTGCTTAGTGTTGCATTTCTTTTGCCTTTTCTCCACACGTCGGTGTGCCAGTGGATGCATTTGTCCTGATTGCTGCTCTAAAATTCATTTTCTCTGCCTTCATGCCCCTGCATACTAAAAACTGATGATAAAAGCCACCCTGAAGAAAGAGCGGAGTATGTTGCAGGCAAATAGTTGCTCAATTTAAAGTTCCTTAACTACAATTTTGTTTCCATTTCCCCGCGCTAGCAAGCTGCCATGTAGGGATATTTATTCACCTGGAAGTTTGAGCAATAGTTATGGCCTCTGGTGCGGAGGCCATAACTATTATTTCTGATGTAATTCAGTAATAGAAAGTAAAAAATGCACAAAAAATAATAATGAGGTAAATAAATAACTAAAATTATTCATCCATGACTGTAAAATTAGGTGGAGTTCGAATGTTGTCGTTAGTGATTAACAGGCTGTGACAGCTTGGATCATGGATGGATGGACGAGTGCGGATCTAAAACACAAAACCCCATTAATTCATTTAATATGTGTATATATAATAAAATCTGTTTCATAGACATCTGTGAGCTTGACTGTGAGATAATTCAATGGAGAGTTTTTGACTGTCAACTAATTTTCCGATGGTTATCACGTCGTGTGTAGTCACAGGGTAGATTACCAAGAAGCAGAGTATATTTCATCCTCACCTCCCTCAGTAATGCTAATCCCATCCAAACGGGGCTCGAGTTAGTTTAGCATCAGCTGAGAGAGTTGGTACTGTGGGATAAAGCTCTGTCTTGGCTCTTTGCCTGCTTTGAAACAGATAACAGATGTTCTTTAAGAAAACACGAGAGACTGATTGTGCTGATAAGCACCAGCGCTCTCAGTAAGAAAGCTGAGAGACGTTATCAGAGGTCGGTTCATCAGGTGGTCTCATTCTTTAGTGGCAGAGGACAGAGGCATGATCCCATTATCTGATTTGTCTCATTTAAGGAATTAATTTCTAACAAATCAAAGAAAAGAAGGACAAAGGAAAACATCTGTGACAGCTGTGAGCTGTGCTGAGAGAACAGGTCCAGAAATATGAAACAAACGTCCTGCAAAACTCTAACAGTCATTTAATGTTTTCAATGATTTACTATGTAAATCCTGAAAAACTGACTTTATGTGAAGAAAGTGTGTTATTTCATCACCTCATGTAAAGACGGCAGTACTTAAACTGAGCGGCTCATTAAAGAGTTAGATGAATAAAATTGTGTAGCAAAATCGGTGATAATTTTAAGTTAAAATGGAATAAATCTGCAGAAAGTGTAACTACGAAAAGCTGATCTTGTGCCTCGATCGCCGCAGACTGAGAGAATTTAATGAACATTTGAACGCCGGCCGATGATGGCGGCGAGCTCCTCCACACAAACACTACAAACCACATCGCTGATCCACATTAATGCGAAACAAAGCATAACTGTGATCACAGCACTACTAAATCAACTATTTGAGGTGCTGAATTTTCTCTGGTCTCTGTGAAGTGTTAAAAATATTAAAAATATCCACATAATGCAATAAAATAAATTCAAGCAGTACAAATTAAATTAATTTCACTAGTTTCATTTAAACACGTTGCTGCATTTATACCAATTTCCCCCATTTACATATTTCACATTACTTATTTATGATATTTATAAAATATTGAGTATGTGGGATACCAGAACTACTACCGTATTTCCCGGACTACAAAGCGCACCTGAATATTAGCCGCACAAGCTAAAATCAGGGGAAAATCCTGTTTTGTACATACATTAGCCGCACCTGACCAAAAGCCGCAGGTGTTTCAATATTGACTTATCATATGTAAGAGAATATGCACAAAGCGAATTGTCAGGAAAGAGATGGCTGTTTGGAGACACACCCCTTTTATTAATATTTTGAAAATCAAGTTATGGGTACATATTTGCACATGTGCTGTGCTTCATAAATGAGTAACAAATGTAGTACATAACAGTAACCTACAGCACACCAGAAAAATAGATTCAGACTACCTTTTAGGCTCAGGTGCAGAGACACGGCTTTAACAAGAAGAAAAGTCAGTCATTCACCACCATCTTCCTGCGCGCTAAAACCACCAAAGTCCTCTTCTCCAGTGTCGGAAACGAACAGGCTCAGGATGGCTTCGTCATCCACTCTCAGCTTCTTTCCTTCGTTGTCACTTTCAAAACCAAAGATAATCCTCATTGTCATTGTCAGTGTCGGAGTCGAACACCCTCTGAAGGGCCGTGGCGGTGTCCTCCTCTTCATCATGCAGCAGTCCAGCCCTTCGAAATCCGTTGGTGATCGTGGATGTTTGCACACTTTTCCACGCTGTCAGAATCCACCGGTAGAGTTGAGCATAACTTGCTTTTCGCAAGTTTATCGCCGCTCGTCATCCACGACTCCCGCTGAACGCATAGCGCTACTTTGAAGTTTGTTTTTCGCGCTACTTGTACGGCACTATGTTGCCTGGCGGATGGACATGTGACCAACATACCACTCTTGAACCCCGATCCTTCCGCCAGGCAACGTAGTGCCGTACAACAGCGGAACAAACAAAACAAATCGCCTTACGATATCACAAAAATCATGGACAATCTATAGAAAAGCCGCACCTGACTAAAAGCCGCAGGGTTCAAAGCTTGTGCAAAAAGTAGCGGCTTATAGCCCGACAATTACGGTAAATATAAATGGATTAAATAAATATTCCAGATGCTCATTTAAATCTAAATTGAGAGCAGTGGGTGAAAGCTCTTTGTCAGACCCGTAGAGACAGCGGGAATTCAACTGGGAGGAAGACGTTTGGAAAACAGCGAGTGGACGCGAGCACAGGCTGATGAGCACAGGCTGATCAGCACAGGCTGATCAGCACAGGCTGAACTTACTGATCACTTCATGCAGTGGCTACATGCGAAAGAGATCTGCTGCTGCTCCACAGTAAACATGCTTCTTTAGTACATTTATAGTAATTTAAAGGCCACAGTACCCCATCGCTTAGCTGAGCCCTGGCACCATTATTTACACGTGCTGCATCTTGTTTATTATGAAATTCTTCCTAACAGACAGGAAGGCACGAGGGAGGTGGCGTGGCGAGGCCTCATCTGGTCGCTTCATTGTAGAAACGCGCAGACATGATGAAAGATGGTGATTCTGATCCCGTCACAGCGTCAGAGTCCTGACGTCAAACTGGTGTGAAGCACCGATAATGAAATCATCAACACGATCAATCGGCTACTTTGTTACAAAAAACAACAAAACAAATTCAACAGCTATGATATGTTTCACTTAAACAGCTGCTAAAGTCGTCGTAAACTTTTGATGGGGACTGTATACTATATATATTTTGCATGGTTGGATCGTAACAAGGTTTCTAGTAGAGCTTCAACAGGCAACAAGAAGACATGGGAGAGAAACGAAGCATTTTTTGAGCATGCAGTTTATTAAAAACAACACTTAAACTGAATGGATAGTCTGAAACGTTTGATGGGGACTGTATAATAGCATGTCGGTAATATTAGACCCATTCTATGGCAGGAATACATCTCAACCTAACTGTTGGTGCTTTAACACCTGCAAAAAAATATTCAGCTGACAGTGAGCTACTAGATATACTTTATTTATCTCAGTCAATATGATCAACCAAACCAGCACTTTGTGATGTAAGAGTTTGCCGGCTCCAGGAGCCGTTTAAGTGAAGCACTTGTGCGCTGCTTTGTCTCACACACATCACAGGAATGAGAAATATCAGATGACAGTAAAGGGTTAACGCTGAGCCTCGGAGGTGCTGTAGACCAGCGGTCTCCAACCTTATTTGCACCACGGACCGGTTTATGCCCGACGTTATTTTCATGGACCGGCCTTTAAGGTGTCGCGGATAAATACAACAAAATAAAAGTAGTACTGGTACCGAAAAAAAGAAGATTTATTCATAACACGTGAAAAGACCCAGGAAAACAGAGATAAAAACGATAACAAAATAACGCTGAAAACCAGACATTTCACAGCTGAGCCTCAACTCTCGCGGCCCGGTACCAAACGACTCACGGACCGGTCCGAGGCCCGGGGGTTGGGGACCGCTGCTGTAGGAGATTATTTGCACTGTACGCAGAGCTGTGTTGTTCTTGGCTGGGTTCCCATCACGGGATATTTTGGTGTTGATTGGATTTCTTACTTTGAAGCCATCTAGTCTGTGTCATGTCCTGTAACCCGAGGACTGTTGATGATGATGGCGGATGTGTAGGTTGTTCTTTCTGTTGCTGCTGTGACGATGCTTTCCAAGGCACATCCTGCTCAGCGGGAGGTTAACTCGCAGCTTTCAGGCGTGTTATCTTGTAGGTTTTAATGTATTTGTCTTTAAAAGCACAGGATTCTCACTGGATCCATGCGCATCATCTTAGAAACATTCACGTCTCAAAGGTTAAAATTTCGACTTTTGTTACTTTTTAGTTCTGATGTTGCAGAAGGCGAGGTAGCCGTCTGTTCGCCGTGCTGGATGCTGATGGCGTGCAGCCATTCATTTATTTATTTGTTAGCTTTGTATTTTACGTGATGTTGAAAAGTTGTTTTGTGTGAACTTGCACCAGGAGCCAAGGTGCTGGATTTCCTGCAGGCAACTTCAAATAAATCAGCGCCCACTGTAAATGGGCTGCACAGGTACAAAGAGTGAAAGGTGAAAGGTGAAGCTATGGTTTGTGTTGGTCGCAGTCCTCCTCACAGTGTGTGTGGTTAGGTGCTGGTTCTTTCAGCACCTTTATTTCCTGCTGAGGTGTGAGAGTCGGGCTGTAAAGACCAGTTTTTCTTTAATTCACAGCACTTGTGTACAGAAAGTCAAAGCGAGCTCAGTGGGACTTGCTTTGTGATGATTAGTCAGTCAGTTTTTTTTCTCTTTGTTTGTTTTTTTCCTCTTTGTTTGTTTATTTTTGTTTGTGGCTCCATGTCAGCCACTTCCTCCTGCACTGCTTTCCAGCCCAGCTGCATCACCTCACTAACAGAAGCAATGGTGCGTTGAATACCGTTACACAAGTGTTGTGCCTGTATCAGGCACACTGCCTTTTTGACACGGTTCAGTTCATGTTTGCACTCCACTGCTGATGTGGTAACGCTGACACGGCAAACAACAGAGCACGTACCTGAAAGTGTGCTTTAACGAAAACATGCCGTTCACCTTAAAACTGTGGCAGCAGTTCTGCTTTTCTCAGACTCCCTCCCTCACCCCTAAAATCACTCGATTCCACATCACATACCAGGAAAATATATATATATATGTACAGAGAAAAGCCCAGCTCAGATGAGCTCCTATGAGCAGGAGCTTTGGTGACAGTGGAAAGGAAAAACTCCCTTTTAACAGGAAGAAACCTCCGGCAGAACCAGGCTCAGGGAGGGGCGGGGCCATCTGCTGTGATTGGTTGAGGGGAGGGAGACAGGACAAAATACATGCTGTGGTAGAGAGCTGAGATTAAGAATAACTAACGATTAAATGCAGAGAGGTGTATAAACACATCGTGAGTTAAAAAGGTGAGTGAAGAAGAAATTTACTGAGAGTGTTTAAGCGTAGCCGCCTTAACACACCACATCGTCGCCATGCTTTGGTCCAAACCTTTGACAAAGGGATGCATATAAAGACCAGCCCTTCGTGTCAGATTTAAAAACACTGGGTATTATTAAGCTTCAGTTAATGTTATGATTGGACATATTTCATCCCCCACACAATCTTTTCCAGCAAGTGAAAGTAAAATGTGAATAAAAGAAAAAGCCTCCTCCCAACTCAAACCGCAGTGACCTGCCTGAGAAGCTCACGAGCTGCTCCACTACCAGCCCTCCTCCCTCCCAGTGCACAAACCGTGCTTCTAGGCACTGATGCAAAAGGACTCCTCAGATATCTCTGCGAGCTTGGCTGTGTCTGACAGCAGCAGCCTTTGATGCAGAGGGATGAAAACAGCCGCCTTCACTCCTACAGCACAACTGGGTGGAGGAAACGCAGCCTCCTCTTTATTGTTGTAAAGCAGGAAAGTTTCCTCAACTCTTGTGCATTTATTGATATCACACACTGAACATGCACATTTCATGTAGCTCTTCAGACACGAACAGCGTATTTTTGCTCTCACCTAGAAATTATAAAGACGATGCATGAAATTATTGTTGCTGTAATTATTTTCTAGTGCGGTAAAAGCACTTTTATAGTTGGAAAAAGTCTTGCTGCAAGGGCAGTTTTGATGTTCCACTGGAGCTTCCAGTCACATCAGTGTGAACAGTTGTAATAGAAGTTCCACTTTGTCTGGACATTTTTAAATTGAGCGCATTTTTCAGGCATTTTTTGAGGCGCCAGCTCGCTAACGTTTGGGTGGGATTGAGGTCAGGCTCTTCCTCGCTAACTGGAGCTGACTTTGATTTCATTTCAAGGCACAAACACAAACTGAGACCAATGTTAAAACGTGTCCACATACTTTAGGCCGTATCCTCATAAATCGATGAGGTCACCTCGACTGTGGGAATCGTGCCTGTTGCAGCTTTGCCTGCAGCGAAAGATTATCCTCCGTTTGTGGAGCAAGAATCTAAAAAAATAATTCTCAACATTTTTGCTAAATTTCTCCGTCTAACATCGCTGCTTGTGGAAACGGGATTCTGCAGACACTCCTTCAAGTAAAACAGCCACGAGAAATTCCTGTTTTCCTATCAAACAAATTCCTGTGATATGAGATGCCAAAGACAGCAAATATAAGCTGCAGGATTACGCTTGGAAAGGTGCTAATAAGCATCCACAACAGTGTTTCTTTACAGACCTCGAGTGGATCAACAGTGGGATCTGTGGAAGAGATTTGGATCTCAAAAGCATCCCACTGATCATGTTTACTTCTAGGAGATGTGTATTTTTTTTAAAAAGCAGTACAATTTAAGCAAATGGCTCCTCTTTCATATTCTATAATCTGGACTGCAGCGGTACACAGGGGCGACTTTAAGACAAGAGGCCAGGCTCACCCAGAAATCAGACTTCTGTTTTAATCGTTTGCCTGCATGTGTGCTGGAAACAGGATTTTTTTGCTGGGTAATGACAAACAAATGTGTTACAAGGGAAAAACAAAACAGATGGTTGTCACTGAAATGGAAGGCACGCTGAATTAACTGTTGGCAGTGACTCTGTGCACTGTTACCACGCGTGGATTACTTTTAATGCTGAATAAAACTCAGAAATATGGTTGTAATGAAGCAACGTTTGAAAGAACAATGTCTCGTTTCTGTGGTTTAAGAACATTTATTCACAGATAAGCAAACTTGAGTCACACTGAATCTGAAAATGTGTGAGTTTCACCTTGAGTTTGCCACCCTGTAGGGAATTTCTTTGTGAGTAGACGAGTCTTACAAACTGGAGTAAATGGGACTCATTGTGTTAATTGTAATTATGTCTGCTACACAGTTACCACACTCCTCCTGTGATGTGAAGTCTCCTGTGTTCACACACGTCAGGATAAAAGGCTTCTGTTGTATCCAGGTTTTCATATTCCTGCTTCTGTGCTGTGCTTTCTGGGACATTGAGTAATCTTCCAACCATGTGTGTTTGAAAAGGCCTGTTTTTAATCGACTGCATTATGTAAATGGCTGAGCCTGAAGCGCTCCTCTTGTCCATCCTCGACATCCAAGAAAGCTTTTGAGTTTAGACAGAAATTAGAAACACGTGTTTGTACACTCTTTTTGGAACATTTAGCAGATTTATTATAAACAGTTTGTGGCTTTCATAAATAATGACGGGACAGCAAAGAGAACTGATTGGACCCCTGACTGCTTCAGTAAGGATGCGCAGAGGCTCATTTTGCTGCTGGTTTATCCCATTGGACATGAAACTGATGTGATCGTTTGCTAATGTCTTCAAACTTAATCCCAACACAGTCAGAGACTTTGAACTGAAGTGTTAGTGCTCTCTGCACAATGATCAGAACAAATGTTTGGATTTCTTTTAATAACGATTTGTCCTCCAGCTCAGGTGCAGACAATCAAAGTCGAGCTGAAGCTTCAACGTTTGTCTTTTTAATGTTCTTCCAACCAAAGATGAGCCTGCCAGAAATGTAGGGAGACCATCTCAATGTGACCCAACGTCTACTGTGACAGCAACAGTGGAGACACAAAGAGTCGATGGAAGTAGAAAAGAGGATGGAGCATCAAAATGAATGATGGAGGAGTAACAGCTGTTCATCTTGGCCCTCATTCATTCATCATCGCACAGTTTACCTGCTTAAACTGATTAATGATGGCTGTAATCTCAGGGTGCAGGACCTGAAGTGTGCAGGATGCAGGAAGTAGGGAACTGGGAGTGACTATAATAAATAAAAATACATGAAAAAAGATGCAGATTTATTTCCCAATATAAAATCTTACAAGAGCAGACATCCACTTGAACACCACACACAGCTCCACGCGCCTCCGTCTCTGGTCTTTGTCCTGCTGATCCTGACGTGAAACCTCAGGATGGCGGTGCTTCTCCACCCCTTCAGGAGAGTGGAGTTTGATTCCAGGAGGAACAGGAGAGAGCAACAACAACACTGTTGTGTGTGTGATTTTCTCTTCTGTTCTTCACCCATAAAATCTAACACAAACGCAGCACAGTTTGAGTATATAAACCACGGTAAGATAAGATAAGATAAGATAACCTTTATTAGTCCCACACGTGGGAAATTTGTTTTGTCACAGCAGGAAGTGGACAGTGCAAAAGTTATGAGGCAAAAATTAGAATACAATAAGAATAAATACAGTACACAACTGTACAGAATAGAATAAAATAAAATACTATATACAGTAGAATAAAATAAAATAAATATACAATAAGATAAAAATAGAATACAAATACTATATACAACTGAGTAAAAATACAACGATGACAGAAAGGATTATTGCACTTAGTATTATTGCATATGTATGGATGTGTGTGTTTGTTCAGTTAAAGTCTTTGTTGTGGAGTCTGACAGCAGTGGGGAGGAAAGACCTGCGAAATCTCTCCGTCCCACACCGTGGGTGCCGCAGTCTCCCACTGAAGGAGCTGCTCAGTGCTGTCACAGTCTGCTGCATGGGGTGGGAGATGTTGTCCAACAGGGATGACAGCTTAGCCGCCGTTCTCCTGTCACTCACCACCTCCACTGGGTCCAGAGGGCATCCTAGAACAGAGCTGGCCCTTCGGATCACCCTGTTCAGTCTCTTCCTGTCCCCAGCAGAGATGCTGCCGCCCCAGCAGACCACGCCATAAAAGATAGCAGAAGCCACAACAGAGTCATAGAAGGTCTTCAGGAGTGGGCCCTCCACCCCAAACGACCTGAGTCTCCGCAGCAGGTACAGCCTGCTCTGCCCTTTCCTGTAGAGGGCGTCTGAGTTATCAGTCCAGTCTGTTGTTCAGATGAACACCAAGGTACCTGTAGCTGTCCACAGCCTCAATGTCCATACCTTGGATGTTCAGTGGTTGCAGTGGAGAATGCTTGTGCCTGCGGAAGTCTACCACCAGCTCCTTGGTTTTACTGGCGTTGATCTGGAGGTAGTTCAGCTGGCACCAGTCCACAAAGTCTTGAGTCAGACCTCTGTACTCCTTGTCGTCCCCATCAGTGATGAGGCCGACTATTGCAGAGTCATCAGAGAACTTCTGCAGGAAGCACTGGGTGGAATTGTGGGAGAAGTCTGCAGTGTAGATGGTGAAGAGGAACGGAGCCAGAACCGTTCCCTGTGGGGCCCCCGTACTGCAGACGACCCTGTCCGACACACAGCCCTGAGTCCTCACATACTGTGGTCGGTCGGTGAGGTAGTCCAGGATCCAGGTAGTGAGGTGATGGTCCACTCCAGAGTTCACCAGCTTGTCCTTTAGAACCGAGGGAAGAATGGTGTTGAAGGCACTGGAGAAATCAAAGAACATGATTCTCACAGTGCTTCCAGCGGTCTCCAGGTGAGCGAGGGAACGATGTAGGAGGTGAATGACGGCATCATCCGCTCCAATGCCAGGCTGGTAGGCAAACTGAAGTGGGTCCAGTGATGAGCTTATTAGGCGCCGAAGCTGAGCCAGGACCAACCGGTCCAGGGTCTTCATCAGGTGGGATGTCAGAGCCACCGGCCTGTAGCTGTTGAGGTCCTTGGGGCGTGAAGTCTTTGGCACTGGTACAACACAGGAGGTTTTCCAGAGCTGTGGGACTCTTCCCAGCTGTGGGACTCTTCCCAGCTGTGGGACTCTTCCCAGAAGAAGACATGGCTTTAGTTTCCAAAGGTCACAGAAGTCGAGATGATCGACTGCACTATCGGAATTCTTGAAGCAAGGCGATGTTTGTTGAATGGGACTCCTCTGCTCACCTCCCGCTCCCCGGGAGGAACTACGATGTGAGGAGAGGAAACGAGAAAAGGAATCTCACACGGTGTGAAATAAGCGGAGGGGAGAAAGAACATGACACCTTCCAGCCGGTTACAGGCACCTCCTTGGCTTATAGTTTCATCTTAAGTTTATTATTACAGATTAGCAACTAGACCTGAACTCTTTCATAACATGCATTTTTAATTTTATCTTTGCTATTTGGGCTGATTGGGACCCGATGAAGGAAAAAACTGAATTTTTTTAACCTGATTTTTGTTTCTGAGAAGAATCAGATCCTCATATGAGGACATTCACTTTAAATTTGAATAGAACAGTGGCACCATAATGTCCTCGTTAGTGGATATCAGGCTCTTGTAGAGCAAAATTTAGTATTTTGGTCTAGACAACCCAAACTTTTATGTCCACATATGTGGACGCCAGGTCCTAGGAGGTTAAAAATGAAGTCGTGATATTGTGTCACCCTGTCCAGGATGTACACCCTCGCTGGGTGCCATGGGCTCCACAACGCTGTATCTGAATTTAAAAGAACAAACAGGAATAGTTAGTAATGCCGCAAACAGTTGTAATTGTCTTTTGTATGCTTTTGTACAAATCATGACTGCGCTTTTGAGTTTCCCTGAAAAAACTCCGAGTAAACAAAGATATAATTTTATTTATGTAACCGCTGTAATTGTAAAGTGAACGTCTGACAGCCTAGCACAGCAGCAGTGGGCTTACTCTGATTCAACCCTTTAAAAAGAACGAAACACAAACAGCATCAGCTCTTTGTCCTGAGTTTGATACGTGAAGACGGATGGATGGTTAATAAATCAGTGTATTTATTACTCAACCAGTAGTTTTTGCTCCAATATCACAGAGGTTTGACACAGTATTAACCGTGAGAATTAATCACAGCATCTCATCACATAACACGTGTGAGATGCTATATTTCCCTTTCTGACACACCCGCCCTCGCGCACAGCGCCAGTGTCATTGATGGATCGGCATTCGGGGGAAAGTCAAAGTTACAGTGAGAGCAAATGGCGGGACTCCTGAGTGTGCTCCTGAGCGCTCATCTCCTGTTATCTGGCCTGACGCCCAGACGAGGGATTCGCAGTTTGCAGTTTTTGAAAATGCGGCTTTATTTTCACACGTTAGTGACGACAGACTGAAAAAGTGTTGAAACGCCTCTTGTCTGAGGCTGCATGTGTAATTTTCACTACCCCGCACGGGAGAACGAGGTGAGCAGCAGAGGAAGCTGATTTTTTTTATTATAATCTCACAAATGTGTTAGGCAGAGTCGGGCTGAGTGTGGAGGAATTTGGTGAGGTTGCAGGAGTGAAATAAAGAGAGAAGGCAGCAGAGGCTCCTGCAGTGGATAATCCTGCTTAAATATGGCTGAAAATGGGATGTGGCCTGGCAGGAGGGAGAGTAAACTCCCAGCATAAACAGCAGAAGATGCTTTCACCACAGCCAAGCTGTAATTATTACACTAATCAGAATAACATGACAAATGCAACTGTGGCAAATCTAGTGTTGCTTAAAGCAGGGACTTCCTGTTTCTCCCAGTCAGCTGCTCATTGAATGTATGCAGTGCAAAGTAGGGCGCCATTAAGTGTGAGCGTGTGTGCTCAAAGCTCATCTGGATGAAAAACCTGTGCACGGTGCGTCCGCTCTGCTCGGCTGTCTGTTCTTTTGCGTGCAGGTTGGCCCTACAACAGCTCGCTTTTCTGCCTCTCACTTTGAATACCGATGCTGCGGCGTGTTGTGAGAAGATGAACAAAGTAATTTATTCCCTTCAACCTCAGGAATACTTTGATATGTTGAAGGAGCAGCTGTACCAAAGAGGACCACATCAAACCAGTGAAGACAGTCAGGGATGCTGCTTGACCTTGTAGTCGGAGGGGAAACAGAGGTGGTGGTGGATTTTCTGAGAAGAGTTTCTGTCTGGCAGCAGAAAAGATTCAGAACTTGAACACTTTGTCACTCGCTGGCTCTTGTAAGAGATGAGTATTGTGACCTCGAGTCACAGAATAGAGCGTGACTGGATGGGCTGTTTGGGTCAGCGGAGACGTTTTATCACGTACGTGCCCTGCAGAAAGCCGTGACAGCCGTACTGCATCGCACACACCTGCAGATTGAAAAATGGCAAACTTCATAACTATTTGGAAACCACAAAGTCACTCACTGTTCCCTCACACAGGGAAGTGCTGCTCCTCAGACATCGAACATCATCAGTCATACATCTAATTAGAACAAGAAGTAATGTCGGTGTTTGTAGGGATTTTATTTATCACTTCTAAGTTCAAAGGATCAAATTTAGAAGAAATGAACTTTCTTTACTTTGTCTCTACTATAAATAATCTGCAGACAGGTTTGGATTTCGTTGCATTGTGTGTTGTGTTGCTGGTTATTGTGAACTGTGGACACTGACTCGTGTCAGATTCAGTCTTGTGTCAAAAAGTAATCCTTCACCTGATTCTCTCAGGATGCTGGTTTTGTAAAGGTTACAGCCCCAGAAAGTTCTCAGGGTGAGGAAAGTAACCTAAAACTGATGGAGGAACACAAGGTGGTTTGAGTCAGTTTGCAAAGCTTTGTTGGAAACATGCTAACAGAGGCCCGGATGACAAACAAAACAGTCTTAACCTAGCTAAAGAGAAAGATAACGAAGCTGCATCTCAACTCCTTATCAACCGAGGACAAACAGGAGAACGGACAAACAAAAACAGGCCAGCAGAATAAGACTAGCAGCAAACTCAAAAGCACCTGATGTTCTGACAACCACAAAACTGACCAAAGGCCCTGAAGTGTAGCTCCAGTCAGCTTCTATAGGCCTGGAGAGCATCCATTGGCTGGAGGACTCAGTCCTCGGCCAATAACATGGCCGGTTGTCTGACTTATTGAGACTACATGGAAAATATTAGCATTCTTCCCAATCATTGTCTCTTTTTAAAGCTTTGTGCATTTGCTTTGTGTAAGTCACGTCACCAGCTGCTGCTTTAACACTGATTGGCAGCTGTGTGTCTGCGTGGTGTAATGTACTGTCGTTAATAACACAAACCTGTTAAGCATTGCTGCATGATTGCATGTCATGAACAAAAGTAGGTTCTAGTTCTTCTGTGACTAACTGCTCACACAGCCCAGCGTATCACCAACTCAGCACACTCAAATTATCATCAAGCAAATGTACGACTGAGGTCGGCCCACAGCTTCCTGATTACAGGTCAGTTTATAAGTTAACAACAGTCATGAATTAGCTGTGAACAGCAGGTATGATTGGACTCGAATGTCACAATAAAACAGGAAACAGTGAAACTAACGCGAGCTTAGTTTCACATAAGGGAGGGACAGCGGAGGCATGAATGAACACGAGGAGGGACACGGGACACAAGGACGCACATAAACACCGAACACACACAGAGGACAGAGACACAGGGGCAACCTAACGGACAAGAACTAAACAGGGAAACTCAGGACTAAGTGAACCTTAACATAAACCATGACACCTAAATACAAGAAAACTTCAGGTCAAACGACCCAGGACCAGCTGCACGTGAGCTCTTTGAAACCTCCTCACACCACAGGCTTGAGGGAGGGCGAGCGCCGGCCCATTATGTTTCATTTCAGCGCCGGACAGCCGGCTTTTTGTTGTTTGTTTGGCTTTCTTTTGATATGCTATCATAGCTCGCCAAACACTAGGTACAAAGCTGCAAGCGAAACCATCGTGTGCCAGCATCCAGACGGCCCACACGAAGCTGAACTCTGCAAGCAAAAAACACCGAAGGACAAAGCTCCGCTGCTTTATTTAATGCAGAACTTGTGCTCTTGGGACGTGTTCTGTTTACACTGTCCTCAGAAGAAGCGAATGACTTTTCTGTTTCATGCTTAGTGTGAATCCAACACAACAGTCTGAAGCTCCACACGTGAATCAACCTCATGAGGAGCTCATAAAAAGTGCATCAGCCTCTGATTTCTGCTGAGATGCGGGGCATGTGTTTTAAATTGTAATGCGTGCGAGTGAGTATTGATAGGGAAAAGCAATTTAGCTATGGTAATTTAAAAACAGTAAAGGTTATCTGGTATTTGGCTGCTGCTGTTAGCGAGGATAGTTTCTCTAATGTTCTGTAAACACAAGTAATTCCAGCAATGTCAGAGGTGAGTGGAAACACTCGGCGTCCATCATCCGACGGGTGTGTGTGTGCCTTTAACACACAACAACAAAAGTCATCCACAGCTTTGAAGTCGCTGCCGAGTCTTCACGCTGAACGCATCATAAATCTGTCTTTATAGCCTGAATGCAACAACATAGCTCCTTCCTCCTGTGAGGAGACCGTTCTCCACCTGATACTCTTCCCTGTTTGTGTCCTGAACCGGCAGATTGGGAAGATATTTTCCACATTGCATTACGTCTTCAGAAGTACGATTCCTGAATGCGCCTGATGTGTTCTTTCCATGCTAAACCTGGTGATAATTAGCGACGCGGGTGCAGGCCAAGGATCTGGAAGGAGAATGGAAAAGACCTCGGGAGCATTGAGCAATATTTTGAGTCGAAAAGCGCTCGCCTGTGTTCTCTTCTGACTCGCTGTTAAATCATCCAGTTGCTTTCCAAAAGGCGGCAGCTGGAAGGAGCTGATGAGTATCTCTTTCTTCTTTCCATCCAGTCTGTCTGTGAGTGAGCCAAATACTTCAGATTCCTGTAGCTTGTCGTTATACTACATTCACTGTGCCTTGTACAGAGAAGCGCTCGGAGACGGGACGGGCTTGTGGTCGTTTGTTAGTCAGAGTGTTGCAACGCTTTATTTTTCATTGCCTGATAAAAATATCTTTGAAAATATCTTTGCATTGTGTAAGAATCTGACTCTGCCCTCATGACTGGAAATTACACCACGCAGTTCACAGCACATTCCCCAGAAGTCTTTCTGTGATTACGTGCGGATGTCAAAAGTGTTGCTGTAGGTGGCATCATTTGTGGTCTGTAGATTGTGTTTTCCTCCTTTAATAGGTTTTCTTATCTCAGTTTATACTTTTTTCAACATGATGATGCTGTTAACCTCAACATCTAATGTGTTAAAAGTGTTTTGACTGACTGTCTTGTCAAAAATCTTCCCAGGGCGATCATGGCTCAAGAGTTGGGAGTTCGCCTTGTAATCGGAAGGTTGCCGGTTCGAGCCCCGGCTTGGACAGTCTCGGCCGTTGTGTCCTTGGGCGAGACGCTTCACCCGTTGCCTACTGGTGGTGGTCAGAGGGCCCGGTGGCGCCAGTGTCCGGCAGCCTCGCCTCTGTCAGTGCGCCCCAGGGTGGCTGTGGCTACAACGTAGCTGCCATCACCAGTGTGTGAATGTGTGTGTGAATGGGTGGATGACTGAACATGTAAAGTGCTTTGGGGTCCTTAGGGACTAGTAAAGCGCTGTACAAATACAGGCCATTTACCATTTAATTTACAAAAATTCACATATTTTTGTCAAATAATGACGAGCCCTGATTTTTGTATGCAAAGATGCATAATTACCGAAGGACTATTAAGAGTTGAAAAATTACCTCTCCCCCCGAAATAAACACGTATGGGTGAATAATTCATTTGTCTTTGGTCACCTGAGAAAAAGACAAGCATCATAAAACACACGGGCATCGCCTGAAGTTACACATGGGTTAAAAATGAGGATAAGCTGCAAAGAAACGGGGTCCACAGGTGCAAAACCAAAAGATAGTTTGTTATTTTGGTGAATGAACTATAAAAAAATCTCAGGTTCATAGTGAGTCTCACAAAAAAAGAAAAAAAACTCCTCCTAATGATTAATAGGACAAGTGCGAGTGCAAAAGCTCGAAGCAGGACACCAGGTGCCTTTTGTTGTGCAGCCAAACTACTTAGGAATCAGAGCAGTACACACATGACCTCAATACTAAATTGAAATATTTTAGCAGGTAGAGTCTGCTGACTGCAGGACTGAACTGAATGCCGTTAGAATCGCACGGATTATAGGCAGGAAGCGGAGCGGGCGACCCTGGAGTCAGAGGCCAAACAGCAATGAGAGACTGCCAAGAAAAATCTGCATATTAAAAGTAAACACTGACACAGATTAAGCACACAGGGCGGCGCTGGCCCGAACAATACTGAAGCACACAAAACACGTCTGTTTAAATCCAAGGGATCATCCTTCATGAGGTCTTGAATGAGGATGACCACACTCTCAGAAATAAGGGTGCGGTAAACACCGGAGTCGACACATCGGTGTGTTTCTGTCTGCATTTTTACACAGGCCTAAAACGTGACATGCATATACGACATGTTCCCAAGCAGTAACACAAACTCTCTGCTTCTTTGAGATATTAGGGCTCAGTATCTGTGTTTAGTCAAAAAACCCTTTTTTTTTCATATTTGGCATCAGAGTTCAGGTATGTGCAGCAACCAGCTGGTCGCTCAGAAGAAACCGGTCCAGGTAGCGTACAAAGCTCCGACATTTCAAAGATACAAACAGCAGGAGTTTACAGGGTACCACCCTGCATTTATATAGACGTGCTGTTGACCACTTAAAGCACTTTACATTCACCCATTCACACTTTTAACATCACTTACACTCATCAGGAGCAGTTTATGGGGTTCTGTATGTTACTCAAGGGAACGAGACATTCAGACAGAGAGATCAAACCCTGAATATCTCATTAGCAGACAACTTATTTTACTTTCTGAGCAAAAGCTGCCAGAAATGATAAAAGGTGAAAAGCTCCCTGATATCTGCTTCTATCATGATGTAACTGCGTACAAATAAGAATCACATAGTAGATTTGTTTCAGAAATTCTCTGTTGTTGTGGGAGTTGCTTTACGAGTTGAACGGTCTTTGAGATAAAGATAAAAGATTGACTGGAAAGATAAAAAAAAAAAATTTAAATCTGCTTTTTCAAAGGACTGTTTATCTGGAGTGTGAAAGAAGCATCGTCACACACATCGTCATCTGTAACTGGAAATTTAAAGCCGATTACATTTTTATCCGAGAAACAAAACAGGCAGAAAACATCCGATCTGGAGGTAAAGACCTTCCACCAAAACCTTTGACAGTCACCTTTCAGTACTTGAGCTTCTTACATTTCAGTACTTTATCAGTAGTTTAGGGGAGGGAAGGACTGGAAACAGTTTGTCGCTTGACCTTTCAGCGATGACATTGGGTTGTTTGTACTCTGTGAGAAAGAGTGGGGGGAAAAAACGGATGCAGATCACCAAAATATATTGAACCCCCTGAAAGGAAATACAGTGAGCATTTCTTCCAAAAAGGCAGTTCACACCCAGCATGAATGAAGCCTAAGTTTTGCAGCATGTTGTAACTGACTGAGCCCAACAAGGCTTACCGTTGTCTGCTTCAGGACTCTCGCTCTGCTGCTCTTAAGTCACCACAAACACACTCCACACAAGTTTGATATTCTGCAGCTCAACAACAGATAAGCAACCTGGCAACAGAAAGACATTTAGACTATTTATGAGTGCAAACGGTAAGCTAGTCCAGGTTTAAAGAATAGGTCCCCTTATTTGCTTTTTACCATGTTTGAATGCTAAATGCAGAACGGGGCTAGCGTAGCCTGAAATCTGTCCAAATTTCAAAACTATACTGTGTAACATCATATATAGCACATTTGTATTTGATGGTTGGCTACAGCAGTTTGTCACATTTTATTTTTAATAATTCCCGTATTGGCAGCGATAATAACCTGGGCCATCACAGGTGACCCGGTACTGTAATAAGCAGTAGTAACGTTAGTAGTCCAAATGCACATTCATTCAGCTTTGAAGTGCCAGAGGAAAGAAAAGAGAGCTCATTAAAAATAAAGCTTGAATGGTTACAATGTACTGGTATTGGCTCCCAGTTTGTTACTTCCTTTCCTTCCCCAGACCAGTCAGCACAGGCACAAATCGCTCGAGTAGCATTTTCTGCCAAAGCTGTAAATATAATGATGAAGCAAAGCAAACGTCCACATTATACAAATACAACAAATAACAGAAAACAAAAATCAGATAACAGGTTTGCTGCCAACACCAAGTCTGAGTGACACCTTAAGCACGGCTGATAAAAAACATCTTCTGCAGTAGTTTATAGATCAGCTGTCTAATCCTGGCCACATGTTTGAAACCAGGCTTGCTAACTGTTGCATGCACAATTTCCAGATTTGTGTGTTTAGTGTCTGGATCTATCCGCTGTGATGTGACCCACTGGTGTTGATCTCCACCTTGTGAAACTTCTAATTTTGGCTGATGCCTTGTTTTTGAAGCCTGAAATTACCTGGAGTTATATGGAGTTTCATGTTATCGGTTTTGCACGCACACCCCCTGTGGAGATGTCTCTAATAAAATGTCCCATTTGTCCTGCCAAAGTGACCTGACTTCAAAGATGTTTGCTTTGGTGACAAACATTGACTTTGATCTTAAATCTTCTATCCTCTGTTTAAATTTCCTATTAGGACCTATTATGTGGAGGTTATTGTGATGCAGGACTGCTCTGGAGGTAATCTGATGTGTTGTTGATTAAAAAAATATACTGCAGGAAATTTGATGGGAGTACCTATCAGCTGCTGTGCCTCCAATCTGAGAGCATGCCTTGCCTTTCACTTTTGATTAGATGCTGCTTCTTATCTTGTCTCTTTGCATCTGCACTCTCTGTGACAGTCTGACTTTTCAGTAGCAGCAGATGTGGACCCGCGTACTCCTGAAGGTCCACGTGGCTGACAGACCTTTTTTCTGTCAGGTTAGGCTTCATTTTATGGCTTAACGGGTGGCAAATTTCAGAGCTGTTACACAGTCCAAACCACAAATCAAGGAAATCACTCTTCCCTAATCCACTTGTTGTGTCATTCAACATTTGCCCTCCTGGCATGTCTCCCAGCTGGGCTGCATCACAGGCTAACAAGTTTTCAGCTCAGCTCAGTTGAAGCATTAGCGGCTATTCTGGCTAGTTTAGACACTGGATGGGCTGTTTGCATTATTTAAAGAAGTATTATTACCAAATATTTCTGGTTTTGTAGCATTCAGCTTCCTTTGAGCTGTTAAGAGCGAAAAAGAGTTAAATGCTCTGATATCTGAATAATACACCTGCCAAAACCATAAGCTGTTTTGAGACTTTAAAAGAGCAAAGCACCTTTTTACACCTTTTACAGGAGTGTTATAAACAGAGGGCGGTGTTTTAGGATGGCTACTGTCATTTTGAAAATCTTAGCACCACTTGTATTGGGCAGGGCTAACCCGTCCACTATGACGGGGTGACCCCGCGGTATCATCGTGCACAACAGGGGACGCTTTCATTGTCGCTCGGTTTTTGAAGTCTTGCCCTGAAACATTTATCAGTGGACTGGACTTTTGACTCCTTCATATAGCAGGTTATTTATTAAACTATAATGCTCACTGTCTGCTAAAATTGTACTTTAGTCTACTTGCATGTAAAATATCAGCATGAAATGTGTCTCTATTTAAATACAAGTATAACCCGTACACGACAGCCAAGTCCTCTATGCATCGTCTGATCTAAGCATCGGGGTTTCTAACAACCTTTCTTCAGGGAATGTTGGTGCTTTGTTCTTGCAACGAAAGGCTCAAAGTTAGTTTCCTTAGGCAAAGCAGCCAAGACCCAGAAATCATTAGTCTAGTTATTCCTTAATATACGGCTCAGCGGGAGCAGAAGTGTTTGCTTCAACTTTACGCCTGAGACTCCCCATGAGCCTGTTAATAATGATTCAAAAGCTTCAGGTGGGCCACAGAGAATGCACATGCCCCCTTTTTAAAAGTCCCCATCACACATCGGCGCAGAACCACAAAGCTGCGTGGCGTCTCCATCACGGGAAATGCTTCGGCCAGCATCTTTTCTCCTGTTGCGGTGCGCTGCTGGTAATTAGGCTGCTGTTGTTGCTGCTGTCACCGCTTATTTTCAGCTCTATTGTAGAAGAGAGAGGGCCAAAACAATATTGCCTCAGTCATAAAGCCCGGTGTAATTATGCCAGCTTTTATGTACCCCGGGGAGCCAAAAATCCCCTGACATGACAAGAGGTAAATTGGCAGCAGTAAATTGGAGCAGAGGTGGGCGGGACATTGCTGTTAGTGGTGACATGAAATTGTCAGTCTTGAGGTAGCGTGTCGGTTTTCGGCCTTTTGTTCACTCACCCTGAAAGGTTCACATTAGAATAGAAAAGGATAGAATAGAAGAGCCCTTTGTTGTCATTGTACATGCACAGAATTATGGGTGCTCCACACCGACTGTGCACGAGTAAAATATAAATAGTAAGACAGAAGGAATAAATAAAAAAGAGGAAAAGTATATGCAGTCAACAGGAATACAAAGTAGAGAAAGGTGCACATTTGAGAACAAAGGGCATGGAAGCAGTGCAAAGGACTCGGTCTGAGTGTAGAGTCCGTGTGCGAGTGGCCTGAGCAGTGAGGGTCACTCAGACCATGGCTCAGATTGGTGTGGTGGGTGGGCAGGGGTGGAGTTTGGGGGCATAGTGTTTGTTAACAGCCCAAGGGGAGGAAGCTGTCGGCGAATCTGGAGGTGTGGGACCTGATTGAGTTGAGGTGCCGACCAGAGGGAAGCGTTTCAAACACGTGATGGGCGGGGTCCGAGGGGTCACCTGTGGTGGCCCAGGTTTTCCTGAAAAGGAATTGCAGCTGCTGCTGGGCCTTCTTTACCCGTGCGATGGTGTTGTAGGTCCTGGTGTGATCAGTGCAGATGTGGGTGCTCAGGAACCTGAAGTTTAAGTCAGATTCCCCCTGCTCTCTGTTAATAACCCCGCTCTCTGCCTCCTGAAGTCCATTAAGAGTTCTTTTCAGCGTTAAGTTATATTCTGAGCAGCAGTGGGACAAGTTCTCTACACTGTCTAAGGAGCTTGCAAAAAAAAGTGTCTGGACTTCTTTAAGTAGCTTGAAGACGTTTCACCTCTCATCCGAGAAGCTTCTTCAGTTCTAAGGTCAAATGGTGGGGAGTCCCAGATTTAAACCTAGTGGGAGTTTCCCCTCACAGAGGGACAAAAGGACCCCCTGTGGGGACTCTCCACCATTTGACCTAAGAACTGAAGAAGCTTCTCGGATGAGAGGTGAAACGTCTTCAAGTAACTTAAAGAAGTCCAGACGCTTTTCTTTGCAAGCTCCTTTGACTACGATGACCTGGAGGACTGAGAACCTTCACAGACATGATCTCTACACTGTCTCATTCCCATCAGAGATGAGCCCATGCTGTTGGTTGGGTGGGTTTGTGTGCACTCACAGGTGTACAGGGCTTCCATGGGGGGGGCTAACTGAATCCTAAATTGTCAGCTCCATAAATTGTACAATAATGAATCACAAACAGTATTTATGAGCCCATAAAATGAGAAATGAACCAAAAAAGGTTGATTAGACTTTTTCAGATATGAAACAGGACCTGCTATGTCAGTGTGACAGTGACGGCATTATCATTCAGGCATTCACACAACCCTGTAACACTGATGGAACTGCAGTCTTCTGCTGCCAGTGGGTATTGTGCAGGAGATTTAACAACACTGACAGTACATACGGTGAATAATGCATGAGGTTATGTATTTATTTTTTTAACCTTGGCAGCTATTTTCTTGGGGCTGCATCGATATTTAGAGATGTGTCATCCTTTATGTTACGGGCACAAATCCATGCACAAAAAATAACTAAATAAAAAATCAGGAAACGGATCAACTCTTATGAAATGTAAAGCTCAGCTGTCAGATATGAACATGAAGCCGTTTGTTATTAGCCCTCAGTGCTGCGTGGCCCCTTATCAGGGAGCTTTTAATCTGTCGTCTGTGAGGCGTCCTGATCGATCCAATCTCTCAAACTTTTCAAGATGTATCCGATTCAGTTCACTTTGTCATAATTCACCATATCTCAATGTTTTATAGACAGGAAGTTTTAGAGGAAAGTGAGAGAAAATCCACAGCATGAAAAATATTAAATTACTTTGAAGAGTCGTGTGTGTTTCTTTTGTGCTGCTCTCTGATATTTCTGCTGAACTAAAAAGCTTTCATTGTCAGACCTTGTGAAACATAACTGTTGTATATATAAAGGAGCAGCTGTGATGCTTCTGTGAGATTAGTTTGGGCAGAGCGGGACCATGAGACGGCGACTAACATCAGACGCCTCGTTTTCTTTTTGTGTTGTTGCGGTTTTTCCAAACATTTGTTTAAAAAAGTAAAGACACTTGATATGAGACACGTGTCAGCGTGACCTCAGAGTTACTCGGGTGACACAGTAACTGTGACTGCGTCCTTGTCGTGAGAACAAACTCTCACTGCCTCCACACACTCGGTTTTTAACTTTTGATCTTTTATTCATTCGACAAACACGACGCACAACAGACAAAGTTATAGATGAATTTGATCGTTTTGGATTATTGTCATTTTCTCCTTTTTCATTTGCCAGTGGGACTTGTTACATGTCACGTATCAAACGACTTGGTGTGTTTCATAGAGGAGAGTTTGGTTTATGTGGTCAGTGACCAGAAAAACCCGAACACCAGATCACTGCCATGTCAGGCGATGCAGAGTGTGGCTCCTTATCACTGAAGTGATTACCACAGGAGTCCGGTAGCTGACCGAGCATGTCATGATCCTGGAGGAAACGCAGCGTTGCCCATTGACGGATTAACTTTTCTTTGATGTTATAGTTTCTTTGTAACAACATTTTTTCCCCACATTTTGAATGTGTAAGCTGACCCAGTGTACATCCACCTCAGCCCATTGAGCCCTTTTGGACGTGGAGTTAATTCAAGTCTGCGTACGTAACTAAAAAGCAATTACCCACCGATTACATAGCTACATATTTTTGGCTCCGCGATTATCTTTTGTTTCCTTAATCCAAGGTTTTTAACTCTTAGCGGTAAACGGCCGTTGGGGGATTGTTGCCACCCTGCTGGGTGAGCAACTTAAGAATGAGGCAACACAGAGGTCAGGCTTTCTGATATCTTGTGAACACAATAAATGGAGAAAAACGTGACCGCGGATTTAGAAATAGATACCATGGGTGCATCTACTAACTAGGAGGTACTGAATCCAGGAAAATTGATTAGTCTGTTCCAACTACCGTGCTGAATTTGATGTCAAATTCAAGCTCAACTGGACAGAACGTTGCTGCTAAGCCTTTTTGCAAATTTCAGTAAGAAAAGTGCAGCAGACAGCCATAAAAACAAAATCCACTCAGTCAGGCTTTTAGCAAACAGCCCACGCTGGCGCTGCCCTCCTCTTCTCTCCCAGCCTTAGTACTCCTGATGAGCTGAGTGGAGACTGCTGAGCTCCTGCACACACTTCACAAGGTGGAAGGACAATACCTGGAGGACAGGAGAGAGATGACCACAGACTTTTGACTATTTATAGACTGATCATATTCAGAGCTGAAATAAACGTCATCTCCCTTCTTTCTCAAAGTGACGTTTCTAATGTGGAGACTACAGTAAGATCAGAGGAACCTAAAACTAGCATCTTGTTGTGAGTGTTGCATGTAGCTCACACAGATTTAAGTATTTAAAGCACAAATATGCCATAAACCTTTATTTTCTATAACCGCCTCACAGTCTTACTCTGGTTGGGGCCAGAATCGCTCTTTTACTATTGAAGTTCATAACCGCGGGATATGAAATAAATTATTGTGATTGGTCGTTACGGTCTGACTCACATGTCCCTTTCCTGCTGTTTGGTGACATCTCCCATGTGGAGATGTGGTTTGTCCTCTTTGCTTTCCTTCTCTGTCATCTTGTGCTTTAGAACAGCAGCGGTCAGGGTGGCGCTCTCCTGTCACCTCTAATCCCAACTTTTTCACAGTGTGTGAAATCAGAGTTTAAGCTCTTATCTGTGCGAATGAGGGCACGGGGTATGGAAATGGAGCTCTAACTGCTGCTATTTCAGTTTATGCAAATGGATGCTTCCAGTCCATTTGCATAAAGGAAAATGACAGAGATGATCTAGTGGCTCTGACTCAGGAGTCTGACATCGCTCTTGACTTTAACCTGGAATAACCTTTCTGACTTGTGTGCAAGCAAGCCTTCTTTTCCAATCACTGAAATTCCACTCATTCCCACTCAGAATCTAGTGACTTCATTTCCAGCTGCACTTCCAAAGAAAATGTAGAAAACCAAACTCCCGTACTTGTTCCTGATCTGTTTGTCCCGCCGTATTTCACGTCTAGTTTTGGCTCACGAGACAAATCACTTTGAACTTATGCAAATTCCTGCCCCGATCTCGATAAGAGTTTCTGTACCGTTTTGCACACCTGGTGGAGTACATCCTGCCCAATCCCCCGTCTCTGCTGCAGAAACAGATAAAAGGATTACGAGCCATATTTTAATTCGCATTCCTGCCTATTGTTGCTGTAAAACCTCGGAGCTCGTGGATATTTTCCTCTAAATGAGGGCATTGCATACTTTTCCTGTAGTAACGTTTCCGTGGAGACATGTATCCATCTGCACTGAAAAGGGAAAAGCTTTTTGCGTGCGTATTTGAATGTATAAAAAAAGGATTTTACACAAAGTGTCATTATTGGCTGCGTATCAGTGTCCATCTTACTAATGGGTTTCGTGTGAGTGTCCTTGAAGCGTACAACGTGGATATTAATTCTGTCACAGCAGACAGTAGATTTCCACTTTCAGCTGATGGCGCGATGCCTGTCGCCTACGTCTGTGCCATTTTTAGCCTGCGGCGGCTCTGGCCGGCCTCATTGCCACCTTGCCGCACATTGCCATGTGTGGGCAGACGCTGACCCAGGGCCCCCGTCTCCTGGGCTGCTGCTGTTGCATGGTGGGGCTCCCACGGGACTGGGCTGTGGCCCGTGGTGGGGCGAGGCAGAGGAGGGCGGTGGGGTGCTCGCCACTGACTCAAGCACACTGGCAGTCTTAAGGAGCGCTGCTGAGGGGAAGTCCTGTGCGTTTGAAGTAGGGACCTCAGAGAGCCTGTTTACTCAGGCAGGGGAGGGGGGGGAGCTGGCCTGCTGCACAAGAATGCCTGTGTCATGACGGGAGCGGCGGAGAGGAGGAATGCGCTCCACAATCCCAACACTGTAGAAGCCGGGCCACGGCTGAGGTGGCAGCCATTTCTTCCTATTTATTTTAGCTCCCTCTCCACTCAATCACCGGCCCTGTCTGTGGTCCACAGCATCCCTGGAAAAATGAAAAATGGCCTGTGCTTTTATTTATGGCTTCAGATTTACCCGTATTTGCCAGCAGAGTATCTTCACCCAGTGTGGATGAAATCTAAAACTGTGAACTACTTTACTTCAGTCATTCGTTTATTCAGGGAAAATTCAGAGAGCAGGCGTGCTCGGCCCTGCTGTCCTTCAGACGCAGTTCAGCTTTTCACTCTTAATATGTTCTTGGTGGTTTGCAGGAGTTGCTCTTTATATTCCATGTCTTTGGCCAGGTGAGGGGTCCGCTCTGGCTGAAAATGTCTTCATCTTCTGTAACGCTGCTCTGCCATTCATCCGTGCTGCACAGGATTGCTGTATATGTGTGACGAGGTTATTTCCAGTGCCATCAGTTTTAGCCGAAGTCACAGGTTTCTACAGCACGATTTGTTTTGACTCACCTCGCTGCCAAACTTTGTAACACGGCCTGATGAGAGCTTACCGAAACGTCTTCAGTATACGAGCTTCTTGTGAGTCTGTGGCACCTTTGTTTGCCTACTCTGGTTTGTTTGTAAATGGGCTGCATGAACCAACGTGAACCCAATTTTTAGCTCCAGGCCTGTGCTGTCTTGCTGACAGACATTTGTATTTATTGCTGAATGGACAATGACCTTTCTTGCTTTCAGTTTATTTTTTCGCTCTGAGGATTCATTGGCCTTGTACAAATTGCAGAAGAAGCCAAGGCGTGCCTCACGCTCTCACTCAGTTTGGTTTGAAATAGTGTTCTCCTGTTGCACTGAGCTGTGAAATGAACCAAATACATCATCACATGCTGCACGGCGAGGAGGTTCGAACACACGGCCGGCTAAAGCCTTTCTGTGTGGAGCTTGCATGTTCTCCCCGTGTCTGTGGGTTCTCTCCAGGTCTTCAGCTTCCACCCAAAGACATGCATGCTGGGTTAACTGATAGAGGCGGGATCACCAAACACCCCACAATATGATATTACCACAATCTTTCACTGATGATACCATAGTACATTTTTCAGTATACTGCATATTGCATTAACATATACCGCAAATATGGTCCTCAAAGTTCAGCTTTGTCATTACATGCATGCTGTTTATGATAATACAGCAATTAACCGTAATAAGTAGTTGAAAATTGTGTATTTGTTGCCGTCTGCATAGACAGAAATTTTACACATATTACATCTGCGCTCACAACCTTCCTGTTCTATGTGAATATAACCAGAATACAAGCAGCTGGGAGCCAGCTGAGTGGAGTGGAGATAGAAATGACTGACTTTCTGTCTGAGAGTGGTTGTAGTCAGACTGCAGCTGTTTGCAGAAAGGTTGCCTCCTGATAGGAAACTAGGCAACCTGTGCAATCACCTTGTGAGTGTGCAACACCCTGAAAGGTCTGAGCAAAATTTAGTTGGAATGGGTTGCAGAATGTGAAAAAGATTAAACATTTTTTCCCTCCTTTTGACATTTTTCTTTGATAATCTTTAAATGGCTTTGAAGCCTTTATAACTGTTGGATTACATACACCTGTCAGGCTCAACCTCAAAACCTCACATGTGAAGTGAATAACCATCAATAATCTCACTCAGTGCTGAGAAACCTTTCCTCCTGGCTTTAACGTGGATGTAATTTAACACACACGGCCACTTGAACATTGTTTCAGAGCAGACACCCCCCCGGTTTGAAACTCTCACATGTCAGCAGCCTCCTCCAGCAGGTCAGCCTGCCCTCCAAGTTGCAACAAATGCCCTAGAAAGTTTTGAGGAGCCCCCCCACCTCCATCCGATTCTCCTCACGGAGGAGACACCTTGTATTAGTGGACCCAACTGTGCTTTGCCAGAAGCCAGAGAGCAGCCCCTAGACGAGCCGTGTCCATGCCTCGGTGCGTCAGAGCTGTTTTGGTTGTACATCTACACAATATTTGCCAGGTTTTCAAGTTGCCGCCGATTGTTGTGTTGACACCACTGTATAAATGCACTTTAGAGTAGCCAGAGTCTTCTACAAAGAAATCAGCAATGACTCTAAATACTTTTTGTAAATGGGAGTTTTCATTTTTTTACACTATTACAAAGAAAATCTAAAAACAAATTCCTCTTACTGAGAGAGTGACTGTTGGTTAGTTATCAAAAGCTGCAATGGTAACATGTATTATAATTATCATATAACATGTTATAACAAAGTGCAATTCAGCGAGAGGTGACGATGACCGTTAAAACACAGTTTTCTCTGCCTTGACGAAGAGGCGCACCCCGTTCATTCTTATTTTTGATTATATCTGAAACGAACTGCACACGTCAGTACAGAGCTAACAGGATGTAGTCCACTGTGGTTAAACCAAATAAAACACTGGAAGCATAATCACCGCCTTACCGGTAACCACCAGCTCCACTAGAGGAAAACAGTCTCGCTCGGAGACATCCTGATGAGTCATTCAACCTGCAGCTCTGCCCCTCCGGCCATTATAACCAGTCAGTCTGCTCGAAAACAAGAAAGACTTTTTCCTTTTATTATAAGATGATGATTAAATTTGCAACACTTTTAACTATAAAGCAGCAAACTGTGGAGTGAAGAGCAGCCGCTCGATACCCCCTCTGTAGTCCTCGAGGCCCCGATATCTGCACTGCTGCCTGCGGTTTCACAGAGATACCCTTAGCCTCCAGAGTGTGAGTAGTATAAGCAGTATTATGGGAGCTTTAAGTACTGGTGGTCCATTCCATCAAAGTGGGAAGTATTAGCACATTCAGCTAGTTTGAGGAGAGGAGCCTGAAATCTGTCAAGTCAGACAGTTCACCTCATTTTCATATCGGGGGAAGCAGAAACTCGGTTTGAAGTCAAATCTGATTTGAAAGTTATGTAACAACAGAGGAAAGTCTGTGGGTTGTAAAAATGCCTCAAAAGCTACAAGTTCTTTTATCCCGTGTACTAATTAAAGGCAGTGAACCCCATCAGCCTTTGTTGGATTGAAGTGAATTGTGGACTGAATGAACTGAGCTGCTGTCACAGACCTTTTTATCCTTCCACAGATTTGAAGCTTTAACAGTTGCTTTTAGCATCAGTTTACCTGTCAAAGCTCCATAACACAGTCAGCACTGAACAAACAGGGTGAATAACACAAAGGTCGTCTAATACACGAGGGGGTTTCTGGCATTTTGACTAAAACAAAAGTAGTTTTCTATTTCTCGCCTTGTTTTTTCTTTTTGTTTTGCTAAATCAACATTTTTCAGGTAAATAAGGAGCACTGCTGTGTTATCCCCATAGTGCTTGATTTGTTTGACCAAAAGTCCAGAGATGCTGGAATGAAAATGATCTGAAACAGAAGGTCACACAAATCCACTCATTTAAAGTTGGAACCAGAAAATGTACTTTTGCTCCAGTAAATGATTAAAACAGGAAATTATAAACATGTTATTTGCCTTTTCAGCACTTGAATTGAAGTGTTATGAAATCCAGCTGTGGCTGCGCACCCGGCTGGAAAATGTCTCCTTTTGAAAACATCTGCTTGGCTTTCTCCGTACGTCGCTGCGCCATCGCCTCATACTGCTCATTAGCTAATCATTAATCAGAAAAAACAACATAAAGCTCCGACTGGATAAACCCTTTTCCAACCATCAAATATGAAACATGTATAATTCAGGCCAGCAGGCACTCGACTTCAGAACAAGCTTTGGCCTCTGCTGACACATTCATATGCAGACAGAACCTGCAGACCTGCAGCTGCACGACTCGCTCGTTAATGTTGATCGAATGCTCGTCTAACACAATGTAATTGTTATGTAATAGCAGATCAGTGAGCGCCTTTACCCAGTTAGCATTTTAAAATGAACGCCCTGCAGCGGCTTTCACAGCTGGAAATGGAAAAAATATTAAAAGTCGTATCTCTCCCGTCTTAATCTTACAGAACCGGAGCTCGATGTTCCCGGGAGCCTCGACTCAGTAACCCGACAGGTGAATGAGACGGTCCGGCGCCGCAGACGGAGGGACGCTGGAGAGGACGACTACAACATCGAAATCCTGCTGGGAGTCGATGACTCAGTGGTCCGATTTCACGGCAAGGAGCATGTGCAGAATTACCTCCTCACACTGATGAACATAGTGAGTCACTACAACTTCATTTTGTTCCTAGTTTGAAAACTGTTGTGTATTAAACCCGACTTGTGTTTTGAATGTAACAGAACAGGGATTTTATGTAAGCACAGCATGCATTAGGGATGCCACTGGGCAGCTCGGTGGTGCAGTGGGAACCCGACTCGCTTCTTGCTCTGCTGGTCCAAACCTCTGCTGGGGCCTTCCTCTGGAGTTTACCTTACCTTTGTGGGTTTCCTCCAGGTGCTCCGGCTTCCTCCCACAATCCAAAGGGATTCTGGGTTAATTGGTGATTTTAAATTGGCACTGGATGTGCTTAAAGCACACAGAATAAAGGGTTGTGTGAATGCACTGTACTGACACGTAAATGTAAATGATGATGATGATGATGCAGATTAACCTTTATAAAAGGCAAATATGGTGCTGGGAATCAGAGTGTCTGCTTGTAGGAGCAGCACAGTGGATCAGCGACTGGCGCCTGACAGCAAAAAGGTGGACTGTGTCAGCTGAGCTGGGCTTCAGCATCCTGGGACCCTAAAGCTGGATAGAGTCAGATTCCTTTTTTACTTTATTTTAGTGTTTTTTTCTGTGATCTCTGTGATCATTGACGTGTTTCTTCCCTTGAGTCAGCCATGTTTAAACTAGGAAGGAAGAAGCCTCCAAATAATAAACACTATTAAGTCTCTTTGTCTCCCAAAGCAGTCGTTAACTGTATCTTCGTTTCAAGGTGTAAATGAGACTCATTCAAAGTGCATTTCTAGTTATCCACACTTTTCAGTTTTGTTGTTTGAGAGCTGGTGTTGTCTCTCTGTTGCTCTGGGCTGAGGTTACAGTACCCTCTAATCTACACTTCCTATCACATATTGTATGGAACTGGTCTTGATATGAATAAGTGAGTCATTGGTGTCACAGCAGCCCACTCCTGTGGGTTCTCTGCTGTGGATCAGTGTTATATTGTCTGAATCAGAAAGAAATGGAGCCCGCAAGCAGCTGTTGGGATGCCAAGAGCATCTGTTCCCTCCGGTGTGTATTCACACTGTTGTCCACACACAGGGTGCTAATTGTGCCTCCGTGGGAATTATTACAGCCATTCACGTATGATCCCTAGCAGGGATTTCTCTGCCCTCCGTGTGCGTTAGGCAGTTAGCTCAGACTGTCGTTAGTCTCTGGAGGCAGATTAGATGCCGTGTTCGCTCATCACGTCCTCACAGATGTCACAGATACACCTCGCTTGCGTTGTGAGAGATTGGCACATGTGCCATTATTGCCTGGCAGAAAGGTGAAGTGTTCCTTTAATGAGAGGTTTCAATGCAGATGGAAGAGGCGGAGCATTTTTGCCGCCGCGTTGTCGCGCTCTCCGTGGAGTGTCGTCACTCAGGTTTCTGCCGTCGCTGCTCCTCGGCACCAAATCAGCAGCTGATCAAAGCTTTCTGAAGCGATGGGCCGCGGATGATCGCGTACCACCAAATTCTGATAGACATCGGTTTTTGTGTCGTCGCTGACATGTTGTGGGGCGGAACAATTTCACTTGAACATGAAAGGATTTTAAAGAAATCAAAGCAACGAACACGTCGGTGCATCAGCGGGAGATATATGGTCCAGTCCAGAAGTGCTGATTGCTTAATGTTGTTTACACACATGTTGTTTCTCTGCTTGTGTTTTCATTTCGTGTGAGAGTTTGTAAAAAGGCAGGATTGCCTCTCGTTTCCTCACCGGCTTCATTATTTACAGCGCTGTATTAACATTATCTCATTATTTGTAGCGCTGCATTCAAATTACAAGCCTCTCAGATGCTGCTGATGTTCCCCATAATGGACCCATCCTGCGTTTGGACATGAAAGCAGTTTGTCTGCCAGCTTTATTTAAACGAGGTCCTTTCTGGTTCGAACGCTCCAGCCTGGACTGACTGGAAGGATTGCAGCAGTTTGTTTGTCAGTGACAGCCAATCAGGGCCCATCAGTCACTGGTACTGATGTTTCCTCTAGTCTGGATGTGGTTCACTCTGAGAAAATGCATATTTTTAGTTCAGACTAAAGAAAAACAGATCAAAAATTGATCTCGTCCTATAATATTCATGAAAGTAGGTCAAATATTTAGTTTTATGAGTGTCACATATGGTCCTATTGATATTTTATGTCATCATTTTTAGTTTAGCTTATTTTACTGTTGCTACATTTAATTTGTCACTTGTTGACATTCATATTTGCACATTTGCTGATATTCAGGTTTTTTCATCATCAGCAGCACTGATCATTTTTGATTCCATATCTTCTAAATGAAATCTCATAGTGCTCATGTATAAATCTTTGTGGTGAAGCACTTTCAAAACATGCACTACAGCCTTTTAAATTTTAAAGAACAGGTGAAAATCTCCTCCTCAGTAGATCTTCACCGAGTTCCTTGGACTTTACCTCTGTCCACTAGAAAGGAAGAGAAAAGTCTGTTCCTTGTAGCCTTCAGCACCACTTACAATAAGATTTAAGTGAGCGTGTGTGTGGAGCCATGACACTCATGCCCATGATGAGCAGAACTGTACATCTCATGATTTTTAGCTATCAGTGCAGTTTACCATGTATAGATGTGTCACGGCGAGTGAGATGAGCCGTGTGGAAAATAAAGGAGGATCCAAACGCAGGCACTTGTATGGGTGTGAGGGTGGTTTATTAAACACAAAAAGGAAATGGACAAACGGCGAACGGAGCAATGACTAAACTAAACTGGGAACAAACTAACTATAGAACACGAACCTGGACATGAATGAGAGCGGGCGGAAACAGATGATGGTAGACTGCAGGGAAACACACAGATGAAGCAGGGTGGAAACACAGACGGACCAGCCACTACAATGACGGCAGACATGACTTAAATACACAGAGAATCACAGGGGAATTACACACAGGTGGTGGACACAGCTGGGAATAATCAACAAGACGAGACAAAGGTAAAACTGAACACACTCACATGAGACGCAGACCATCACAATAAAACAGGAACAAGCAACCATCACACTAAGACACAAACTCGACATAGAGAGACAGACAGAAAATGGCACATGGAGCTAGACAAATACTAAGCAGACACAACTGAAGAACAAATCCTAAACACCACAGAAACATGAAACTCAAATAATAAACATCATCATAATCAACACTACAAGAGAACAAGAAAACAATCCCTGATGCAAACTAAAACCAAAACATAATAAAACTCAAACTACTGGGTCCGACGGACCCAGAACCGTGACAAGATGTTTTTATTAAGCCTTTTCTGGCATGAATAGTAAAACTGTGCATTTACACTGGGTGTGCAGTGTCCTTGGATTTAAGGAGCAGAGCATAAACCTCAGTGTCCCTGATCCTGTCAAGATATTCCCATCTCTACATTAAATGCCTCCAAAATCCCTAATAATAATAATAATAATAATAATAATAATAATAATAACCTCAGTTCCTTTTAACTTCCAAAGTACTAAATGCTCTTTTCAGTCTGCCACATGCATCACTCTATCGCTCTGGATCTCTGCAGCGTCTGGCACTGAAGTTTTGAGGTTATTGATGGTGTTTTCCAGTAGAGGTCCCCGCTGGCTTTATCTGGACGCAGCACAGTCTCTGAACGCTGATTACTGTGATTGATCTTCTCTCTCTCTATCTCTTTCTTTCGCTCTTGTCTCCTCGTTTCCCTTTTATATTCCTCTGCTCTTCTTTCTCCCTCCTCTCCTCCTCCTTCTTTCCCCTCCTACACCACCTCTTTTATTCTTCTTCTCCTCTCAGCTCTCTTCTTCCCTCTTCTCCTCACCCCCGTCTCATCTGTGTTCATCATCTTCACTCCCTCTGTTTTCCTTTCTTCCTTCTTCTGTTTCAATACTCTTCTCCTGTCATCTCCCCCTTTTCCCAGTTTCCCTCTCTGGTCTTCCAGTTTTCCTTCTCTTTGATATCTCTTGCTAATCAAGTCAGAGCCCCCTCTTCTTTGTGTTCACCATCCTCCAGAGAATTGGAACTGATTGGACCATTTAATGAGCATGTATGTATGAATTCTGTGGGCATCTTCACAAGCGACTCTTCGAGCAGTCCAATCAACAACAACTTAATTTTCATGGAAAGTTCTGCATATAGAGACACACACACACACACACACACACACACACACACACACACACACACACACACACCAGCACTCAAACTGCATTTAAATTATTTGGTTGTGACCAATCGATACGTTAGTCCTGAATCTGTTACAGCAAATGAGAGAAGAATAAAGTCTGTTCTTTTATTGTTACATACTTCATCATTAGTGAGACTCCAACAGTAAGTGCAGCAGGCTTACAGAATCAGGCAGCTCTGTTTTGTCTTCAGATTCAGATGTCTGAGTACTCGGTGGAGAAACTGTTGTTGTCAAGCACAGCATTGAGACGGTCATCAGGTTTGCGTAGATCTCAGGTGGGATTTTGGGCCAGTCCTCTTTACAGAAACTCCTTTAAGTTCTCCCCTGTTTGGTAACATGACTCTTTTTATGGCACCGAGGTGACCTCAACGTCCTTCTTTTCACTCCGTCGTCTCTTTGACAGTATGTTTTGCATAATTGTCATGCTGGAAAAGTCATTCTGGTTGAAAAAGGAGGTTCTCAGCCAAGATTTTACCGTACATGACTCCATGCATTGGTCCATCTATGTGGCGAAGTTGTGAATGTGAAGAAAAACAGCTCCAACACATGTTTCCACCTCCATGCTTTACTGTGGGGATGGTGTTGTTTCGGTTGTGTTGGGCTTCATCCAACCACAGCACCATCTTCTTATTCATTGCTATTGATCTTCTCCTCTTACCTCTTTTTCACTCGTTTCCTTTCATCTTCTTTCTTTTGTCTTCATGTCTCCGCTGCTCGTTTCCTCTCAGATTTCTCTCTTCAGTCTCCTCTCCTCTTCTTTGTTTCCATTGCTCTCCTCCTCCTCTTTGCCTGCTGCCAGTATAATCAGCATAAAGCACTGAGGCGATGGTCACCTACTCGATATGTCGGTCGACTTACATATTCAATAGTATGTGGGTTTAAAAAAAAAAAAAGACAACCCAGGAACATTAATATGCTGCTGTAAAAATCTAAATTCATCTCGTTTTAGAAATCCAACCAGCTTCTGGCTGCAGTGAGATTCAGCACCTGTGTTGTGTGATAAGGCCCAGCTCACAGTAAGCAAACTGGTTTATCCAGAGTAGTTGGACAGGGATGAGGTCAGGACTCGGTGGGAACTGGTCAAGGTCTTCGACACCAAAATGGGAGAACTGTTTTTTATGGGACTGGTTTTGTACACAGATGCTCAACAGATGCAGTATCATCATCCATGTTGGTAAAAAAAGAGCTCTAAAATATTTTTCTTAACTGTAAATAACGCAAATCAGCATTAGAACAAACACATGGACACGGTCTCTGTGCAGATGTAGAACAGGTGATGTCAAAAAGCAAACTAAAGGTGCATCTATAGATAAAAAAATGGGATATATAATTTTATCTCTATATATAAATAGGTGGGAATGTCCTGTAGTTATGTCTGAAGCATGCGGTTGTCCTTACCTGGAATAGACGAGTAACCTGACCTGTCAAGTGGGTCCTCCACCTTTCACCCACTCCCTGCTGACTTATGCAGGTGCTCTGTGCTGAAGTCTAGTTCAATACGGAGCACCTATAGCATGGCTGTGTAAAAGGAAGAGATGGACATCCTGGTTGTGATGGAAATTGAGTAAGTGAGTGTATGCCAAATGAAATTCGAGAGCGATAAGCAGGACTGTGTGATTATGGCCAAAATTTCATCGCTGTTGTTTTGATCAGTGTTGAGGGAAGGATTTTTCATAAGGTGTTGTTATAGCAGTGTCATGTAAACCAAGCGCTGCTTTCACATCTTCCCATTTCCCACCTTTGCATTGAGCTACATTCCTGTTAATTAACCCTTCTTTGCAGACAAATCAGGTGTTTATTCACTTCATCCAAGTTCATCTCCCAGAAGCAGAAACCTCATTCACTCCCTTCATTGTACCAGCGTGATGAGACTAAAGCGCTACAGCTGTGAGAGCCCTCTCTGTTTCCCCACCACTGCTTTTTCCACTTATAACACATCTTTTGTCTAATGTGTCGAACATTTTTTCTGAAGCCTTGTGTGTTTATTGGACATCTATCTTTAAGTGTGACTGTGTTGGTGAGTTCAGCCCATCTTTGTGATCTGGATGGATGCAGTGATACGCTGGATGTGTCACATTACACTGTTTTTCTTGGCCTGCATGCATTAGTTGTGCTGCAGTTTGTGTTGTGTTTTCAGGCAGACAAACGTGTTCGTCATGTTGCTTTGTGGTGACACAACCCTACAGGATTCTTTGCATATGATTTCTTCAGCTCTTCAGCTTTTGCATTGCTAGACTTTTGATTTTTGTTTTTAATGTAGTGTTGTGCATCCACGTGGTGTGGGCGACAGCCACATACACAAACAGAAACACCATCAGGTGGTGATTTAGGGCTTGAGTCACTCTTGGTGAAGCATGCTTATTCAATATCACTCAATGTTCATTTAATTGCAAGAAGCCAAAAATTATGAACGAGATTAAAATGTGACTAATCGTGCAGCCCCAGTGACAGCATACGATGAGATGAAGTGAGTCCTGCTGCATCTATGTGGAGGAAGCTGTTAGGAAGTCATAGCGCTGGGATGAGTCTTTGAGAGCGAGCAGCTCAGTGTGTTGGATCACATATGGTGTGATTTCAGCTCTCCCTGAAGGAGAGGCTCACAGTGCAGCTACTGCAAGCAAAGCAAAGCTGCTTTGCTAGTAGATACACATTCAGGATCAGCAGCATTTATCATTTCGAAGCTCCCATCTGTGATGCGGCTCACATTCACCTAGACTGTTATTCATAAAGTCCCAAGGAGTGACAAATGCAAAGGAGCAGCAGGGAGTGGTCCTGCTCGTCCAGCGCTGCATCGCCTCAAGAAGTCGACAAAGCAAAAAGGATGCTCTGGGGACAGTTTAACGTGATGATACGCTGCCGGGAAATGTTTTTCTCCACCTCTTCTGTCCTGAGTGGAGAGCACTGACTTATTGTGTAATGTGGCAGATGAGCTCAGTGAGAAATCACTGGCCCAAAGAAAATGAGGCCCACTGCCTGTGACTTTGGTCCTCATGCTCTGCTAATTGGCACTTCTCATGTAACATGTCAGAGAGAAAGATGGCAAGATGTTGACCTGTTCACTGATTCGATTGGTGCTCACCGTGCAGTCAATCAGTTGGTGACAAAACAACAGCGGTGAAAGCTGCATGATGGGCACGTGCAGAGTTTGTTCAGTAACATGTATGTTCTTTTTCCAGTTGTCATGTTACACGAGAAGTGCTCTGCGAAATTAAGATTACCATCAATATTTTAGAAAAATGTATTTTAATTGCATTTCTCTGGCATAATCCAAACACGTGCAGTTGGTGCAGATAGGTTAACTGGTAACTCTAAACTGCACATAGGGATAGGCTCCACCCCCCCGTGACGCACATAAGGATCACGGGAGGTGGTGAAAATAAATGGTAATTCCAGGAGGTGAAACTCTTTGGTCAGTTTGTATTTGGATAAAGTAGTGAGTGAAATTATTTGTCTGCACCTTGTGTTTGTACCCAAAATCAGACACTCGAGGCAGGAACGGCCGTTTATTTAGGCTGCACGAAAAATACAAACAAAAGGCAGAAGAACAAGGACGAGAACCAACCTGAGAACTGAAATACTAAACACTACGGACGTAGAACCTTAAGCATCGAAAAACCTGAACATGACCCGAAATGAACAGACGACCTCCGTGTGTGGCAGCATGTTACAGCAGCTCTTACTCTTACTTATTTCCCCTTTGTTTTCTCGTAACTTTTAAATTAAGTCTTAGAGATGTCTCTCTTATGTGCAATATTGTGCAATACTGTCCGATGCAACATAGTATGTTATTCTGTTTTATCTCATTCTTTTCTATTGTTTTTCTTAATTTTTGCTGCTTGTAACTTTTTTTCGTGACCCAAATAATTTCCCACAATAAAACCTTACACTACGCTACGCTACACTACGCTACGCTACACTACACTACGCTACACAGGGTCATTAGAAGAAGCGGAAACAGACGGGAACACAGCTGGGACGAATCAGACATAGTGACACAGGGGAAGCAAAACTAAACCCCCTGAACCTGGGACGAGCGACTGTCAAAATAAAACAGGAAACACACTAAGATGCAGGCTAAGACACGCGGGCTTGACCCAGGGACCGAGGGGAAGAAACTGAGGAAGGGAGACACACACAAAGGACGAGGAGACGGAGACACAGATAAGACTACAGACTCACAGACACGAGAGGAATTTCACATACAGGAAACCATGAACTGGAAATATAAGCAAACTCATTAAAATCTCAAGAACACAATGAACTCAAAATGCTGACAGTTTCCCTGCCATCAAGTTTGTTAGCATCTACTGCAATGAAAGCAGAATTTAGCATTTTAGAGAACACACTTAGTGTATTGACACTGTAGATAAACTTTTAAGTGGTACCTTTTTTCCTCAGGGGGGTCATCACACCAGACTAGTAAAAATGTTTGTCAGGTGTCCTGGTGCTGGGATTAGCGCTAGAGTTCGCTGGCTCGTGATGAATTTGTCCTGTTTGTGAGTCACGTCTTATTTGGGTTTTGTCCCTCTGTTGTGCAGCCAAGCAGTGACAAATCCTTTCTCCTAATTGTGAATTGGGGACCTTCCTTGTGCCAGCAGAATCGAATATTCACGACAGTATGGAAACATGAGCTTAGTCACAACACGTTGACTTCATTCCTGCTGTGAACTCCTGCAGACGTGATTCACTCTCCTGTCCACTTTTTGTTTTCGCCTGGATCCAGACGTGAGAGTCAGACCGGAACAATTTGACAGTTTTGTCTGTGTCAGAATATTTTTGTTGTTTGAAGTGAACTGCTTAAATATGCATGTGGCACCTGTTCAGATGGATTTATTTTAAGTAACTGGACCCAGTGGTTTCCATTGCTCAGTGTGTTTCAGCACACAGCGATCGTTTATATATAGATATTTAGGAAAACTGTGCAAAACGCTTTAATTACTCTCCAATATTGCACCTTCTCCTCGTTTTTCTCCTCCCTGCCTCGATGCCACAGGAGAGGAGGAGATGCTGTGTAGTCGGTACTATGATCATGACACGTTGGTGTTGGTGGGGATGCGGGGCCTTGCTAATACTTGCATTTCACCTTCAGTACGTCCTTAATCCTTCATGGCACAGATTCAACAAGGTGCTCAAAACATTCCTCAGAGAATCTGGACGATATTGATGTGCTAGCATCAGCCAGATGCTGCTCCAGATCTGCAGATCCCTCTGTCCCATCTCAAAGGTGCCGAAGGTCATCATGTTCAAGATACCAGCTTGAGATAATTTGAGCTTTGTGACGCGGTGCATTACAACCATGTTAGATGGTACATCATAAAGGGATGGACAGTCAATACTCCATACAGGCCGTGTCCTTTAACAATTCCCAGTTGGGGTCTAAGGGGTCCAAAATATGCTAAGAAAACATCCCTGACATTATATCTAAAGGCCTGAACCATCGATACGAGGCAGAGCGGCTGAATGCTTTCTTGTTGTTTACTCCAAAACTGTGAGCCTACATGTCACAGTAGAAATCAAGACTCATGAAATCGGGCACAATTTTCTAAACCTCTGCTGCCCAGTTTTGGTGAGCCAGCTGTTTCCTGGTCTTTGCTGACAGGAGTGGCCCCTGGTACAGTGCCGTGCTGCTGTAGCCTCTTGATGTGTCGTGCACTCAGAGATGAATGCACAACACATCAAACCACATTATTGTTAATAAGTGGTTTTTGAGTTGCTGTTTCCTTCCTATTAAGCCAAAAACAGCCGGCCCCGTTCGGCCTTGACGTCTGGCATCAATAAAACATTTTCACCCAGAGAGCTGCTGCTCGCTGGATATCTTTTTGTTTTGAACTGCTCCCTATAAACCCAGAGATGTTTTTGTTGGATCAGCAGATCAGCAGTTTCTCAAATACTCAGACCAGCACCAATCATGCCATGTTCAAAGTCACTGAAATCACCTTTCTTCCTCATTCTGATGCTCAGTTTGACCTTCATGTTGTTTCGATCATGTCTACATGCCCAAAGGCACTGAGTTGATGCCGTGTGATTGGCTAATTAGATATTTGGGTAAATAAGCAGTTGAGGACATGTGTAGTGAAGTGGACAGTGAGTGTATGTTTTAGGAGTAAAAAAGACCCACTGTAGGAGGAGAAACGGGCACCTCTGAGTAATATTTACAGTAGATTTCTTGAAAAAGGATTCGTTCACATTTTAGACAAATGGATGTATTTTAAATATTGGTGGTAAGTGTCCCTTAAATCTACCCCCATGATCCAATCTTCTTCATTTTCACACATTCGTTCTGGTCACCATCACAACTACGTAAACGGATCTTTTTTGCCATCTACAAATATGTTTGTAGTATCTAGTATACAAGTTTGAAAATGCAGAATGATTCTCATTAATATCAAAAGAATGACCACAGTAATTAAGTGCACAGAGTTGGCTTTGTTCAGCAGAGGAAGTGTGCTTGCTGCAGCTGCTTCCATTCATAGGTGACCATCACTGGCTCATCCATCTGCCGCTCAGTTTCCAGCCAAATAATAATGTCCGATTAAATGTTTTGCATGTGAACACTGTGGGCTTGACAATCTCACACTTCTCACTATTATGACCCAATCAAAGTGCACGGGACGTCAGAACATCAAAATCCTCCTTCAAAGCAGCAATACATGCATATGGCCCCCAAAGTCAATCGAAACTGGCAATTTGTGTCACGCGTGGCATCATGTCATATATTCAGCATTAAATTAATTGCATAATATGTATGCATAAGTGGGACAGGACTATAATGACTTTAAATTAAAGGAAAATGGGTGGTGGACTGTCACAGTGTCCTCTGCTAACTGTAGCTCTGCAGCTATCAAGCAGTCCTGCAAAGTCTTCATGCATTAATATTGTAAAACGTAACTGTCTTTGCTATTCACGCCTCATGAGGATAAGTGAACATGGATATAATTTAAACAGGAAATGCATTTGTGCATTTTTGATATCTCACACACCTGCAGATATGGAGGAGATGCGATGCCTTTGTCTGAACAAACATGCATGTCTGCAGATGATAATGGTGTTGACTGCTAAAATAGAAAGCTTTTGTGCACAAGTCTCACTTCACTGTTTCATTCAGATTCAAATCGATAGAAAACATTAGTCAGGCTGCCTGTGAGAGTCCTTCACCAGCCTGCTTCACTGACTCATTCGCTTCTCTTTACATTACTTCCGAGGCTGCAGGAAACCAAGACGGGTTGAATACTAAACGACTTTGTCACGTGCTCAGTGCTTGGTTTCTCCGGAGCTCTTTACAGGAAATCATTCCCATGAAGAGTTGAGTTTTTATCTATCTAAATACAGAGACAACATGCATAAGCACATTTCCATATCAAGTCATAATCTCTCTTTTAATGACTAGTAGCGGCTGTGCAGGCTGAAGGCACCATCATATCCAAAGCGTGATGTTTTTGTTTCTTGCAAATATCAAAACTAAGATAACAAGCTGCTCCCTCCTATTGTTCATATTATTCATATTTACCTGGTCTCTTTGATTACAGACGTTCGTGGAGGGAGTCGTGAGGAATAACCTGTTTCACTCTAATGAGTCGGATTTAGAACTGAGATTTACCTTAAATTTCAGATTTCCGATTCCTTAAAAGTGTTGTTTGTCCCCCTGCACCTCAGGTGAATGAGATTTACCATGACGAGTCTCTGGGAGTCCACATCAACGTGGTTCTGGTCAGGATGATTATGCTGGGGTATGCCAAGGTGAGTCCCCGCGTCCTTTTCCGTTGCTTTTTTTTAATTCTTAAACTTCTTTTTGCAGGTGACATTCCCTTTTATGACAGAGGAGTGAAATAGAGATGAAAATGTGTGCAGACTGCAGAGGTCACCTAGTCTAACTCACTTTTACACACAGTGTCAAAACGCACATTTCCATTTGCTCGCTGTAATCAGCAGTGGCACTTAGGTGATTTATGTTCGCCACGACTCCTTCAGCTCGCTATCCTCTCGTTTTCAGCCCAGGGCTTCCACATACTATTCCTGCTTCACAGTCTGAGTAATTACAGGCTGCTGCCAGAGTACCAACATGTTCATTTGCATCCGCATTTCTCTCTCCTTTTTCCTCTCAGTCCATCAGCCTCATTGAGAGAGGCAACCCATCGCGGAGCCTGGAGAACGTGTGCCGCTGGGCCTTTGTGCAGCAGAAAGGCGATCCCGATCACGCCGAACACCACGACCACGCAATTTTCCTCACTCGCCAAGGCTTCGGCCCCACAGGGATGCAGGGTAAGGCCCCGGAGGGAGATTACCCGTCACGATACACACCAGTCAGCTTTCTGTGTTGCAAAATGTGCAACTTGTCAGTGAGAGCAGAAAAAAAAGTTTTGAAGCGTTCGTTCTGCAAATTCAACATTTAGGAAACACGTCTTACGTGTGAATTCACTCCAGATTCTCTCTGATTACATTTTAAATGCAACTATAAAAAATGTTTGTGCCCCAGTTGCTTGAGTTAAATTGACTGAAATGATTCACAAAGAGGCACCGAGAAGAGAAAACAATGAAAAGCCTCGTTATTACTGCTATGACGCACAGAAAGGGTGGACTCTCCCTTTGTGCTACTTTTTTGGCACTTTTACTCTTGTTGCTGAGGCTGATTTGAAAGACTGGGGGGGAAGCAATTTCCAGTGTCTGCCAGATATCGACTTCTCCTCCCTCCTTTTATTTTCTCTATAGCAGCCAAACTTCAGCAGTGAAAGCAGCCAAATGCCCAAAGTCAGCACTATTAAAAGCCTCCACTTGCTGTATTCTTCGTTTATTTGCTACAGAAGCTGCAGCAGACGTTTTATTTGCAAGTGAATGCAACGGCAGAGACATTTGGTCTGCGCTTGATTATGGAAATGTGTTATAGATTCATATGTAAGGACGGCTCTCTTTAATGGTTTCACTGATTCTGTCAGTCAGGTGCTGATCACAGCACACTGCATGCTCAGGTTAGATGCTCTGTTTCGTCCTTCTGCATCCTGATGTGCTCCCATCTTTACTGTCCGTGTATTTTGCTTTTCGTATTCGTTTGTACGCTGTTATGTCAGGCTGCTGATTTAGCAGCTGTTTCTTGGTCAGGACATGCTCACAAAAGACATTTTAAATCTCAACACTTTCTTGGTCGAACAAAGTTAAATCTATTTGCACCTTTTATGGTGCTGGAAGAAAGGCTGGTGCCAATCCAGCTTTCCAGTTGTAGGGAGAGACGGCGTTGTTAGGCGAGTGGAGGCGATCTTAGTGCTGTTAGGTCTTGGAGTAGGTCTTTGAGGATGAGCTGCAGGAGGCGTGTCACGGGAAGTCCATCGATACATCGATGTGGAGCCGATGGTAGCGAAGCTTTGCAGGTTAAAATTCCACATATCTAAGTAGAATAGAAGTGAATTAAATATACACTTGCTACACTAGGCTACAAATCACACATGAAATTATTATTTTTCATCTTTTCTGACTATTTTTTCACTAGCTTTGCATTTGACTAGAGTCCGTGTCCAGTACTGGTGCATGAGGCGATACCTGCACCCAGAGGCTGCACAGGTCGTCCAAAGGGAGCAAAGAGTGAGAGCTCGTGCTGTTAACAGCAGGCGGTCTCTGTTGGTGCAGGCGGTCCGATCAGGCCTCCCCGACTCGATTGTTGCTGTTTATTTGAGTTCTTCTCTCTGTAGCAGGAAGCTGTGAGATTCATTCATCTGGGATCTAACAGGAATTTATGAGCAAAATAAGCGAATATATTCTCTGGTGGGGTTTGGCAGTTTCACCTTTGGTGCACAGTTTTTACTTTGCTCAGCTTAGCCCTGGGCCATGACAGTGCATGTTTTTGCATTTGACACCTCAAATGAGGGCAAGACTGGAGTGCAACATATCAGACACACTGTGAGTGAATATTTCCAATAGACACGGCACAACCACAGGATGAACCTGCCCTGTATAGTGTGGGACCTGTTTAGGTCTCCTGCAGGGTCGGGTCCCTTTTAAAGCTTAATATGCTGCTGCTCCCTGTCTGTAGCCCACTCTGTGGATAACGACCCTGTTAGTGGGTTTAAGTCCATGTTTCTCCATCCATCAAAGCTCAGATCTGATGTTTTCTTTCCAGTACTGAGGGCGCTGGTGTGGGTGGGTGAAGAACTGTGACTACTGCTGGATAATTCCAGACCTGATGGTGTCCAATTACACTCCCAGTCTCGTGGGCTCATCTGTTCACACAGGATGTGTTTGTTTTGTTCGCCATATTCTCTGTCGGTCTTCTTTGTGAGCAGCATTCTCCTCCTGGAATAGCAGGAAGCTTAGATTCACCTTACGGGTGTGATGATTTACGTCTTTGGAGCTGGAGTTCAGCAGCAGTGCATCTTTTCTGGGCTTCTGTTTGGAAGTTGTTGAGAGGTATTAAAATCCAGTCCTCGTGCAAACCTTTTGGCCACTTAGCTTGAATATTTCTGTCCAATTTTTCAGTGAATACTTTGAAAACAATTAATTTCCCTCATGTTCTGTTTGGTCAGTTGTCTTTTTCTTTGCATTGAGTTCTTCAGCACAAAAGACCAGCAGCCAAAAACGGATCACTTGCGATGTTTGTGGTTACTGCACTGACTCCGAGCATCAACACTGTCAGCTTTAAGCCGTTCTCTGGTTGGTCTTTCTTTGCTGTTCTGAGTTATTTCAGTTATTCATGCTCCGTTAGTTCTTTAACATCAGATCAGATTGATGACTGAATGAACTGCTCCCTTCGAGTGGATCTGTAACCTTTTCACATTCATTTAATTAACATATTAGTCTCACTCACAAGACAGATTACTCAAAGGTTTTTAACTAAAAGTTTTCTCAGGTCCTTCTAAACCTAAGCTTTACTGGCTCACCTCTGGGAGCCTGAACGTTACCGTACAAGCTTCAGCATTCAGAGCCCTGAAACCTTAACCCCGACTCTGATCTCTCTGTGGGCTTCCTCTGAAAACAAGAGACACACAGTTATAATAAAGTCACTTGGAAAGATGGAAACAGCCGATCTGGACTCTCGGTGAAGGCTAAATAGTTTGTATAAATGTTATAAATCACTTCCCCCACTTTTGCAATAAATCTCAGGTGAGATGTGGGTTAATGTTGTTTTCCCCAAATGGGTGACTGAATGAGGGTAACATTTAAACAATTCTTGGGAGAAATGAAACAGAAGGAAACGTATAGAAAAGTTAATTATGAAATATAGTTGCAAGTGAAATAAAACAAACCTCCCTGCAGCCTGAGTGCTGCACAGATGAAGCAGCACTTCAGGATTTACCAGTCCTCCCAGCATTTGGACTCCGGCAATTACCAGGTAGAAGTGGCTGCAACCAGTCGTCTGCTGCTTTCACACAACAGCACACACACATGCCTCTTTTTCTCCGGCATAAAGTAGAGAGAGTGTCAAAATACAGAAAGTCAGTGTGATGTAGTCGAGCTCAAGGTGTGAGGACTCCACTTAGAGTGCGAAGCAATCTCCATCCTGAGCTGGAAGTGGAATTTCAGTTTAATTGGATCTGAGTTATCCTTCAGTCCATTACAGCCCAAAATCAGAGATGTGAGTCGAGCTACATGGACACAATCTGTAAGAGCCTCACTCATCTGAGCAGGATTATTGTGTGTGCTGATTGTGCCACAGCTTCGATGATACTGGGTTTGTTGTTGTGTAGAAGAATTCATTAACTCTAAGCCTTGTGGCTATACTTGCTATCAAGACAGGAGAACATTAACTGGTATGGTTGGTGACGTAAGCCCCGCCCTCTCTTCAACGATGGTCGCTGACAGTGGATGTAGATGGCTTCTTTCACCCCGCTTTGAAACCATCTGTCCAAAATGTGAGCGGTGGCATTCACAGACATGTGACCTCTGTTACTAGTCCATGCCAGTACTTGTCATGGAGCTTAGGTTGGAGTCACTTCTGTGATTATCACGAAGTTCACCCGGACGTATCAAATGCATGAACGCCAGTGTTGTGCAGATGAAAGAAGGCAGTTCCAAAGACGTGTCTTATGTACAGCATTACAGAACAAAAACATCCCAAAATGCACATTTCATTTTTCCTTACAGACCGATGTATTTGACAAACACTCGGAGATTCTTTCTTAATGGTCAGCATGAGCAGAAATAATGAGCAGTCAAAGGTTTAAGAACGTCAGGAGAAAAGTGTTTGTTTATTTCTGAGCTTGATTTCTGATAAAACGCTGATCCCTCTCTATCCTCCTCACCGTATTTGTAATCCAGAGATTTCAGTTCAGCACTCGGGGGACCTGCAGCCATGGAAATGCCCGCGATGTCTGATTAAATAAAAACAAAGTGAGAGGAGTAATCGACAAAGCTGCTCTGGGTTCTGATTTAGATTTGATTTATATGCACAAAAAGAGAGGCCATTCTTAGAAAACAGCTTTGAGGGTCCACTTGACTTTAAGTGTTCATCAGGGGCAAAACAAAACAAAACAACAGCAGTTATTATTATTATTGTTTGAGTGCTAGCGCACACCCTGCCTCGGTGGCTCTGCTTGCATGCGTGCTCTCATTAAGTTTACCATGTTTGCTCACTCGCTCTTTCACAAGGAACAACTATGCTTCATGAGTTATTGCATTATTAATGCACCAACACTAATGAACAGCACATGATACAAACCCTAGCTGCTATCCTGTAGGACATGTTGCTAATGAATGTTCGCTGTCCTTTAGTTTGTCGCTGTAATAAAGCAATAAGTGGATGATGATGATGAAGGTCTACGCAATATTATTGTTGCCAGCGTGTTGAGGTTACCTGTGGTTAATGGCCTTGAAATGGTCCCGGACTGCTGGGAGTTCACCGACTTTCTAACGCGCTCATCTAAACCGTGACAGCTGGGCGAACGAGGAAGTGCTGGAACATTCACTCGGCCTATAAATCCTCTGCGGACTAAAGTGCACCACTACAATTCCCAAGGTAATCCCACCCTTGGGAAGGCATAACAGATGAAGAGTCAACTGTGCTGATCTGAAGTGGCAGAGAGAGAGAGAGAGAGAGAGAGAGAGAGAGAGAGAGAGAGAGAGAGAGAGTGTGTGTGTGTGTGTGTCTCCCTCTTGGTACCACTGTTAAGAGTTAAACAAACAGCATGGGGAAATCCATCAGTCCGCAGGCAGGAATCTGATTTCGATTTGGAACCTAGTGTCGTAATGATCAGTGGGTACGTTTTAGCTTTCGGGCAGACCATCATATGTTCCAGCTGCACATTTGGGCCAAAATCTATATTTCCTAATGTCATTTCTTTCTTTGCGTGCGAGGTTCACTTCCTGTAAATCAGTACTTGCAGTTTGGCTCCAAACAAAGTTCATGTCCTTCATGATGTTGCAGCTAAACTGGATGTGTAGACATTAAAACAATAAAAATAAGTAGAATATTTATTCTATTTTTGGCCCTGCTGGTCCTTCTCACTGCTGCTGCCTGTGGCTCCAGTTATTAGCAGTGACCATGTGATGTCAGTGCTTATAGCAGGAAGTCATGGAAAAGCAGCGATAATCGCCATTAATTATCCCCTAAGTCCCCTGCTGTCACTGTGCTGCTGTGTGTAATGTGTATTGTCTTTTGGCAGCAGTGGCAACTAGGGGTGCAACGATACACAAAATTCACGGTTCGGTTCGGTACTTTGGTGTCACGGTTCGATATTTTTTTGATACAAAAAAATGTTCATGCATTTTTAATTTGTCATTTATTAAAATTATAAATATATATTTTAACTCAAAAGTACAGTTTTTAAATTTAACCCTAACCCTTGTGCGTGTTTTTTATTTTGACAGCGAATGCGCACCTGCGGACCACTTATGTGCAGCCCTGGTTATTTAGCTCGTCATATTGCAGCCACAGAAATTCTTTTGTCCATGAAACCATAAAGCTGCACTTTCTTTTTGCCTTATAGTCTGATTTGTCATAACTTCTCCGTTTTGTGGTAAGCTTTTATTTGGCTGTCACTTCTTCACCCTGACCTGTCTTATTTGGCTCAGCAGAACTGAAATGCTTTTACACACGCACTCACATAAGCTCAGCGATTCTCTGCGCGATCAACCTCTCACATGTTTAAGCTGCGGGAGATTTCACTTGTCATGTTTGCATAGTAAGCTAACGATTAATAAGACGATGTCAGAGGAATTGGTGCACAAATTATCATCACTCACAGATCAGTGCTGTCGCTCTCTATACACAGTTCGCACGATTGCAAAGTGAAAGCAAAAAAACAAGCGCAAATTCAAACGTGATTTCAATATGTCACATATTGGCAGTGGCTCACCGATGCCAATGACATAATTACCCAGGTACATTTCTGAAAGAATGCAAAAGCATTGACATATATTTTTCCTTCCTACAATAGCCCGACAGGCAGGGAAGAGATAGATTTTGGTAGCCCGACTGAAAAAATCGCTAGCTCCGGGACGTCGGGCTAGCGATATTGCAAGCCCTGTATCTAGGGTTGCCAACTCCCTGAAAAATAAATAAGGGACACCTCGTGGCCAGGGCCGGGCAACCCAGTTGTCTTCACCCTTCCCAGTGTGGTAGCTCTTTTTTTGTGTGTGAAATTATTTTTTAACCATTTGACTTGAACTTGATTTAAGCAGATGCATATTCTTTGTGATATGACCATATGGGAAACAAATGATCATTTAGCCATTTATTTTTAGCTCACAATGACAACATTAACACAGTAAAACAGGTCTCTTTCTTAAACAGAAGCCTGTCATGCTTAACTTTTGAGAATATAAGTAAATCTTTCTTTAAAAGAACTCTGTCCTGCTTAACTTAAAATTATATAAATTAATAGAAAGCAATAGAACGAAAAATATTCTTGTAACTGTGCACATTTAGTGCATTTAGTACAGTTGGCTTCAGTTGAGGTATTATTTCAGCTTTTCTAAAGCTAATCAGCTGCTCCTGTTTGTAAACCCACTTGTTGCCATGATTACGCATCTTAACTCATCATCATTATTCATCTATGTATTACTTTTATGTATTAGTGATCTATTTGTTGTAATCATCTATCCTTGCTGTTGTTTATTACACAAAATAAATTATATTATTACACTTCTGGCCACATAGCCCTGATATTCACTGCACATGCCCATATTAACCTTAACCAGAGGGTTAAAAAAAAACAAACCAGTGTTTACATACCATATCTGCTTCTGCCGTGGCCTGGCGGACAAAAAATTGGTAAAGGGTTCCCCAAGCTTTCATGCCCCTCATGTTCTTCATGTGCCCACCACTAGAAGCATGCCTATGGAAAAAGTGCGCCAGCACACAGTGCAGTGCGCTTTATAGTGCACTTTTCCAGCCAGGTGTTTTCCTTTTCCCAGTCCTCCCTGTACTTTTGCAGCCTTTTTTTTTCTTTCTCTGAGCGAACAAACATTGCTGCTCTAATGCTGGGCTCACACTGTGCGATTTTTGGCCCATTTTGAGACGATTTTTGAGTCGTGCGACCGATTTGGTGATCGGCCCAATTTTGGCCTTCATCGTGCATCGTGTAGTATACGTGGGGTAACGAGAAGCGATTAACACCTCACGACCAGCTCCCGATCATCAATCGCTCGTGAGGGTGTCACCGCAGCTGCTCACGCGCAAACACGTAAACGTCGGTGAAAAAGACGGAGCAGCACAGCTGTGCAGCGTGTGATCTGGACACAAGCGATGGAGGCACAACTTGTAGAACTTTGGAAAGCTCATCCGAGCCTTTTCGATGTGGCATCACAAAATTATCACGACCACAACAACCGTGAAAATAGTTGGATTTACACTGCTGCTCAATCACAGCTGCCTGATCAATGTTTTTCATTAGCAATTTAGCAAAGTTGATGTGGTGGTGGTGTGTCTGTGTGAGTGAAAGACAGAGAGAGAAAGAGCGACAGATTTTCTGTTATAACCTTCATGTTATGGACGCACAGTGTGCCGTCCGAGACTTGCACCGCAGTGTCGGCGTTTGTTTCCCTGTTGGCCATGCTTCTTGTTGTGGTCATCTGTTGTCTTCCGGTATTTTCTCCGTAAGCGACCTTTCCTCGACCAATGAGATGAGCGGTAATCTGACTTGTCATACTCGAATTGTCATAAGTGTGCTGTCAGCTCATTGGTCACAAAGCAGGAGAGGGGCTGGGAATTATGTTTTCAAACAAAGTGTTAATTCCATTAAGTTATAGACTACTTTTGATTCTCACTGTATTACGGGACAAAGTGCGTCCCTTATTAGCTCAATACGGGACTCGTACTTTTGTTTCGAAATACGGGACGATTCCGTTTTTTAAGGGACGGTTGGCAACCCTACCTGTATCTGATTGAGGAATCACTCATCTTTGGAAAAGAGAGTTTATTACAGAGAAATGGCTCTTTCCAAAATAAAAGCTATACTATCCGCTTCTTCTGGGCTATATTCTCAGCAGCATAAGGAGAATCATGTGCTAACAGCTGTCTAAATGACTCGGCTAAAGTTAGTAGCATGCTTGCTTTTTTTTGTCTGCTTCCACTTGTCTTTGCACTAGGATGATGTCGGTGTAAATGTGCAGTCATATTCGTTGTGTTCCCACTAGTGCTTTCAGGTTAATCTCGTTGAAATGACCTTAACGCCACAACACGGCAAATCTCCGTTAACGAGCTACCGCCGATTGCTCCGTGCATGGGGCTAGACGGCCAACACGTTAACGAGCTAACTGCGCTAGCACACTAGTTCACACCAATGTAATTGAGCATTGCGTGGCACATCCAACATACTGTTTTACTTTAGTCCATGACTCGCTTACCTTCAGGGTCATACGTCACATGAAAACCAAAATAATTCCAAACGCCAGATCTGAATGAGGGTGGGGGAGGTGCCCTGCGCTCTTCCTTCTGACTATGCTGTCTGTGTTGAGCGCTCAGTGGATCTGCGCTCGACAGTGCAGCCTAGGCGGAGTAGTCGAACACAGATTCACTGAGCGCTCAACACAGACAGCATCGTCAGAAGGAAAATTGATAAAATAAATTACAAATGTTGTATTGTTCGATACATATGCGTACCGAACCGAAAGCACTGTATTGAACGGTTCAATATCGATACGAATATCGTTGCACCCCTAGTGGCAACACGTATCACTGATGTGCACACGTGACACACGTGACACGTTTAAACGTAGAGATGGGCCGAGATGCATACAGATCTGTCCTACATAAAGTATCCCTCCTCTGTATGTAAATGGCTCTACGTCTCACTCGAGCCCTCAGCACAGCATCATTTGTTGCACATATTTGTCACTTGTGGTCTCATAATGTCCATCCGTCTGTGCTTAATCACCGCACTGCTCCTTGGTTTGTGGTCAGCAGTCGAGATCTTGGATGATGTCGTTGTAGCTAAAACAAACTGCAGTTATAAAGTGAAAAGATTACAGATGAAAACATGTTTTGTTATTGTAGGAACTATGAAGATGACTCAGCATGATAAAGAAATGTTCATTGATAATATTTTCATTGTTCTCTTCTGGCAGATAATGCACAGTTAACTTTTTAAACATTACTTTTTGTTTTTGGTTATAAGTTTAGCATTTCATCCTCACACAAAATTAGTTTTATTTCATAGAATAAATTTCCATTTTTAACTTGTTTAATTTTTTTTAATATACTTTTCCACACAACATTTTCCCCTGACGCCTTTCATTGAGATGCGAGGAGACGTTTTGTTTTCAGCGTCCTCATCTTTGTATTTGTTGTGGTAACATTCATCGTTTCTCCCGGCAGGTTACGCTCCGGTCACAGGAATGTGCCACCCAGTCCGGAGCTGCACCCTGAACCACGAAGACGGCTTCTCCTCCGCCTTTGTTGTGGCTCATGAGACCGGACACGTGTGAGTTCCTCGTTTTCATCTTTGGACAAAATGCCAGAGGTTGTTTACTAAGCATGTGTCCATGAACTCAGCCCTTGTTCATTATCTTCTCCTTTTCTCCACATTTCCTGCAACATATGAAATAAGGATAAACAAACTCACATCAGCTGGAAGCATTAAAAAGTTATTAAAACCTGCCGTTCTCTGAAAGGCAGAATTAAGCACATATTGAGTAAATGCACAATAACAGACTGCACAGTGGATAAGCTGCGTTTAGCTTCATGTTGCTGGGCAACAAATTAAACTGGCTGGCTGAGTGTGGTTTGCTCATTAACGTGACACAGTGAGGGCCGTTTGGTTGGTGTGTCCAAATCACCTGGAATAGCTGCTTTGAAAAGTGGCGTTAATTTTATCGTAGCATCAATAAAGATTTTTTTTTGTCTGTGTAAACAAACCGACCAATCAAATGAAGCTGTAGCGCTGTAATGAAATCTCTGCACATTTCCAAATGTCCAAACTCTGAGTGTGGAGTTTAAAAACAAATGTAAAAAAATAGAGAAAGAAACTCACAACGTGGTCGTTTTTGTAATTAATACTAAAATTATATATTGTGTGTGTGTGAGGGAGTGCATGCACATGCATATGCGTGTTTGTGGCTTCCAGAACAGTTGGTGTCTTACATGTAAGGTGTTTATGGGAGATTTGTAAATTGTAGCTACAGAAAATAGCCAAGGTCGCACCATCCCTGATGGCTCCTGTGCTGCTGAATGATAAATACTGATGAAAAGAAGTGGTGGGAAAAGATATTCTGGAAAAAGAAAAAAAGAAGGGCTGAAACAAAAGTCCTGTGGCGAATATCAAATTGGTCTTTATAATTTGTCATTTGTACACTGTTAAGGTTCAAAATTGAGGAGGGAGAGTACAAACCACTCTTGGTCCAGAAGGTCTTTGGTCAAACAATGATTTTAATGAACACACGTGTGGGAAGACACTCTGTACGCAGACAGCCAGTAGTCCTCGACTTAATCAAAGCATGAACAGATATTTTATAGCATCAGGGTTTGTTTACTGACGCCCCTTCATGCGTCACCGGTACATTTTATACATAGATCAGATCAACACCAGAATGACTTTTCACCTAGAAAATCATCTTCTATTTTCATGGCTTGGTACTTTCCGTTCTTATCTTAAAATGAATTGTTCCTCTTTCTTGCCGAGACAACAAGGACGGTTCCTCTAAATAAATTTAACTAATGTGTGTGTATGTGTTGACCTCACATGCTCTTTGTGTCACCTCTTCACCTACTGTCTGTGTCTCGTCCTCAAATGCTCCTCAAAATAACCTGCACTTAGACTCTGCTTTCGGTTTCAGTTCTGCAAAAGGCACACTCTGCAAACCTGCAACTTCCTGTCAGCCTGCAACTTAGTCTCTCTGAAAGACACACACTGTTTAAACATCTGAATGCAATATAAACTCCAGATTATATTATTAATGCAATGGTAATGATGACAATTATTTAACAATAGCAGTAAAATAATTTCCCTGCTCCACACTCCCTCTCTCGACCTCTGGAACACCAGAGGTCGCAATACATTGTGTCCTCGCTCAGACCCTCTCTGGTGGTCTCGGACCTCGAGATCTCCAGGATCCTCGTCCCTCCTGTGGTCGCCGAGATCTTCTGCAAAGGAAACAAAACACCTTTTCCTGCACCTCCCTAACCTATCCTATCTGGGACTCTTTAATCAAAAGCCTGATCCTAATTATCTTCTTAACTTATTGACTTATATGTATATATATTCTTCAACGTTACTCATCCCTTTAAACTCTTTAAGCCCTGCTTTCACGTCCGGTTGCTCGCTCTATTTTTCCCTTATCTGATCATCAACATCCTGTGCACAAATTGTCGCTGCTGCAAGTTCCTCTACTCCAAAAGAAAACAACCACTTTAATCAATTAAGTTTAAGCATATAAGCAATTACTCCTGTATACATTTCATCATAGCTAAATGCTGCCTTGAAACAATTCCTATGTGTTAACTTCATTTTGGTATAGCCTTTTTATTTCATTTTGCTCCTTTTAATGTAACCATACCTTCTAATTCTAGTTTATCAGACTTAACCAAAATATATGCTTTCCTTCCTCTTTGGTCCTTCTTTAAGTTCAGTCAAAAAGCTAAATGAATTTGAGGCCTTTTGCCTGGAATCAATACTGTCATGTGTGTTTCTTAACTCTGTGTCTGTAAGCGTGTGCAATCCTTCATGAACTCATATTATCCTCACAGTAGATTGGCTAATCATAGCGCTAGCCAAAGGCTCGTGACCCTCCAGAGACAAATTTGAGCCACAACTCCTTTAAAAGCACAAAATGCAATATGTATAAAAATCATTTCTATTTATAAGCTCCCCCTTTATCCTAAAAATACCTCCTATGTAATATCTGTATGTGTAAGCCTACATTATAACCACTACTTCTAGAAATCAAAAAGAAATCAAAGCTGTTCTACCCCTTCAACCCTCACTAATTTTCCCTCTAAGAATTTATTCACAGCTTTGAAAAACCGGCATTGTATCTTCTAAACAGGATTCAGTTCTGTCATGGTCCTGGGCCATGTTGGCCCAGTATTCTTGGTTCCTTGTATTTTCGCTCCTTATTTAGGCCAGGTTTTCTGAGGTGTCCTGTTGTGGTGTTCCCTAAGTGTTTTTTCCCTTTGTGACTCTTACCCCCTTGTGCCCCTCTGTCTATTTATGAGCTCTCGTCTCTCTTTGTGTTTATTCCATGTTTCCCCCAGCCTGTTATGTCTGTGTTCTCCCCGTGCTTTCTCTCCTCCTGTCTGAACCTCTGTGTACTTCCTGTTTTACTTTGACAGTCTCTCGTCAGTATGCGTAATGTTGTGTTCACTCCTGCCCTGTCTCGTTATGTTTATCAGTGTCACCTGTGTTCCCCACCTGTGTGTAATCTCCCTGTGTTCTCTGTGTGTATTTACCCGGACCTCCCTGCCTCCTCGTTTCTGGTTTGTGTTGTTAGCTTACCCAGTTTAGGTTTCCGGTTTCTTGTTTTTCCACCAGTGCTGTTTTGTGCCCACCGTTGTAAATAAATATTCACCTGCACCAGAGCTGCCGCCTTTTGGGTCCTTTTCTACAACTCCACACGGCTTGCCTCGCAAACCGTGACAAGTTCACTTTTAATCCTTTAACCTTAACTTAAAAATAACAGTTTCAGTTTTACCATATCCAAATGATCAAAAACCCAAAAGGTCCTGAAATGATCCTAAATTATTAAACAATTAAATTATTAAACCCTAAACCCCCCTTTATCTTGATACATTTCATGTGTCAAGATACTATACAAAACTTAAAAATGCTCAGTTTCCCCACTCATGATCCAATCTATGTCATAAAAATAAACTTAAAACAGAACAGTTATCAGTCATGTGTTTCTTCAATTAATGGTAACTGAGTTACATCAAAAAATATTTCCCCTTTGGCATTTGGCATTCTCCCAACAATATACTATAATCCCATAATCTAACCCCAGTCAACAAAACAAAACAGAAATTTTCTCTGGTAAAAACAAATTGTTTGTCCACATTAATTCATCCTCACTCACATTCAGTCACACATTCACTCACATGCAGTCACACCATGTATTTGCTGATAGTGGAGCTTCCCGCGTCAGATTCTCCACCCTCAGCAAAATGAGCTCAGTCATTTTTTATTTTCCATAGGAAAATATTTCTTTATGCTTTTGGACTGGATTGACTCGCATAAAATCCTTTTTACAGGGACTTACGACCTGAATTGTCCCCAGGTAGCTTTTTCCTCAGCCAATTGTAATCTGGAAAGCCGCCTTATATTTGCTCTTCCCGAGAATTTTCAGCGCCGTTATTCACTGTTGCAGGCCTGCTTAAAACAGAAATGAAAAAATAGAGCTGATTGTTAGCTCATAAAAACAAAACAAAATCACCTGACAGGTTTTCTTAAAGTGCACTGTTACAAAATAATGGGCCCCTCCCAGACATGTCCATGTTTCCTAAAACTCCCTCTATTAAAAACAAAAACACCAACCCAAACCTAACTGACAAAATCAACCCATCACCACAACAACCTTAAACACACAAGTCTTGCCACCACATAATTTCACCTCCTCAATACACCGAAAGTCTCATTAAAACCACACAATTTGCAAACAAAAATCACCCCCTTTAACATACTTAAATTCAGCATAAAACCCCCTTGCGACAACGTATAATCACTAAACTATAAACTATTTCCTACCCAAATCTATACTTCTCTTGTCTGCCATGCTTCCTCGTCTGAAAGTCACTTCCTCAGTCACACACACACACACACACACACACACAGGAAGTTCCTTCGTCACCACTCACTCCAACTAATTTGCATACTGAGTCATCTCTCAATGAGTTGCTGTAACAACAGAAACATATGTTTAAACATCACCAACTCATTAAATCATTTTATTTCTTCCAACAGTGATCACTAGTGTTGATCACTCAGTACGAGAGCACTCCTAAGTCACTCTTTTAAAACTACTTTAATCACTTTTTGTTTTCATAACTCACTCCCTTTGTCATATGGCTTCTTATATTCCTCAATTACAAACTCAAATGCATTTTATTAAACATTCACACCATTGTATCATTCATACAAAATAGCAAGCTGTTCTTCATTGCATATGTTTGTGTTCTTAGCCAGGTTTAATCAGTGTCTATGCATTAAACTCCATGAGCTTGTCTTGTCTTTATAAGGTTAATGCATTTTCTGTTTGTGTGTGTGAATTTGCATATGTTGCTTTTGCAGTGTGTCAGACTCCTTCATAATTTTGCCTTTAAACAGTCAATTTTCTCCTCCCCAAATTTACTAACCCAAATTCTGATTTCCTACCTTAAATAGCAGCATTCCTTGTCCTCAGCCAGAAGGTAGGGCTCCACTTGCCACTTACCCCCTCTGCCTCAGCCCAGCGGCTTTACCCGTCAGGTCCCGTCTTCTTACTGAAGCCGAGTAATCGTGACTGTGCCTGCCTTAGGTTGTCCCAGGGTTTCGAGGTGGGATCTTACCCGTCATGGGCTATCCAGCCTTCCATACTCGCCTGATACGGGGCCCAAGTGGGCAGGGGAGGGAACACACTGGCTCTGGAAATTAAAGGAGTGTAAGCTGCTTCCTTCATTGCATCTTATATTAAACTATCTCACTTCTGACTCCTTCCTAGAATAATTTCACATATGGCACTTTGTGTATGTGTGTTTTCTATTCATTAATGTAATTGTCAGTTATTTTCTCTCTTCATTTTACCTTCTTTTGTTTGTTTGTGACGTTCTACTTTAGTTCTACTAAACCTTGATGTAAAAACAATACTCCCTTATTTCACGCACACACTCTGCATTTTGCCTACGCACACACTTCTCTCTCAGACTTCCTCTGTTCACACACCACCTTGCACTCACTCTACTATCAACTTTCATAGTGTTATTATTATTTAGTATTTTGTACACCTCACACAGAATCATTCAAATCGAGTACTCACAGCATTCACATCACAACCTTCAACTTTCACTTTCAATCCTGCAAGACGCAGAGATGGACATCTCCTTCACCTAACATAAAACTAAATTACCATATCAACATACAATTACTGAAATTCAAACTCAAATACACCGTCTGTTTTAATAAAGTCAAAGAGTAAACAGGTGTACCAAGTGTATGTACTTATGTGTTTTAAACTGAAAGAAAAAGAAACTCAAACTCTTATAACATCACTCATGCCTTTCTCAAATTAAAAACACTTTCAAACTTTAAAACCTCCTACTTTACATCACCAAAGAAATACCTCTCACACCTTTATTCATCATGTCAAAGCTTTCTCCATTTTGCACAGCCTGCCACATGTTTAACAAAAAAATCGCTGCCCGAGAAGGCTCCCACATATCAAGGTGGTCGTTCTCACAAATTTCCAGCAGACCCTCAAATAAACAAAAACAACGACCCAGGCAGGCTTCCAGTTCAGCCTCCTCAATTTCTATGCACACCGAAAACTCATGGGGAGATTCTTCTGTCTCCCCGTGTCCTACACAATTCACCTCCAGATGATCCCCTACAATTGAAATTTCAGTGTGGAATGACGCAGAGATTAACATTCCCTTATTTATTTACTATATGTAACCTGAATTTTTCTCTCTCTTATCAAATAACAAAGGTTATCTTTAAAATTTGTTATTGAACTACTAATTAAGTTGCTTTTTATGGTATCAATGGTAAACTACCCCTAAAAAGTCCACTTCATTGCGTGTTCATTGAGTTACTTCTATTAAGGCTATTTAACAAGTTCAATTTACACATATTCATTAATCTGTCACGCTTATTAGTGGCTCATGGTTACTTAAAACCTATGTCTGACTTGACCACAGAGTTAGAGCATCATTCAATCCTCTCAGGATGACCACTCCACTTACTCTGCATCCAGTCAGCTCATTAATTAACAACACTTTCAGACTGTAACCCTTTTATTTTTTGTTTATGCCTTCAAATCCACCTTAAATCTTCTTACCTAAACGTTGGTTTTAAACACAAACAATTCTTATATTCTATTTTGAAACGCTGTCACCATTCATATATTTACAATGTTATCATTTACTAAGCCAGCATTTTAATCGCAGACATTTATCCACATTTGCAAACAATAGTTATAGGGCTGAATAATCACACAAAACCGAAAGCATAGTCCTCTCATGCGCTCTGCATCAGCTGCCTCATTTGCATGCACACACACTCTCCATCTAAAAATGGCAGCAGGCAGTCAGTGCATTACTGACTCGACACACAGAGATCTCTCACACCAAATTTTCTTATTCTATATTACAACGACGTCTTATATTTACAACCACTGTCAGATCTGTCAGCTTTAGCGCCTACACAATTTTAGACAAATTTAAAATAACCGCCCAGCGGATAAACTCCCTGAGTTTTTTGCGACCAATTAACCAGTATCAAGACTTTAACTGTTTCTGGCCTCATTTCTAAAATCCCTAAATCAATTTAAAAGCGTCAACCAACCCAAACTTTGAAGTTTTAGGTTAAAGTTACACGCCCGAAGTCCAACTTCTTCTGACCAAAAAAGCGCAGGTACCGTTCCAAACGGTAAGGAGACTCTAACTCCTAGCTTAATTCCAGGATGCCCTGTACCCCACAGTTAAGCCAAACTGAACTAACCCTGTTCGCCGACAGGTCAATGTCGCGCGTCCACGACAAGGAGGGAGCGTAACCTCCGGGCTCTGCGCTTCCTAGAACCCCCTCGGTTCCGTTCTAAAATAATTTATAATACTTTGAAACAACAATCAACACCCAAAACAAGTGTATAACTGAGGCAGGTGCAGCCTAGTGGTCAATGGAGACTCCAACTCACAAAATGACCGCTCAGGTCCACTCTTATGACCAAATTTGGACTCTAACCAACAAAATAACCAATTCCCTACCAAACTACTTGAGACTCTAACTCAATTTCTTTGGGACTTCAACCCAGTATTTAAACTTTTCTTATCAGACTCTTAACTACTTTCATTTCTTCTTAGCAGAACTCTAACTGCATCAACTCATGAAATTTTCATCAAAATCAAAACAGACATCCACCAGTAACTTTAGTGAGTAGACTTAAATTTTATCATGTCCAATTTGGCACACTTTGGAAATAATTCAACAGGTAGTGCCTTACCTTTTGGATAAGCCGGCTTATGCCCACTCACTTCGACCACTGGAATTCATGTCTGCCCGTCAGACCACCTCAGAGACCACCAAATTTCTCCATCTAAACCTCCAATCCTCCCTCCTCAACCACCGGACGAAGCCCCCAAATGAAGCCACAATCTTTTCTGAAACCCTAAACAAGTCACTTTTCTTTGTGATGCCTGAACCGAACAGAAGGTGAATATGAAGGTGAAAAGTCTGAGAAAGAGAGAAAACAGGCGTCTCAACCTCATATGTTACTGTTGAAAACTGCATGGCCCACCCACCTGTCAGCTAATGTAGAAATGCATTAGCCCATACTACCCTTCAGCAATGAGGAACGACCCCCCCTGAATGATAACTGTCTGCTACAGGCAGAGGAAACATTCAAACTCACCAACAACACCGACTCTGCACACACAGGAAACACTCCTCTGCAGCTTAAACATGCTTTCTTCCTGTAGTCTGCCGTTAAACAAGAGACATCTGAAACACAGTCTCTTGAATGTGTGAAGCCTAAACCTTCGGGTTAATATGCGCTGTAGTTTAATCCATGTGATATAGTCAGAGTTGAAGTCTTCACATGAGAGGTTGCAGTGCGGTGAAACTTGGACTACAGTGTGAAACAGAACACTGAGCAGGCTAATTTTCCACTTTCCTGCTCTTTCAAGCTGTTTCCACGTCTCCTGTGGAGCTTTTGTTGCGAGTTCTGAAATTTGAAATAAACGCAGCGGGAGAGACTGTCAACAAAGAGCAAATATTTGTCTGCCAGCTGGGTACAGAAACTGGTTCTGGAGTGGACTGAGTCCAGTTGGACAGGATAGAAAAAAGACGGTAGATTTAAGAGATTATCAGAAACGCTCAGAGCGATATATCAGTATTGTTGAAAAGCATCAGGTGATTTTTACAGATGAAGCAGTCATGAGACGGGAGTTTGAAATGATCAATAACAAAGGTACATGATGCGGGTTTTGTTTGAACATATTAAGAATGAAAGGGAGACTGGATTATAGCGTGGAGAACGGAGGTATTCAGCAGGAACAGAAGCTTTTTGAAACCCAGCGGAGATGGCGAGGGTCCTTCACAATGAGATGTCCCAGGGCACAGCATGAAATCCTCCGACTGTGCAAACGAAGCAGGCCTAGTGAGCAGGGATGTCCGGGGATCGATAGATGCTCTGAGAAAATAAAACAGATTAAAGCAGTGTGGAAACCAGCAGCTGTGCAGTACACACCCACAGCTTTCTGGTTCTGAGAGAAGAGCCTAGAGGGCAAATACTGAGGTATTTAATTTACCGTCAAAGATTAATTCCCAATGGAGGGAAAAAATCAATTTAAACATGCTGAAAGCATCTGGAGCTGAAGAGAAGGGAACAGCAGCACGAGGCAGAGGCAGGATGATGGTGATCGCTGCTTTTTAAGCCCTACAGACTGTGCAAGGATCGGTTTAGTCCTGAGATATATCACAGATATGCACATATCAATTAGGGGAAGATTTTTAAAAGCCTTTATAGACGGAGAAATGGTTTCAGCAATCGAGAGCTCCTTCAATGTTGATGTGGGCAGGAGAGGAGTGTTGAATGACAACCTTAAACCTTTGCTCACAAACTGTGAATTTATAGAAGTAAAGTACTTAAGCTTCTGAATGAACAAGTTTATATGTTGGCAGTATTTTAAAGTTGGTGCCTTGCTGCAGAAACCCAGGACCACCGGGGTGGTGGGTTTGAATCCACCATCTGTCCGTCGTTTCTGTGCATCGTCTGCACCTTCTTCCAGTGTCTGCGTGGCTTCTGTCCTGCACTCTGGCTAACAGCTAAACATGCAGTTAGTGGACTCAGGTTAATTGGTGATTCTAAATTAGTTTTAGGTTTTGTGTCTCTCTGTGAGCGCTGTGGCAGAAACAGGAACCTGCCCAGGGTGCACCCCACCTCTCGCCTTATTGATCTGTGTGTGAGCATTGCTGCAGCAGTCCTTCCAATACACCTTCATAGTTGGAGCCTGGCTGTAGCTCAGGAGGTGGAGCAGGTCATTTACTAATTGGAAGGTTTGCGGTTTGGTCCCTGGCTTATCCAGGCTGGATGCCAGAGTATTCTTGGACAACATACTAACCTCAATGTGAACGTTACAAAAAAATCACTTAGGCAGACAAAGCTGAGGAAAAAGTGCTCGTATAATGTCCGAGGGCTGAGGTAGAGCAGAGACGCACTATATAAGAATCAGTCCATTTACCATCAACACGCTGCTCTACTTTTAAAGTGGCCAGTGAGCTGTGGCCGTCCACTCTGAGCACCTCTGAAGGACATGCTTCATGTAATTAGAGGTGTGGAAACAGACTGGGCTCATTGAACATGCGCTCAGTTACAGTAAATGCTGGGCTTCATTATATCCTGCCTCCTCACTTCAGCTTCCATTCTGTGGCCCCGAACGACCTTAAAGTAGAAGGAACCCAAGAACATGAACTCAATTTATTTTAATTAACCTGTTTCCATAGTTCAGATGTCATGTACAGTAGTAGAGACATCGATGTTTCCAGCACCATTGGAGGTTTTTAGAAATGAAGCCTATTAGAATGCACACCCAGTATATCCTGCCACATCGAGTTTTTCCAGTAAAGTTTAGGCCAAGATCCTCAGAGGATGTTGCTGCGAAATAAGAAAGTAAGCATCAAGTCAAGTTTCTTAAAAAGGCGGGTGTGTTGCCGTCGACGATTACATCAGTCAGACTCAGTCTGCACATTGTGTTAAAATGAGACTGAGCGCATACGTCTGCTGCAACTCTGTCATTAACCTGTGCAAGATCCTGTGTGACGTGAGCTGTAGGTGACGAGCACACCGCTGTGCCTCTTCCCACACCTTTCCAATGACAATTTCTGCATCCTTTCAACACTAAACAATGCGGCAATCATTACCGCTTCCCTCAGCGGCTGACCATGTGAACAGGGTCACTGTGCAACAACTTCTGTCACTTTTGCATCTGCAAACAAGTGCTGCACCACGAATGCTTTGAGAGTGAGCGATTGTAACAGAGTTTGCGTCATTGCCTGCACATGTATTCGGTGCAAAAGAGGGGCAGTGTTATGCAGAGATCATCACCCGGCGTTCAGGTCTGACCATTTAACTTCATTTGGTGTCAGGCGGCACATAACGTACAGCATCATGATGTAAACGCAGCTACAGCTTTCAGTGAGTTGAATAAAATAGTAAACATGTGCCGTTCAGCTTCCAGCTACTAAATATCAGCTTTTGAGTTTAGTATTTTTTTATTTTGACACCTAGTTTCCAACTGCTGATGAAGAATGTGTGAAGTAAGCTCTGAAGAAGAACATATTTTCATCTCTAGTGACAGCTCTGTGTTAGGTGCTCTTTCTAACACCCTGAACAGGATTTTAGGATTCATCTGCAGTTACAAAAAATGGACTCTATATACTTTTATTTCCAGTTGTCGTTGTCTCCCTCCTGTTTTCTGCCTCCTGCTGCACTGAAATAAAATTTTGCATTTAAAAGTTGCCCATAGATGGAAGGGTTGATTCCTGAGAGTTTCCGATCTAACCTGCCTGAATCATTGCTGATTTGCTCTGATCTGTTTGCCTCTTTGGTTTGATTTGTCTGAGACGGTGTGAAAGCTTTTCACTCGGAGTCTGACGCAAACCAAACAGCAGGAAATGTGGTTTTCAGTGTGGCTGCAGTCAGCTGTGTGAAGGCAAAGCAGACCATCACTGTCTGATGATGGATGTTTCACTTTAGCTAGAAGTCATAAAATGAACATTTCCTTCAGCTGTAAATGAACCTATCATGTGTATGTTAGGATGCTCACACGGTACCTGGGTTTATTTCTATTCTCTCTTAAAAAGAATTTCCACGATCTCCAAGTGTAACACATACTGATTTCCATTCATGGATCTAATACGGGACAGCTGCCAAAATCCATGTGCAAAAAAAACTAATCCAACAAACCCCTGCTCCAAAAAAGAGCTCAAAGAAAAGTACTTTCACAAAAAGACTGCACTGAAGTACAAGACTGAACATCACCAGTGGGAGTCCTGTCTCCTCTGATTAAAGGGAGAAACTAAAGCAGCAGGCCACGCCATCACTCGGTAAAGTTATCTGCGGTCACGGGATGAATGTAACAGACTCATCTAAACAGTAAGGACACAGGATTCAGCAGGTTCATTAGCACCAAGCATTATTTGCTTTGTACATATTATTTATGGAGTATGCTGTTTCTAGCGTTTGTGTTGGGTGGTTAGGTGGAGGTCATGGTGGTGCTGACATTTCCAGATGATCATCACAGAATTCTGACAGTGTGACACTGTCAGTTTGTTTCCATCTTTGAAAAGACCGAATCAGCTGATCCTCTCTCACTGTGTGAGCTGGGACCATCATTCTGGAGCCATGACCAAAGGAAGTCACATGTAACATACAATCAGCTGAAACCCGTTAAAGACACCAGGCTCTGTGCTCTATGCAAAACTACACGTGTAAAAATAAGCAATGGCATGTGATCATGTGATTTTTTTTTTTTTAAAGCATTCATACTTACAAAAACATATCTCATCAGTTATGGTGGGCGTTACTGTGAACACTGAAGAAGCAGGTCTGTCTGATTTGGAACGTTTGAACTTGACTGGATTAAAGTACTAACACTCCTGCTATGTCAGATAAAAGTAAAAAGCTAAAAGCATGACTACGTTTGAAAGAATCATCGTTAATAGGATATTTTAAAGTCATGTGAGACGGTGGAGATGATAATAAAGATGTTGACACTGCAGCATTGCTGTGAATGTAAATGCGTCTGTAAGATGCCTCAGTTTCAGCAGATTTAAAGTACAATTCGCAAAAGCCGTGTGAATCTTTATTGTTTGGTTTGCTGTTAAAGGTTATTTTATAGCTCTGACTAGGGCTGCCACAAACGATTATTTTGATAGTCGACTAGTCACAGATTATTTTTGCGATTAGTCGACTAATCAGATCATCGTCCATTGGACGTAAAACGACAGCTTATTGCACCAGCAGCATCTGCTCTTATATAACTATCATTAGCTTACAGCTTGAAGTGTTTAAGGTCTGTGCTAACTAAAAATAAAGACAAGATGATAGTTTATTAAATTTTAATGAAGTTTGCAGATTGTTTCGGTGAAGTTTAATAAACTCCTTGCTATCTAAAATATAACAGGACACCGGAGTAAATTCTCCAGCATCTCACACTTCTGATAATCAGCTGTCTGCTTGACGTTTATTCAGCTGTGTAAAAACTATAACTTTAATCTCAGCCAAACCGATTTACTCAGGAACAAATAAAATACTGAAAAAAGCCAAACAATAACATTTTTAAGTTATCTAAGTATCATGTTTAACCTGAGTAGCGAAAGACAGCGGTGGGTCTCGGGGCACTAGTGAGCCTAGCCCCCGGCTCGCTATCGAGCTAGTGGGTAACAGACGTCTCCGAAAACGTCGGAGCGCTTTTGCAAATATGTGGTGTCCTGATAAACTGAGCCGATATTTGAGGTTTACACAGCTACATTCTCGCCTGAACATATGTTAAACGTTTATTTTGTGACCCAGAAAGAATAATAAGAGTAATATTAAAACTAAGCAGCTGCCGCCATTGTTGGAAACTGCGCTATGAATTCTGGGACACTGCTGCTTCTTCTTCTTCGGGGTTTAACGGCAGCTGGCATCCTTGTACATGCAGTGCTGCCATCTTCTGTTTCAGTCCGTTATTACACTCTTAAATCCTGCTACTTATTCCTGCGTCTTTTGGGATCTTACAAAGCTTCAAACGACTATTAAATCAGTCGTCGACGATTTTGATAGTCGACTAATCGTGACTAGTCGACTAATTGTGGCAGCCCTAGCTCTGACCTTTCCACTTGTTTTATGAATTGAAGTTGTAAAAAATAATGAAATCCTTGTCGTCGAGGTTTATCTTGTATTGCTGTTCTGCTGTTTTGTAATTTATGGTTTGTCTCTGCCTGTGAGAGCAGGCTGGGCATGGAGCACGATGGCCAAGGCAACCGCTGTGGGGACGAAACGGCGATGGGAAGCGTGATGGCCCCACTGGTGCAGGCGGCCTTCCATCGATACCACTGGTCAATGTGCAGCGGGCAGGAGCTGAAGCGATACATCCAGTGAGTTCATAAACCTGCACAGTACTCCGCATGGGTGCTGACAATCACGACTCCAGAGCTCCACCTGGGATGCGTAAAAAAAAAAAAAAAAAAGAATAAATCACAAAATATAAGAGTTAAGTTAAAATTGGGAAATGTTTTATTAAAAGCTTTATTAAACAACAACCTCCTCAGCTACATACATTTGCTCAGAGATTTTGGGGTGGATGAGTAAATAAATTCTCAGTAAGACCCGACAGTCGGATGCTGGAGCAGTGGGGTCAGACGCAGTTGTGATGTCCTGCAGCACAGACGGATGGATGGGAACGCCACCAAAATTAGGAGAATGAGTTTGGCACATCTTAATGTTCCTCCATAATTTTGACTCTTGGAAACGTATAAAGGAGACAAGCAGGCTGTTTGTTGGCGGTGCAGTGTCAGAAACGTCAAATCAATCACAGCCCAGTGAGCAAATTGCATTTTACAGCTCAGTAGCCAAACTATAAAGAGCTACATGGTTGCTCTATCTGCCCCATATTTCATACTCTGTTTGTCCTCAGCATGCATTCATCTTATTTAGTGTTGTCTACACTCACAACAACAGTAACGTCAGTGTATGTTATATCATAAGATAGAAAACCAGCAAGAAATATATGAAGAGGAAGCCAACGATCTGTGAGCAAGCACAACAAATCCTGTTTTAGAGTCAGAACAGGCAGGCTGAAGGTAATAACAGAATAATTAACCTAATTCATGCAGTGTGACAGAGAGGAGACCCCAGAAATTCCCCTAAAACACCCCAATCTGTTGAGACACTTTATATTTAAAATATCTTATTATTTACAGCCAAGTGGCAACATGATGAAAATGTCTGGCTCCGCCCACCAGAATAAATTGTCTTCTTTATGCTTCGTGTGTGTCGTCTGGTGTCCTGCTAATAACCGTATAACGTGTTAACCCGAGGACGTCTGAGCTTTGACACCAGCGTTGTTGGCCTGTGTTCAGTTCATAGACATGGATTTTTCTTCTTCTCTCTGTAACTGACAGGCAAAGCAGAAAATTATTGACAGAGCCTCAAAGAGGATGACAGTGGCAGCGAGCAATCAATCACCAAACAGTACCGCGATTTTTTTTCTGGCTTTTATTATGAAAGGTGCCTTTGTTGACAAAAATCAATGTATAGCAGGAAAAAGTTTCTGCGTTATCTCAATATGAAGACTTTGTGAGGCAGCTGCTGAGAAGAAATTTAATGAGAAGTTTAAAAATCATTCCACATTTTCAAAAGGCACATATGCCTGCTCTGTCTCTGCGCCGGGTTTAGCTGTGCCCCGTGAAAAAACAAACAGGTTTACTGCAGCTGAGCCGCTTCTCACCACCTGGCTCTGTCGTTAAATTAGGAAGTATGTGCATAAATCTCAGTGGGAAAACAAGCAGTTTCTGGATTTCTCTGATAGCTTTGTGCCGCATTCAGGTAAAATCAGAATGGTCAAAAGTTAAGAAATATCAGAGGGGCGTATTTAGCCTTTTAGCTTTCCTTTGGGTTCGTTTCTTAATCATTTGCTTAATAATTAGATTTTGCACTGACGTCGATGGAGGGATTAAATGTCTCAGTTGATAATAGATTCCCAAGGTCAAAATATAATTATTCTTTAATGAAACTGAAAGTTTCTGTTAAAGTCCTTTCTTTAACTTTACTCTAATGTGTTACTTTGTAATAACAAACCACACGCAGCGTATAACAGCATTTATAGCATCTGCAAACAGCAGAGCAACAAGTTGTTTCTCTTGTTATATTGAGCAGGTTTAACTAGTGTTCATGCAACAGTTTGAGTTGCTGCAGGGCCTTTAAATTCAATCACCCATTAAGCAGTAACTCCCACAGTGAACAAACAGAATGAAGTCAAAACTATTAAACTAATTAACAAATGAAAACAACACTTCCGGTTATGCTAAAACATCAACGTAACAGAGACTTGAGTTATATGGATCATTTGTTGGACTGATGGTTTTATCTGCAGAGGGCTGATGATTGCAGGGAAAAGCTGCAGTGAGGGGGTTTGATGCCTTTGCTCTGCTGGGTGGTTTAGGTTCACTTAGAGTGAATTAATTCGTGACAGCAAATAAGTAAAAATTATGCGACGGCTTGTGGCCACATCTAGGAGAGGGTGTGGCCTCAGGCTTTCCAGGTACAGATGCCCTTTCAAATAAAGATCTCTAGTTTGTGTCAATAAACCTTTTTGGCCCTGTGAACTTTGTTTGGCTTGTTCAGAGTGAAAACATGAACCTTCATGTCCTCACAGCACGTATGATTGTCTCCTGGATGACCCCTTCAAACATGACTGGCCGGAGATTCCTGAACTTCCTGGCATCAACTACTCGATGGATGAGCAGTGTCGATTTGACTTCGGGGTCGGCTACAAGATCTGCACTTCCGTGAGTAAAAGATAAAAAAATATGTAATCGATAGCAGAAACCAGCTAAAATATATTCTGTGGTCTGTTGAAGAAGTTATTTCTTTAGACTCTTGGGATGAGCGAGCAGGGACTTTCAGTGAGGTTTCTGCAGAAAGCTGTGCTGATCACAGCCTCCAGAGGAAACTGACTTTGAAATCTCAGACGATCAGAAACCGTCTGCAGGTTATCGAGCGCTTCAAACAGAAGCCTGCTCGTTTAACCTCAATCACACCTGTGATTCCCCAGACCTCTGCAGATGGCAGGGTGATCACCGTTGTCCCTGTTTACCGTCATCTGTTTCCAGCAGGTCAGAGATGCTCAAATAACAGATAAAAATGAGCTTTTCCAGTTGTTAATTTTGTGAATACCGCGCTAATAAAAATGCAGATATGCTCAGTATGAGCTGTTGAATCTTAAGCTTTGAGTGTTTGCAAGATTTTGTTTTATTTATTTTTTTACTTACAACAAAAGTGAGTTTTAAAAAGTCAGAAATGCAGCAGCCTGATGAGAGGCAGACGTAACGATGTTGATCATGTGTCGCAGAAAGTGTCACGCTGTACTCAAAAAAGCTTTAAACTTGCAGAAGACGACTTATTATTTTGGGAGCTGTAGGAACAGAATGAGAGTCTGAGGATTGGGCGTCTGGCTACGATCGTCGATCGATGTCTGGGGTCCTGACTTTACACTGAGGTTGGCATTTCTTTGAAAGCATTTCGAAAGTCAACAGAGTCCCTGTGATGCAGTCCTATTATCGCTGAAGGCTGCATTGTTTGATTTCAGCTTAAAAAGGAGGCCCGGCTGCTCTGTCTGAGGTTTAATAGGTTGTAGCTGACAGTTTTCGATGCCCTTTGTTCTCTACAAAGATCAATTTTTGGTTCTTATTTTCTGCTTTGTAATTATTTGTTCATTTCACGAGATGATACACTGCTAAGAGGAGACGCTGTATGCCGTTTTAAAATTTCCTTCCTCTTCATCATCTTATTAAAAAATTCATCAGATGATCACTTCTGCTGTTTATGAAAGTCTGCAGCTACACGCAGCGCTACAGAGCACTTCAGCAGTTTTCATCTCATTATTTCGAGTTTCCAGCCCGAGCTCTGTCTGTGTGTGTGTGTGCGTGTGCGTGTGCGTGTGCGCGCGCGCGTGTGTGTGTGTGTGTGTGTGTGTGTGTGTGTGTGTGTGTGTGTGTGTGTGTGTGTGTCTAGAATACATGCCGAGATCTCTGATCAGCAAACTGAACATTTCCTCTCCAGCGACATGGTTTGTGACTAGATGTGCACCTAATGCAGCATTTGGTGACTGTAGAGCAAAAGATTCCCTGTAGATGTGAGACCACGGCCACAGCTAAGTGTTTAAATAGTGAACTTACTGAGTGTAACTTCCTGTTTGCTCTAAGTACAAAATGTAAACTGCTTGATTCAGGTTTGCCATTAATGTCTGTGCTCTGCTTCAAATCTAATAAAAGGCCTGTTAAAGTGCTTAGATGAAATTAATCTAAACCAACATTTACATCATGGAGTTTTAATTTATTACAGTGCTCGCGGTTTTACAGACAGCAGGGATGTGCCCACCGAGAGCAGGTTGCTCATATACTGAGACTGCTTCCTTTGTAGTCATGCTAATCTAATCTAATGCTCATCTAAATGATAAAAAACAGCTAAAAATGTATTTAAAACACTTAAAAACATCACCGGCTATTTAAATTTGACACAACTCGTTTCACATTACCTAGAAGAGAGAGACCTCGCTCTGAGAGCACAGAGTGTCTTCGGCTCGTGTTCAGGTTGATATGACCTGTAGTCGCTTTTTTGTGTAAAAGTAATAAATGAGAAAGATTTTCTTCTCACAGAAGAAATAATAAAGACGTAAGAAATAAATAAAAGAAATAATGGTTTTCTTCAAAGGCACCTTTTCCATATTTTGTCATATACTTGCAGTTCAAATGATGCACACTCATATTAAAAATAGTTTCAAACAGTGAGCTCAGCATATGTGCAAATAGCCACCATGAGACAAAAGGACTGATTGCTCTAAATGCTTTTTTTCTTCTGTTGGATCTCTGTGACGTCATAGAGAAGCGATGGTCATCTCAGGAGTGTTGTACCAGTCCTGTTGTACTGCTAATTAAATATGATATTTCATCAGGAGGCAGCTTCAGCTTCTGTGAGCGCGTCACTTTCACCCAGTTACTGTTGCCCTGTTGTTTATGAGGGGCAGCCAATCAGAGGACTTTAAAGAAAGGCTCGTTTTCAAAAGCTGCTCTAGTATTATCCAATAATAAAACACTGTGAGCCAAGTAGTAACTTTTTTTTGCACCTCATGTTCCAGAATTATTTCCAGTGTCAGCTTGGTGTAAGATCAAGCAAACATTTCTGCTTCATCTACACTGAGAAGTAAACTTTTTCCACTTTAAAGTTTCCTGTGTTGTGTTTTAGTGCTGACGTAGGACAATTGTCTAATTTAAGTACGACTGTGCAATGACAGCAAAGACTCAAGTTCAACCTAACAAAAGTCTACGCTGTTACCTACAAGATGTTTACAGCCTGCAGCTGTTAAAAAAGCAGAAGAAATCCAGAAGTGAAGAGATTCAAGACACGCTCTGTTGATCAGCCTCTTTAAAACCTCCGTTGGTTCAGGTTTGTTTGCTATGATGTTAACTCTTCCACAAAAGCTGGATGCTAGCACAGATGATTGTTTTAGCATCGCAAATGAGCAAATCACAAATTAGGCGTGTCATTGCCCAGCTGAGCAGATTACAGCTGTTACTGCTTACTGGGCCATTCTGAAGTACTGTTTAGATCAAGTGGCCGGTTTAATTCCTGCATGCTTATCTACATCTATTAAGGCCACGTTAGCTTTACACCCACATTTCTGGGTCACAGGATTTGCCTGTAGGTGGACCTGACCTGCATTTTGCCCCAGTTTTGCCTTTTTAACCGAACATCAGAGAGGTTCGGCCAGCGAAGGCAGGCTGCTCTGTTGGGTCTCAAAAACAATAATTTTTTACAAAGAAGGGCTGAACAATATGGAGATTTAAAAAAAAAAGATTTATCAAGGTAATACTACATGCACCCCGTATACATGTATACACCATGTTTTCTATGCTTTCGATGCTTCTCCTTTTTAGTTTTAGCTTTTTTCCATCAAACAAAAGCATCAGGAAAGCTGTAAAAGAAAAACATGAAGTGGTAGAGTTACCCTGAGTTTGCTTTAGCCTGAGAGTTTGATTTATAGATGTCTTACTCTTTATTAAAACCCCACGCAGGGCCTGTGCTCGCAGTGCAGACAGATAAATGTGTAACAGACAACAACACAGTCCTTTAGAGACAGCTGATTATCGACCTGTCAGACCAAAAACAGTCCCGCAGTTTATGGCTGTCGCGCTCACCGTTGCTGTAATTTAACTTCCACAAAGAATCGGACAGAAAGTTAGTGAAGCTGTTAGATGTTAGAATAATAGAATCCCAAATGAACTTTAAAATAAAAGACACAACTTCTTGTGTCTTCCTTACTCTGACCAGGAACAAAAGACATGTGATGAGCGACCTTACTAACAAAACCAAAAGGAATCAGGCCTGAAGAAGTCAATGTACTGTCAAAATGTCATCCTGATGTGGAATGGAAGAAGGAATAAGAGCGAGATGGCAACATGGAGGTGTTATTTTTGCTCCTTTGTGCAGAATAATACCCGAGCGCTTTCAAAGAATTTATGATGTTTTTCTGTCTCCTGATGATTGCCTCATAAAGGAGGGAAAGGCAGTTCAGTTGGAGGCTGATAATGTTACATAAGGTTGCAAGAAAAAGCTAAATTATTGCCTCGGTTTTGTTTAAAAATCCATCTCTGTCCAGGTTAAACTGTTTGCCCACTAATTCTGCTGTTTCATAGAAATGCTCTTCTGCATCAGGTCACGACTGCAGAGAATATCTGGCTTCCATTTACCTGCCCGGTCGTTGTTCTTGAATGCAGATGATTAAAAACAGAAAATCAGATAATTCAGAGATGGTTTTCTGAGACTCGTTAAACTACTCACAAAGGGAACAGGCTGTCCCTCCAGGTAATTGTGTTTATGCTGCTGCAAACAAAGCACCGGCAACAGAGATGTGGCCGCAGCAGACATGTTCAGAAAGGCTTATTAACCTCTGCAGATGTCCCAGTTTTATCAGTGGTGCTCTCAAGTACTGCTAACGAGGCGGACGGGGGAACTAGTTCCCAATCCAGGTGAACTTAATAAGAAGATGGCTTCACACAGACATTAATGTCGTACCAGTAACTGCTTTGGATGAGGGCAAGACAGTGGAAACCAGTTTCTTTTAGAAGCAACAGATGATGACACAAACATGGTGAAAAATAACGAGCGTGTTAATATTTGGGAGATACCTGTTAGCACGTAGCACACATTATAAACTGTGTATTGTCTGGAGATCAACAGCCAAAAACAACCAAAAGCTTCTTGCGTCACACATTTATCTGCAGACGTGAAGGAAGCTGTTTGACTGTCAGACACTCACAGATGTACCAGTGACGTCTGCTCTTGAACTGTCGCACAGTCTCTTGTCATTGAGATGTTTTGGGCAGCTTAACTGTCGCTTTTTAAGTTATCTCGAATTAATCTGATTGTCTGCTTAGATCCCTCAGAAATGTTCGACCACCTTACGTGACGAGGAACTTAATAAAAAGCCGTTATCAAAGAAGCCCACTCAGCCCTCTCTGGTAGATAAAGAGAAGTGAGAACGACAAATACCTACATACAGTTTTAGAGTGTCTCCCTCTTTTATCAGACAACTTTCATCGTTACTTTTGTGCTGTGGGTGATTATGTTCATTTCTTTTGCACCTTAGCTTATCAAGGACTCTTGGATATTGGATATAACACAAATTCTTGTCTTATATGAAAAGAAAGTCTGACACATACTCATTCCTTTGCTATTTTTAAGTGACCATATTCTGCTCACTCAGTTAGGCAACACAATGAGCAGCTGAGTTATCCTGCAGCTATATTTTTACCTATAGTGTGCCATGTTTTCAGTTGCCTTAACGTTTTTTGCTGTCTGTGTTCCAGTTTCGCACATTTGACCCGTGTAAACAGCTGTGGTGCAGCCACCCAGACAACCCCTACTTCTGTAAAACCAAGAAAGGGCCACCTCTCGATGGGACCGAGTGTGCACCTGGAAAAGTGAGTTTGTCTATTAGACCTACATACAATAAATCATGACCAACACTATAAGGGCACCACCAGGAAAAAAGCCGGTGGATGGTGGAGATGGTTCGTGCAGTGCTCAGATGTTGTTGTCGCAGCTTCTAGCTGGACTCCACATTATCACGCACTATTTTTCAGTGTGCATGGTAATCCAGTAGCATTAGGAGGATTACTTCAACATTTAAAATATCTCTGATGACGTCATCACTTCACAGGACGAGCAACTGTGGTAACCATGGAAATCTTGACATTCCTGCCCACATCCTTCTGGCTAAAAAGTTTAGCATTTAGACAGGAGACCTTTTCTGCTGGCTTACTCTCCCCGTCTCTCTTTGCCTTCTCATCTCATGTAGTGGTGCTACAAAGGTCACTGCATGTGGAAAAACCCTAATCAGGTCAAGCAAGATGGTGCCTGGGGCTCCTGGAGCAAATATGGTTCCTGCTCACGCTCCTGTGGAACTGGAGTTCGATTACGGACCCGTCAGTGCGCCAACCCTGCGTAAGTGGACAAGCATTGATTAGATTCAGGGCGGCATCAAGAATAATAGTAAAGTATTTGAACAATGACGTGACTTTTGTCCTGGCTGCCTCCTCCCTGAGCCACCTTCTGCTGGAGGTTTCTTCCTGTTAAAAAGGAGTTTTTCCTTCCCACTGTCACCAAGTACTTACTCAAGGGGGGAGGGTTTCCTCTACACTACTGTAGGTTCTTTACCTTACATATCAAGCACCTTGAGGTGACTGCTGGTGTGATTTGGTGCTATATAAATAAAATTGAACTTTCATAATCTTCCCATTTAAATCACCGCTGTAGACACTTAATTACTTTTTATTAAACGCCTGAATTAAAGGTAAAGTCTTCATTTCAGTTATATCCTGATTCTTTGATTTAGAATCCACTGTGGTGGGGTACACAGAGGAAATTATCCACAGAAAAGTGTCATTGTTCAAATATGATGAATGATTATCATACTTGAATAATAATGGATTAAAAGAGACGGTTTTACTTGACCGTGGAATATTGTGCTTCGTACTGTCTTAATGATCACTTTCCAATGACACAAACTAACACTGATAACTTTTGTGACAGACCTCCAGTATTTGTGAGTCATGTGAGTCTTTAAGTAGCTTCCTAAACCCGAAGGAATGCTCCTCTGGAGAAAGTCACCTGTTCTCTTTTTGGCCGGTAAATGAAAGTCTGTATAAGGACAGGAAACAGGGATGCACTGGTTTAGTCCTGAGGCAACCAAAAATCTGCCTGCTAGCTGGTGTAAAGCTCATTAATTTATATATATGCTGTTTTTCAGGGCTGCCAGATATGAAAGCAGCTTACAGCAGCGTTCTCCTGTCTCTTCGTAGGTTTTAGTCAAAGGAAGTCAAAGCATTGTGAAAATGACTTTATATAAAGTTTAACACTAAGCGATCAGTTACCAGACTCTATGTTCAGCCTCATATTGCTGTGTAGAACTTCAAGTTTGGAAAACCTTTTGTGTAAAATCATCCGTGGTATTCGTACGGCTTCTCCTTCTTAAATCCTTTTCAAAGGCAAGTATTTGTCATTTCAACAAAACTCAGGAGGCTTGATTTAAATAATCAACTCCCATTAAATGAATAACTGTAATGTAAATAGTATTACTGCCCTGAAATGACGCGCCACCTGCAAACCAGCCGTAACAGCTGAGAATCATTTTTAGCCAAATGTGCGGGTGGATTTTACACAACAAAAGCCGTGGAGGAGGATTTGTTTCCACTTTTCAAAGTTTATAAGAAGTCTTCACTGTCTGATCGGCGCCTCTGATGTTCATCCATTTCGTTGCCCAGCCCATCGAACGGCGGCCAGGACTGCCCAGGAGTAAACTACGAGTACCAGTTGTGCAACGCAGATGACTGTCCCAGGCACTTTGAAGATTTCAGAGCTCAGCAGTGCCAGCTCCGCAACTCCCACTTTGAATTCCAAAATGCCAAACACCACTGGCTGCCCTACGAGCATCCTGATGGTAAGCCAGAAAAATGTCAACAGATTGTTTTGCTCAGGCCTGAGGCTGCTTTGCTGCTTCTTTTATGCCCCAAAAAGAACAATGAAAGCAGACGAGGGCAGGAGATCTGAACTCAGACACAGCTGAAAAAAACATATAGCGAAGACAGGAACGCAGCCAGCCCGTCACCACGCTGGCCACACTCCTTTGTGCAAAGGCAATGTTTGTGTTGTGTCCTCTGTCATGTTTTTCTTTTGTATCCTCTCCGTTCTGCTTTTTCCCGTCCTTGTGTAGTCTTCCATCCCTCTGCTGGGATGAACAATTTAAACCTGTTCAACCTTCAAGCTTTCCCTCTTTGCAAACGTAATGGATCACCTGTGCAATTACAAAACTCTGGGCAGGGGTTTGGAAAGTCAGTCATGTAGAAAATAAGTAGGAAGCACACTGAGAAACTGCAGGAAGGTGAGAAATTAAAATCCGATCACGGCCTTCAGTGGAAGGCAGAGAGCTTTTTATGATGTCTGCGGTGCGATTTGACTGTTGGGTGCTGATGTTTTCATGCATGTTCTTGTTATTTATGTTCAGATTTTGTCTGAACAGGTTTTTCTGGTGGTTTTTGTTCATTTTAAAAACACATTTTTAAAAAGAACAGAATGAAAAAAACCAATATTGACAGATTTTTAAAATATGAATTAATAGTTTAAAAAAAGATCAGTTGCAACATATTTTTGCAGATGTATATTCTTTTTTTTGGAAGTGCAATAGTTTTGCATTTGAGACGAGAACTAATCACCACACTGCAGATAACCAGCCTGCCTTTGACTAAATGAAAGGACAGAAGCATTCAGAGGTTTTCTGTCATTTTTTACATACGATCCAGTTTTTTCGGAGCCTTCAGGTTGTTTTGTTTTCCTTTTTGTTATTTTTCTCATAAAGAGACAGTGCTCATCATGTAAATGTGCCAGAATCAGTCACAAAGGCAAATTTGCTTTGGCAGTCAGAGGAAGTTGATGGCTCATCCAAACATTGAAAGAAAATCTTCATAAAAAAGCAGCTGAGCACAGCTAAAAGCCCCAAAATGCAGAGAAGGAAAGAAAACATGAACACATACGAACGACTGCTAATACGATGCTTTTAAGACATAACTCAGCGGTATCAGATTCCTCATGTCTGCATGCATATTAATACAGGTATTATTCACACACTACTTTACAGTCCAGTTTAGAAAATGTTCATTTTGTTTAATGAAGTCGTTGAGCACAGAGGCCTGAATCTGTGAAATCTGGTTAAAATGTAACAGTGAGGTTGTAAATGTAACTTTACCTGATATTTAGACTTTTTATTATTGATTATAATGAGATTGTAATGAGGTAGACGGGGTGTTGATGAGTGTTAATATGTCCTAAAATTCAAGGCGGTCATTGTAATCACTGCAACACAAACAATAAATAATAAACTGGTAACAGTTTGCAAAGCAGGAAAATCAGAAATACACATAGAATATGCATATTTTGCAATTTTGTTACCACACCAGCATTTTTTGGCTCATGCAGTCTATTAGCGTTATCAAAATTCAGCGATCCAAGCTTTTCCCAACTCCACTGACTTTTCTTAACCGTTTAGCAGGGCTAGAGCCTATCCCAGACTTCACGGGAAGCAGGAAGCTCGACGCACCCTGAGCATCCTTTGACCACTCAAAAAAAAAAACAACCCACAATAGATTGATGGGTGTTTTTTTTTTCTCTGTCTAAGGAACTTTTAGATAGTTTCAAAACCACTTGGCTTCAGTTTGTTATGCTAATCTAAGAATTCATCGTCTTGCAGCAAACAGGAGATGCCACTTGTATTGCCAGTCCAAGGAGACAGAAGATGTGGCGTACATGAAGGTGCTGGTGCATGATGGGACACGATGTTCTTACAAGGACGCCTACAGCATCTGCGTGCGTGGAGAGTGTGTGGTAAGGGTGTATTCAAACTACATCAAACTACGTTTCTACGAGCTGTGTGTGCTCGTCAGCCACGTTAGCAGCTGCAGACTGCTGGACTACTTAAGCTTTGCACAAATTCATTTAATTACACAGAGTTAATGGAAGTAAACCAGCATCGGGTTCACTGTGATTGAATCCACAGTGTGTACTCACTGCTGTGAAGGAAGAAGGTGGCTTCATTATGATGTTCATATCCAGTACTGCTAATTTGTTCTGAGATGTTATTTAAAGAAGAGTCTGTTTTTCTGTTTGAAGGCATTTTTCAGTGGCGTTTGGGCCTTTTTCACTCTGTTTTCAGCTCAGTTGACAGTTGTGAGAGCAGCATGGCAAATTATAAGCAAACAGTTTCCTCTGTTTATTACTGAATATCCTGAATATGATGAGATTTCTTGTGTCACATTTTGGTGCTTTAGGAGCTCCATGGACATAAAGTTATTTTGGCTCACGGTCAAAACTTGACACCTTTTAGCAAAGAATAAAAATCTAACGAGGAATAGGAAGAAATTCCCTCGATGTGTCTAATCATCCAGGTGAGGTCATGATTTTAAATGCTGACCTGACTCGTCTTCCACCCCCAACAGCAGTCAGCTAACATCAGCTCGTGTCCAGTTGGCGCTGATAAACCAACAGCTAATGAATCTGTTACGTGACATTTGCCGGGTCCGCTTAGCATCAGACACGCTGTGATGGTAACGCTTCGTGCCCTCGGCCAAAAAGCAGTCGGGGTTCATCTGTGTTGTTGTTTTCTTGGTCTCCAGAAAGTTGGCTGTGACAGAGAAATTGGCTCTAGCAAGGTTGAGGACAGATGTGGGGTTTGCGGTGGAGACAATTCTCACTGCCGCACCGTCAAAGGAACCTTCACCCGCACGCCGAAGAAAGCTGGTAAGAGCTCGGAGCTAACACACATCATCTTAAACAGGATCATTGTTCGTTTGTTGTTGTGTTTTATTTACTGTCGTCACATGAATGATTTATTTAACTGCGTTTTTCTTAACTGCCTGATCATTCATGCAGATAGTCACTTTTATTTTAAACATTAAGTTATAAATGATAAACTCAAATCTTCATTTGGTGTATTCTTTACTAAAGTCTCCACAAACATGCTGGGGACCACTATAGAATGCAGATGGTCATTAACATCTCAGTATTTTTGCTGTATTTTCATGGTCTTCTCACAAGCAGAGTAGAGACTTTCCCCCCATTATAGCACCGGGGTTTGATAACGCTGCTGTTTTCTGCATTGTCACATTCAACACCAGAAACCCATTAGTTCATGCTTTAGTTCTGTCAGACTTTCCTCACCTGTCCTCATCCTGCATGTGGCGTTCAGCCCAATTACAACCCCCTGTTTACTTTTTTTCTACAATTTCTTTAAAAATCTATAAAAACTGTAATTTTTAGACAGAAACAGAAATAAGTTGGTGCACTTTAGCATGTTTAAAATCAGCTTCAAATGTTGAAATGTTGCATGTTGGTGCTATTCTCACATCTGTTAAAGCATAAGAATTCAATTCTATTCAGTTTTATTCATACAGCGCCAAATCACAACAACAGGCGCTTTAGATCGTAAGGTAGACCCTCCAATAATTACCCTCCAAAAATTAAGACGGACTTTTGCGAGATCTCGCAAAAGTCCGTCTTAATATTTTTTTCTCCCATGTCCCCTGCGGGGCTCCATAAATAATACATACAGAAAAACCCAACAATCATATGAGCAAGAACTTTGGCGACAGTGGGAAGGAAAAACTCCCTTTTAACAGGAAGAAACCTGCAGCAGAACCAGGCTCAGGGAGGGGCGGGGCCATCTGCCGCCACCGGCACAAGAAGGCTCAAGATTTTTGGGAGATTCTTGAGAGATGTTGTCACCTTAACATGACCTAAGGTTATATTAATGTGAGCTGCTAGCTTTACTAGCTTCTTATGTAAACAATCAGCAATCCATTTGTAAGTGAGTGAGTCATCACTAAGCTTTGTGCCATTACCTCTGCCCAGCAGGTCACATGACTTCATGGAATCCCAGTACATGGCTGTCGTTCAAGAGCAATCTGAGCTGCTCGCTTCTAAGATGAGAAAAGTACTGTTTCACTTGACTTCCTGTGTAATGTGACACCTTCTGAAATCCTCACTTTATTTTCATGATAACTGAACATAAATAACCTCAGTCTGCATAAGTGTATACACTGTGGGTTAAATGTGAGCAGTAAATGCTGTATACTAGAGCGTACTGTCAGCATGAAATGTGGGCTTTGAAAGGTCTCAGCTTGAGTCTTCTCTGGCCTTGTAACTGTTATGAGAGCATGCACTCCTTTAACTACTGATTTAATAAGCAAAGTGGCAAACGCTTTAAAATAGATCTTGATTAGTCAACCGGATACAGCCCATTATCAGCATGCCACACTTGGTTATCCCATTTTAGTTTCTAGTGTCTCTATTTACCCTTTTTAGAATATTGTTTAAAAAACACATTTAATATCTGAAGCCCAGTTAACCCAAAAACATGCAGAGCACTTTGTGGCAAACGGATAAAGAGCCTGTCGCAGAGCGAGGAAACATTTTCGATGTTCCACTTTTCAGACTTGTGTGGTAAGCCACTGAAATGCAGCCGGACTCAAATGAGGAATCTGACCACTTATAATTTCCTGTAGTCAGTAATCGATACGGGATAGTGCGAGAGCTGGTAGCTGACTCTGCTGTGCAGCCATACAGCTGAAAAATGCTGCAAATACTCCTCCTCAGCCAAAAATTGATTTGTTCTATTTGCAGGAGGTGGATGTAAACAGAAACCAGGGTGTTTGAAAGGGATTTTATCCAGATAACAATCACCTCACGCTGGCAGTAATGACAGTAATGAAGTGTTTCCACAAACACAACAAATTCTGATGTAAGCAGATTTTGATGTGGCAGTGAAATCTGAACTTGTCTGGGATCAAATATATCGATGCCAGTGCTTGTTATTTTTACTCAGTGTCATCAAAATCACTGGCTTTATCAATATTTGGATACATATTGATATAAACTATGATGTTGATGCTTTTTATTTGCTTAGTCATTGGACACAGCTACAAAGTTTATATGAGTGCACAAAGGTCATCTACGTAACGGCAAAGAGAAGAGGAGATGGGTAGAAACTGTATTTGCATTTATGCAGTTTCAGTAAAACAGCCCTGTTGGAACACATGAAAAAAACAGCATAAAGATGAGAGGTTTCCATAAAAGAAAGAAAATTCAAGTGTGGTTGAAAGAATTAATTTTGCATTGCACTTTTCAGGATTTTATTCATTTATTTTCTACCGTGAATATAATGCAGATTTACATTAATGGTGTTATATTGGTGTAATGGTGTAATTATGACCACCTTCTGCTGTATCTTTGTCATTTTTCCTTGCAGCCAATAAAAGGCTCTACAGGGCCGGAGTGACACGCCGCTGCTTCAGCCGTCACTCTGAACAGTCCGGCTCTTATGAATTAAAAGAGAAATAATCATGTCCTTCTGCATGTTAATAATGTGCTTTCATTTTTGAATACATTTGTAAATTCACCGACAGCCATTTAACCAAACCACCAAAATCCACCCTTGTTTTCGGCTCCATCAGTCATGGATCATATTTCATTGGATTTCACTGAAGTGCGAGTCTCGATGTGATGGCTTCATCAAATCGTTTAAGGATGAACTTTAATGTAACTGTGATCATTCGTCTTTGTTTCCTCACATCTCTCTCTCCCAGTTAACCACTCACCTTTTTTAACAGGGAAACAGTTAAGCAAGAGAGCCCAAAAAGAAACCGCTGTGTCCGAAAACACTATATGCAAGTATCCAGTGTTACTGAATCCCTCCGCGCCTCCTTTGCTAGTATTTCCTGCCCAGCTTGTAGTACAGATGGATGCTTAACACTGTAGAGATCCAGAGACTCGACATAAGCTGCTGTTTCTTCTGTTCCCTGTTACTAAGTGTCTTTATAGAGCTGACTTAGCTTTTGTAGATGTCACAGGCTTGCTATTAGACAGTGAAAACGAGAGGAGGGGACATGTGATACTGACTAATGATTTATTTCATTCCAAAGGGAAGACGAGAGGCGCCTTTTCTTTGCCCAAAGGAGCTCGAAATGTGTTTGTAAATGAAACAGAGGACTCTCGAAATGTACTTGGTGAGTCACGGTGGGTTTGTAGGAGGCAGACATCCCTGACAGACAACTTTGCTGGTCTGTAGTTTGAAAAGCTTTTTACCTCCTTCCTTATTGAAACACGGCCGAAGGCTCTCTTCATATACATCCTGTTTGCACAGAGCCGGTGTGAGCAGAAATAAAGGACGATGGGCTTCCTTTCAGAGACTTTCTCATTTGATAACCAAATAGACACGAGTAAACCTTCAGGGCCTGTTTCAATAGAACCTTTTTACATTGAGGAGGAAAGCCAACCAAGCATTTTCTTCCTTCTTTAACTTCTTCAAACATCCTTGTAGAGCAAAGTGAACAAAATGTCTGGAACATGCGGGATGTCAGCCTCAGCAAACCGAACAGATTATCCTTGTATCTGCTTAATGTACCGTTTCTGTCTTATCTTTCCTAACCCCCCCGTCCTGCTTCTGCTGCTGCTGATGCTGCAAACTTGGCAAAGGTTACCTTAAGATGTTTCTCATTCCTCCTGGAGCTAGACATGTGATCATCCAAGAACATGAGGCCTCCCCTCACATTCTTGGTAAGTGTGATTTTCAGAGATGAACACATGTATGAAATCTTAAAAAGCTCTTTGCCATCCTCCTCATGTCTCCTCAGAAGACCGATGGGAAGATTCTGTGAAATCATAGATTTTTCATAATTCATTTCTTGTCACCTCCCAAGTTGAGGAAAATGAATCTTCTCATTTGCATTCATTATTAATCGTCTGCTAGATGAGCGTGCTCTTTCTTTTCTGCAAAATAGGACTAGTTTTTCTTTATTTAGTTCAATTTCCAATAACAACCAAGGACATGTAGAATTAATCAGCCATATTCAGGAATGAATCATAAAGACGTGGCTTGTTATAGGATAAGTTTATTCATAAATGGTTAAAATAACCTCCACAGATGGGATTATGTAGTTACTCTTAGTGCAAGCTAAATAAAATTAATACCTGAATTCAATTTAAAGGTCATGCCCTTGTGCACCTTTGGACTGCTTCCTGCGCTGCTGCTATTTTTAGAAGTTCTGTGTGTCTGTGATTTCATCCTGGAGCTCAAACCTGAGCAAAGTCAAACATCAACTTCTGTCCCCCCAACTCTGATGTCAAGAACAACCCAACAACACAAAAGCAGAAGTAAGGTGAAGAGTCCGTCAGGAGTGCGACCAGCAGCAAACACAGAAACAGGATCAGTGTAGTCGCTGGTTTGATTCCCTCCAACTTTGTCCTCTTAAGAAAATAACATTTAGAAAATTTCACAAAGAACAAAAAAAGAGAAATGTTTGTCCCACTGGAGGAGGCCCTTTGTGTATTCTAGACACACACATGTGAGTGATAAGAATCTGACAAGCTGGCAGTTTGCTGATAACAGCAACTTTAATGAAAACAGTGAAGAACTTTATGATTACATGTCAGATTATACTCTTTAATCCTCGTGCAACACGCGTCTGTCAGTCGAATGATCACATAATGTGTCAACTTTTTCTGATGGAGTAGATGGATCCATCCTTGGTTTTTGTCTTTGTATTGAAAGGTCAATTTACTGTAAGTGAAAAAAGCACGATTTCTGCCTTTAAAATGCCAGTTAGTCAAGTCGCATGTTGGGTCTGGTAGAACAGTTACTGATAGTGATGACTAAAGGATCCTGTTTCTGAGTCAGACTGAGTTTATGTGCAGCTAGAAGACAGTAAATATGCCAAAAAGGAAAACGACCTCAAAGTGGTTAAAAAGGCTCCAAATGTCAGTATTTGTAACTCAAGTACAAGCAGACTGACAGTGGAGGAAGTCAACTGATCTCAAACTAACATAAAAATATTAAGAGTTAAACTCTTAAAAAAAAATAAAGAAAAAAACTGAAAGTAGAGAATAAACATGAAAGTTCATAAAACATCGTAAAAGCAGAAACAATATTTTCCTCTTTTCAAAAGGAGCAAAAACCACCTGCTCAGTAAAAAGAGTGGGAGGAGGAGACGATGATCTATTTAGTGTCTGCCAGGTGATACAGGTCAGCATCGCTCTATTTCCTCAAAGAGCTCTTTGAGGTTAATATTTACACTGACAATTATTTAACAGAATCCTGTGAAACCTGTAAAAGAAGATGAATGCAAGCACAAAAACACAAAAACAAGCAGCAACAACACTTCTGTGTGGAATGAAAAGGTGATGGAAATTATAGAAATAATTTGTGCGTCTTTAAAAAGAGCCTGGCTGATATTTGTAGTATTTTAGTATTTATTTATTTATTGTCATTGTCAAGAACAATGAAATTGCGTTTGGGGCTTCCATACAACCCCAAAAAAAGAAGAAAATAATAAATACCCCTTAAAACCCAAGTGTACATATTTAACCCAGTGTGACTCCAATGCAATAAGACAATCCTTAGCAATAATGTTCGTAGAAATTCAGACAAAGACCTGAGAAACATGACAAAATACAACAATGCAACCCATTCAATATTATTGTACTGTGAGATATGATATCAGATATGATAGTTATCTATTTAAGAAAGAGGGGGGGGGCAGGAGGGGGAAGAGAATAAAGATATGATGCACCAATGCAGACCAGTTCATTGCTATTAAGAAGTTGGATATGGTTATTGTCCGTGAGAGGGGGGCAGAGAGTTCAGGAGCCTCACAGCCTGTGGATACAGGCTGTTGGCCAGTCTGGATGTTCTGGCCTGTATAGACCTGTACCTTCTCCCTGAGGGCAGCAGATGGAAAAGGTGGCGCGCAGGGTGATGTTGGTCCCGCAGGATACTGTGCACCCTCCTCAGACAGCGAGTGGGGAAGATGTTACTGATCTCTGGCAGACTTGTTCCAATAATTCTGCCAGCTTCTTTCACCACCCGCTGGAGTGCTTGCTGATCGGCCTTGGTGCAGCTGGGGAACCACACTAGAAATCCATACGTCAGAACGCTGCTGATGGCACAGTTGTAGAAGTTCAACATCAGAGATCTGGGAATGTGTGCGCTCCGCAGTCTCCTCAGGTAGTAGAGGCGCTGTTGGGCCTTCCGTACAACTGAGGTGATATGGTTGCCCCAGGACAGGTCCTCGGTCACAGTTACCCCCAAGAATTTAAAACTGCTCACCCTCTCCACCGCCTCACTGCCAATGAAGAGAGGCAGATGGTTGTTATGACCCCTCTTCCGGAAATCTACAATGATCTCCTTGGTCTTTTTGGTGTTTAAGACCCAAGTTATTGTCGTGGCACCATGACTCTAGTTGTTGCACCTCTGTCCTATAGTTTGTCTCATCATTGTTGGATATAAGTCCGAGCACTGTGGTGTCATCTGCAAACTTAACAATGAGATTGGACGCGCGGGAGGAAATACAGTCATGGGTGAAGAGAGTGTATAGCAGAGGGCTCAGAACACACCCCTGAGGGGCACCGGTGTTGACCACAAGGGTGGAAGAGGTGTTCTTACCCACTCTGACACTCTGTCTACGGTTAGTGAGGAAGTCCACAATCCAGTTGCACAGAGAGGAGTTAAGTCCCAGTTGGTGGAGTTTGGGACGGAGTTTGCATGGCCGGATGGTATTAAAAGCCGAGCTGTAGTCTACAAAGAGGAGCCGTGCATAGGTGTTCCTGTGTTCCAAGTGCTTCAGTAATGTGTGCAGCACTGTGGCGATCGCATCCTCGGTTGACCGGTTCTCCCTGTATGCAAACTGGTGCGAGTCCAGGGATGGTGGAAAAGCAGCTCTGATGTGTTTAATGACCAGTCTCTCCAGGCATTTGGCGGGAATGGGGGTGAGTGCCACAGGTCTGAAATCGTTCAGACATGTGACATTTGACTGTTTTGGGATGGGAACGATGGTTGCTGCTTTGAAACAGGATGGTACCAGTGAACAGGACAACGAGGTGTTATATATAGAGGTGAAGACGTCCGCCAGGTCCGCAGCACAGTCTTTTAGCACCCGGCCCAGCACTCCATCCGGCCCGGCCGCCTTCCTGGTGTTAATGCTCCGGAACACACGCCTCAGCTCATGAGTGCTCAGGACCGGAGCAGGGTCGGTTGAGGGGAGAGGGGACAGGACAGGGTCGGTGTTCTCCCTGTCAAAACGGGCATAAAAGAGATTTAGATCCTCAGCCAGAGTAGAACTGTCGGCTGAGGGTGATGGTGTTCTTCTTTTGTAGTCCGTGATAGCCCTGATGCCCTCCCAGACCTGCCTTGGGTTTGTGTTGTTCTCAAACCTGGCCTCGATACGCCTCCTGTGCTGCTGCTTGGCAGTCTTGATGCCTCTTCTCAGGTTGGCCCTGGCAGCACTGTATGCCTCCTGGTCCCCGGATTTGAAAGCGTTGTTCCTTGTTCGAATAAGTTGTTGAACTCCGTGTGTCATCCAGGGTGGATTATTAGGGAACACACGGAATCGTTTCCAAGTTGTTACATTGTCCACACAGAAACAGATGTAGTCCAAGACAGTGGAGGTGTAACTGTCCAATGCGACACGATTGTCAGTGTCCTGCACCTTGAATACATCCCAGTCTGTGCAGTGGAAACAGTCCTGAAGCATCGGAATAGCGTCCTGCGGCCATGTTCTCACGGTTTTGGTTGTAATCCCAGTGCTCTTGATCTTTTGTGTGTATATTGGGTGTAGCAGAAGGGAGAGATGGTCTGACAGACCCAGGTGGGGATAAGCCTGGGCTCTGTACGCATTCGCCATGTTGGTGTACACCTGGTCCAACGTTCTATCTCCTCTGGTAGCACACTTCACATTACGGTGGAAATTGTGAAGTACAGATTTCAGGTCCGCGTGGTTAAAATCCCCAGCCGCAATAAAGACACTGTCCGGGTGTGCTACCAGGCTGTTATTGATGCTGCTGCTCAATTGTGCTAACGCTAGCTTAGCATTAGCATCTGGTGGAATGTAAACAGCGCAGATGTAAACGGCAGAAAATTCCCGAGGGAGATAGAATGGACGGCACTTTAACACCAACAGTTCTACCTCTGTACTGCACTGCATTGTACAGCTTGTTTCCAAAAATATTAAAATGTACACAAAATTAGACTAGAAGCAAACAAAAGCTCTTTGCTTAGCACAGAACGAAGCTGTTTGACACCGACGCTACTAAAGGGCCCTAAATAGACATAGAAGATACGCTAAAACACTCAGTCTAAAAGCTAGTATAATATTACTGTTACCATCTAAGGAAGTACTATGGTGTGCATGTTTAATTCAGTCTGTCCAACGCTGCAAAATTGGCTGAAATCTCAGTGACTTTTGAAACAGCTCACTGTTCATACGGCACCTCGATGCACAAGGTTCAGCAGCGGGGTAGTAGTCCAGTCAAAATGCAGCCTGATTGCAAGCGCGTTTTATCCTACTGAATGGAACAAGTAAGAAAAATGAAATAACTCCATTAAAAATGGACTCTGTGTTATTAGAGTTATTGAACGGTGTCTCGTAGAGCCTACAGTTGTGTTAGATGTGAGGCTCTGAGAAGTTTGTGCACCTCTCTACCAAACAAAAGAATCAGTGGTTTAAATTAAGGTTATGAAGCAAGACAGTGTACTTAAGGATGGAAGGAGAAGATGATGAGTCTGAATATCCGGGGTCAACCATCCAAAGCAAAGGACAGTGGACAGGAGAGATGAAGAAGAGAGTGCAGGCAGGCTGGACCGGGTGAAGAGATGCTGCTGAGACCCACCATGACGGCACTGAGAAAAAACAGGTGGCTGAGCTGGAGATGCTCGGACAGAACAGGATTATAAATATCAGGGGGAAGGTTCACACTGAAGACGATGCTGCAGAGCCAGAGGAAGACCACAGAAAGAGGTTCAAGGATGCAGCGAAGGAGGCTGCAGGATGTTGGAGATGCAGCCGAAACAAGATGATATGATCCAAATTAGCGATTTCACATACTTACTTTAAATTTCTGTGAACTTTTTCATTTGCCTGCTGGTATAAACCACTAATAGTAGTGTTTTTAAATTAATTATTGGATGTTTGACAATAATGGTGCACTTCAAACAAAATAGCACAGCTGAAACCAGCAGGAACTACTTTCCCTGTTTTAATAGGATGCAGAGCTGATGAGTGGTTGGAGACTGCATCGTTAAAAACTGTTGTAAAGCAGACGGGTGCTGCAGTGGATCATCTTAAATGCTTTTTAAAAGCATAAAGTAAAACTTGAGCAGCAGAAAGAAAGAAATGATCTGCAACATCCTTTTAGCATCTTTTACTTGTGTTGCATTTTTCCCACTCGATGCATTTAAATGCATTTATATGTATTTAAAGCATCTGATTAACATGCCAGTTTTCATTTTTGTCCTCACAAGTTTTATTAAACTATGAGTTTGGCAGTTTGTTTTGCACAGAATGAGGAATAGTTCAGACATGCTTTTGTTCAGGCACGGTCTTTTTCCGAGTGACTGCTCTGAGAGTGCATTTTCTTTCGCTGTGAATAATTCTGATCTTTGTCATCTAGAAAGTAAAGCTATTTCAAGTTTGTCAGCAGCTTATAACAAGTGACTGATTACAGCAATCAAGAACCAGGCGACGGGGCATTACATCCTCAACGGCAAAGGAGAGGAGGTCAAGTCCAGAAGCTTCATCGACTTGGGCGTTGAATGGCATTACATCATCGAGGGCGACGTAGAGACGCTGCAGACCGATGGCCCTCTGCACGACCCCGTGGTGGTGCTGGTAATAACACTTCCTTATCTATCGCACTCATATATGAATTCATTCAGAAGGCTATTTACTTGATAATGAGCGTTAAAACAGTTCATCCCTCCTGCCCGAGTCTCCCAAAATCCATTTTATCACTTATTTTCTACGGCTATCTGTTAGATTTTAATTATTGAAAATCATTAGTGTTATTTAAATGCACCATATGAGAATGTCTCCAAAGGAAGAGGCTTATCCCTAAGATAAAATACTACTTGAGATAAATTTGAACGAGTCAGTCCCTTCAGTTGTTTTAGACACATTTGCATTTGCTGGGAAGATTTTAATACATGTACAGCAGGGCTGCCCAATCCCAGTCCTCGAGAGCTACTATCCTGCAGCTTTTAGATGCATCCCTACTCCAACACAGCTGAATCAAATGAATGGCTTGTTATCAGGCCTTTGCCAAACACGATGGCATGCTGAAGAGGTAATCAAACCATTTGATTCAGCTGTGTTGGAGTAGGGATGCATCTAAAAGCTGCAGGACGGTAGCTCTCGAGGACCGGGATTGGGCACCCCTGATGTACAGTATTAAGCTGCTCCCTTCTTTTATCGCTGCGCCTCTCTGTGAGCACGAGGGAAAACAGACGCAGTGAAACTGAGATCAGAGCGTAGAGACATCGGCATGACCGTGAAAAACAACAAGACCTAGCAGAGGCTGTCATGGTGCACCAAAACGAAACGAGTTAACGTTGTTTTGGTCCCCAGAGTTACATTTAAATGACTTTTTACAGTAACTTTGGACCTTCCAGTGTTACCGTAATGTTACCTGATCAGAAATATAAGTTAACAGGAGTTTTGTGCGATCAAACACTCCACTGTGACTCCTACCAGTATGTACCAACCACATACTGGTTGCATCACCTCCACCAGCCAGCTCATCTATTTATCCTAGACTGATAGCTTTAGCTGAACTCAGTGCTAGCTATCGCCATTTTGGGGCACCAGCAGATGCACTCGGTTTCACCAAACACAGTTTGCAGTTCACTCTGCTGTCGAGCTGACACTAGCACAGAGCTATCTGCCAAGAAACACAAGAACAACAGAAAATAATGCATTAGGTTGTTTGTTTGTTGTTGCTGTTGTAATTTTTGCATTACTCAAATGCAAAAATGACACTTTTGTTTGCAAAGTAGTCTGAGTACTACTACTTTAGTGAAGTAGCAACTGTATTTTGCAGCTCCTAACCTCAACAGGTGCAATGACACTAAAGAGGGCTTTAAAAGAGGACCGTTATTATTCAGGTTTAGACAGTTTAGAAAATCGTGGGTACAGTATGAGTAGAGCTCTCATGTAAATCATTTAAAACCAGCGGAAAAATCTTCCAATCAAAACCAAAACTAACAGGCAGCTGATTCACAGCACATATTTGTGGTCATATGATCGTTTTCCTTGGAGCAGCTCTCTGGACTTGTGGATTTCTCCTGCTGAGCAGTGAGTGAGTTACTGTAAGGTGCATCAATCAAACCTGGTAGAGATCAAAGAAAACGTGAACTTGACTAAATCTGCCAGTGAAGGAAAGACCTGACCTCCATCATTTGGTTTACTCTCAGCCAAATACAACATGACTGAAACTTGAACGACTCCACAATGTGAGGTTTGTAGTGTCATATTGGTTCGTCTGCTGCTCGGGCAAGCCATGATTATTATGTGATTGAGAGGACAAATTATAAGGATCTGTCACATGAAATGATTCATTTGGAGACATTTTTAGGACATCGGGACTCAACGGAGAGAAACCAGTGACTGCAGAAAATGCAGACGATCTCACGCCCACAAAAAGTGAAGCCAAACCATCTCTATCGCCCCCCGGTGTCTGACTGCAGTATAAGTCATAACCCTGCCCCCTCCCTGGATAAGACAGGGGTCAACCTGAAACAAAAAGTCTCCACAAATAAATTTTTCCCAAAGATTCTTTCTGCCATTATTAACAGTTCTCGTCACTCTGGGTTGGGTTTGAGGGGTCACCTTTGTCATAAGCTTGATTTTAATTGCTAAGTCGGATGCTTTAAAATTGTGGTGCAGTGTTATTATGACAGCTTTGGCGGCCGCAGCCACTGAGAAGGAGGTTCAGCATTTAGTTTCCAAAACCATGACCGACTGAGGCATCCACATACTTCTGCTTTTATCCAATCATTGGTCCAAACACCATGCTTTCTAGTGTGTGTGTGTGTGTGTGTGTGTGTGTGTGTGTGTGTGTGTGTGTATATTTATATATATATATATACACCCAGCACGCCCCTGCGGGCGGTTTATCCTTCAAGCTCGGGTCCTCTACCAGAGGCCTGGGAGCTTGAGGGTCCTGCGCAGTATCTTAGCTGTTCCCAGGACTGCGCTCTTCTGGACAGAGATCTCCGATGTTGTTCCCGGGATCTGCTGGAGCCACTCGCCTAGCTTGGGAGTCACCGCACCTAGTGCTCCGATTACCACGGGGACCACCGTTACCTTCACCCTCCACATCCTCTCGAGCTCTTCTCTGAGCCCTTGGTATTTCTCCAGCTTCTCGTGTTCCTTCTTCCTGATATTGCTGTCATTCGGAACCGCTACATCGATCACTACGGCCGTCTTCTTCTGTTTGTCTACCACCACTATGTCCGCTTAGCGTACAACCTCAGGATGCTGGACTTGGGGTGAAACCCTCCATGCATGGTAAGGAGCTTTCTTGTCTTTATGTCAGTGGCTTCTATCTCCTCCTTTGGCCAGCCTATTACCCCAGCAGGGTACCTGATCACGGGCAGGGCGTACGTGTTGATGGCCCGGATCTTGTTCTTACCATTCAGCTGACTCCTCAGGACTTGCCTGACCCTCTGCAGGTACTTGGTGGTTGCAGCTTTTCTAGCGGCCTCTTCATGGTTCCCATTTGCCTGCGGGATCCCCAGGTACTTGTAACTGTCCTCTATGTCTGCAATGTTGCCTTCTGGTAGTTCAATCCCCTCAGTTCTGACTACCTTCCCTCTCTTTGTTACCATCCGACTACACTTCTCCAGTCCGAACGACATTCCAATGTCATTGCTGTATAGCCTGGTAGTGTGGATCAGTGAATCGATGCCTCGTTCACTCTTGGCATACAGCTTGATGTCATCCATGTACAGGAGGTGGCTGACAACTGCTCCGTTCCGTAGTCGGTATCCGTAGCCAGTCTTGTTAATGATCTCACTGAGGGGGTTCAGGCCTATGCAGAACAGCAGTGGGGACAGAGCATCTCCTTGGTAGATCCCGCACTTGATGGTGACTTGTGCTATGGGCTTGGAGTTGGCCTCTAGTGTTGTCCGCCACATCCCCATTGAGTTCCTGATGAAGGCTCTTAGGGTCCCATTGATCTTGTACAATTCTAGGCATTCCAGTATCCAGGTGTGGGGCATTGAGTCATAGGCCTTCTTGTAATCAATCCAGGCAGTGCACAGGTTGGTCAGTCTGATCCAGCAGACCTTCGGTTAGCCATTCCGGGTGTCTCTCGTTAACTAGCAGCTGGTTCATTTGTGCTGCCAGACGCTCGTGGAGTGCAGTCAGCTTCTTCAGCCAGTAGGCGTGAACCATGTCGGGCCCTGGTGCTGTCCAACTCTTCATACTGGAGATCTGCCACTGTGATGGTTACTGGACCCTGTTCGGGGAGGTCGCTGTGGTCTGCCCTCAGATCCACTAGCCACTGAGCATTGCCGTTATGGGTTGCATCCTTCTCCCATATGCTCTTCCAGTATTGCTCCGTCTCCAGCCTTGGTGGTGCTGTTCTCTTATTGTTCCCTTGCCACTGAGAGTACACCTTTGCTGGTTCTGTGGAGAACAGCTGGTTTATTCTCCTGCCTTCTATCTCTCTGGTGTACCTCCTCAAGCAGCTGGCCAAGGCTGTGAGTTGTTGCTTGGCAGTTTCCAAGGCCTCAGGCATGGACAGCTTGCTGTATTTCTTATCACCTTCCTCATCGCGCCTTTCTGCAGCTCCGATAGTTGGCTGACCTCCCTCCGTGCTACCTTGATCTTAGCCTCTAGCCTCCTTTTCCATGGAGGGTACTGCCCCTTGTGGCTGTTCAACTTGTAGCCAAGCATCTCACTGATCACTGCTGCCGTATTGTACATCAGCTTGTTAGTCTCTGTAATCGTGGCTGTAGGTATCGTCCGTAGTGCTGCATTAACATCATCTAGCAGACCTTCTGAGGGTACTTCACGTAATCTTTTAATCTCCTCCTCCTCCTCCTGTCATGATTTTAATTTAATCGTAATCTTCTTTTCTTTTCACAGCAGACTTTATTTGGTTGAGAGGCTGGAGCTGTTCAATTGTCAGCTAAAACTAAAGCGAGATAGCGTTCTCTGATAGCGTGGAGGTTACACTTCTGAAAACATATGAATGCAGTCTTCAGTTTTAATATATTCAAACTGTAATAAAGCATAATAAACGTACTGTTACTTTGTGGCAATAAAGGCCTGCAGTTCAATAATGCATTTCCTTGAATAAGCAGATGAAAATATATACAGGAAAATTAGATGGGTTCTCTAGAGTGTGGAGAGTGTAATATCCACAGTTTCATCAGGAAGTGGCTTTTCACTGGGCAAATATTTAAAAAGTCTCTTGAAATGAGCCACGAATGGTGACAAAAATAATTTGTAATAATTTGTAATGGTACAAATATTCATGTTAGACAAGGACTTACAGCATAAGTTAGTGCGCATCTAAGTGGTTCACATTGGTGGTGCACAGTCAGTCATTAATCAAGCTTCAAATACATGACAAATATCGTTATACACCATAGAGCAGGGGTGGGCAACTCCAGGCCTCGAGGGCCGGTGTCCCTGCAGGTTTTAGATGTCCTTGAACCAACACAGCTGATTTAAATGGCTAAAAAAGCTCCTCAACATGTCCTGAAGTTCTCCAGAGGCCTGGTAACGAACTAATCATGTGATTCAGGTGTGTTGACTCAGGGTGAGTTGAAGAAAGTTCTTCACAGTAAAGTTTTTGTGCATGCAGCTTGATGGAAATGCATCGTCTCACATTTCGATAAGAGACATATTTTACATAAAATTCATGAAAGCCATTCAGAAGCATTTCCACATTCAGTGCATTCAGTGCACCTTTTTTGACTCTTTAACATCAGATTATTGCATTCATCTGATTATCACCCTGTTATGCTCACAAGCCAGTGAATTACAGCACAATAAGCAGTGTGAATGAGCTAGTTTTACCACAATACAGCAGCTATAATCATCAGATGCGCCTTCTTCCCCAGATGCTTTGCCTGTTTTTATGAAAATGCGATGAATATCCAGCAGAATATTTTACATGCAGCTCGTGAGCAAGTAGGAATAATTAGTAACTCTGCTTCCACGATAGAATTGACTGACAATGAGCGTTAATACACTTTTACATGTCAGCACTCATGTTTACTCAGATTTTCTTATTTTCTTATGTATTTTTAACTCTGATCGTAGAAATAGATACTTGTTCAGCCTCCTCCAAATCAACTCCAAGCTGCACGTGATGGCTTTGGTGAAACTTTAAAATTCAAATGCCATGGATACAGTCAGGGCCGTGAGAATTTGGACGTTATTTATTTATTATTTTTCCTCCATAATGGTCTACTAGGCCACGGGGGTCAAACTCCAGTCTTCGAGGGCTGGTGTCCTGAAACTTTTCCATGTGTCTCTGCTGCAACACACCTGAATAACATTAGTAGGCCATTAGCAAGACTCTGTGTCGTGCATGCTGAGGTGGCAGTTCAGCTGCTTGATTCATGTTACAGCAGCTCAAGAGTGAAATAATGTAGTGCAATAAAAGTACTTTTAGCAGTACACTTTTCCAAACACTTAGATGTGTCCTTGATCCAACACGGCTGATTTAAATGGTTAAATGTAGGGATGGGTATTGATAAGATTTTAACGATTCCGATTCCATTTTCGATTCTGTTTAACGATTCGATTCCTTATCGATTCTTTTTTTTTTTTAAAAGGAGAACACTAAAGTCGATTAGCTTAGAACTGTGTTTTATATCTTCTCTTTGAACAAGATAGAAATTTAGGAGTAACATGGCCTTACAAACCCAACAGTGAGATCTTAAGAGAGCCACAGCCTACGGCTCTTCAATGGGGTGTCACAGGGTCCCCAGGAAAAAAAATGTATATGTAAAATAATAAAATGGAGGACTACGTACAAAAATAGCTGTAATTCTGAAACAGTTATTGCAATACTTGATAAACCTGCTAAATTAATGACTGTGCCTTAACTGATTTATTTAAATCCACTGTGGTGATTCACAGTAGTGGAATTACAATTCTTTGAATGTGGGTGCTTGTTGTTAAAAGGGTTGTGTGGCATTTGAGTTGGTTTTTTTTGTTCTTTTTTTGGGGGGGGGCATATATTTATGTGTAAATATAATAAATATATAAGTCGAGCTAACACTTGGCACTTTGAAATTGAATGCCTAAAGGACCTGGTGACCATGCGAACAACTATTTTCACAACTGTGTGTCTGAATGACATTAACGAAACAAACCCGTGCACACGGATCAATGGAGAAATGGTTTTTCCAGCATCAGAAAAGGGTAACGCTGACTCTCAGTCATCCCAAAAGACATGAAGAGAACTGAAGTAGTGCATAAAATTGAGTCAGTGCCCTGAAGACCAGACTTTAACTGCCTATTAGGACAGTTTTACAGCCAGTCCCACTGCAGCAGGGGACCGTCTCATTCAAAATGCTCCCACAGGTCGAAAAACAGTCAGAGTTACTAATGAGACCATAGCCAGCAGCGAGGAGGAAAAAATGCAAAATTAATAGCTGCGTTACATTCATCACTTATAAACTGGACGTTTAGTGATGATTTTCACTGGACTTTTCACATCCCCTTTATCACTAATGATGAGTTTTGACACCTCAGGAAATATCAGTGAAGATGTGGGTAGAGTAATTTCCAGGTTTTTCCAGGGGCAGCTGCACAGGCAGAGACCCCCTCACTAACATCTGATGTACATCCAGCCGGCTGAAATATGGGCTGCTGCTGGTAGACTTTCAAGGGGTAAAGAAGAGGAAGTGATCAAATGATGCAGTCATGGCTGACAGGGTGATTTATTTATTTTCCCCTGGTTTCTGTTTATTAGAATCTCATCTAGTCTCAAGTCTCACTTGTATGAGAAGCTTGTTAAAAAACAAAGAAACTACTTTCTATTTTTCTAATCATCGTTTTTCTCTCGTGGACATCAACTCAAATTTCTTGCATGTCACATCGGTCGACTTTTCTAAATTGCCACGTCTGGGATATTTGCTGTTTTTCTTTTATGACAGGAAAATAATTAGACAGGCGTGTTTGTTCCAAACGTATCGAAGAGAACAGATGTGACAGAAACTGATGAGTTTTCCCAGGAACAGAGCTTTGTCAGAAAAACACGAGCGACGTAGCAGGAACTTTCTCCTGCAACTTGAAAAAACATGGAGTTTAATCTCGCAGATTTTAAGGACGCAGTGTGCAAATCGTTTAAATATTTCATGTTCTCTCTGAGTACAAGTCAAGGATAAAAACAAATCGGTAAATCTCTTTGTCTTTGATTAAGACACTTAAAAAAGTGCTTACAAAGTCATTAAGAAAACCTCTACATGAGTGTGAACATGTAAATGCACAAAACCAAAGAATCCAAATGTGCTGCAGTTATGACAGATTATAATGGAAGTGACTGCAAACTGGCAACAATAACTTACCCAGCTGTTAGTTTGTGACAGTGTGAACATCGAAACATCACCACCATCGTCTGTGACCCCAGAAATATGTTTCAGTTGTGTGTCTCTGCAACATGTGTTGTCAACTCAATGAAGATAATATTTGCTGATAAGTCGTCTGGGCTTGGATGTGTGTTTTCTTGAACAGGATCAAATGTTTTACTTTTATAAGTCTTTCCTAAAACATTTAATGAATCTGTCTCAGCGTGAGTGTTTGCAAAGCAACAATACACAAACAAGTGCAGAGATTGCAGTTCCTTAATTGGCTACTCGAGTCTGACTCCAAAAGCCAGTCAAACCCCACAGACTCAAAAATAAACATGTAGCCTGTTAGATTAAAAATTCCAGTTTGATATTTTCCTGTCATAATTATAAATACTTGAAACTCAACCTACAGTATTTATAATGAAGGCCTGCTCTGAGTGGGAGGTGGGTGGATCCTTTAACCTGAACTCATCTGTGGATGAATCTTCCAAACTTTAATCGTTAGCACTGAACCCTCTCATCTACGATCACATCTGATTAACAAAGATGGTGAGATCCAAAATGAACCAGTGTCTAACCTCCAGACAGGAGACTTGTATGAGTACAAGAGGAACAGACTCTGAACACCATGCATTTCTTTCCTAGGACTCCTGACATTACACTCAAATGTTGCCTTGCACCTGTAATAGTTCAGCAAACGATCATCCGCTGAGGAAAACACAGTTTAAAGGTTGCCAAGCAAATTAAATAATCGTCTGTGGCACATAACAAAGCTTTAAATCTCTAATGCAAATGTCCCACTGGTCCGTATAGATGCTCGAGTGGTTTCGGCTCCATTTGTGATTCCAGCACTTAAAATGTTACTCTGTGAATTGAAGTCACGGCTCATATCTGTTAATGCGGCAGCACGTTAGCTTCTAAACCAAAGCAGAACACAGGGAACAGGGAGGTCTGTGAATCCTCACTGCTGGGTACAGTTAGGAACAAAAGCTGCTGCTGCACTGCAAGCCCAGGCGCTTTTGTTAGGCTTCATTTCCTTTCTACACTAAGGTCTAACACGAGGAACGCCTTCTCTTTGCAGTGGCAGTGCAAGAGTCTCCAGGTGTTGCTTGGGCTGAATTGCTAATTGACCACACTTGGTGAGGTGTAAATGGTAAATGGCCTGTATTTGTGTAGCGCTTTACTAGTCCCTAAGGACCCACTGGGGCGCACTGACAGAGGCGAGGCTGCCGGACACTGGCGCCACCGGGCCCTCTGACCACCTCCAGTAGGCAACGGGTGAAGTGTCTTGCCCAAGGACACAACGACCGAGACTGTCCAAGCCGGGGCTCGAACAGGCAACCTTGTAACCTTCCGATTACAAGGCGAACCCCCAACTCTTGAGCCACGACACTAGTAGCTGCTGGGACTTCGAGTCACCGCTTTCCAACCAGGACAGGCTTCTAGACTTGAATGACTGAAAGAAAGAAAACGTCCGTAGCTCATTTCCTCTTCAGCTGTTTTTCAAACTGCTTTAATGTTAGCGAGTCTTGTAAAAATGAAATAAACACCAAACATTTCATATTTCCATCTGGCTGCTCTGCTTTGCAGTGAGCCTGACCTGAAGGGCACCTGAGTACAAAACAGAAAAGTCTCCTTTTTAAAGAAAGACTCTAAAGTATGTTCAAAAAGTTTAACACTGCATTCTCCTTTGAAAAGACTTCATTCAGCGAGACCTAAAAGCCAAAAGGTAGATGCTGAAATGCTGAGATTTTCTCCATGTTCCTCCTTTCTGTAGCACAGTAATAGACACTCTGTGGTGAAGAGGTGACGACGTAATGTTTGAATTTGAAGTCAACTGCTGAATTTTATTTCACTTCAAGGCTACTCTTCATAACTTATATTATTACTCATCTTGTGTTTTTTGTATTACACGATGATGTAAAATGAATGGCACACACCATGAAAAGCTGTCGATTACACATTTACACAAAAGCCTTTCATAGGTTTTAAAGAGTTGTTAATTCCACAAATGAAATATTCTTTTTTTCCTGCAAGCCTGTCAGTTATCCTGTCAGTTATGCGTCTTTCACTTTCAAACTTTATATATCGTGTCTTTTAATATAATTGTAAATCTTAAACTGATCCAGATGAAAAGCTCTGAGACGGGGACACGAGCAAAACTGGTGCATCTCAACTTGCCCATGAATTCTCCTCTCTATTTCCTCCATTATCTGCCACCCAATCAGGAGCCGTGTTTGAGAGAGGGCAATCTTTCTGCGTGTTTTGATATTAGACACGGAGGATGATGGTATAATGGTTTAACTTCCTTTGATTTCTAGATTATACCAAAGGACAATGAGACACGGTCGACTCTGATGTATAAGTACATCATCCATGAAGATTCGGTGCCCATCAACAATAACAATGTCATCCAGGAGGAGACCTATGAGTGGGCTCTGAAGAGCTGGTCTCCGTGTTCCAAGCCATGTGCTGGAGGTAAACTCAGAAACTACCTTCACTTAAAAAAAAAATGAATGAAGACGAATAAATACTTTTCATCTAATTATTAAAATTGTATATTGAAGTTTCATATTCAGTCATTCAGTCTATAGGTGTTTGTGATGATCTGCTTTTATCCACATTCTCAAGCTGTGTCTTTGAAGTAAGAAATTATTGACTGAGTGAGCTAATTAAACCAAATATTTTGTCTTCAAACAAGATGATTGACATGCATTTGTTATATGCACTTCTAACCACAAAGTCTTTTCATTTGCATGGATACACAGAATATCGAAAAGGTGTTATTGGCAGTACTCACTGTTTCTTAGTGTAGGAAAGATAAGGTTGGTACTTGATATAAGATTGATTTTTGCTACCCTAACCTTTTTTTTCTTTTCTCCCGATGGTCATGAGTCCTAAAAAAACTTCATTTATCATTTTTCTACTGTGTTTTTTGGTATTATTCATATGTCAAATGTTATGTTTGGTTTTTAAACATCCCTGTGCGAAGAGCATCAGCATTTCAAATCTGCAGAATTGGCCAACAAAGATGTCACTGTGAGCTTAAATTTCACGACTTCATAGCTGCAAATATTTCAAACAAAGAAACAAACTGATACAACATTAATATTTGTCAAATTTTGCATCTTATTATATCTACTTGATATGTGACCTCTACTCTGACCTTTAGTGTGGGAACAGCATGAAATTTGTAATCCTGCAAAAGAAAATTACACATTTTTCCAGCTTACTAAATATCCCATAATGGTAAATGGAGTGTTTCTGATGCAACACTTTTATACTCGAGTACTTAAAGCACTTTCGTGTCTCATTCACACATTCACACTTGAACTGTTAACTGCAGTTCTTTCCCTTTTTGATGTTGCACATGCTTGTGTTATATTTATATTAGCCTGAATACACCTCTAAGATTTTATGTCAGCAGGCTTAAGCTCGCTGGTATTTAACTTAAAAGTAGACAAAAGCTTTAAGACATATTTTAAACTTAAAGGAAATTAGATATAAAAATGTGACTTGAGTAACTGCAAAGGAACTTTGAAGTTTGAAAGTCAAACCCCAGTAAAAGGATGTAAACTGTCTTTCTAATTAAAACATGGGGTTTTTGGGGGTGGGGGTTTTCTGGACAGGGTTTCAGTACACCAAGTATGGATGTCGGAAAAAGGGAGACACCAAGATGGTTCATCGAGGCTACTGCGACGCTGGCAAGAGGCCCAAACCCATCCGAAGAATGTGTAACCTTCAGGACTGCACACAGCCTCAGTGAGTACAGGCCTCCCCTCATCCTCCAGCTAAAGAAAGGTTTCTGTTAAACTTCTACTCAAGCTGGACCTGACGAACATGTTGCCAGCATTAAGTCTCAGTCATTCCCAGTGGGACTGACTCCACCAGAGTTGCCCTTTGCCACTCTTTCTCTTCATCAGTGGCAACTTATGAACATAATTTCTAAGTGCAGCCGAGGAGCAGAGGGTATCACAGCCAGTGGTCTCGAGAGCTCGTCAGGGCTTTTTGTGGACGACGTGGCCCTCTTGGCTTCATCAAATGGCGACGTCCAGCTGACACTTGAGGAGTTTGCAGCTGAATTTGAAGTGTTTGGGTCGGGAATTAGCACTTGCAGGTCTGAGGCCATGGTTCTCAGATGGAAAAGAGTGGAGTGCAAAATCAGTGTAGGGGATGAATTTCGTCCTCAAGTGCCAGAGTTTAAGTATATCAGGGGCTTGTTGAAGAAATTGACAGTAGGATTGGTCCTGCCTCGGCAGTGTTGCAGACGTTTTACTGGTCTGTTGTCAGTCTACATTCTTGCCCTCCATGGCCAAGATCTGCAGGTAGCAACCCAAAGAATACCTTTGTGAGCTCAAAAGAGACGTACCCTCCTGCATATCGACAGGAGTCAGCTGACGTGGACGCCTCCTAGATGAGGCATTTTGGGCGTGTCCAACTTGGAGGAAGCTGCAGAGCCAGGACACACTTGAGAGGTGTCTTGTGTCTCCTTACGTTTTCACAGGAGCAGTAGGTAAATGCCTTTGTCAGCATCATTTAAATTTCAATTATCTGTTTCTTATCACTGGACTGTACTAGAGTGTGAAAGGAGTGAAAATGAAAGCTTAACAGCCAAAAATCTGCTGTCTTTATCAAGATGTGAGCTCTGGTTCAGACACTTCGTCCTCTTTAGGCACAGAAAATGACTTTGTAGTCTTTACAGGTCAGATATGGGCGACACAGAGTGGAGCACCTTTGGAGCGGATTATCATTGAATTTAACATCCTCTCAGAATTGAACACGGTGACCTTATACAAGTACAGATCATTTAGCTGATATATATATATATATAAAACACCCAGCACGCCCCTGCGGGCGGTTTAT